>NC_054379.1:29243449-29935949 GCF_017654675.1 Xenopus laevis | reverse complement strand
TTGGAAATGAAATGTACCTTCTTCTTGGTACACCAAATGTCTACTTCTCTTTATACAGCCCTCCCTGAGCAAGCTCCCCAGCAGACGCCCCCCAGCAGACGGCTGAAGGAATTAGGCATGACCTTGGCAAGGGGCTGTCAAGGTCAGAGCAGACTAGTCAGCCTCAGGTGTCAGCGTAAGCTCAGTCTGCTCATCTCTTCTCCACCTGATGTGATCTGATCCAATAATAGACACTGTGTTAGCCTTTAATGAGGTGCCCTGTGAGTGCTTAGCAGCCCCCACCTGCTCTCTCTCCAATAATACCAACAGCCCTACAGAATGCCAACATGCAGTCAGCATCCTCTTCCCATTTTCTTTCAGATGTTCAGGAATATTGGGTTTCAGGCTCACAATGAGCACTTATATTCAGACTTGTCTTTGATCCACGGGTGCCCACAAAAATCACCTGCCAGAGTCAGCTCTGATGGAAAGGGAAGGAAACAGGCTTAGCAGAGTCAGGTCTCCTCAGTTTGGCATTTTATTTCAGGAGGTTATTAAAGGGCTGGCAACATAAGGCTCAGGGCAGGCACTTTCCTTGTAATTAAATATCTGGGCTTAAGTTAACTTTCTCCATGTAGATACATTGCTGTTATATAGATATATTATTCTTTTCTTTTTCAATGTCAGGGTAGCAGAGAATGAGACAAGACACACAAGCAGAGCCTGGCCTGTTTACCATTGTATGGGTATATATAGATAAAGAAGCAATGAAGCTCTATGTGCTTACACTTGAAATACGAGCTGATTTATATAGAAGAGTTACTTATCAGTATGGCATCTGTTACATGGACACTCGTTATCCAGAAAGCTCTGAATTATGGAAAGCCTGTCTCCCATAGACTCCATTTTATCTAAATAATCTAACATTTTTAGAATTATCTCTCTTTTTCTCTGTAATAATAAAACAGTGCCTTGTACTCAGCGTCGGACTGGGCCGACAGGACCCCGGGAAAAAACCTGGTGGGCCACGCCCGGGCCAGACCCGTTCCATAGAGTGAGAACTCCTCCCCCTCCGCTCCTGACCTCCACCTGGTTGACCTGCTCTGCCTCTTGCTCCGTCTCTTACCCACCCGCTCTGCCTCTTGTTCTGCCTGCTCCGCCCACTTGCCCCACCCACAAGCGCGCCATAGGTATGCACTGCTAGGGGGCGAGAGAGACCAGAGGGGAGGGTTGCGGGGTCCCTGATATGGCAGCCCAGGTGGGCCCTGACCCCCCCCCCAGTCCGACCCTGCTTGTACTTGATCCAAATGAAGATATAATTAATACTTATTGGAGGCAAAACAATCCTATTGGGTTCATTCAGTGTTTAAATAATTTTCTAGTAGACTTAAGGTACTAAGATCCAAATTATGAAAAATATTATCCGGAAAACTCCAGGTCTCGAGCATTCTGGATAACATGTTTCATAACTGTTTGATGTTTCTACAGAAGTGCTAACATCAGAGCTGGAATGTTCCACAGGGGTAGCAATAGGTTCTCAGCAGGCTGTTCCACATGCTCCTCCTGGGGAGGAGGGAAGAATCGCTGGGGCATATTTATCAACGGTAGCGCGGAGAGACCCATAATCAGATTGTAGTGGTATTAGGGCTTTTTGAAACCACAATTAAACTCTATTTCTCTAAAATTATGAATGCCATGAAAGTCATTAAAAGATCTAAATATAAAAAGTACAAACGGAAAAAAAAGGTTGAATGATGAGAAAAAAAATAGTTTTTTAAGGACAATTACAAGCCAAAAAACCCAGAAAACCACTAAAAGTGAGTTTCTTCCTCTTTTGTGATGGCTTTATATCCTCTGGCACGCCATTAATTATTTGGTTAGTGAAGTCTGAATGGTTAAAAAAAAGGTCTAAAAGGAACACTGCAGCTGCCATTGTCTTCTATGGGACCTCGGCTGCTTTTACTTGGCGAAGTTTTGTTTTAGAGTTTTACTTTGTTTTTTTTACACACAATAAATCATGAATTTTTAGTTTTGAAGAAATTTAAAAAAAAAAAGAAAAAATTCAATTGGTGAAAAAAATGAAATCCAAAATAGGGCCGATATGTAGGAGAAGCCTATGCCTCAATGCATATTTACTAAAGGGTGAAAGTAAAAATTTGGAGTAGTTTCCCCACAAATGAAAATTCCACTCAACATCACCAGTTTATTAAAAGGAGAAAACGACAAGAGTGGAAGAACACATTTTCGCCAAGAGCTTCCATTACAGAGATGGAGCGGCCACTTTTCTTGGACGTCGCCTCCTACATGCTAATTTTTCACATACACCCCTTCTTGATGGAGACAATTAATTTGAGAATTGTATGGGGAAGATATACTGCGGAATTTTCACCACGTCTCTTGAAACAGTGGTACTTGTGATTCTTAGTAAATATGAGATGTGTTGTGAATTGAGGTGGCCTTAGTAGCAAATATACCCCAATGCGTCTGCCATATTTCTTGGCCAATTCACCTGTTTACTAAACTAACAAACAGACCGAGCCGCCTATTTATTATGATTTTTAAAACATTAGAGAAAATCAATAAGGGGGCAGACTGGACTCCCAACAGGAGCCCAGTTGATGTGGGGCCTGAAATGCCTCAAAAGGGGCAGGTTAACTATAAAAGGGAGGGGTTTGCTTAGACCAGGGATGGGGTTTGGACAGATTGTGGGCATGATCATGCATGTGACCTGTCTAAAGTGACTGGGGGGTGGGGGTAGCTTTCAAAGTTATACAATATGCAAAGAGTTTGTATGTTCTCTCCCTGCTTTGTTGATTTCCTCCAGGTATTCCATCTTCCTCCTACAAGTCCTGGACTTTGATATCTTTCCCTAATTATTAACACTTTTCTGATTATCAAAGCATATGAATTAGTCATTTCAGTATAATTTGTTCCACTTGATTCTATAGGGTGTTAGAGCAAAGTCTCAGTGCCGAGCTTTAACACCCCACCAAATCTTTAAGCTCCAGGAAATTGGCAGTTATAGCAATTAATTGAAGGTTAACAACAGGTACAGGGGCGTAACTACCGGGGGAGCAGGGGGTGCAACTGGGCCAGGGCCCGCCCCCCCACAGGCCCCGGCAGATCGCGCGCGCTGCAGCCGGCTGGAGTAGGCTGCAGCCGCAGAGAAAAATCACGAGGGTGGGGGCGGCCCGGCTGCACGGCCCGCACCAGGGCCCGCCCCCACCTAGTTCCGTTACTGAACAGGTATGTTGTTTTGGAAGAGCTTGAGTGGTAGAGATTGGTATTTTTCATGGACTGATAACAGATCGGCCCCTAAGGGGGTGATTTATCAATGTTCGATTTCAAATTTTTGTCAAAATTCAAGTTTTTTTTATCACAAAAACTCACGAATTCGAATTGAAACGCAAATCTTTGGTATTTATTCAGCACAAATAAACTCTAAAAAATCAAATGTAAAACTTTGGCATCGATAAGCTTCATGAGGAAGTCAACGGGAGTTAGAGATTTTCGAGTTTTTTTTGAGCTTCTAAACTTACAAAATCAAACTATAAGGGTACAACTACATGGGCGATTTTCGTTGCACGTTCATCCGTTCCAACGTGACGCGAGGCAGCACAGGCGTCACGTCGGATGCACTGAATATAATGTAACTAATACAAATGTTGCACGTACAAGCTGATTTCATGCGACGCAACACGATGCATTGTTCGCATCGACAGTCATTTTGTGTCGGTTGCAATCAGCTTGTATATACGACATTTGTATTAGTTACATTGGATTTGGCACATCCAACGTGGCGCTTCCTCGCGTCACGTCAGAACGGATGGACGCACACCGAAAATCGCCCGTATATTTCTACCCTTAGAGGTTTTTTTCCATGATTGTTTTTCGAGTTTTTTATTCAGATTTTTTAATAAAAAAAGCAAAAATTAAAGTTTTTTTTTAAAATTGTGAGTTTCTTCGACACAGAAAAAGCTCTAGAATCTTACACATTCTTTTTTTTATATATAAATAAGCCCATAAGTGTTATGCACTTAGATGGTTAAACAACCAATGATTCTTTTTTTAAAAATTTGTGGGTTTTTTCACAATTTATGAAAATCAAGGCAAAAAACACAACCTTATATTATTTTATAAACCTTATTTTTCTTTTTTATCTTTTATTGATACCTATATTCACAAAACTGAAACGAATCCCAAAAATCTGAGTGAAAAGAAATTTGGCAGCTAAATCTATAAACTAAAGGTAAGTCAAAAATGATTAGAAAAATAGGGATGTAGCGAACTGCCGATTTGGTGTTCGCGAACTTCGAACACCCGCTAAAATCGTTCGATTCGAACAATCGAAGGATTTTAATCGTTCGATCGAACGATTTTCATTCGAATCGAACGATCGAAGCATTCGATCGAATGCTTTTCATTCGATCGAATGCTTACAATCGTTCGAACGAATGGAAATCGTTCGATTTTTAGCGGTCGAAGGAATTCGAATGGTCGAATAGTCGAACGATTTGTATTCGAATCGAACGCGAACGCAAAATGCGAACGTCGCGCGACGTTTGCGAACATTCGGCGGACGCGAACGGTCGAAGTTCGCGCGAACAGTTCGCCGGCGAACAGTTCGCTACATCCCTATAGAAAAATCAGATTTTCGTTGAAATCAATTTTTTCCTAAGGAGATCACGTTTTGGGCTAGTGATCAAGAAAAAGAATCAACAAAAAGAAAAGCTGATCTATTTTAATAGTAATATATTTTTTTGCAACCAGGTTTCTAAAAAAAAAAAAACAATAAAATTTCGGTAATTAATAAATCTGACTCCTGTAAATTTCCTCATTTTTAAGAACTAAGTAAAGTTAATGAATAAAACCTGATGCATATTTTCTGGGACTTTTTATAGAAAACTTTTAAGACAATGGCTACAAATGCATTCTTCTTCCTTTATTACATTTTCAACTGTAAAATGAACTTTTTGCATAAAACAGAATGATACATTTTGGTATTGTAGGGATACTCCATGCAACGTTCGGCCCCTAAACCTCTTCTTACATTCAGTTAAATGGCATCAGATCTCCTGCACATTAAAGCAAAATAATGACTTGCATTTCTCTCTCGGCATGACAGTGTCTGTCTCATTTTAGAAAAAGATAACCTAATTACTGTCAGGCTATAACAGAGTAATTAAACAATATTAAAGGAACTTGCACAAACAATTGACTCAGCTCAGTTTTTTTTTTTCTTGGAGTTCCTAAAAATCACTCAACAGCAAGTGAAACATTTAGATGTAAAATCCAAGCCGTGCTGAAGACATATAGTTTAACTAAGGAGTTTGCTAAAATGAAAGCAATTATACATAATTAATACTGAAAGGAAAATGAACATGCAGCGGTTTCGGAAGATTAAACCATCTTTAACTATCAAGGGAACTTTTTAGCTTTTTTTTTCTTCTTGCTGTAAGCTTAAAAAGCCTCACTTGTATAAAGATTATTCAGGAAATGCAAAGCTAGTTATCCTTTCTAAATCAAGCATTTGTCTCGCTAGGATAGAGCGATACCATCGAGGAGTGTTGGAAATAGAAGGTTAGAGCAGAGCTACACACCCGCAACTTCCAAAAGCTTTCAGATTATTCTGTGAACTTTTGTTACTGCATAGTGTGTGCATCATTGCCTTTGGCTGTTTTATGAAATTAAAACAGAACATTTTATTCAACAGCCTCCTTGACAGGTGTTATAGTTTGTTTCAAATGCTGAACCCCACTGCAAAAGGGGAACCAAATGTAATTTTCTGTGGTTTTAGTGACACTTGTAAATGTAATTGCTATTGAAAGCAGTATCTGTCTGTCCCTTTCTGGGCTCTGCACTGCTGGTCCTGACATACAAGGCATTGTGGGAACTGGAGTCTTGTCTAGAGGAAAGCCATCTTCTGCTACATGTTATCAATAGTCCCATAAGTATGTGCAGAAAACAGCAACAGGGTAAGATTGGGCCGGTGGGACACCGCAAAAAAACATGGTGGGCCCTGCCGGCCCAGATCCGCTCCCCCTGCCTGAAACTCTGCCCTACCTGCCCTCTCCTCACTCTGGTGGATAGAAGAAAAACAGGTACATGCTGGTCAAGGCGAGGGGGGGTGGTGCTGGTTGGAGGAGGGTTGTGGCTGGTGGCTGGTGAGGGGTTCCTTGATGTTGGTGGAGGGGGGTCAGGGGCGTATGTGTGCCCCTGATGTGGCAGCCCCACTGGGCCTGGACCCCACTAGTCTGGCACTGCACAAAAATGTCAATTTATACTTAAAGGGATTTTGTCATGGGAAAACATGTTTTTTTCAAAATGTATCAGTTAATAGTGCTACTTCAGCAGAATTCTGCACTGAAATCCATTTCTCAAAAGAGCAAATGGATTTTTTTATATTCAATTTCGAAATCTGACATGGGGCTAGACATAGTGTCAGTTTCCCAGCTGCCCCAGTCATGTGACTTGTGCCTGCACTTTAAGATGGAACTACTTTCTGGCAGGCTGTTATTTCTCCTACTTAATATAACTCAATCAGTCTTAGAGGGACTTGGCTTTTACTATTGAGTGTTGTTTTTATATCTACAATGGAGCTGTTATCTTGTGTTAGGGCACTGCTATCTGGTTACCTTCCCATTGTACTGTTGTTAGGCTGCTGGGGGGGGGGGTGATATCACTCCAACTTGCAGTACAGCAGTGAAGAGTGACTAAAGTTTATCAGAGCACAAGTCACATGACTGGGGGCAGCTGGGAAACTGACAATATGTCTAGCCCAATGTCAGATTTCAAAATTGAATATAAAAAGATATGTTTGCTCTTTTGAAAGATGGATTTACGAATACACATGGCCTATATATGGTTTAGCTTTTATCCATGTGTATATATTATGAATTTATATATTTGCCCCCTAAATTTTTATAATACAGTTACCAACAATGTTTTAAAGGCATGATGCTATTGTAAAAAACAAATCCCAGCATCCTCAGCCCAACAGTGTACTAACAGTGGTTCTGATCGGGTCTGTATGGGGTCTTAAAGGAGAACTAATGTTTAACTAAAGAAGTAGCTTGAAATGCTGTACATTAAATTTTGTGCTTCTCTACCAACCCAAGGCAACCGCAGCCCTTTAGCAGTAAAGATCTGTGTCTCCAAAGATGCCCCAGTAGCTCCCCATCTTCTTTTCTGCTGATTCACTGCACATGCTCTGTGCTGCTGTCACTTACTGAGCTTAGGGACCCACTCACAATATACAGTACACATAGAATAGAAATGTCACAATATAAGGCTGATTAGTAATTAATACAGATAATTACTACGTGGCAGCTCAGATACCAGTGCAATTAGCATCAGAATTGAATAATCAGCCCTGTAGCATCATCTTATATTCCAGACAAACCTCATTTTCTGATTGCTAATTTTTGACGACCCCTAAACTTAGCTTCTCAACAGCTGCTCAGAGAGCATGTGAGTGTCACAAACACTTTCCAAGATGGTGATCCCCTGTTTGAAGTTTGAAGTCCTGGAGCATTGCTGCTATTGACAAGCTGAAACTTTAGGCTGGTGCAGTAAATTCAGCAATGACATTTTTAGCCATATTCATTTTTAGGGTTTAATTCTCCTTTAAGGCCCCCATACACGGGCCAACAGACCGAGTCGGCAGCTTATTGGCCCGTGTGTGGGGCCATCTGATGGGCTTCCCCAATTGATATCTGGTCGAAAGTTGGCCAGATCTCGATCGGGCAGGGAAAAACTAAAATACAAAACTTCCCAAGTAAAAGCAGGTCTAACGGGAGTTGCACTGATACTATTGGACCTTTTTTTAAACCATTCAGACTTTTAGGGGGTTATTTATCAAAGTCCGAATTTATCTCAATAAAAAAAAAACTCTGACCAAATCCGTATGGGTTTTTTTGGCTTATTTATTGATACACTTTCCTGAAAATTTTGTTTGCAGGAAAGAATCCAAAAAATATCATGAAAAATCAGATTTTCACGATTTTTTCGGATCTTTCATCCGATTTTCACCCGAAAACCTCTGAAAAATTCGGGGTATTGGCAAAAACCCAGCGCACATCAAGAAATCATTGGGACTTCTCCAATTGCCTTATATGCAACCTCGACAGTTCTGAGATGCCGGATTTTCATATTTGGACTTTTCCATCCTCAGGGTTTAATAAATTCCTGATTTTTTTAAAAGTCTGATTTTATTAACAAAAATCACTAATTTTTCGTGATTTTTGTATTCGGAGTTTAGTAAATAAACGCCTTAGGGAACTTGGGATCTTTTTCACTTGTAATATTTTTTCAGAAAAACTCCAATTTATAGAGGTTTTAGAGAATTAGAGAGTTTTTGGAATTGTTCAGCACTTTTTTCCCTTCGTATTTTTTATATTCAGATCTTTTAATATCTTTCATGCATTTGTGGTTTTAGAGAAGTGGAGGCCTATTTATCAAAGGTCAGATTTCAGTGGTTTTAAAGGTTGACTAAACTAAACTCACTCTCGAAATCTCTCTTTTTTATTTTTTAAATGTATTAAAAAATATAATAAATCCCTTAAAAGGGGGCACTTTTTTTTGGCATCAAAAAAGGCCAATCCAAAAAAGTCATGCCTTAATAAATCTGCCCACAGTTTAATCCTGCAGGGTGACCCTAATCACAACGGGGCAATGTCCTTAAAGGATTATGGCTCATGGAGCTGTAGGATCACTGAGATTTTCTCAAGGAAACCCAGAATTGTTCAACAGAGGAAAGCGCAGTTGCTCGCTTAACTTTATGAAAAATGTAAGGTGATTGGCAGCTTTTTAATCCATTTGATATTCCCTGAGTAAAATCTAGATAATTCAGAAGCCTAAATCACATGGTATGTTCCCGCGCAACTGATAAGGCAGCAAAACCTCAGCCTGCTGAATATCTAATGCAAAACACTGAGCTCAAAGTATTTGGTCAACATGTTAATTCCCATAGCCTGCAGAAGGATTTTTGTTTAACCGTCACATTGTTTGCACTCGATAAACGTTGAGAAATAAGTCTCCAGGAGTGTTGCAATTCTCAGCTGCACATGGTAAATATATTTCACTGAGAACCAGCACAGGTGGCCAGATATGGACTTCCAAGCAACATGTGCGACATAAAACACATCATCACAACTTTACAACTTGTCTTTCAGTGCTGAGAGTCTCCTATCAGGATAACATGGAGTGAAAAAAATCCTAAAAAAAAGGAACCCAGATCAAGCCACAAGAGCATCTGGTGGAGACGATAAATCCCTGCTGCTTGTATTACCTTACTCCTTGAACTCCCAAATATTATATGTGAAATAGGGACAGAAAAGCAGGCAAATATAGGCAACCTTTAAAAAAAAACAAATGACATAGACTTAAACTCCAGTTATAGTAACCTATAGCAACCAATGTTTAAAATGCTTTAAAAAATAAAAAGTCTGATGATCAGCCAATGGTTACTACAACTTTACACCTGCTACTACATTAACCCAAAAAGGTGATAATGCAATAAGCAGCAGTTCTGGAAAGAATGGGCTGATTCAGACAAAGATAAAGTGAAGCACGCAGATGTTATTGTTCTTTTTTGTCAAGTATTCCTTTACCTTATCTGATAAAACTATTTACAAAAAATATGCTCAAAAATATCTTTTGCTATTCTACTTGTGGATTTTGGGGTTATCCTGTGTTTTTAGGGGGTTATTTACTAAACTTAACTCCGAATGCAAAAATCATGAAAAATTTGTGATTTTTTTTCTATGAAATCGGACTTTTAAAAAATCATGAATTTTCCGGAATTTATTAAACCCAGAGGATGGAAAAGTCCGAATTAGAAAACCCGGCATCTCAGACTTGTCGAAGTTGCATATAAGTCAATGGGAGAAGTCCCAATGATTTTTTGATGTGCGCTGGGTTTCGTACTATAACGCAAAAGTTTTCAGATTAAAAATCACAAAAAAATCATGAAAATCGAATGAAAATTCCGAAAAACTTCTGAAAATCGGATGAAAATTCCAAAAAAAAAATGACAATCAGATTTTTTTCCGCAAAGCAAATTTTCGGGAAAATATAATAATAAATAAGCATAAAAAACCCGAGCGGATTTAAGCTGAGTTTGTAGCAGAAAATATTGAGCTAAATTCGGACTGTGCCCTGTATCAGAGTTAGAGGGTGCATGTATATAAAGCATTGATCCCTAACCAGTGGCTCATAAGCAACATGTTGCTCACTAACCCCTTGGGTGTTGCTCTCAGTGGCCTCAAAGCAGGTGTTTATTTTTGAATTCCAGGCTTGGAGGTAAGTTTTGGTTGCATAAAAACCAGGTGTACTGCCAAACAGAGACTCCTGTAGTCTGACAATTCACATAGGGGATACCAAATAGCCTAGTCCAATGCCAAAGGGAGTATTTAGCAATAGCTAATGTTATAAAAAAAAAAGCTAACATATTGCTTATGTATATGATATGCAATCTTTCCCTTCTAGTCTCACTGTTACTGAGATATTACCTGCTCTCACATGTCACTTTTTTTATGCAAATTGCCTCTTTTTGTTAAACTTGAGCTCATGACCTCTGGAAAGGTGTTAGAGCATCATTTTCTGCACATTTCTCTTTTCTATATAATTACATGTAATGCATAACTATGTTAATGAGACAACCTCTCATTAGCATGTCTGTCCTATTTGTTACTTTAAAAAAACACAGGTGCTACTCTTGGTAATAGGAAAAAGGTGCTATCGTTTTAAAGGAACAGTAACAGCAAAAAAAAATGAAAGTGTTTTAAAGTAATTAAAACATAATGTAATGTTGCCCTGCAGTACTAAGACTGGGGTTTTTGCTTCAGAAACACTATTATAGGTTAAATAAATCAGTTGTTGCTTAGCTATGGAGGCAGCCACGGAGGCACAGGATACATAACAGATAAACTCTTTAGAATGTTATGGTATTCCGCAGATGCTGCTCATTTCTCCAAAGACCTGATGCACAAGTCAGGATCATGCATTAAAAACAGGACCATCTGTATCAGTGTAGTAGGGGTAAAATTGTTAATTAAAGAAGTTGTTCATCTTTAAATTAACTTTTAGTTTGGTGTAGAGAGTGATATTCTGCAATTTGCAATTGGTTTTCATTTTTTTTTTATTATTTATGGTTTTTGAGTTATTTATCTTTTTATTCAGCAGATCTCCAGTTTGCAAATTCCCCTAGAAACCATGCATTGATATGAATAAGAGACTGGAATATGAATAGGAAAGGCCTGAATAGAAAGATGAGCAGTAAAAAATAGCAATAACTATACATATTTAGCCTTACAGAGCATTTGTTTATTTAAAAGAGGTCAGTGACCCCAATTTTAAAGCTGGAATGAGTCAGAAGAAGAAGACAAATAATTAAAAATCTGTAAACAATAAATAATGAAGACCAATGGAAAAGGTACTTATAATTAGCCATTCTATAACATACTAAAAGTTAACTTAAGGTGAACCACACCTTTAAGTACAAATGTGTAATAAATAGTTAATACGGGTATTCTCAGGTAAACCATCAGCGGGAGCTAGAGGGTAGCCATTGCTAGGGAAAGTCCCCAGTGGGTGGAGGAAGGGAAGTGATAAAAGGGAAGGTTACAGACAGAAATATTGAGATGTGTCAAGGGAAGAAAAGAGAGCAGCAGACTCTCTGATAGTTGAGTCATTCCCTGGAAGAGATTGTGACTTAGGTAGTGAGGAAGCTTGTGGTAACTAGTACGCTCTAGTGGGCGTTAGTTAGCCAGGGACTAGAATTGGCAGCTGTGGACCCTACAAGGAGATAGTCAGCACAGTATGTCCAGCAGGATACCCAACAGCCAGGGCCTAAGAGGCTAGGTTTGGCTGATAGTGCCGGTCAGGACCCAAGGAGAGGAGAGAGAGTGAGCCCCCCCTGACAGTGTGCAGTCCAGTGAATGGTAAAGTTGATGGACCGGGGAATTGAGCCCTGTTGGTGAACTGCTGTGCTGATGAATAAAAAAGGAACAGTTTGATGTTAACTCACTGCAGTGTGTCATTGCTGGAGGACCCCTCTCCCCACACTACAGGTTGGTAATATATTGTGGTCATTCGGTGTGGCACAGAAAGGTAGTTGCCCCCATTATATCACCATCAAATCCCAAAGAACATTGTTATAAGCTGCAAAGAGACAAATAGTATATAACTAGTTTATAAAATGACATCTAAAGTAAAAATCTGGCATGGTTAATGAGATCCAGGGCACTGGCTAAATGACATAGGTCTGGCAATGCCAAAAAATGAAACATGAATTGACCTAAGCAGTGGCCATTATTAGAGCAAAAAAGCATGGGGTGTTTAGAGGATGGGGTGCATTACTGAAAATATCAGCAAACAAGATTTCAGTAGAATGATATACATATACATGCATATGACCTGGGATTTATTGGAAAAGGGGTCATTCCATAATTTGGATCACCATACATTAAGTCTTCTAAAAAATAATGTAATCATTAAATAAACCCAATAAGAGTGTTTTGCCACCAGTATGGATTTATGCAGCTTAGTTACCATCAAGCAAAAGATACTGTTTTGTATTATTACAGAGAAAAGGTAGGGAAGTTCAATTTTAAGGGGCAGATTATTAAGGGTCGAATTTCGAATTTGAAAAACTTCGAAATTCACATTCAAAAAGACCAGCCGAAATGAAGGCAAAGTTTTTTTTTGCCGAATAGGTCTGTTTTCAATCAAATTCGAATCGTACGATTCAAAGTTTTTCCCAAAAAAAGCTTTGATTTTTCAAAGTCCACCAGTTGACTCCAAATAGGTTCTAGGAGGTCTCCCATAGGCTAAAACTGCAATTCGGCAGGTTTTAGATGGTGAATGGTCGAAGTCTAATTTTTAAGGAGACAGTACATGATTAAATTAGAATTTTCAAATTCGGACTATTCCCTAGTCGACGTACAGAAAAATTAGCTTTAAATGAAATTTCATTCAAATTTAAAGGGTCTGACCCTGGCCCCCCCCCCCTCGCCCCAGCAGCAATGTGCGTGGGCCAGGCCACCAGCAACCTCCCTCCGGCAGGGAGGGAGGTTAGATGGGCAGCGCCAATATTGGGACTAGGTCGGCGGGGCCCACAAGGACTGGGGGCCCGCCGGGTTTTTTCTTTGTGTCCCACTGGCCCAGTCCAACCCTGCAAATTTCTAATGCTTCTCTTTTCATTTTGGCCCATTTCTATTCACATAAACATTTAAGATTAATTGCAAATTGCCTTAGAATACTACTGTCTTCATCGAAAAATTTTTTAAAGGTGAGCTTCTCCTTTAATGACAGTTTTATTGATGGATTTGCCTAATGTTAGACTCAAACACAGATTTTGGCTTCTATATTAAAGTTCTCTCTAAAGCCAGCTTTTTGGATTCCTCTGGCTTCAAGGCTTTGGACAGTGTCTGGGCTAAAATTTAATGTTATACAGCGTCTCAGTTTGAGCCCTGAATTTGCCTAGATTTATAGATTTTAATATGCATTTTGTTCTCCGTGCGGTTTGGCAGTGGATCTGTGTGAGATTTACATTCACTGGATGTAGCTTGGTTTTGATTTACAGATTTTAGGTAAGGCTATGTCATCTTTCCGTATTCTGAGGATATTAATACATTTTGTTTTAGTTTTATGCTTTATTGTTTGGTTTGAAGTGGGGGTTATACATATTTATTTCATAAATTTTAATTTGAGAGTTATACCTTTCTTAAAAATGGTTTCGTACAGTTTCAAATCTGGGTTAAGAGTTGGATTTTCAGTTTTAGCCTTCCAGGTCCTTCGTCTCATTTTTCAAAGGAAAAATATCTGTTTTAGATATAAAAATCTGTGTATTCTTCTAAATTCCTTTTGTGTTCTTCTGTTGAATCAAATTAAATATCCTGGCATTAAGCATTTCTTTTATGCAAAAATAAATTGGGAAAGTGAACTAAAGAGACTAAGGGGACTATTAACTAAAATTCAGATTTCACAAATCAAATTTTTCATCTAAAAATGTGTTTTTTATTTTTGGAAAACTGTAATATAGTGATGAGTGAATCTTTCCCATTTTCCTTCAATTAAAAATTCACTAAACTGCGAAAAATTTGCAGAATGGCAAAAAATTCACAAAACGCATTACAGTCAATGGGAGTCAACATTTTTTACATGTTTTTACACGCGACAATTTTTCTTGATCCAAATGAATTAAAGTCAATGGGGTTTGTTTTTGTGGAAACTTTTTATGATTTTTTTTATAAAATCAGACTTTTAAAAAATCACAGATTTTTCCGAATTTATTATACTCCGAGGATGAAAAAGTCAGAATCTGAAAATCCGGCATATCAGACCTGTCGAGGTTGCATATAAATCAATGGGAGAAGTCCCAATGATTTTTTGATGTGCGAAGTTTTCGAGTGAAAATTCTGAAAAAAATCTTGAAAATCGTGAAAATCTGATGGAAAGATCCAAAAAAATCGTGAAAATTGAATTTTTTCTCAAAAAGCAAATTTTTGGGAAATTGTAATAATAAAAAAGTGTAAAAATCCTGAGCTGATTTGATCGGAGTTTGTAGCAGAAAATATTGAGATAAATTCTACTTAAATAACCCCCTTTTTGTCTCAGTGCCTTTTTTGTCCAAATGCAATAAAGTCAATGGCCATTTTTCTATTGGCCACTATTTTGTCCAAGTGCATTAAAGTCAATAGACATTTTTTCTTTTGGCGACTTTTTTTGTCTCTGCGTCTGTTACTGTTTTGTCGTGGCAAATATTTCTGCAGTTTCACAAAAAAAATATGAAATTTCACTGCAAATCCATGGCTGGCGAAAACATGTATCACTAATAGGAGGTTATTTACTTAACCAACATTTTTTCTGAGTGGGGTTTTTTGGGCAAAAACTATAATTTCTTTCATGGAAAAACCTTCACATTTATTATACCCTGAAGCTGAAAAAGTTCGAATCCGAAAATCTACCATCTCAAACCTGCCAAGGTCATGTAGAAGTCAATAGCAGATGTCTCTTTTTACCATTTGAAGATATCGTGGTCTGCACTGGGTTTTGTCTGATAATCCAAAAAATTCAGGGTGGCCAAATCGTAAAAAATTTTACAAGCACAAGGTACTGTTTTATAAATACAGAGAAAAAGGAAATCATTTTAAAAATGTGAATTATTTTATTAAAATAAACTCTATGGAAGTTGACCTTCCCATAATTCAGAGCTTTCGTGGTGATGGTTTTCCGGATAACGGATCCCATACATGTATTTACATAATAACCAATGTGGGCATTCCATGGGCTGAAACTGTAAAATGCAGGTGACCAGAATAAAGTCAAATGGAATTTTCTAGTCTACCCAATCAGATACTGTACTGTATGTACTGCAGTTGCCTGGATTGCTTTTAAACATAAATTCAATGATTTTTTTTATTTTCTATGGTTCATCCTTTCTGTTGCTGACAGGATTTTGTATTTACAGAATCGGATTTAGACTGTAATTTTTGACTGATAATTTGTTGTTCAAACCCTTGCAGTGCTTAGACAAATAAATAACTTTTTTTTTTTTTACTTTTATGACAATGAAGGAGTTTGACTATATCAACTCAGTGTATCTGCTACAGTATATAATGTATGTGAGCCATGTATCTGGCATTGCTATCTACTAATTACCTTACTACTAAGATCATAGAGTCTACAGCCGCTTAATTGGCCTTTGGGTCTGAAAGATCTGGGCAGATGGCAAATGGGAGAAAACCATTATCATCATGTAACGTGCACAAGTTAATTACCCACTGCTCTACTTCTCATGCACCCAAGCGGCATCTTGTTAGATGCACTAATCTTCCCATGCATTATCCCAAATTATGCAAAAGTTCCTAATCTCAATCCAAACTAGGCCAGGAAATCAAAATACTGTGCATAATTAAAGCTTGCTTATTGCATTATGAGTAATTTACTAAAGTACAAAATGCATAGCATCAACTGATATGGGAAACATTTGCTTTTTATTTATGGTGTCCATCCCGACAGCAACCAAACTATTCAGATGATGATATTATGTATACATGCATTTTAGTTTGTTCTACTGACATTTTAAAAACTGCTGGATCTGTTTTCATATAAAATAAGCATATAATATAAAATATAGTAGTATCCCAAAAATGAAGATTTTCAACATCGCCAATTAACTAATTTACTAAAGGAGCATACACCAAGTTTTGGAGAATTAACTTTGCAGTGGTGAAAATTCCCTTTGCATTGGCGTGAATTCACCCATCTTCTCCAGGTGAACTTTCTCCAGTAAAAATTCTCCAATTCACTAAGAGCACAAGAGCTTACTTTTAAATCTCCATCAACATCGTCCTTTCCATGCTAATTTTCTACATGGTGAAAATACTCTAAAGAAAATTATTTACAGAATTGTCCCCACTACTATTGTATGGGGGAAATAAACAGAGAATTTACACCAGGAGAAAATTCACCACATTACTTGAGATGTTTAAAAATATGATATGTGTTGTGAAAATACACCTGGCAAAGTGAGGTGAATTTGGTGAAGTTAGATAAAGAGAAAATGCACACTTAAATATGCCCCCTAAAATATATTTAAAAAAATTAATATTAAGGGGGTTATTTATCAAAATCCGAATTTATCTGATTTTTGAAAGAAAAAAAAAGTCTGAACAAACTAAAATCCACGATTTGACCTTATTATTTAAAAAGTATGATTTTAACAAAACTGGGAAGAACTCTATGAAATTAAGTGAAAACCAGAACCGTACGATTTTTTAGAATTTTTTTCCACGGATCGCTTTTTTTCTGGCTTTTTCCCAAAAAAAGATATTTGCCTGAAATGCCTGAAATAGTCGGATTTTCGGGCTAATTCAAGCACAGACCACAGAAACTAGGATAGGGAACTCTCCCATTGACTTATATACAACCTCGAGGTCTGAGATGACAGATTTTTGGATTTGGACTTTTTGCAGCCTCTGGGTTTAATAAATGTAGAAAAAATTTATTTTTTCCCAATAAAAATTCGGATTTTCTAGTAAAAAAACCTCGATTTTTTTGAGTTTTTAGCATTCAGACTTTAATAAATAACGCCCTAAATAAACCCAATAGGATTGCAGCTTAGTTACCTTCAAGTGCAAGATACTGTTTTATTATTATAGATAAAAAGGAAATAAATGCAAAAAATGGAGTCTATGCTAGATTGCCTTCCTGTTTCTGGATAATATGTGCCCAGATATCTGATTCCACGCATTCACATGCATTTATAGATTGTTGAGTCATTCTAGGGAAACCAGTAGTTTATTTAAGTGTAAATTATTTAATGATGTCATGCAGGTATGGGACCTGTTATCCAGAATGCTCAGGACCTGGGGTATTCCCAGCAGCGTAACTAAGTAGCTGTATGCCCGGGTGCAGGATGTGCACCCAGGTCCCCCACACCAGATCCCCCACTCTCCAAATGTGTGTGGCACTCCAGACTCAGAACAGTCCCCCTGCTGTACCGCTGCAATAAGATTTATTGCAGATCTGGCAGGCCCCAAGAGGGTGCGGACCCGGGTGAGATTGCACTCCCTGCACCCCCGGTAGTTACTGTGGAGTACTTTTTTCCATATTCGAGGGATAATGGTTTTTGCTGCTAGTAACGTTTGTAAGGTTTACATGGAGTATCCAATATACCAATTAGACTACTACATTTCAAGCCCTTTAAGATAAACAGGCATAAATCATGCAACGCTCACCCTGTGAGTGAGTGGGTCCGGGTGCAGCTCCCCCCTTAAAATTCAACTTCACAGATCAGTAAGCATTTGATGTTAACAGATCACTGACCGCTCCAGGGGGCCAATTCAACATGATGCGAAGTTGCGCCAGGAGCAACTTCGCCGCACTTCGCCGCACTTCGCCAGGCGTAGTTTCGCCAGGGCTCCGCAAATTCACTAAAATCCGAAGTTGCGCACAGGGGTAGCGTAAGGTTGCGGAGTTGCGATAGCGTTGATTCGCTATATAAAGCGAAGTTACGCTAGCGAAGGCTAATTTGCATACGGCGCGAAATTCAAATTTCAATGGAGGAACACGTATCTGCACTACAAATGCCTAGAAAACCTTCAAATCAGCAAATAAAAATTTTGCCCTACACATGTGCCCACTGTCTAGGTAAGTTGCCATGAGTCAGGAAATGTAGGGGGGAGGAAGGGGAGCCCCAAAATTTTTTCGATCTTTTTCAGCCTATCAGCCATCATGTAGAAAACACGCCAGCGTTTTTTGGTACTTAGAAAAAAAATTGACTTTTTTTTTAAACAATCCCTATCTACTCTATTGCGCTTCGCCAGGTCTGAGGTGGATGAAGGAAGTCTAGCGTAAAAGGTAGCGTTCAGTACACTGCGCAAGTTAGTGAATTTGCGTAGTTTCGTCGCTAGCGAAAATTCGCCTGGCGTAAGGTTGCGAAGTAACACTAGCGAAACTAGGCCAGCGTTCTGAATTTGCGCAGTAGCGAAAATGCCAAACGCTAGCGAATTAACGCTAGCGTTCGGCGCTTCGCGGGTCTCTGGTCCGGGTGCAGTGACCTGAACCCGCAGCTTGGGGAGACTTCACAGTGAACATGATTCGGTAATCGAGTTTACATGGAGGGCTAAATCATTTCAGTTGACTTGAATTTCTGTCATTTTTTACCATATATGTATACATTCCAGATAGACTGAAGACATTGATGCATCTCTAATATTTACTGGAGGTACAACCAAGACATTGATGTTTTTAATGTGTATCACTCTGTTCAATGTATTCAGTGGGCTAACTGGTTGGTTGATATAGGGCTATACAAGTGATAAAAGGATAGGGATATTAGATGTAGTTATAGATATCATAACTCTTGTTATGATATGAAAATAATTGTACTTTTCTCATAGTACCTTAATCCATGATTGTTTCTGAATTTATTAAGTGCCCAAGCGATAAAATTCACTAATGCAAATGTAGAAGCCAATGGAAGGTGCTCTTACTTTCCTCATGATAAGGAAACATTGAGATAATTTTCAACAGATAGTCAATCACTGTGTCAGGGACTTTTTAATTATAAGCAGTCTCTGTCAAGTCCTTATAAAATTATGCACAATATAAATAAAGTATAATAGTATAATTTGCTTTGTCTTGGTCCTAGGGGCTAGAACAGATGTTGTTAAACATGAAAAGATGTAAAATTAAACTGTTTAAATTATGTTGTGGAGACCTATTTATCAAAGGTCAGATTTTAGTGGTTTTAGAGGTTTTTGATACCACAACTAAACTCACAAAGTCTAAAACAACAAATGGCATGCCATTTATTAAAACATTTAAACAGAAAAAAAGTACCAATGAAAATTACACTGAACAATGTGCAGATACAATTTTTCAGACAATTCCTAGTGAAAAAAAAATCTGAAAACTCTAAAAGTTCAAATGGATTTTAAACGGTCCAGTAGGATCGGCACAGCTCCCATTGACTTCTATAGAACTTCGACAATGTTTACCTGGAAAATTTTTGCATCAGAAGTTTTCTTGGCTTTTACACTAAATAAATCTCAAAAATTTTGTTTTTGAAAATTTTTTCAAAAAACAACAAATCTTTTGTGTTTCGTGAAAAAAAACCCCGAAAAACGATTGTTGGCAAATGGACCCCTTAAAGGAACAGTAACACCAAAACATTAAAGTGCTTTCAAGTTATGAAAATATAATGTACTGTTGTTCTGCTCTGGTACAACTGGTGTGTTTACTATAGAAACACAACTATAGTTTATATAAACAAGCTGCTGTGTAGCTATGGGGGCAGCTATTCCAGCACAGGATACACAGTAGATAGCAGATTTGATGAATCCCATTGTATACTACAGAGCTTATCTGTTATCTGCTGTGTATCTTGTGCCTTTTCTCCTTTTTCAGCTTTGAATTGCTGCCCTCATGGCTACACAGCAGCTTGTTTATATATATATATATAGTTGTCTTTCTGAAGAAAACATACCAGCTGTACCAGTGCAGCACAACAGTACATTTTTTTTCATTACTTTAAGACACTTTAATTTTTTGGTGTTACTGTTACTTTAAAGTTATGTTTTGCTATTACAACCAGGTTAAGGATATGACAAGAAGGAGTGGGTACCAGGGAATGAGAAAAAAAATGAAATAATGTATAATATATTTATAATATACATATATATATAGTTTATTTTAGAATTATGAATCCTTGAAAAAAAATAGTTTTCATAGTTGCATTGGGCTATTTGTGGCATCCTGTGTCAGGCATGAGGCCATATTTAAAGATGCTAATTGAGCAAGTGGCTTGCAGAAAATGTCAGCCAAGGTCAGAGTGGCGATGGAGAGAATATTTTACATGGCTGCAATTGATGAGGCCTGCCTGCTGGTGGGTTTAAATGTGAACATACCTTATCTATCACTTAGAGTTATAGTCTTTGAAGGGTACACTTCGGGACATGTCTCTTACTCCTCCCTCTTCACTGTAGCATATGATGATGGCGTAAAGTTACTGTTATGAATGTTTTAGGTGTCACGCCACTGACAGCACAGAACAAGAAACGTCGGAGAGTCTGCTCTTGTGGTTAGTGTGTGCTTTCATGTAGCCACAAATCCTTGAGTGAAGAATTTACAGTAGAAGGAGTTCTGAGTTATCATGGGTGTTTAGTTCAAAGATGCTGAGTCGACGTGGTGAGTTGAATTAAAGCTGTGATGGATCATAGATAGATTATAGATAGGTATATAGATAGATGATAGGTGGATAGATGGATGGATAGATGGATAGACAGATCAAATATCATTCGGTCGGCACAAATGCAGTTATCAACGCTGGGTAAATTTGAATGATGACTGGCTGAGGTTATGTGTTCTGTTTCTGGATGTTTTATTACTCTTGCGACATTAGTAGCAATGTTGTTCATGTCCAAGTTTTTATTTCACCTTAAATAGGGGAAAGATTGGGACATCTTTTAGTGGAAACTTCTTTCATGTATCTGAAAATATCTAGTTTTTGGTAGATAGGGTTGACAAATAACTTGCTCAACATTAAACATATCCACTAGGCCATTCACTGCAAAAGATCTTGCCAACTTCTATAAAAAAAAGATTCATAAGGACATTGTAATATAATTATAGTATTTTTATGTACTTAGCACCAAGCTTAGATCCTTTACTCCAGATCTGAACTAAGAAGCTACTAGACTCATTTCCCATCCAGCCCAAAGTTACCCTTCACATTTTATGCAATGGACAAATAAGGAGTGGTAAGGACAGTAGAGACATGCAAAATGCTCTTCAGATATCCCTTGGTCATCTATGCATTTATAACAGGCCCTAGAGGGAAGGTATGTCTCCTAAAATGCTCTATGAAACAGAACAGTTGTAGAGAATAACATAGACTGTGTGCTTGGATAAAGCGGCAGGGCCAGGATGAAAGAACTGAGGAGTAATGCTAAAGAACAGTAAGTTAAATATTTGTAATTTTGCAATTCCAGTGGTGCAGTCTGTTCTCGTTTCAAAAAAATGAACTTTAATTTGTTTGTTGTATAAAAAGTGCTTTGTTTTGTGGAAAATCTCTGCTGTGAATAAAAAAACAGACAAATACCTGCTTGAAGTTACCCTCTCTGTCCCTGTCTCTTACTTTGAAAAAGTTTTTACCACTTCTGCCATCTGAGTGAAGCCCAACAATTTATATATTCAAGTGGGGATACAGCTTGTTTCTTATTATATCTCATCATTGAAAGATGTTGGAACAATGGATTTGGGATGTAGGGCTTGGAGACCAGCCAATCAGAAAAACAGAAAGCTTTGGTCAAGCTGGGCCAAAAAGAAAGCCAAAAAATTCAACTGTGTATGACATACAAAAAAAACATTATTTAAAGAGACTCTATTCACATTCCTCATGCTACACACATCATATTGGTTAAAGGAGTTGTTCACCTTTGAGTTAACGTTTGGTATGATGTAGGGAGCGATATTCTGAGACAATTTGCATTTGGTTTTCATTTTTTATTATTTGTGGTTTTTGAGTTATTTACCTTTTTATTCAGCAGCATTCCAGTTTGCAAATGTCAACAAACCGGTAGATAGGGTCCAAATTCCTCTAGCAACCATGCATTGATTTGAATGAGAACATGGAATATTAATAGGGGAGGGTTGGAAGAGAAAGGTGAGTTATAAAAAGTAGCAATAAAAATACATTTGTAGCTTTACAGAGCATTTGTTTTTATACTGGGTCAGTGACCCCCGTTTTGCAATCTAGAAAAAGTCAGAAGAAGAAGGCAAATAATTCATAAACTATAAAAAATAAATAATGAAGAACGATTGAAAAATTGCTTAGAATTAGCCATTCTGTAACATATTAAAGTTAACCTGAAGGTGAACCACCCCTTTTAAGAAGCCTTCCAAAAATAAGAAATTTACTGTACTTTAGATATAACGGGCAAAGGTTTAATACCAGTTTTAGAGATGAATACAAATTTCTTAAATTAAACGGTAGCTTTTCGGTGGTGCATAGTAGTTTAGTTGTTAGTAGGGTAAACAAGCATTTTATTGGTTTGGGGCAGCATTTTTAAACTGTACTAAAAAAGAGCATACTCAATAGGGTCATTTGGTAGTTGGAAGCATGTGAGCATTTTTCAGGGTTGAGGAAACATATAGGGCCTTATTTATCAAAATCTGAAATGTCTAATCAAACAAGAATCCAGAAATGGACCTTATTTATTATTAAAAAAGCACAATTTAATCGGACAAACACAAAAAAATCGAGTGGAAATCCGAATCAATTCGTTTTTTCCCCCGAATCGCTCGATTTTTTTCCAGAAAAGCCCAAGTTTTTGGGATTTTTGCCTGAAAAGTCAGAAATAGTAGAATTTTCTGACTAATTCCAGTGCAGACCACAGAAACTTCCAAATAGTAAAGGGACCGTTCCCATTGACTTATATACAACTTCGGTAGGTCTGAGATGGCGGATTTTCAGATTCTGACTTTTTCCATCCTTGGGTTTTAATCCAAGTTTTTATTCCACTAAAAATTCAGATTTTATAGTATAAAAACCTTGAATATTTCAAGTTTTTGGCATTGGGACTTTAATAAATAACCCCCATAATATTAAAACAGCGGTAAAGACTATGTAAAAATGGTTGCAGAATAATTAGGTGCTTGTGCCAATTTTTACATTATAAAATAAAGAGAAACAACATCTGAAATAACTCACATAAAACACTCACAGTTCACAGATGGGGATGGTACATGGATGCAAAGTTAATTTTTTTAACTGGAAAAGGCCACAATTTACTGGTTTTAGTGCATTTCCTCACTTTCTGTCTCTCTGTCTCTCTGTCTCACTGTCTCTCTCTCTGTCTCTCTCTCTGTACTGAATATGGAGGAATAAATCACAAACAATCCTTAGACAAACTATGTTGGAGCACAGAATTACACAACGGACTAGACATGTTCTTAAAACTATACTAAACTGGTTGCTTTAATAGAAAATTACTTTTGGCTTGCATAAAAGGAATATTTCAATATACAGTAGATATACATTAAAACAATGCAGTAGAATGACTGATAAGTCCTGTAATGTTGGGTAGATAAAAGATTAACTTCATACAGAGGGGCAGATTTAACAAGGATCAAAATGAAAATTCAAAGTAAAACAATTTAAATTTCGAGCTATTTTTGTGTACTTTGACTAGGAAATAGTCCTATTTGGGAAAAAAAGTCGAAGTAGACCGAATTTGAAAAAATTTGAAAATTCGAAGATCGAAATTTATCATGTAGTGTCTCTTTAAAACTTCGACTTCGACCATTCGCCATATAAAACTGCCAAATTTCTGTTTTAGCCTATGGGGGTCCTCCTAGAACCCATTAGGAGTCATTTGGTGGACTTTGAAAAAAAAGTATTTTTTGAAAATACTTCGAATCGAATTTGATCGAATTTAATCTTACTTTGATTTGAACAATCAAATACAGCCTATTCACCCACAAAAAAACCATCGATTTTTAAAAAATATTTTGGTTGGTCTTTTTTTATTTGAATTTCAAAGTTATGGGAGTTCAAAAAAACTACCATTACATTGAAATTCGACCCTTGATAAATCTGCTCCATAGTGTAGAAATATTCATACATTCTTGAGGAACCATTGGTATTTTTCACTGGTAATAAAAACAAAGGCATCATCAAGTGCACCAGTGTTCTACCATTGTGTAATAGTACAGGGAGTGAAAACAGGTATAAACTCATACCAAATATCCCCAATTTTTTTAATCTTGGAGAGAGTGGATGATAATTTAGCAAAAATATTCTGTATATTAGACATTTCTGAAGTATTTAAAGATAAATTGTATGTGGAGTGAGATGAAGCATATTGAGCAACTGGAAATATTCTTCTACTGTAATGCAGACGAGAATCCCTCTGTGGTTAAACTTTCATCACCCCAGGAACAGTTCATTCTCTAAGAAAGTTCAGCACTGCAGCTGGAATGGTACCGGGTCCTGATGGACAAAGCTAACTTGATTTGCTCCCAAATCTCAAGATGATTGACAAAATGTGAATTAAAAACAATACTAGTTTTGACATAATGCAAACGAAAACCCATACTCTCGCTACGGAAGAGGCCTGAGAGTTTTTGTGGTTTATATAATATTTTTACTGACATTTTTGAAAAGTACACATAACGATAAGTGAAATATTTCAAGTCTAAGACAGTGGCGTGGGGGCCCCCTGCAGACAAACATGGGGGCCCCTTCCCTTCAGAGAACCTATGAAGCACGTGTTTACCTTTCAACACTTTAAAATCCCAGACTTGCCAGTAAGACCACTGCAAATATGTCCAATGATCACTCCATTCACTCCAGACTTGCCAGTAAAATGACTGCAGAAATGGCCTCTGGGCACTGCATTGATAGATGGAAAGCATTACCTCACCAAGCTGAATACCATACTTTGCTTCTAACTGTGCTTGTCTCTCTCTCTGTCTCTCTCACCTCAGGGAAACTTCAATAAAAAAAAAAATCAAAGATGGCCGTGTGTTCCACAGGTGGAAAGCACGGCCATCTTTGATTTGTTCCGGCCAAAACGGGAAGATGAGAAAGCTCTGTTAAAAATCTGGCAGCAGTAGCGGGGGCCCCCTCAAGACCTGGGCCCGGTGTGGTCCTTTGGGGGTGCTATTTATGCCACTGGTCTAAGAGGGTCTCTTCTTTATTTATTACAATTCCCATCTGTCTCTGTTTCCTGGGGACAAATCCCTTTTCAGAACCCTAGGAAATCAGTCTCAGAGAAAGGGTCCTCATTCTGGTATTATTTATTCCATCTCAACCAATTTACAACTGGCATACTGCCACTGGCTGTACTTGTCCACATGGGCACAAAAAATGGGTCAGTTCCATTGCTCCTCTATAATACTTTCTTTACGACTCCATGGGGGTCTATTTACTAATATTCGGATTTCCTTTTTTTTTCACAAATTGTATTTTTCACAAAAAATTCATATTTTACTGGGGCTGATTTACTAAACTGCAACTTTTTTTTAGTAAGTTTTTTTTGTTGGCAAAAAGCCCCCCCAAAAATTGGACTTTTCTGGGATTTATTGTATGACAATTTCGAATGTGAAAATTAGGGATGTCGCGGACTGTTCGCCGGCGAACTTGTTCGCGCGAACATCGACTGTTCGCGTTCGCCGAATGTTCGCGAACGTCGCGCGACGTTCGCCAATTTGGGTTCGCCTTAGCTGGCGTTTTTTTTTGCCATTTCTCCCCCAGACCAGCAGATACATGGCAGCCTATCAGGAAGCTCTCCCTCCTGGACCACCCCCACACCCCCTGGACCACTCCCCTTCCATATATAAACTGAAGCCCTGCAGCGTTTTTTCATTCTGCCTGTGTGTGCTTGGAAGAGCTAGTGTAGGGAGAGAGCTGTTAGTGATTTGAGGGACAGTTGATAGTAACTTTGCTGGCTAGTAATCTACTTGATACTGCTCTGTATTGTAGGGACAGAACTCTGCAGGGATTTGAGGGACATTTTAGGTTAGGTAGCTTTGCTGACTAGTAATCTACCTTCTACTGCAGTGCTCTGTATGTAGCTGCTGTGGGCAGCTGTCCTGCTGCTGATCTCTCATCTGCTGACTGCTGCCTGTAACCCAATAGTCCTTGTAAGAACTGCTTTTATTTTCTTTTTTGTTTTTTTTACTTTGCTACTGTAAGAGCCCAGTGCTATTAGTCTAGCTGTGTTGGGGAGTGGGACTGGTGTGCTGCTCCTCCTAGTAGTTCACCACTACCAGCACCAACCAGAGTCAAAATTGTTACAAAGTATCTTATTTGCACCTGTTAGCTGTTCTGAGCTCTCTGCCAAAAGCTAATTAAGTTAGAAACTGTTTTTTTCTGGCTGTTCAGTGCAGAGAAAAGAGGGACTGGTGTGCTGCTCCTCCTAGTAGTTCACCACCACCAGCACCAACCAGAGTAAAAATTGTTACAAAGTATCTTATTTGCACCTGTTAGCTGTTCTGAGCTCTCTGCCAAAAGCCAATTAAGTTAGAAACTGGTTTTTTTCTGGCTGTTCAGTGCAGAGAAAAGAGGGACTTTCCAGTACAAAAGAGGGACAGGGGGTTGAGTGGTCAAAAGAGGGACAGTTGGGAGGTATGCAAGTGCCACCTAGCTGTGTGAGCTTTTTCACATTCTATCTAAATAACAATAATAATTCCGTGTCCGTAAACATCACCTGAGTGATGTTTTTACAGCAGCAATAATATATTCCGTATCCACTACTGTATACGTTGCCCTTGCAGGCATTGTTTGCCCAGTCTTTAACCAAGTGCCACCTAGCTGTGTGAGCTTTTTCACATTCCGTGTCCAGAAACATCACCTGAGTGACGTAGTGTGATTTCTGCCCTTTACAGCACAAAACGCAGCGCTGTGTCAACAATGTATTTTTCAGATACATTTTTGCCCTTGATCCCCCTCTGGCATGCCACTGTCCAGGTCGTTGCACCCTTTAAACAACTTTAAAATCATTTTTCTGGCCAGAAATGTCTTTTCTAGCTTTTAAAATTCGCCTTCCCATTGAAGTCTATGGGGTTCGCGACGTTCGCGAACCGTTCGCATTTTTGACGCAAGTTCGCGAATATGTTCGCGAAATTTTTTTCCGACGTTCGCTACATCCCTAGTGAAAATACTGCAGCTAAGTCAATGGCAGATGCCCCTTATGTTTTTTGAGGTTTTAAGGTGTTTTTGACTCTGGCTTTTGTGCAACAATACGAAAAAGTTGTAATTATCATTTAACAAGTCTAAAAAGTTGCAGTTTTCGCAACTTTTGTGTTACTTTTTCCTGTTCAGTTCAGATCTTAAATGACTGACATTTGTGGAAATTAGTTTATTCATGGTTTCAAAAAGCTCTAATACCACTAAAAAATGTTTTTACATCTATCATATTGTCTTTGCATGATGTTTATAATTTTGCCATAAAAGTATGCCATATGCATTTACATTACCAATCTGATCCCCCATGCTCCTCTATACCGGCCCTGCCATATTTGTGCAGCACTGCAGCAGTAGTCCGTTCACATTAGAAACTGACAGGTTGAAAAGGGACTCTCAGATTTAGGAACTTCCATTAAAGCAGACCTATCAGAGAAAAATAAGCAACATGACATATTGGCAACTTTTAGGGGTAGATTTATCAATGGTCGAATTGAAAATTTGAATTTCAAGTTTATTATAGTATAATTTGATTAGGGAATAGTCCAAATTTGATTCGAAAAAAAAAAATCAAAATATGAAATTTATCATCCCTTTAATAATTCAAGTTCGACTATTCGCCATCTTAAACCTGTCAAATTGGTGTTTTAGCCTATGGGGGACATCCTACAATCAATTTTGAGTTGTTTGGTGGACTTTAAAAATGAAAAAAGATGTTTTCGGATTTTTTCTCACTAGTAATAGTCTAAAAACTCAAATTTTTAGAGGCTTTAGAGATTTTTTTGGATTGTTCGGTGCCATTTTTATTTTATTTTTTTCAATAAGTTTTTATTTTGTTTAAAGATAATTACAACAGTAGAAAATTACAACAAAAATAACCAAAGTTTACAAGAATAATATCAGAGATTGTGTTTCATTCAATGCAGGGGTTGATAAGTGAAATGAAATAGTATCAACATTCTTGTATGGATTAATCTATGAGTCCATCTAGGGTAGGTTTTTAGTTAAACAGAAAGTAAAGTTGGGTATTTTAGGTTACTTAGTAAGGCATTTGTCCAAAATTTGTCTTTGCTGTTTTGTAATAGTATGAGCTAGAATTGTATTTTATGGGTTCCATGGAACTATGGTGAGTAGAGGATTGAGCCTATCTTAGTTCTTTCAATTTGCAGAAGATTGCTCAGGAAAATTTTCCATTTTGTTAAAAATTTCAGGCAATTCTTTGTGTTGTCAAATTTGAATGCAATGGCTTCAATATCACATAGATCTTTTTATTCTGCAATGACTTCCTTTATGGTTGGAGGTTTTGATTCAATCCATTTTTTTATGATAGTTCTCTTAGCCGGGCTTAAGATTTATTTTGTGTAATGTGGGTTTTGAAATGTGATGGGATAAGTCCATTGGTTTCACTGAGAAGTTTAGTAGGGCGTTTTTTGGGATTAGTTTGTATTTAGAGTTTAATTTGGTGTTTAGATGATTCTCTACTTCTTGCCAGAATCTTTTGATGGATTGTGTTGGGTTGTGGGTTCTTACATCTAGGGC
The DNA here is from genome assembly GCF_017654675.1 of Xenopus laevis. NCBI lineage: Eukaryota > Metazoa > Chordata > Amphibia > Anura > Pipidae > Xenopus > Xenopus laevis. The sequence continues at coordinate 29,907,232 of NC_054379.1, read as the reverse complement.
ATTTTTTATGTAAAGATTTGTTCTTTGAAATGAAGTTAAAGCCTTTATATGCCAGGTGAATTAGTCTATAGTTCTGTTCCCTCCATACTTCTGCATTGAAATATGTGTCAAAGCGATTTATAGAATTTTGTAACATTTCTACGGAGATTTTTTTGCTGACTTTTCCATCGGATGGAGTTTAAGGTCCAGATCATTCCATATTAAAGATTGAATTGTTCTGATGTTATTCTGGATTTGAGAGGTCATGAGACTGTTTAAGACAGATGTGAGTTGTGGATTGTAGGTAGTTAGGGCTTCAGGATGATTCACCTTTTTAATCCAATGAGACAGTTGGAAGTAATGTAAATTTTCCTTATCATCAATTAGGAATTTTATACTGAAATCCTTCCAATCAAGGATCTTTCCCGTTGTTGGTGATGTAATATCTCTAATGTGTTTTATTCCTTTTTGTTTCCAGCTGGCGAGGAAAGGAGGAAAGGATGAATTGGGTAGCGTTAAATTCTTTATTAAAGGTAAGTATGGAGTCAGGTTATAATTTGATTTATACATCTTGTGCATTTGTTTGGTGCACTTTTTAATAACATTCATAGCATTTGTGGCTTTAGAGAAATAAAGTTTAACCATGGTTTCAAAAAGCTCTATTACCACTAAAATTTGACCTTTAATAAATGGGTCTCTCTCTCTCTCTCTCTCTCTCTCTCTCTCTCTCTCTCTCTCTCTCTCTCTCTCTCTCTCTCTCTCTCTCTCTCTCTCTCTCTCTCTCTCTCTCTCTCTCTCTCTCTCTCTCTCTCAGAGAGTCTGAATGCCAAATCTTGAAAAATTAAAGTTTTTTAGCTATAAAATCCTATATGTTTAGTGGGGAAAAAAAACAAGAATTTTTCGAGATTTATTATACCCTAAGGATAGAAAAAGTTTGAATCTGAAAATCCGGCATCTCAGATTTACTAAGGTTGTATAAGTCAATGGGAGAGGTCCCTATACTATTTGGAAGTTTCTGTGGTCTGCACTGGAATTAGCCCAAAAATCTGACTATTTCGGACTTTTTTTTTCAATATTTGTCCCCAAACGATTAAATCGTGCTAAAAGCAGATTTATCAAGGGTTGAATTGAAACTAGTTGTTTTCAGATAGATCACCAGAAATAATGACTTTTTCTAATGACTTTCTATTTTCTATGTGTGACTGTTTTTCTAATATTGAAGTGTAAAGTGTCATTTTTCACCTTCTAAAGCAGCACCAACCCTGTAAACTGTTGTAAATGGATATATTTAGTTGATACATTTGTTATCTTTGTCCCTGCTGAGCAGAATCTCTGAGTTTCATTACAGACAGCTGTTAGAATTGATACAATAGTTGCTAATACTCCAGAGATGCTAAAGAGAAATGTATCAACTAAATGTTGCAAAATTATAACAGTTCAGAATCTGCACCTGAATTACTGAGGTGACAGACTCAAACACCAGAGACACAAACATTCAACTTCAAACTTAGATTTTGGAAAAATAAATAATGGAAAGTAATTGAAAAAAGTCTTTATTTCTGGGGAACAATCAAAAAACAACTGAATTGAAAAAAGTGTTTGGAAGGTGAACAACCCCTTTAAGGTCATTCTATTAGGGAGTTATTCAAATTCAATCGAGTTTTTCAAAAAATTCTAATTTGATTTACAAGATTTATCATACTCTGGCCCTCGAATTTGACTATTCGCCACTGCCGAATTGCTGTGTAAGTCAACTGGAGACATCCAGGGATCAAGAGTTGTTTGCAGCCTTCCTGACATTCACATGTTATTGCGGAGAAAAGAACTTGAATTGAGTTTTTAAAATTCAAATCAAATTCAATTCAAGTTTTTGGACTGATCCGATTTTTATAATATATTTCAATTGGTCAAATTTCGAGTTCATGGGAGTTTATGGGAGTTTTAAAAAACTCACATGAATTCGAAATTCGACCCTTGATAACTGTGCCTCTCCTAAATAACCCCCTTAAGCTTCCCTTCCCACAAATGAGTGTACATAATAATTTGAGTATTTCCAGCCCAATAAATAAGGTCCAATCGTGGATTCTAGTTTGGTCTGACTTTTTTAATTAAAATTAAAATAAGAAAAATTTGGATTTTTTTTTGTGGGTGGATAGCCCGTATTCGAATTCAAATCGCACAAATCGCAGTAATAGCGCATTCGATGAAATTCAAATCAAAGTTTTTCCCCAAAAAAATTAATTTTTCAAAGTCCACCAATTAACTCCAAATATGTTCGAATAGGTCCCCATAGGCTAAAACAGCAATTAGTCAGATTTTAGATGGCGAATGGTCGAAGTCGAATTTTTAAAGAGACAGTACATGATAAATTTCAAATTTTCAAATTTCTTTTTTTTTAATTTGAATCAAATTTGGACTATTCCCTATTTGTACACAACAATTAGCTCGAAATCTGAATTTTTTAAATTTGAATTTTTACTTCGACCTTTGATAAATCTGCCCCTTAATGTATCAATATTGGAGAGACTACAAACACTAACCTTACAGTACCTCTAGGCTTTCATAATATTCAACTTTATTATTCATGCAAATGATATATAGCCACATCATTTTTGCCACCTACATGCTTTGGTCTTTTAGCAGTAGATAAACAAACTGCATTGCATAGACTGAATAGAAACTGCAATGTTCTTTCTGGAAAGGAATGATATTATGCAAGCCAAACAACAAATAGCTTCACAACTGAGCTAATTTTCATTTGTACAAAAAAAACAAAAACATGATTTAATATGGATAGTAAATTCCTGAAGCAGCAGGTGGTGATGTGCAAGCTTCAACATGCATCTGAAAACCAAATAACACAATCACGAGTTCCGAGCTGCTACAATGAATCTTCTTTTGATCCAATAAAATTATATGTCAGCGGAATATTTATAGCTTTGAAACCACGCCATCTAATAAGCTGCCATAGCAAAAATGTTTTAATGAACAAATCCGGTGAAAGCAAAATGTTTACCAAGATGGAAGCCTTCTTCTTCTTCTTCTTCTTTGTTTTTTTTGAAACAAAGGTATGGAGCGAAGGCCAACTACAACATGAAGATGCACATGAAAACATCCTCCTGTTAATATAAACAAACAGATGTGGTGACAGGTTGTCACAAGGCACATTTTATAGCTTTTTTTATTAATTTTTTTTTGCACATTTAATGGAATGCACATATGAGTTCCTGTCCTGCACATCTTAAGTTAAATGAATCAAATTGCTGACAGCTAACTTGTCCTATGTAACATCAATGCTGTGGATGATGCACAGATTTTCTTTGTCAGATATATTTCCTTAATGCAAAGAGATTTCGTAGACATCTGTGTATACAGATGTTGGGATGTAATGCTTTACATAGTTATTTGACATTCTGTTTCACTTCCCATGAAGTGTTCAAGCTGGATTTTTAACGCAAGACTCTTTAACTTTTTAAGACTGACAATTTCGAAAAACGTTATAATTTCTCCAGATTATATTATTCTTTTCGCATTCTCGACAAAAAGGCATTTTAAACTTGCCTGCACAGTACATGATTTCATTGTTTCATTCGTTGAATAAACAGAATATTTAGAGGGTTGCTTAATTTGTTGGCTCTCACCCAAATAAATATATCACAGGTGTTTTAATAAACACTTCCAACATAATAGAATTTTCACATTCTGGAGAAAAAGAAATGAATGCAAAAAAAAAAAGTAACAACCCATTTGTCCTTGGGAATAATTATACTGGGTGAAATATATATTTATAAATGGGGTTTGGCTGCAATAAAACACAGATTACATTTCACATAAGTAAACAAGGATCCCTATGGTCTTATAGAAGTAATTTGATTTAGAAATAAATTTTTTTGGAAAACGTCTTCTGCACACCTCCCTTCTATTGCTTTATAGTAAAATACATGCAACACTCCCCTCTCTGTATTCCTATACATATTCCTGTAGTTTTTGTCTACTGAAAATTTTGTGTCGGGTGTGTAAAATGCCAGTTTTCAGACTTTTGGGCTTCAATCATGTGTTTCATTCCTCAAAGGCTCCCTGTAGTTTCATTAAGTGACCCCAGCAGGGTCTGACCAAGTTTCTAAAGGGGCAAATTCTGCAATTACTTGGACATCTAAAAACTGATTGGTAAACGCATGGACTCATGGGATCCGTTATCCCATAGACTCCATTTTCATAAAATAATTCAGATATTTACTAAATTGATTTCCTTTTTCTCTGTAATAATAAAACAGTGCCTTGCACTTGCTGCAATCTAATCTTTTTTAATATTTAAATGAATTTTAAATAGACCTCTAATTTTGGAATTCGAATTTCGTTTCAAGTGGAATTCGATTAGGGAAAAGTTAAAATTCGATTAGATTTCTTTAAAAAATTTGAATTCGATTTTCAAAATGTTTCATGTCTTTTAAGAATTCAAATTCAACTGTTAGCCACCTTAAACCTGCCGAATTGCTGTTTTAGCCTATGGGGGACATCCTTGGATCAATTTGGAGTTGTTTGCAGCCTGAAAATTGGGGTTTTTTTTCATAGAAAAAACTTGAATCAAATTCAATTCGAATTCGATTCGAGTTTGCAGGTTGATCTCATTCACCTGAGTTTGAAAAATTCTAATTTTTTTTATAATTTTTTTTTATTATTATTTTCGCATTGATGGGAGTTTATGGGAGTTTTTGAAAACTCCCATGAACTCTAAATTCGATCCCTTCGATCCGGAAGATTCCATATCCGGAAAACCCCAGGTCTAGCATTCTGCATTCTGGATAATAGGTTCCGTACCTGTACCAAGAAATATTCCAAAAATATGTCAGTGTAGGTATTCAGTAGGAACAGTTTAGGGGGTTATTTATCAAAGTCCGAATTTATCTAAATATTTTCTGCTACAAACTCTGATCAAATCCACTCAGGTTTTTTACACTTATTTATTATTACATTTTCCGGAAAATTGTAATCCATCTATTTTTTGATCTTATTCAATCAAAAAAATGTTAGAAAAGTGCTGGGGAAGGCTAACATTACACCTCTGTAGGTTTAAAGTGGCGAAGTATGAAGTCGAAGTCTAATTTAAAGAGACAGTACTTCGACTATCGAATGGTCGAATAGTCGAACGATTTTTACTTCGAATTGTTCGAATCATTCAATACGATCGAATTTGACCCATTCAATGGTCGAAGTAACCAAAAAAATACTTTGATATTCGAATTTTAAAACATTTGAATTCTTCACTCGAGCTTAGTATATCCCCTGAGTGTATTCGAAAATTCACATCACAATCAAGAATGCTAAATAATATATATTTTTATGTAGGAGGAATTCTGGCACTTGGAGAGTTAGTTACAGTATCTGATAAATTACACGTAGGAGAGGATTCCAGGGATAACAAGAAAAGATCAAAAGGGAATGGAAGACCTAGAAGGTCAACAATGCACTCACAGACCATTAATAAGCAGAGAGCAGACATGTTATTGTCAAAATGATATGGAATATGTAATTAAGAATATATCAACATCGGAAAGAGGATGTAAGTACCAAGGATTACAAAAATCTTGAAAACATGCAAACAGGGCTAGTATAGTCTTTATGTACAGTACATAATAAGAGAGTAAGCAGTGGTTCTTATCTCATCTTTTATCTAAAGGGCTAGATACTCGTGTCTTACATTCCAAAAGAAAATACCTTTACAGAATCATAAATACTCACAGCTCCATCCTCTTCCCATATGATAAAAAAAAATGGCAGAATTGGTATAAAGAAAATCTGGTTAAAAGAGAAAGCTCAGTAATGGCTGTTAATACTATGCATTATATTTTAGTCTTCTTAACTGGTCACAGCAGCCCATAGACAGAGAAGATCTGCTGAACAACTCATAATATTAAGTTGACTCGTAATTCAGATATCACATTATATGGCATCATAAAAACCAACGCATTCTCTATCAGACTTAATTTATAATCAGCCATGTAGCATCATCTTTTATAACAGAAATAACCTTACTTTCGATAATGTTGATGCCCAGAAGCACTAAAATATGGAAAGTCTGTCTCCTATAGACTCCATTTTATCAAAATAATCCAAATTCTTAAAATTTTTTCCTTTTCTCTGAAATAATAAAATATTTCCTTGTACTTGATACAAGATACAGGTATGGGACCTGTTATCCAGAATGCTTGGGACCTGGGGTTTTCCGGATAACAGATCTTTCTGTAATTTGGATCTTCATTCCATGGGGCAAATTTACTAAAGCACGAAGCGGCTATCGCTAGCGCAAATTCACCAGCGTGACGTCATTTCGCTACTTTGCTGATTTACTAACGGGTGCTGGCGTAAATTCGCTAGCGAAGTGGACCTACTCTAGCGCTACTTCGCACCCTTACACCAGGCGAAGTTGCGCTATGGCGAAGGGACGTGACTACGCTAATTCACTAACTTGCGCATTTTACTGAACGTTACCTCTTGCGCCAGACTTGCCTTCGCCACCTCAGACCAGGCGAAGTACAATAGAGTAGATAGGTCTTGCTTCAAAAAAAGTTAACATTTTTTCTAAGTCCCAAAAAAAGCTGGTGTCTTTTACTTTTTTAAGGGTGATAGGCTGAAAAAGATCGTAGATTTTTTTGGGGGCAACCTCCTTCCCCCCTACATTTCCTAACATATGGCACCTAAACTATACAGTGGGCACATGTATAGGGCAAAATAACAACTCTATTTTATTTTATGAAGCTTTCCCAGGCTTGTGTAATGAATTTGCTGCTACATATACGTCCATTGTACTTTAACTTTAAGGCATCGCTAGCGTAACTTTGCTTTGCTTGACAAATGAACACTAGCGCAACTTCGCTACCTTTCACCTCCCTGAGTGCAACTTTGGATTTTAGTGAATTAGCGGCGCCCTGGCGAAACTTCGCCTGGCGAACTGCGGCGAAGGCGTCGCTAGCGTATTTTCGGCGATTAGTGAATTTGCCCCCTTAAGTCTACTTGAAAATTATGTAACATTGAATAAGCCCACTATGCTGGTTTTGCTTCCAATAAAGATTAATTAATTCTTAGTTGAGATTAAGTACAAGGTACTGTTGTATTATTACAGAGAAAAAGAGAATAATTTTTTAACATTTTGATTATTTGGATAAAATGGAGTCTATGGGAGATGGCCATTTAGTAATGTAGAGATTTCTATATAACGAGTTTCTGGATAACAGATTCCATACCTGTATAATTAATCCTTACTGGAAGTAAAATCAGCCTATTGGGTTTGGTTAATGTTTACATGATTTTTTAGTAGACTTAGGTATGAAAATCCAAATTATGGAAAGAGCTATTATCTGGAAAACCCCAGTTTCCCCCCAGTATAGGATTGTTGAACCTCTGGGCGGCTATAGTAAATGAATTCTAAATTATTATTATAAATTATTATTATATTAATTATAATATATTATTAAATTATAATACACTGCATTTCTAGCCATATTCTTTAAGAAGGGCAAATATGACCTTGAATATGATCAGTGCTGGGCAGTCAAAGAAGAACCATAATCAAAAAAGTTATTTTAACTGTGTCTTTTGAAACTGTTTGAATTTGTATTATCAGCTAGTCACGTGAATGCATCTAGAATCATTAGGGAAACACAACGGCAATTTAAGCAGAAAATATATGCTGTCAACTACTCACTAACAAAAAGAGCCTTGCTATACAAAGGAGAAATAAAGTTAAAAAGTCTAGGGGATGCCAAAATGTTAGGCCCCCTACAGTGATTACAATTGCTTAGATGATACCCGAGGCCATGCTCCTTGACACAGAGATGTCAGACAAGTCAACCGATGCAAGAATGGCAGGCAAATTAGTAGATGCAAGAATGGCAAGCAAGCGAGTCAATATTGACCCAGAGGTCTGGTGGGTGAGTTAATCTTGGCGTAGGAACATGCCAGACGAGTCAATCTTTTTTTTTTTTTGGTGAAACAGACAACGTGGGATATTCTTGAGTGTATTTGTGAAGAAAAATATTTGCTGTTGCAAATTTCCCTGCAAAACTGTACCAGGTAAAAAAGTTTGGTTATCCCTAATTATAAAAAGAGTTGGTTATTTGTGTTGCACTCATTTGTTTGTAAATAGGGCCCAGAATATCAGGCATGCCCCAACCATTGTGCCACAGCTGTTGCTAAAGGGATACTGTCATGGGAAAACATTTTTTTTCAAAATGAATCAGCTAATAGTGCTGCTCCAGCAAAATTCTGCACTGAAATCCATTTCTCAAAAGAGCAAACAGATTTTTTTATATTCAATTTTGAAATCTGACATGGGGCTAGACATATTGTCAATTTCCCAGCTGCCCCAAGTCATGTGACTTGTGCTCTGATAAACTTCAATCACTCTTTACTGCTGTACTGCAAGTTGGAGTGATATCACCCCCCTCCCTTTCCCCCCTCAGCAGCCAAACAAAAGAACAATGGGAAGGTAACCAGATAACAGCTCCCTAACACAAGATAACAGCTCCCTTGTAGATCTAAGGGTAGGGGCACACGGCGCGATTTCGCCGCGATTCTGCGCTGGGCGAGTTGTCGCTGCGTTTTTTAAGCCGAAATAGCTTTGCTAACTTTGGCGCTGGCGTCAATGCAAATCGCGGCGAAATCGCTGCGCTAATTCACACGCGGCGATTCTTTTTCTACTGTCGCCCGGAAACGCTCAGCGAGGCAACTTCGGACGACAATAGAAAACGAATCGCCGCGTGTGAATTAGCGCAGCGATTTCGCCGCGATTTGCATTGACGCCAGCGCCAAAGTTAGCAAAGGTATTTCGGCTTAAAAAACGCAGCGACAACTCGCTTCGCGCAGAATCGCGGCGAAATCGCGCCGTGTGCCCCTACCCTAAGAACAACACTCAATAGTAAAAACCCATGTCCCACTGAGACACATTCAGTTACATTGAGAAGGAAAAACAGCAGCCTGCCAGAAAGCATTTCTCTCCTAAAGTGCAGGCACAAGTCACATGACCAGGGGCAGCTGGGAAATTGACAAAATGTCTAGCCCCATGTCAGATTTCAAAATTGAATATAAAAAAAATCTGTTTGCACTTTTGAGAAATGGATTTCAGTGCAGAAGTCTGCTGGAGTAGCACTATCTGATGCGTTTTGAAAAAAAAATGTTTTCCGAAGACAGGATCCCTTTAATCTACACTAGACCTTACATACTGTATACAGGATAGTCAACTCTGATGTTCATATTAAAAAATATCTAAAAATTTTAAAAAAAATGTTGCACATTTTTATAGGTATTTTGTAAGGACAAGTGCCATGATTAAAATAAAATAAGATATCTTTAACCAGATCCAGTAAAAAGTGGTCCTCTAATTAAAATATTGCATGCATTGGGACAATTCGACACCTATTCAGCAACAATATCAATATTTTGTTATCTTCATGGATGAATCTTGCTTTTGCAGCAGCACAAAATGGCTTTGCAAGGATACAGTCCTCAGTGGATTTGCAGAGCACAGAAATAGTCTTTATGTTTGGAAATTTATGGTCCATAGACAATTTATAAGAAACGATGCAGTTCATCAGAGAGCCAGACTGATGGAACACAGGGGAATATTTTGCACAGGAAGTTGGGTTTTAGAATAATACTTACTTTGATAAAACTGTTTTCCTAGTTAAATAAAACAGTAGGGGAACCACTGGCCACTTAGATTTTATAATATAAATTTAAGTCAGTGAGCTGTTCCTTTGTAAATGTATACCTTGCACCTTATTTATACATTATTGGTAAGGACATAAAACATTAACCAAATAACATGAGAATTAACCAACAAAATATTGTAACATATAATTGAGTAAGGAGAAGTTGACAGATACGGACTGTTAACATTGCAGGACCATTAATGTGGTTGCTATGCTTGTAATTTTGTGGTTGTGTATTGCTTGCTTTTTGGTTAATGCTGTATTTTCTTATTGGATTTCTTGCAGGAGCACCGCAGAGCCATAGGATAAATGTCATTAGTTTTATAAGCTCTTGGGGACAGGCTCCTCTACCATTTGTACACCTACGTAATCACTGTTTGTATTTGCACCAAGATGCAGGAAAAAGCCTGGAGCTTTATAGAAAAATTATATTGCTGCTAAAAATCATGTTAAAGGTAATGGGAGCAATATATTTAAAAAATGGCTTTACTGTTACCGATTGTATAGTTCATAAAATAGCATTGCTTTTGGGTAATCCATTGTTTGCAAATAGTGCTCATGAAATGATTTAACACTTGAGTTGCAAACACAAATCCAAAATTCTAATAAGGTTAGAATTTTAACAGAACACACAAAATTAGGCTTCTTGTGTTTAAAAATAGCGTAGATTCTATACAAAGATACTATTCTTTGTATACGCACAGAGCTTGTCACTGTCTCTCTATTCAATCTCCAATTCACTCTCACTTTCACCCACTGATAAATATGTTCTTAGAAATCCCATGCAAATTAACAGAGACTGGTGGAATTTCACCTTTGGCGGACTGCTGGAAGCTCTAGTTCACCCATTTGATAAATATGCCTCTTCTCTTCATCATATCATTGTGTTTCACCATATCCCTAGAAACCATTGTAGCATCATTGTAGCATTTTTCTCTGTCACCCACAGGCACCGAACAGTTGCAAATAGCACAGAAAGGAAGGGGCATCTACTGAAATCTACTGAATTTTGGCTAGTTTGCTTTATACTCCACCAAAACCTTGAAATGATCACTTTTAAATGTTTGGCTGCGTGGGCCAGAGTAATACATTTCATCTATTTTATATCCAGATACACTCACATTTGTGTGTCCCAGTTGTCCCGACACTCACAGTTTGTTCTTTTAGCAGTAAATGTAATTATTATTTGTTGATTAGTGTTTGAGTTGGATACCCAAACCTATGTAAATGCACAAGTCCAGACAATGTTAGTAGAATTCAGGCGTCACATCCATTTAATAAACAGAGGTGTTAGGTAGGATGGTTCCCATGAATGGTTGTGCAATTCCTCTTCATACACAACACTAGGGGGTATTTGCTAAAACTCTACTTTTTCTGGCTATGTAAAAAACTCCCAAATATGAATCCCCTTAATTTACCAATAAACCTGAAAGAGAAAAGCATTTGCAGGAAAAAGTCGCAACACAATCATGCGCCAAATTGACTCGTGTGACTTTTTCGTTTGGACTCCGAAAAGCAAAACTTTTTCCATCTGACGCCGTTGTAAAAGGGACATCTGCAATTGACTTTTGCATGATTTCAACAGGTTTTAGCTGGAGTATTTTTGGATTTGTCGCAGGTTTGATGCATAATAAATCCCAAAAAAGTTGTGCTTTTTTTCTGGCAACTTTTTCAGATTTTTTGCAAAAAAAAACAGATGCTTAAAAATTAGAGGTTTAATAAACGTGCCCTTTGATGTTGAGGGGTGAAGTAGAACAGACTAGATCAACTTACAGGGGGCTTTTAAGGCCATACATTTTTGTGGAATTCTAATTTAATACTTTGGTCTTTTCTTCATACTGATTGCACCATTATTTATCTCTACCCCCCCTCTCTCTCTCTCTCTCTCTCTCGCTCTTTTTCTATAAAAAAACTGCCCAATAAAACACAAAGAATATAGAAAAAATCAACAACAAAAAACATCCTCAGCATAAAAAAGGTCCAAATAACTGTATTAATAATTAATCTAACTTATTTAACAAGTGAAATGTTATTTTCTTATCCCTTTGCTGTCTGTAAAAATTAAATACTGATTTCTGGATCCTAAAATTCTTCTTATTTGAAAAAGCGTCCTACCAGTCTTGCCTACGAGGGGATTCATGATGAAGAATGAAATGTTGATCAAATAAAACTGGCAAAGCAAATATTTGGAGCACACACACATGTACCTGAAAAGCATTGTCAAGCTAACGTCATTTTTCTGGTTGCACAACTGTGATCTTGTTCGCTTACCTAGTTCTAAAACCTAAAACTAAACATAAGCCTTATAGTGTCATTATGAGCTTTATTCTTGGTTTTATTTAGGATTCTCTTCTACTTAGATTTGTTTAATCAGGCAGTTGCACTTGATGTGAGCAATACAGTCTATTCTACAGCACTAAAACAAACATCTTAAAGTAAGCTATTGTTACGCCTTTGATGGATTATGCTGAAGAATGCTAATGTTAGCCACAAAAACACATTTTTAATTTGTACAGCATTTGTATAAACAGGATCAGGAGAGTTAAATGGGATGTCAATGACCTACAGAGATCATAAGGTAAATACAAGGTCTTAAAATAAGCACGTAACCTGAACACTTATTGCATTGCTGCAAATCAAAAGATTTTGTTTGGAAAAATATGAAGCAGTATTAACCACACTGTTGAAAGGAATAAAGTTCATGTTTGTGAGTTGTTCTCAAACACAGCTGTTTGGTACATATGGCTAAAAACTTTTATATTTGTCGTTATTTCACATGAAGGTTTAGTTTTTTTTTTCATGTATAGATTTTTGAATGTACCATGTAATTGCTCTTCAAGCAATGAAATTGCATTATAACCACATAATTATATATTAAACCAGGTGCTTTAAAAGGCAAATATTGAAGTATAGTAGGATTGCTTTCTTTGATGTGTGTGGTGCAGATGTCAATAACAGATATAGCAGACAACTCGGCTGCTGTGGGAACCAGGCGTAAAGAGGGTCCAGTGGGGGCCCTGAATGATGTGCAATTAAAATATGTGTGAGAGATACAGAACAGCTACATATCCATCTTGTCTGATCATCTCTGCCAAGGCTTGGAGCCTAACGAACGATTGCAAAGGGGGTCAACAACTTGCAGTAAATAGAGGTGATGCTCGATTTATTCATAATTATATAACCTGTGACTATTTGGCAATTTCAAATGTATAATATGTACATGTGTGTGATACTTTGTAGAACATGTCAGAAAAAAAGTTATGTTTCATGGTAAAATGATAGAAATCTCAAACTGAGGGACATCACAGAATAACTCTCAAGGTTCCTCAAGAACAGACATGGCAGTTCATAATTGCATGCCTGCAAAGGTGTGGGCCCAGTGTTGGACTGGAGGGCCCAGGGCTCACCATGCCAGCAGCCTCATGGGCCCAAAAACTATCCCCTGCGGCCCCCCACCCGCAAAGTCCTCCCTGCCGCCAACCAACACCCCAGTGTGCACCCGTGTACCTTTTTCCTGCTCATTAGAGAGATAAGCAAGGAGAGGGAGTGCTGGGAGCAAGTCTGGGTCGACCCTGTGTGGGCCTTACTGAAAAGTGGATGGGGATTGGTCCAAAGGGAGGGTAGGTATTGTGTAACAGGGAATGGCTGAAGCAGATAGGAAGGCTTCCACATTTTGAAGTTTGTTATTGCTGTGTTTGCTGAGGTAACCAACTGCTACTGGGAAGCAACATAACAATTATTTAGACTTTAGACCAGAAATTGACTAGGCATCAAACAAAAAAAGGCTTATTTTGTGCGCTGTGCCAGTTCATACACAATTGAGGCCCCTGCATTGTCTTGTCTCCTAATTTAGAGGCAGTGACCTCCAATACCATTGCATCGGGACCTGCATCCTCAGGTACCTCTGGGTAATGTAATGCTGCAGCATGGTCTATGGTTCCATGATTTATTCTAACTAGGGTTTATGTGCTAATTATCACTCACAGTTGCACTGCATTAACCAACAGGGGCATGCCGTTGCCAGTGAAATCTGTCTATTGCTTCTTATATCAATCTTGGCCTTTGTTTGAGTGTCTGATGCTTGTTTCTGAATGTCCCATTCTTACTTGGTTTATATCTCTTGTCAGGTTTGCCTGGAGTTTTGTTATTTTAATTTCCTGATTTCTGGCCTGCTACTCTTCCTTGTTCTATATCTGAAATTGCTATTTGTATTTTTGGTTATGGTTATTTGTTATTGACCCTTGGCTTGTTTATGTGGTTGCGTCAGGGCCTAGTGGCTTTAAAGATTGGAGTCAGGACCAAGGAGGAAGCTGGTGTACAGGCTTGACAATAAATAGTTCAATTTGCAGTATCCAAGGGATTACGAACGTTTATGGTCTTATCCAGGCAAAAGATCAGGGCTGGTAGCTGTCAGTAGTAATCAGGAATCAAAGTAGTAAGGTCAAGAGTCAGAAAACAGTTAATCAGGAACTATAGCGCAAACTAGGAACCTTCAGAAGTAGAACCTATATTCTGTCATTGAACCCAGGAAATTCAGCATCTTTTAATTTGAATTTGGCATCAAACTGTGGTATGATGACGTCACATGCCAGCAAGATGATGTCACTACACCAACATCACAACGCATGTGAACTCCATGGGCAGGGCTGGATTTAACCCCCCCCAAGAGTGCACTTACAGGAGCACTAGGGAGCTGCATGTTCCCAGTGCTCCTCAGCAAGCGACTAGGCAGCATGCCATCACTAAAATGTTGCTGCTTTAGTCCTGGGCCTTTGTGGGCCCGCCACAAATCCGGACCTGACCAAGGGTGCTGCTCCTGACAGGTTGTTCTCTACCTGCAGTTAAATTTGTTGGTATTACATTTCCTGATATACTCTGAAAACCATTCTCACCCAGATGTTTAGATATTGTGCACTTTCGTGCCCTGGTTGGCAGTCTGGGAATCTTCTACAGTGGACCATGCCCCTATCTAATAACTTACACATAGATTAATAATCTAAATCAATAAATCTACATCATACCACAATAGGCTAGAGCCTTAATAAGTTAAAGTATAGCAAAGCCATTAAACATTTCATATATAAATAGATGGAAATACAGCAGCCGTGGTTTGCAAAAAACAGTGGTTTGCTTATGACATACTGTAGGAATGGGGACTTCCCAAAGATCAAAATTCTAATTTATAGCACTAAAAAGGGAATACATTCAATAAAACAACAGTCACCCTCATAATATGCTTACACATTCCAGGTAAATTTATGCAGGGAATTAAATGAAGTCACAGACCCATTTTGTATTAGGCTTTTACCTTATATGACATATTATTCCTCTAGGACATTATGTATACAATTTGTTACTTATTAGAATTACACAGTTTGACATATTAATTAGGATAACTTTATCAGCTGAACATCGTTTTATGGGGGGGGACAAATTTGCAATCTTCTCTAGTCTTGACATCTTTATTATTCCAAAGTATCATACTCTGTAATTAATAGAAAGGAAAAGAGATATCAGAACATCAAAATGGAATATATGCAGTGTTAATCTGACCATACATGGAAATAGCTGTTCTTTTGCAACCTGTGGCCTCCGTGGTATACAGAATTTTGGAATGAGTCCCCAAATATTTTGGAGGCATGCATTGACTAGCCAGGACAAAACGTAATCTCTCAGATGTAGGTTAGGGGAATCCTATAGTCTGAATAGTTCCCTATAGATGGCTAAGAAAACATGTCGCTTGTGATTGTCTATATGATGCCCCACCATCATGAAAGAGCTGATCTAGCCAACATGAGCTGCTCTAATTCAAATGGAAGCTCTGGCAGATCATATTTTCCTAAAGGGAACTAAAGAAACACTTCAATCCTCTTTGTATATCAGGTGAATTTAAAAAAAATTAAAAATATATAAAAGAAAGAAGAAACAATCTGATAATTGCTTGCATGTGAAGTACGGTGTTTGCCAATTCATCTGAAACGAATCCCAATTTCTTTTCCAAATTACTTTATTTAAACCATAAGTGATACTCAGTGTATGGGCAGTACTTAAACTAAACAAAAGTACTCTATAGTTCCTGAGCACTCTTGGGGGCAGATTCACTAAGGGTTGAATATCGAGGGTTAATTAACCCTCGATATTCGACTAGGAATTAAAATCCTTCGACTTCAAATATCGAAGTCGAAGGATTTAGCGCAGATAGTTCGATCGAAGGATAATTCCTTTGATCGAACGATAAAATCCTTCGAATCGAACGATTCGAAGGATTTTAATTAGTGATGGGTGAATTTGTGCTGTTTCGCTTCGCCCAAAAATTTGCGAAATTCGCGAAACGGCAAAAAATTCGCGAAACGGCGCCCAATTTTTGCCGCGAATTTTTGCGGGAGTTTCGCGAATTTATTCGCTGGCAGCGAATCGCGCAAATTCGCCGCAAATTCGCGCCTGCCGAATAAATTCGCCCATCACTAATTTTAATTCAACAATCGAAGGAATATCCTTTGATCAAAAAAAGTTAGGCAAGCTAACATTGATTTCAGTAGCTTTTAAATGGCGAACTAGGAGGTCGAAGTTTTTTTTAAAGAGACAGTACTTCGACTATCGAATGGTCGAATAGTCGAACGTTTTTTACTACGAATCATTCGATTCGATGTCGTAGTCGAAGGTCAAAGTAGCCCAAAAAAAACTTCACAATTCGAAGTTTTTTTACTTCGAATCCTTCACTCAAAGTTAGTGAATCGGCCCCTTGATCTCCCTGTTGCTATGTGGTCTTCAGTTTCTGTTGATCCATGAGCAACTGCTACATCTTTTGTTTTTCAATAGTCTCCCAAAATTTTACTACACACATCTGTTTAAATCCTATCAAACGTAATGGCCAGAGAAGATTAGAAAAAAAGTGTACTTCTGTACATTAATACTCTATACGCTGCATAGATTAGATCTGCAAATGTTGTATTGCCACATTCATTTTTAAATCCCATCAAATAGTTTCCATATCTATCAGATGAAGTGAAACAAAATGGGAAAGGATGGAAACACCTGTCATATGAGTTAAGTATAATATACTTTATATTATTTGGTAATTATATCATTTTTTCCAGTCATTTTTAATTTCTCTTCCATTTCACTTCCACTCACTTTGGCATGATTAAATATCAGCATATTAAGGAAATATACTGCTTTGGACATGTTAACAGCACTATCAGAAAAGGATATTCATTATAGGCACATAAAGTAAGTGATATAAGATCACTGGGATTAGACTAAGTATTTCTATAGAGTAGATCAACTTTTTCAACAATAAAATAGCTCCGCTCCATAATGGTATTCTGTTGTGTAAAAGTAATCTCAGCCATGCACTAAGAGCAGGAAAACCAGATGGTCGTGTTATGACCTCTTTTTGTCATGCATATGGTTTCCCAATCACTATAACAATTTACAGCTTCAAAATATGTACTACATTTCTTTAATATCAAACACAAAGCAGTGTCAGATCAAATCAAGCTAAGGCTGGTGTAAGTTACATTAAAAACTGCATGATATTCATGCCTACATGTTTTCAGACGCGGTTTTACTGAGCACAGAAAGGAATTTTATGATTTTCTTATTTTAACATATGTAATATATGGCCTAATGTATTCACTTCAAATAGAAAAAGGAAGTCTATTGTAGTAAGAAAACAGTTGCTTTTTTTTTTTTAAATGATAAAAATATAAATTTGAAAAAAAATTTTTTTACTTTAAGCCAATGCCATAAAGGTTAGTTGAGCTCACTACAATATTTTTCAGTTGAATAACAGTTTCAGTATATATACCTCCAGAGCTTCTGGGGCATATTTACTAAAAATCACAAGTACGCTGTTGTTGTTGGAGAAAAATGTGCCAAATTTTCTTTTGAAAATTCCCCAGTGTATTTTCCTCATACAATTTTAACGAGGAAAAGTCTCTAGAGAACTTACGCCACCAAGAATTGACATATGTGAGATATTGGCAAAGAGGAGACGGTGTAGTTAATAAGATGCACAAGTGGCTGCTCTATCTTTGTAATGATAGTTTGCTAGCCTGAATTTGGAGAAATGTTTCATGCCGAAAATTAATTTGTGTGCTCAAAGTAAATTGGCAAATATTTGCAGTTTCACCCTGGAGATATATAACCTGGTGAAAAGATATGAATGCTAAATGTGAAGAAAATGTCCACCAATGCAAAGTGAATTATGATACTCTACTTTTAGCGAACTGGTGATTTTGTGCCAAATTTGAGAAATCTTAATTTTCACCTGGTGATGGGTGAATCTGTGGAGTTTTGCTTTGCTGAAAAATTTGCGAGTTTACTGAAAACTTCTGACTATTCTGACGCGCAACATTTTTTTTTTTGTGGTGGATTTGCGAATTAATTTACCCATCACTACTTTGACCATTAGTAAATATGCCCCACAGTGTTTAGTAATGCAAATAGAATCTCAGTTATGGGATCTATTTGTTGTCTAATTTGAAACACCATTAATTAAGGCTACTAAAAACATTTAAAATGTTACTCAATTGAAATTGTTTTGCCACCAACATAGATTTAGGACAGTTGAGTTCAAGCAAGACCAATGCTGCACATTTGTAGTTTTTTCCACTTGCAAAAAAACCCCCAAAATCACCAGTACTGCCCAATACTTCCAAGTGTAAAATAAATTACTAATATAATTTTACAAGTCTGTCTGGAAGATTGGTCTTTGGAAGTGCCTGCTCTATTTTTCGATACAGTTTGTCTGCTCCCTCAGCTGAAGGTTCAGGGCAGTGCACCTGGACCTCTTCTCATTAGTGATGGGCGAATTTGGGGCGTTTCGCCCAAAAATTTGCGAAATTCCCGCAAAAATTTGCGAAACTGAGAAAAATTTGCGAAACAATGCCAGCCAAAAAATATATGCCACCGTCCATTTTTTTTGACGCTGGCGAAATTTCACAGCGGTTTCGCGGGTTTAATCGCTGGCGGCGAATCGCCAGAATTCACCGCAAATTCGTACCTGGCAAATAAATTCACCCATCACTACTCATCTCTTATAATTAGTGAGTGTTTACATTCTTTCAGACCTGAGAACACCAATATCTACTATTTTCTACTAATTTTTTTTGTCTATCATGCTGAGTAAAAAGTGTAATGAAACATTAACGCTGATGTTGCGTTTTTGAAATCTAATTGCTGATTGGTTGCCCTGGGCAATATCACTGCCTTTGCTTCACTCCACATTTTACACAGCATGATAAATCGGCCCCTAAGAGTTGCAAACATTTTAAAAATGAAAGGATATGAGAAGGAGGACAGATTTATGAAAAAGCCATGGAGCAATTCAAATTGATTTCCAGTTGAAAACCCATGTCCAAGATTACAGATGCACAGAAACAAAGAGACAGTGAAGAAAGAAAAAGTACTGGGTGCTCACCACTTTTCCTGGCTGAAAAATACAGAGCAGGGTAATGTGTTTGGCAAGTGCCATCTTGCCTCTTCATAGCAACAGCATATGTTCTTGAAGCCAGGTCCAGATTAGCTTCAACTTTACATGCTCCAGTGGCAAATATAATCATAAAAAATAACAATCCTTCCAACTAAAACCTAAAGCTGAGATGCAGGTTTTCGAAATTTATCCCCACCCCCTAAAAAAAAAACAAATTTGACAAAAACCTTGATCATGGAACCCGATACTAAAAAAACATAACTGTGGGGTTTTTTTTGATGCGTATCACTACGAAACTTAATCTCAATTCAGCCCCAAACTTTAAAAAAAAAAAGAAACCAAATAATATTTGTAACAATAAATATGCAAAGGTGGGATTTTATTTATCTAGATATCATATAGTCCACAAAGCCATCAGGACTAGGAAGTAGGGACTGAAGAGGGAGCTAGAATGAGGAACAGGCAGGTCTAAGGAAAAGCCCAATGGTATCAGAAATGTAAAGCAGATATGAAGTCAAAGTTCAAGCACAAGACAGGGCAAGAAACAGGCCAGAAGTCAGTTATGAGTAGTTGTCATACCCAAGGATTTATCGGTGTAAGACCTACAATTGAGCACTGGTCCTAATGGTGTTTTTACTTTGAATTTGTTGATGGCATGACCTGCTGACATCATTCCAGTGCCAGTGCAGCCACAATTACATCAACTTTATAAAGAGGTGAATTAGGCCTGAAACATTATTTTTGTTTCCACTGTGCCCTAAAGATGCAGTAAAGACAATTTTAACTGCCACTAGGTTGTGCCAAATGTAGCACAGATATGCCTTTTTAAAATGTCTTGCAGTATTTTCATCACCAAGCAAAATCTCACAAAGAATATCCATAAATCATTAGGAAATTGCTGTGTTCTTTTTCGTTCAGTACACACTTAGCATTGACACAGCTTTAACCAATTTAGAACGTAATGAGTTATCAGAATCTTACAGTATGCCAAGATCCTTTTGATATGGTTTGTTTTGTTGTCCCATGTTTTCCATTTAGCTGTTAAAAAATTCATTCAAAATTGTCCCAGTTTGAATAAAAGAAAAATAAGTGGAATTCCAACTAAAATGACTGCAAAACATTAAGAAAGAAGGATGTTGATAAGTTGCGCCCATTGACTGCCATTACCTAATCAGTTTTTATGGCCATTGGGCCACTACTTTGGAGCATAATTTTTTTTATTAATTTTCTCCTGTACCATACTCTATAATTAGGGTAGGACATAAACAGAAGTTCCTTCTCCAACCCATGAAGTGTGGGTTAGGTGGTGAATTGATGGATGCTGGTTAGATAGGAGGTGTTGGCAAAAGGGACAACATTGAGCTTGCTGTCCCTTCATTAGAGCTAATGGAAAATAATAACACAGTTGTGGGTACAACTGTCACACCAATTGATTTTTTAACAAATCATATTTATCTTTTTAGGCACCCACCACAATTTGTGAGCCCCACTGTTCAAAGCCTGTCAGCCCATTACCAGACTGTCCTTGCAGAAATGAAACCCTCCCTCTGTGCCATCTGGGAAACCACTTTGGCTTGCCTTGCATTCAGTTTTGAGTTCGGTGTTCATGTGCTGAATTGGTGATTATGTCATTTGTTATCCCCGCTAAGTTTTATTTGTGTCTTTTGGCTTGTGTAGTGATTCTTGGTAAGAATGTTATTTGGCATTTATCATGCATGATTGTTTTGTTTTCTGTGGGAAGTCTGTTGGATTTTGCGTATTTTAATTTAGCCATTCTTTAAATCCTAAACAGTAGCATGCGTTTGGCAGTGGTGCTTTTTAAAATGAGCAAAACCTTCAGTTGGGCACTTATGTCAAGTTGGCAGGCAGTATATATGAATCTGCAGTTTTATGCTGCTGACATCATTGTTTAGCTTGGGAACTAACACAATTTAAGCACCATGCCTAGAGAGAGGCAGTGGGATTTTTAGTCCTGGTGTATTCATCAGCCTGATACATTGCATCAGCTTTCATGATGCAATGCAAAGAACAATATTTATAAAAGTGTGGCGTAGCCCAAGATCATGACCAAGAGCTGAGATGTTTATTGATGGCCTTTGCCTAAAGCACACAAAAAGTGGTTAGGCCAAGTTTGTAGTCAGTTTGTAAGCATGTAATATAGAAGAATAAAACTATGAGGAAAGGCTGTTTTGACTTGTTTTGTCTGGAGTAACTGTATACTCCATGGTTGCGGTGGGGGGTAAATAAATCATGTCTCCCTAGCTGCTATCCTACTTTTGGGCAGGGAGTAGGGGAATTCAGACTGACAGGATGAAATTGTTGTGTGACGGGTCCCTCCCAAAGGCCTGGATTTGTGGAAAGGCCACCAAGGCCCGGGCCTAGGGCAGCAGGATTTTAGGGGACGGCATGCTGCCCAACCACACCCACATTGGTTCTGAAACACTGTAGATGCGCAGTACATAACATGGTTTTTTTAATTTCCCATGCACCAATCCTCATTGCTCCAGTCCAGACAATGAAAATTTGAGCAAATAAAAGAGATAGGATGGGGATGACGAACATCAATGGGCCTAGGGGTGCCTGCTATGTAAATCCAGCCCGGGGACCATTGATTAGAAAACATAGTGGATATTTTCTTACATAGAAATGTTTGAAGAACGAGGGGACACCCTCCAAGATAAGATGATTAGAACAAATCAAGCATAAGAAAGAAGTGCAAGACAAGAGAAGGGTGTGCTTTCTTGCACTGTAGTTAATAGAAAAAATTGACAAAGAAAACCCTTATCAAGAGTCTCTCATACTGAGAACTGTATCTAATTCCAAGCAATCTTCTCTTCTTCTATCTAAGTTTTAGAAAAATTCAGGGGGCTTCATTGTGGTTCAATATTAATTCCCAGCATTGGTGGGGAAAGGATGGCAGTTTCATAGGCCATAGAATTAAATTTAATAAGATTTTTAAATAAAGAGGGGATTTTTCATGTTAAATGCTAAACAGTATGCAAGTGATTTAATTCTACAGGCCTGTTATGGGTTGTTATGTTGGGTTTTCCAGATAATGTATCTTCTCGCAATTTGGATCTTCATACCTTAAGTCTACTAGAAAATCATGTTAACATTAAATATTCCCAACTAAGGATTAATTATATCTTAGTTTGGATCAAGTACAAGATACTGTTTTGTTACTGCAGAGAATTTTTTTTTAAAATTTGAATGGATAAAATGGAGTCTATGAGACAGCCTTCCCGTAATTCTGAGCTTTTTGGATAACGGGTTTCTATTTAATGGATCACATACCTGAATATGGGTATCAAAAGTAAAATACATATATCAGATATGTCAGGACAAATTATTTGTTGTGGTTTTTTTTTTTCAAATTGCTGCCAAAGATAATACTTCAATAGATTCTTTTCTCAATTTTATTAACATAGCGACAAATAGTGACTTTCACTGAAATGAAGGTGGAATCTTTAATATTTTTAGAGTAATTAATTGCAGGCTTTTATTGTAGTGATAAAATCATTCAGAACACGTTAAATACTTTGCTAATTTTAAATGTACATTACTTATGATCTCATTTCGTATATATATATATTCCCTAATATAACTATTACTTCTGCATAGTTTTTGTGGGTAAGACTTCCCGTAACTGTCATCTGTAAAATGTAATTCAGCTCACACAGCATCACTTAAAAACTTAAGAATATCTCTTAATCAACTTTATCTGCTGCAGCTTTACTGGACTGGCTTCATGTGAACATTTCTAGGAGTGCTGACAGATCCATTTAGTCAATGAAAATAAGTTACAACTCCAGCACATGCCTGAACAAAACCCCTGATTCACAGAAAAACCCTTTCGATATTTTAACCTTGTTATTTTATTATATCTCTCTAGGCTTCTGGGGCTATAATACATAGTGATGGGCAAATTTAATCGCCAGGCGCAAATTCGCACGAAATGGCCTCGAAAATTCGCTGGCGAAAATTCACCACCATCCATTTTTTTTACGCAGGCGCATTTTTGCCAAAAAAATGGACGCCGGCGTAAAAAAATGGACGCCGGCGTAAAAAAACAGACGCCATTTTGTGAATTTCTTGCTGTTTTGCGAATTTCGCTAATTTTTCAACGAAACAACGCAAATTTGCCCATCACTAATAATACATACTGGGTCAGACTGGGGCGACAGTACAATGGGAAAAAAATCCAGTGGGCCGGGCAGCCCAAACCAACTCCCCACGCCACTCCCTGACCTCCATTACTGGCCCTGTATGCCTTGCGTCTTGAAGGAAACAAAATGCATGCACAGGTTGGGTAGGCCATTGGAGGGGGATTGCACCTGGGGAGGGGGTGTGGGGGGTCCTAAAACAGCAACCCAGGTGGGCCCTGGACCCCTAGACCAACGCTGATTACATAAGGAATGACAAGGTAAAAAATCACGCAGCCATCAAGTTTAAACTGTTGCTCAAATAATTCTCAGCTTCTTATCCAGCAAAAGGCAAAACCCCTCTGAATTTATCTCCAATTTCCCTCAGAGTGCATGGATAAAACATTGCACAATTTTTTTTCATTCAAGACTTCCAACTCATTCTTAAAAATCCCTGTTGTACGGTATTTACCAATCTTATGCATAGGGGCAGATTTACTAAATTGTTGCCAGCGACCACTTCACACACATCGCACCCCTTCACCAGGTGCAAATTTGATACCCAGGGCCGGAACTAGGGGTAGGCAGAGCAGGCACGTGCCTAGGGCGCAAAGTTGGGGGGGCGCCAGGCACGCTCCTTCTCTGCTTCTCCTACCCCCTAGTCCGATCCCCGCTTGCAGATGAATCCGGCGTGTGCACTGCGTTGGCTTTTTGCGCACACGCGCATTCATTTTTTTCTCGCATGCGCGCATTTGGTATTTCTGCGCATGCGCACATTTGGTATTTCTGCGCATGCGCGTCTGTGGAGTGCTCTGTCCGGCCAGGCAGCCTAGGGCACCTGCCCGGGTTGGCCCGGCGATGTCGATACCACTACGCTAATTCACTAATATGCGAAGTTGTGCCCTGAGCACCAAACGCTGGCGACTTTTCGCTAGCGTTACTTCGGCAGTGCGAGCATTACATAGCTAAGATGCACTAGCTTTCGTTTGTGCCTAGCAAAAAAATCTCTAGTGATCTTGTGCTTAGGTCAATTTGCATATGGCGGGTCATTTAAAGTTGTATGGAGGTCTTTATTATAAATGTTGATGCAAATGAAATGCTTGCACTTTTTCTCACAAAGGAGCCCACTGTAAAATGAATGTTCCATATGTTAGGAAATGTCTGGAGAAAACCGATTACCCAAAAAAAGTTTGTTAGGACAGTCGCAGGCAATCCCGCTTAAAAAAAGAAAAAGTCGCCATAGCTTTAAAGTGATTCTGACACTAAAAAAACTACTTTTTAAAATATGAACGTACATTAAAAGTAATACTGATTGTTTTTTGCTGAGAGATTTTTTATGTAAGTAATTGTTAGTTGAAGTTCCTAATCCTGACTGTTTTGCCAACCTGACTGTCCCATCTCAGCCTGTCAGTTAGAGTTTCTAATGCTAACGGACTCCTGCTGCACAAATATGGCAGCCCCCTCATAGGCGATCACAGGGAGTCAGATAGGTAATGTAAAAGCATTGGGCAAATACTTAATGCCAAAATTATAAGAAGCATGCAAAGTCAATTTTATGGTAGATGTAAAAAAAAAAAAGGTTACATTTCTGGTTTGAGTATCTCTTGAATGCATTTTCGGCACACAGGATATGATGTAAGTGACAGAAGATTGAGGAAGATGAAGCTTCTTTTTAGCACTTCTCTTGGTCTGAGGTAGCAAAGTCAACTCCGGCGAAAGAGGTAACGTTCAGTAAAATCTGCACTTTACTGAATTTGTGGCGTAACAATCGTTCAATAGAGCGAAAAGTTGCCTGCCGATAGAGTGCGAATTAATGCTAGCGACGGTCCCGTTCACTAGTGTGCCCTTTAGTAAATCTGCCTCATAGAGTTTATAGAGCATCCTCCAATATAAAGCCTATCTTCATAAATTAAAGTTGTATTGATAATCAACCCTGTAGAATCATCTTCTATGACAACTGTAATCTTACTTTCTGCTAATGTTCATGATCAATGATCATTTTTAGCTTCTGAACAGCAGCTTAGAGAACAATGAGAGAGCAGTAACGTAACTTGGTGGGGGCGGGCCCTAGTGGCCCGCCCCCACCCTTGTCCGCGCGATTTTTTTCTGCCGCTGCAGCTGACTCCAGCCGGCTGCAGCGCGCACGATCTTCCGGGGGGGCCCTGCGGGGGTGCGGGCCCTGGCCCATTTGCACCCCCTGCTCCCCCGGTAGTTACGCCCCTGTGAGAGTGTGCTGTGGCACTCGCTTGCACAAATGGCCAAACAAGATGGTGATCTGCTGTGGAAACCCTTGATGGCCTGGATCATTACAATTATAGCACTGCTGAAGCTCTGAACTGGTGCGATACATTTGGTATATAAAATACAGCATTTTAAGCCAAATTTAGACATAATTTTTCTTTTAATTACTGCTACTTAGAGATGAAAATCCCGAGTGTTTCATAGTTTTAAGGGATGATACAGTTTTTATTCCACTTTTGCAGATCATATGGAATGATGTACTTTCATGCTAAGAGGGTAGAATAGGACTTTCACAAAATGTCGTTTTTGGGACATCCAAGAAATTGACAGGAAACACTGCTTTGCTGAGGTTTGTGACATTATTTTATTGTATAATTATTGCATTACATCTATACTTATTAGATTAGAAATAAAAATTAATTAGTGAAAAAGTTATAGGATCTCAATCCTACTGTACCCATGCCTTCATTCAACCACTTAATCTAAAATGCAAATTATAGGGTGCATGTACAGAAAGATAATTCTAAAGGCTCTGCACCACTGCTTGTCCCAGAATATAACATGTGGTATAGGTATAGGACCCGTTATCCAGAGTGCTCGGGACCTTGGGTTTTCTGGATAAGGGGTTTTTTTCCATAATATGGATCTCCATGCTTTAAGTCTACTAAAATATCATTAAGACATTAATTAAACCCAATATGATTGTTTTGCCTCCATGAATGATTTATATCGCAGTTGGGATCAAGACAAGGTACTGTTTTCTTATTTCCGAGAAAAAGGAAATATGTTGAAAAATGTTAAATTATTTGATTAAAAAATGGTTGAAACCTTTCCCATTATTCTGAGATTTCTCGATAATGGGTATCCGGATAATGAATCCTATACCTGTATTTACCACTGTATGGAGAAATCTTTACTATTTCAGAAGAATGACGATGTCTTCACAAATTTACAACAGAACAAATGAACACAAATGAGCTTCAGTGAACTTAAAAATCACGAGAAGGAGTAAAAGTCACATATGTACTGGTCCTTTAATATTCCAGTTACACATACAAGAATAAAATATGAAGGCATGGCGGCCTTTTAAAAGTACAATACATTTTTCATTTCTTTCATTACTTATAAGAGAAGAGGCACATTTATTTGAAACACAAATTTATTCAATCGGAAGATCCTGACTACCATATTATTCTTTATTCTGATTCTGGAGATATTCAGATTGTATGAACATAAAAGCACAAGCGTTATAATTTTTAAAACATGCCTACAGCTCTCCCCTTAAAACATGTCCCTGTATGATAGATAGAATAGAAAATGTGTGTACTGATATAAACGTTAGAAAGAAATATATGTTTTATCCACACCATGTATGCGAGTGTATTTTTTCCATTATGGCTTCAGTTTCCAGTCTGCATAAACAGAATCTTGCTCTCCTAAGCCTTAATGGAGTCTTAATGAGGGCCTCTGAAGCTTTAATGAGTCTCAGCTGACTTCAATCTTGGGCAGAGTTTAACTGTATGTTAGCTCTCCTGCTGACTGCACCCCCATTTGACATCTTGTCAGCTGCTAATACAGCAAAGCTATATAGCCATCAGGCATGTGAGGCTCATTTAAGGGGCTTAATTAATGCATATATAACACAAATTGTAAACTGTTACAATATAGTGTGGGCACTGAATAATTTTGCTTTTTCTTCTTTCCCAAGTCAATAGAAAAGCATTTAAACCTAAAGCAGTAGTATAAGTAGAAATTTATACTGTTTACAAACCGTGTCTGCCCTGATTGAACATCGGATGCCCATGAAAGATTCCTTGACTTATGATGGTATATCATAGACATTTCTAAAATTAAAATATAATTATTTTTCTATAGAGAGCCTGGTAACTACTGACATTTTCTTTAATTTCATCATATATATGAGTATTTACTGTAGTTAAAATGAGATGTGTGTTCTCTATCAGACTCTCTATCTACTCTATCCCTAGAGAAGATATGTAACATCTTTATAAATCAAGCATATTCAGGTGGACTCTATTAAAGTAAATGAAAGGCTGCATGGCACATTTGGGTGTTTTTCCACTAACTGAAAATACATTTCGTGTGCCATTGGTCCAAGAATTTATCTCCTTCAAGCTCTGCTAACTAGTTCAATACATTCAATAAAACAGAATTTGACAATTCTATGTTTCTGGTATTAAGGTAGACCTAAAGGCTAAAAAATATAGATAGAAATGTCATATTTTACATATAGATACGGGAGCTATTATCTGGATTGCTTGGGACTGGAGGTTTTCCATATAATGGATCTTTTTGGATCTTCATACCTTAAATCTACTAGAGAAACATGTAAATATTAAATAAACCTAATAGACCAGTTTCACTCCAATACAGATTAACTATATCTTAGTTTGGGGTCAAGTTTAAGGTACTGTTACAGAAAAAAAGGAAATAATTTTTTCTGGATTATTTGGATAAAATGGGTCTATGGGAGCCGGCCTTTCTGTAATTTGGAGCTATCTGGTTAACGGGTTTCCAGATAACAGATCCCATACCTGTACTACATTTACAAGCCCAGAGGTTCAGCAGACCTTTAACAGTAATTATCTAGGCCTTCAAAGTTGTCCACAGCAGCTACTCATCTTCTGTTCTTACAAAGCCATCGACCCTGCACATGCCCAGTGTGCTTTGAGCTGTTAAAGGACTGGAGTTATGGGGCACATTTCTAAGATGATTCGTTGTTGAGCTTTAGTTCTTCTTTTATACATATAGTACAGTGGGAGCCAGGTACCCTGAATTTTAGGGTTAGATACTCGTGTAAGAGAGCTGTTAGCAAATAAAGGGGTTAGCCTTGGCGTGGACTCGGTTTCAGTCTAGTAAGCATGCATGTGAGGAGGCTGCATGGAAGGCTGGAGATTTAACGTCTTTGGAGGAATAAGGCAATCTTTAAGGAGTATCTGAAGATGAGATTAGTGCTTTCAGTATGGCTGCTGTTGAGTGCTTTATACATATAAATGAAACACACAGTATCGGACTGAGACGCCAGGGGCCCACCAGAAAATCTTAGGCTGAGGGCCCACTTTCCAAACTATTATACCTCCTCTACTCTTTATTCTCCTAGTGCATTTTCTCTACATACTATACTCTTTTCTTCCATTATTAAGCCTCTTTGTTTCCATAAAGAAATAGGGAATGGCCATGAAATAGGCCAAATGGTTAGAAGCAAGAGTCCCACTGACACCTGGGCCCACCGAGTTCTCCTGGTATCACAGTGGCCAGTCCGACACTGGAAACACAAGCATGTATAGGGAACCATATCAAGGATTAGCAGAGAGGTCTAGTAAGGCTCGTATGGGAATGAAATGCAACAGAACTTTGAAATGACCAGAGATGAAACAACTACTGAGTCATAGACAATTAAGAAGGAGGTTCTGAGTTGGGGTTTTTCATAATATTACAAGTTTTGTTTCCCTTGGGAAAATTTTTAGGACCGTCAAGGGTTCAATTGAACACTTGTGATATGACATATGATTAGTGTCAATAGGCGGCAAGAAATTTTTTATGTGAGCAAACATTTTTTCTCACTCCAAAAGCATTAAAGCCAATGGGGTTTTTTCTAGTGATGACTTTTTTGTGTTAGTGACTTTTTTGTCCAAATGCATTAAAGTCAATGGGCGTTTTTTCTTATGGTGACTTTTTTTGACAATTTTGTCTCTTCAACATTTTTGTCTTGGCGGCTTTTTTATTGCGGTGGATTTTTGCCTCCGTTTCGCGAAAAAATTTGCAGATTTGCAGATGAAATGAGATTGTCTGCATAAAGAGGGTACATGAGAAAAATAAGTATTTGATGAGTTTTCTGAAAGATGAACAGACCTGTACAGAGACTTCAGATTAACTATTCATACTCACTTGTTCAGGAGGGTTCACCATTTCATTTGCCTTGAGCTCCTCACATCTGTCACCGTCAATGTTCAAAGCAATAAAAGGTGAACCCAATAAGCATATATTAAGTGGGCCGCAATGACAAAGTTGTATTGTTTTTTGATACAGATGGAACAAGAAATTTAGAAATATGAGTCAGATAATAGTGCAAGCCATTTTTAAGGACCAATGTATGTGTTAGCAGAAAAGAAACCTCCAGTATGTATAGCTAGACATGACAGATAGAGGAACAAAATTTACAATAATAGGGTATATTTCCCCATGTAATATACAACAGTTGCCATTATTAGTAATAGTCTGTATGCAGGGAACCTTTTAATGACTGAATCAAGGATGAAAACAAGCAGTAATATTTTATGACAGAAAGAAAGGTTATTTTATTAATGGTATGGTAATATATATTGAGGATATATGGAATCAGTGCGGGAATGCAATTCATGCCATTTAGGAAGGAATGATCTATGAATGCTAAGTGACATCCCCACTGATTCAGCAAATCGACAATTAAGGATTTTAGTACACATACAAAGAAAATAGGTACAGGTATGAGATCCGTTTTCCAGAAAAGTTCCAAATTACAGGAAGGCCATCTCCCATAGACTCCATTTTAATCAAATAATCCAGAATTTTAAAATTGATTTTCTTTTTCTCTGTAACAAAGAAACAGTGCCTTGAACTTGATCCAAACTAAGATATAAGGAAACATTATTAGAGGAAAAACAAACCTATTGGGTTTATTTATTGTTTAATTTCATTTGAAGAAGACATAGGGGGTTATTTATCAAGGTCCGAACTTATCTCAATATTGTGTGCTACAAACTCCGATCTAAGCTGCTTGGGTTTTTAACGCTTATTTATTATTACATTTTCCCGAAAATTAGCTTTGCGGTAAAAAGATTTTCATGTTATTTTCGGAGTTTTCACCCGAAACCTCAGATTTTTGCCTGAAACCTCAGAAAACTTTGTGGTTTGGTACGAGACCCAGCGCACATCAATAAAATCAATGGGACTTCTCCCATTGACTTATATGCAACCTTGACAGGTCTGAGATGCCGGGATTTTAGATTCTGAGTTTTCCAGCCTTGGGGGTTTAATAAATTCTGAAAAAATTGTGATTTTTTAAAAGCTCAATTTTAAGATTTTTTTGTGATTTTTGCATTCGGGGCTTAGTAAATAATCCCTTTAATATATGGAGAAATTATCGAAAGGTCTCTTATCTGGAAAACCATAGGTCCTGAGCATTCTGGATAATAGGTCCCATATCTGTACATTTTTGAGTGGTACGTCCATACCTACAGAAACACACAGGTATACTATATGTGTGTGTGTAAGTATTTATGGGTATGTATTTTGTGCTCTAAATAATTGCATTCATTTGCGGGGTTAATCAGCAAACATTGGGATAGGGTCTATATAAAAATGTGTCAACATTTGAAAGAGCCATGATAAAGCAGTTTCTTGCATTTATGAACAGATTGCAGAGAGCTCTATATACAGTACAACATCCCAAGACTTGTATCAGCAACTCAGGCTTGTATCAGCTTCTTAAAAAATATCTACTGCATGGCAAAAAACATGTAAAAATTAACCAATATAACAAATTAATGCCTATTGCAGTGAGTGAGTGAGTGACATAAGTAGAATGTTGCTTCCAATTTGTATGTCAAGAAGACCCACTTTGTTACATTAGTCTCACTAGTCCATAAATTCAATATTCAATATTCATATTATTTTTATTTACTTGTAGAAGTGTTAACAGTGTGAGAAAAACCTGGGTTGGTCTATAACTGTGATCCCCGACATTTTGGTTGTATAATGACGAGATGTACTGCCAAACAGAGCCTCCTTTAGACTGCCAGTCTACATTGAGGATACCAATAGTCAATCAAAGCCCTTATTTTGCCCCCCAGGAATTTTTTTTCATGCTTGTGTTACCCCTCAACTCTTTTTGGAATTGAATGTGGCTAACGGATAAAAAAGGTTGTGGACCCCTGGTCTATAATTACAAAAATGGATCTGTCTACCAGTGGGCCAGAGCTGATGAACTAAATGAAACCAGTTGTCTGCATGTGTGACTCCGGTGCAAGTTGCAGCTAAACTTTTCATAGTGTGGATAGTGTCACGCCTGACATTACAAAGCTAAAATGTTGCTAGTGTTATACTTCTCTGTGTAAATAGGCACAAGTCTCCTGTGACTATTGACACAGTCCAAAGTGAGATCTCTAGACTTACTACCACCTTCTGAACTGAGGCAACTACAGGGTTCCCCAGTGTCAGAAGATGCACAATTCTTTGTAGGAGGTGGATCAAATGAATATGCGCTCAGCACAACAATGAAGAAGTTTAAGGAGTGTATTTGGGCACAAGTAACTCTATGTATAGCGTTAATATATGTCCATCTGAGCTTGCACACGTTGTGTGTGTGTGTGTGCAAGTGTACCCTATAATGTCCTATATTGCTAACATATACTTAGCTTTATTGTTTGCCTTTCTTTGGTATTATCAGTGTAGGGGGATTGATGCCTAATTCACAGGAACTAGTGATGGGCGAATTTGCGCCGTTTCGCTTCGCCGAAAAATTCGCGAATTTCGCGCGAAATTCGCGAAACGGCGAAAAATTCGCGAAACGGCGCCGGCGTCTCGTTTTTGACGCCGGCGCCCGTTTTTTCGACGCCGGCGCCCGTTTTTGGCGCCGGCGCCCGTTTTTGGCGCCGGCGTCCGTTTTTCGAAAAAAAAATTTTGACGCCGGCGAATTTTTTTGACGCGAATTTTCGCGGACGATTCGCGAATTTAATCGCTCGCGGCGAAACGCGCAAATTCGCCGCGAATTCGCGCCTGGCGAATAAATTCGCCCATCACTAACAGGAACCAATAATCCTGAAAATCCCAATGCCCTCAGCCTCTTAATTCTAATCTATACATAAATCTGTATTATTACTTGGCTATCTGTTCCTCTTAATTATACAGTCAGTAAAAATCTATCAGCCTATTTATCTAGCTATCTCTGTCTGTCTCAATCTAACCATCCATCTTCATATTTGTAACATTAAATACTGTTCGTTATTTCATGTAAGCATTTCGGAAGTTACCTCTTTTCCCAAGGTTTTCTAAAATATCAATTAGCCAATGTTCTAATGTGCAGCAAATAATTTATATCACATTGATTCCAAATGAGCGACACCTAGACATAACCTAGCAGACAGGCTATTAAAGACAAGAATTTAGTGGACCAATATGTTTTTGATAGTAATGGGTTACTGGGCTAATGATTATTTAACCTGCTGAGTGTTGGGTTAAGTGTGTAAGGCTATGTAAAGTGGAGTGCTTTACTGAAGTCCTATTACAGGATTACAATAACTGATTCTGTGCGGGAAAATACTGTCACTCCGTTTTATATCACTTGACCGATACCTTTCAACGTTATTGCCATTTATATGACAATTGTTAATAATTATATTTATAGAGTATGGGACTTCCTTCCTCTTGTCTCCCATTGGTACCTATGGGTCTATTTATTAACATTGGATTTCTTTTTTTTCAGGATTCATATTTTTCTCTAAAAATGTGTGTTTTCAAAAGTCTAAAAGTTTCAAATGTATAAAGTGTAAAAACCACAAAAAACCCTAAAACAAAACTTAGGCAAGTAAAAGCAGCCAAGGTCCTAAAGAAGTCAATGGGAGTTTTGCCGATCCTATTGAACTTTTTTAGGTATTCAGACTTTTGGAATGTTTTCAGATTTTTTTTGCTAGTACATGTATGGAACCTGTTATCCAGAATGCTCAAGACCTCGAATCATACAGATAATGGATCTTTCCATAATTTGGATCTTCAAACCTTGTCTACTAGAAAATCATATAAACAGTAAATAAACCCAATGGGCTGCTTTTTCTTCCAATAAGGATTGATTATATCTTAGTTGGCATCAAATACAGGTACTGTATTATTTTTACAGAGAAAAAATAAATCATTTTTTAAAATTTGGATTATTTATGGTAAAATGGAGTCTATGGGAAACAGCCATTCCGTAAGTCGAGGCTTTCTCTATAACGGGTTTCCGGATAACGGATCCCATACCTGTAATAGCATTTTTCAGTGTTATTTCCATTTATACTTTTATATTCAGATCTTTTAATAACTTTTATGGCATTCGTGGTTTTAGAAAAAATAAATTAAATTGTGGTTTTGAAAATTCGACCATTTTGATGTAATTGTATTTTTGTGTTTATGCATATTTTATTATACTATTCAGTCCCATCTGTTCTATTAATGTCCTGTTTTACATGACATCAATAAATCTATACATACATACATTAATTAATTCAGTTTCAAATGGGGATGCACCGAATCTAGGATTCGGTTCGGGATTCAGCCAGGATTCAGCCTTTTTCAGCAGGATTCGAATTCGGCCCATATCCTTGTGCATGGCCGAACCGAATCTGAATCCTAATTTGCATATGTATGGGAAGGAAAATCACGTGACTTTTTATCACAAAACAAGGAAGTAAAAAACATTTTACCCACCTTTTGAATTTCCTGCCCCTAATTTGCATTTTCGCCTGAATGGATTCTGCCTAAAAAGTGGATTCGGTGCATCCCTAGTTTCAAAAAAGTAATAATTAAAGTACAGAAGTGTATGGCAAATTAACACAAAAAGATTCTTATCAAAAATGGAAATTTAGGCATGGAAGCATCCCATTTAAATTATAAACCAGACCCCTCCCCCCCAGATATTGTTAAATCAAAGCTTGTTGGGAATACTGGGAGTTGTAGTCCAGGAATATCTGGAGGGCTGCCGCTTGCCTTTGCATGGTATAAACAAAAGCACATTTACTAAAGTTTACAACTGTTCCCGATCATTTTTTTACATGTATATTTGACCCTACAACTTTCCTTAAGGATGCTTATTTTCAAATCACAACACTAGTTCTGTCAAAGGAAAAATAAATATGAATTATAAACAAGATAAATACTTAAGTAGTTGAGAAAAGGCGTATGAAAATCCATGACCTGAGCATTCCTCAGGGGTCAAGCCATTTATCATATTCTCCCACTCTCTGGTTTCAATTACACAGCTATTGTGGTAAGAACTTATTTGAGCAGGTTCATTTGCCTCTGTAGGGAATACAGGACTTTGGCCTAATGCTTCACCTTTAGTGCAGGCCATTTGTGCCTTAGAACAAATACCAATCATCACTCTTTGTGAGAGGAAAAAAATAGCCTTTGGAGTGGCCTATTGGATTGGAGATTCTGTCAAGGTAAATGCTTGTCGGCAATGACTGTGGTAGAGTGGCGATAAATCCCATTTTATTGCTGAAAAATTCCAGCTTCTCCTCATGCCTGACAGCTCCCTACATTCTCATACCCATTTGGACAATTTCTGCACAATGTCCATCTGGTTCTTATTACCTTTCAACCTGCCTGTGCCTGATGCAAGGGGTGGGGGGGAGTACAGGTCAGAATGAGGGGAGGAAAAACTGAGATGATGGGCAAAACAGAAGGAAAGAAAAGACAGAACGTTGACTTAATCAGAGCCTGCTGCTGAAAGTATTCTGATGCGCATTAAATCCTAACAGCAAAGAGGGGCATGTGAGCAATCTCTATGCTTAGCAAACACAAGCAGCAATTTCTTGTAATATATATTATTTATCTGGAAAACATACATATGCTTACTTTCCTGATAAGTTCAATGTTTCATCAGTTTTGTATTTTTATATTTATGCAGGTATCTATATCTAGCTACTAGTGATGGGTGAATAAATTTGGCAGGCGCGAATTCGCAGTGAATTTCCGAGTTTTGCCGCCAGAGAATAAATTTACTTAATTCAGCGAAAATTTGCTGGCAAAAAATTCTCCACGTCAAAAAAATTTGGGGGCATGTCAAAATAGTCACCCGCGTGAAAATTGTGCGTCAAAATTATTCGGATGCCAATTGACTTTAATGCATTTGGACTAAATAGGCGCACGTATAAAAATTGTTGCGGATGTCAAAATATAATTTTGCCACCCATTGACTTCAATGCGTTTCTCAAATTTTCGCCATTTTGCGAATTTCGCAGTAAAATTCGCCCATCATTAGCTACCTATCTTCTATCCATAGACCTATTGACATACATATACATATACAGTATATATATTTTTACAGTAGACAAAATCACAATTTTCAAGAAAGCTTAACACTCAAAATATATATACTGTCTATATTCCATGTAATAACCTGGACCATGACTTCATGTCCCCATTTATAATAATGTCTGAAGTGGTAATTCAATCAAGGTTTCTACCTATTGACACAGCAATGAATAATGATTATTTTAAGTCTTCTCATCTCCCAGCTCAATAAATAATGTCAAAGAAGCTTAAATTATTTCCGTACAAGAATACGGATATTGACACAATACTTACTTTGAAGGGAACAGCCTTGGCGTGAATATAATAAAGTTAATTTTATCCCTCCCCCATACCTGTATTTAGCAACAAAAATGTTAATATTAAGAATCCAATGCAACCTCAAGTATCTTCAACCAGAAAATGTTCACATTACTCCATTAATGTCAGGTAATCATCTGTTGTTTTACCACTGGTACTAGATACTTCTGTCCCACTCTATGGAAGTCTCTTCCATGATGAACTATTCTCCCTATTCATGAAAACTTTCTCCACTCCCCCAGTAGTGCTTTCTCCCTTCATTCCTCATCCATCCTCTACTCCCAGTACCAGTGTAAATGGTCCCTCGCCAAACTATGCCACCTTCCTATTTCAACATGTTGTTCAGTGTGAACTCTAATTGCTCCTCTCTGTTAATTAATTTCTTCTAATGTCTCAGTCCTTCTCTGCTTCCAAAAATACCTTTGGTCAACAACATCAAGGCCTTCAGAACAGTTTAAATCCTTTATGGAATGGTGCTATGCATATTGTGATATTGGCTAACACTTTAAAAAGAAAAATCCTAGACCAGTGGAAATCTTTCCAGAAAGGTTCATGATTAGATCTGCTCATTGAGAGGGCATCTGAATTCATCCTGCGATTCACCCTACTGTTTACACAGAATCATTTGCAGACTTATGGTTCTCCTCAAATATTTCCATTCTAGTGGAAAACCTTGTAGGCCAATCTTCCTAATGTGGGTTTAAAAACTCATCAAGTAGAGACACTGATCCTACTGATTCCAGGTAAGTGGTGCAGCAATTGGTCACCTTCAAAATATTGTATCCTCATTAAATGCCACGCATTACATTCTTTTTATGGCCCAGAATAGTAGATACAATGACAAACCATCACCTTTTGTGGGAAAATCACCTTGTGACACATGCTGATTTGTTTATTCAACACCAACAAAATATGAAGCAGATTCTTACATGAAACATCAGGTGATACCTAGAAGAGATACTGGCAGTTACTTTCGGGGGAACGTAATAAAAGTCGGTAAGGAAAAAACTATTCCCAATGCGAAAAGTTATGCCTTTTCGAGAACAAATTTTGCTTTGCACAAATTTCATATAGCTTTTGCGAACCCGGAAACTGTTTAGCGACAACTTCCAACAGTGAAAAAGTCGTTATGTTTGCTCCAAAACATTACGACACCTTCAAGCACTTAAAATTCACAATTTGCAATGCACAATTAAAAAATCACAAAGTAATAACAGTTTAAGGAACAATATTACATTGCAAGATGTGGATTTTTATTCTTATTGGTGTGAATTATTTTGCTCTTTGCGACTTTTATTACATTTGTGTTTTCCTATAGTGTTGCCCAAGGTGAGCCCAAAGCTTGGTGGCAGCCTAAAGACCAGTAAGGGTCAGCTTTGCATTGTAGCAGTAGAATCATATGACTCAAATAATGGTTTTCATATATCGGTGAATATGGAAGAGGGCTCTGTAAAAAGTTGGACCAAACAGAGTCGCTTGAATATAAGATGTCTGAGAGACACATTTGAGTATGTTGTTTAACAGTTCATATTATAGGCTTTGTAGCACTAGTTCTATTTTCCTCTTAAAGATATTTTTGGAGCACGTCCATACAATCTGCATACAATCTGGTGATCTTTACGTGCTTCCTGAAGAGGAGACACAAATACCATAGTGAGTAGCGATGTGCGAATTTGCGACATTTTGCTTCGCCGAAAAATTCGCGAATTTCGTGCAAAATTCGGGAAACGGGGAAAAATTCACGAAATCGCGCCGGCGTCTCGTTTTTGACGCCGGCGCCCGTTTTTGACGCCAGCGTCCGTTTTTTCGGAAATTTTTTTTTTGACGCCGGCGGATTTTTGCGCGAATTTTCGCGGGCATTTTGCGAATTTATTCGATGGCGGCGAATCGCGCAAATTCGCCGCAAATTCGCGCCTGCCGAATAAATTCGCCCATCACTAATAGTGAGGACATAAAAGAACAATAAGTAATATTGCTTCATTAAGCTCAGTTACCATTATATATCGCAATACTCCAGCAGCACTCCAGAAGTATATTTTTTTTTATCTTAAAAACCTAAGGTATTTAAATTAGTTTATTCAAACATATAGCAGTGGGGGTGTTTTGCAATCAGCCCTTTACGTGAAATTCTATGTCAATGTAAAGTGATCTGATATGAAAATAAAAGAAGACAAATCTCATATTTGGGTAACTGCTGGAACACAGTTTAAATCTTAGACTTGTCTATAATATTCATTTATATGTTCAAACTGTACTAAAAACTGTTAAATGGTTTTGTCATATCAGCTACATCTAGCTGTTATTATAACTAATGAGACTGTTTTAGAAATCAATATACATAAACGTGATAAATTTATGCCATGCTGATGATGTCATTCAAATAAAAATAATGAAACGGAAAAGACAGAACACACTGAGAGGTTAAAATGATTTATACTGTCTGAATCAAAGTTATGTAAGTTATTTAATGAACACAGTTTTGTTTTTAAATTGAATAAGTTATCATTTCAGAGCCACTGAAGGACCAATGAATATTGGAAGCAACTGTTGCCGCTCAGGCAAGAAAATAAAAGTGATTGTGTCATTTATAAAATAAAATTGCTCAGGATGGTGTTTCATTTATACATATGGATCAATCACTTTGCCCTAGATTTACTCCAAATGTTCTTTTAGGAGCCTATTTATAAAAGCGTGAATAAGGCTAATAAAGTATGCCTCCGTTGGCCACATTAAGCAATGTCAATTTTTGTGTGTTTAAAATGGTGTCACAGGATAAGTAACCAAGATGGAGCATTATGGCACACGCACAGAATTTATATTACAAATGCATCAATGCATAAATGCAGCAATGAAGCATCCGTATACTTTGTTCAGAGATATTACCTATGATTTTGATTCTGGTGACTTTTCCTTGGCAAAAGTCATAGACAAAATGACCATTGAATTTTAGAAATAATTTGAATTAAGCAGACTAAGAAGTGCTGGGGGAACTGAGACAAGCATTAATCAATGTATTCAGGCTTGGACTGGGCCGGCGGGACGAGATCCACTCTCCCAATCTGCCTGCCCCTTACAAATACGAATTGCGGCGTTCGCACTGCTCGTGCATGCATGCGGGTGGCTGAGGAGGTTTGTTGCCCAGTTGGCCCCCCAACGTCCAGTCCAACCCTTATGTGATACAGGTATGGGACCTGTTATCCAGAATGCTTGGGACCTGAGGTTTTTCGGAAACTGGATCTTTCTACAATTTGGATCACCAAAGCTTAAGTCTACAAGAAAATCATTTAACCATTAAATAAACCCAATAGGCTTGTTTTATCTCCAATATGGATTAATTATATCTTATTTTGGATCAAGTACAATGGACTGTTTTATTATTATATATAAAAAGGAAATCAATTAAAAATGTTAATTATTTTGATAAACTGGAGTCTATGGGAGACAGCATTCCTGTAATTCTGAACTTTCTTGATAATGGATCCTATACCATGTACTGGTGGTTTGACCACCAGGGGTCCAGTCCTTTAGGGGACCTGTATAATCCAAGAAAATGTTTCAGAATTATTAGTGGGGCCACTAAATGTAACCTGTTCTAATTTGCTTTAAACTTTCAAAAAAAAGAGGGGGTTGATTAATGCACATTTTCCAGCCCCAAGTTAATTAATAGCGATGAAAAAATTCAGAAA
Source organism: Xenopus laevis (assembly GCF_017654675.1). Taxonomy (NCBI): domain Eukaryota; kingdom Metazoa; phylum Chordata; class Amphibia; order Anura; family Pipidae; genus Xenopus; species Xenopus laevis. The sequence goes on along the minus strand of NC_054379.1, from coordinate 29,867,673 downwards.
GACTGCTGAAAAATATGAGAAGCCATAGAATTTCCCTGAGATACGAGTCAATGTGAAGTCATAATTAGATTGCAATATTACGGTGCAAGTAAATCGTTTTAGCTCTGCCATTGCATATACATTGTCCTACCTTGTGATATACATTGTCCTTTCCACTATGCTTTAACTGTTCTTCATAGACAAAAAGCCTCCTATGTTGCAAATTTCTTTCAAATATGGCACCCAGAAACTCCTTAGATAGTCAGGGGGTGGGCTAGAGAGATGTCTGATCCCATTGGCTGATGTGGAAGGCAAAGGGTGGTAAATAATGAATTTTTTTTTCCCAATGAAAGGACACATAGTGAAATTCTAGCTTAGATTTGTGAACATTTTAACTGTGAAACTGTAACAATTGAAAATGTTTGATCATCCTAATGTATTAGTAATTCATTGTGTGCAAGTGGGTTTTTAGTTTCAAGTATTTGATCACATTATTGCTAAGCCACCATGCCGCATCAAGGCAAACTCCTCATGGTGGTCCTGTTTACATCTTTCATAGGCTGCCACCCCTTGCTTTGTTAGGTGTGTCTCTCATTGTTTTTACTGGCTGATCCTTACCAACTGTAGCTTTATAGGGGAGTAATCTTCAAAACCAACACTAATTATTAAAGATGCCAGCAAGCATAGGGGTGCCACGTGGAGGTTGGTCTGTCTTTCTGCTAAATTACTGTTAAAATACAGAATTTAAAAGAGGGGTGTTGGAGCACTCCAAGGCTAATTAGATAATTAAAAAATAGAAGTGTTACTGAACTTGTAATTAAAAACCCCTATTCTTGAAAATGCATGAATATTATATTGATCAGTCCTTTTTTGTATGTTACAATACACTAGTATGCCATCAGCCTTAATGACAATAGAAATGTATATATATATATATATATATATATATATATATATATATATATATATATATATATATATATATATATATATATATATATATATATATTGCAAATGTATTAAGCAACTACTTAGAGATGGTAAATATTTTATATATATGTATCTTGAGCATATTTAGAAAAGAGAGAAGAGCAAGAAAACCTATAAATTTAATTTTTTAATAGAATTTGCTAAATTTGTGAAGAAGTTGAATAGGAGATGTTCCTATTACAAATATGACTAGACTTTTGTCTTATATATATATATATATATATATATATATATATATATATATATATACACTAAATATAATCTAAATGGAATAGAAAAATTACGCTACACATTCAAGATTCATCCTTGCTGTGCCTAGCTGAGAAGCAAGCAGTGTTATTATTTTCCAGTTGTGTCAATCAGATTACAACAAACCTGCAACCAGAAACTGTGAAATTTTCCGAGTTTCTTTAATTCATCATAAATCTGCTAACCTCAGGACTGATTTCACTTTTGGAATAACACTGTACCTTTTTAGCTATTAGTGCAGTGTATCATAAAATATGATCTGTAATATTACACATAGACAAAAAAAAACTAAGCCTGTTTATATAAAGAATACTTGTATAGAGAATATCCCTCAAATTATGCAGAACATTAAACCTTGCCATCTAAGATGACAAGGTGCAGAAATGTTGCTTCAATCCTCAGAGAATATTCTGACATTTTTCTCAGTGTTGCTCTGCCTGATTTAGAGAAGTAGCAGAGGCTTATTCACTTGTGCTTGACATTGATGGTTTTTTCAAAATGTTACACGAATAAAGAGTTTGCTGACAGTCAGTCAGTATGCATTTAATGTTTAGTGAAAGTTGTGTTGGAAATAAAGATATTAATTTAAAACCCCCCACATCCCCTTTTTTCACAGGGACTTTTACAATCCAGCCTGGGATGGCTGCAGTATAAACATAATTTACTTCTATAAAGCCTACCTAAAAATGCAATTGGATTTGATAACAGGAAACAATATTAACCACTCCTCTGAGGCTTAATTTAGGTTTTGTAGAGCGAAGTTAAAATGTCAAGGACCAGGAAGCCTTTGAAATATGCTTGTTGTATATTTAAAAACCATAATTTCAAAATGCAGCTTTGTTTTTCTCCACTGGGATCATTACGGGGCTTTGACAGAGAAAACAACATTGCATAATATTCCTTAGAAGTATTTGAAGAGCAAACAGCATTCACAGGTAAATGGCTAGGATTTTAATAAGAAAGACAGCTAAGTATTTATACATGAGCCTAGATCTTGCTATGAGTGTTTATTCTCAACAATAGCTGTCTGGAGACGTGATTAATTGTCCGGTATGGAATTTGAATAATTAGAAAAATGAGTTGTCTGGTTTCATTTTAGTGGCTTAGATTAAGGGTGTGCTAAATCTCATTTTACTCGCTTAAAGTGTTTACTAAATTATGTTGTCTGCATTTAATCATTGTTCACAGTTTGCTTTGCAAGGACATTAGATTGTATGGATCAAAATTAAATATATCAAGGCTGAAGTCGGATGTGCAGCATTTGCATGCATTCATTTTCTACATTGATATTAAACCATAATCATACCAGTATAGCTTTATTTTAAATTATGCACAGCTATTTGTGGTTTTATTGTATTAGAAATGTTGCTCTCATATATATATATATATATATATATATATATATATATATATATATATATATATATATATATATATATATATATATATATATATATATATATATATATATATATATATATATATATACTGTATGCTATATTTATATGTAGGTATACAGTCAGCAATAACATTTAATGATGGCTACTTATTGTTAACTGATCTATCATGAAATCTTCCAAAACTTTATGTTGTCCTGATATTTTAAGCCACTGCTCTACTTTTAAAGAGGTTCTTCATTCCTTTTCTGTGATTTCATTTTTATTAGGCTAATTTAGCTCTTGGTTACAGTCTGGGCCTTTTAATTATTCCGATGACCAAAAAATAAACATATATTTTATGTGTACATTTATTTAAAAGACGTAAAAATGTTTCGGTACTAGTAAACACCTTTGAGTTTTTAGTACTAAATTATAAAGGACAAAAATCACATGTATTTTATCTATATATTTATATATATTTATCTGTCTGGCTGTTGTACATTGCTGTACATTGGATCAATACTCATTTTTTTACTAGCACCAAGGCTGTTGTTTAAGACTGTGTGTGCTCCTGCTATGTAAACACAGTATTTTTATTATTATTATTAACATGTATTTATATAGTATATATATATATATATATATATATATATATATATATATATATATATATATATATATATATATATATATATATATATATATATATATATATATATATATGTATATATATGTATATATACATATATATATATGTATATATATGTATATATATATCATCATCATCATCATTTATTTATATAGATACGCAGTGCTTTACAGGTATGGGACCTATTATCCAGAATGCTTGGGACCTGGGGCTTCCCAGATAACGGATCTTTCTGTACTTTGGATCTTCATAACTTACTAGAACGCCACTAGAAAATAGAAATAAATGTAGTCGATGGGAGACGGCCTTTGCATAATTTGAAACTTTCTGGATAATTGGTTTCCCGGAAAACGGATCCCATACCTGTACATAGACAAATACAATGTTTTTAAAAATTAGTGAGCATTAGTGATGGGCGAATAAATTCGCCAGGTACAAATTTGAGGAGAATATCTGACGCAATCGAATTAATTTGCGAAACTGCAGCGACAATTCGCTGGCAAAAAATCTGCCGCATCAAAAAAAAAAAAAATTGGTGCACCCATAAAAACTGTCATGCATCAAAATTATTCTGACACTAGTTGACTTTAATGCATTTGGACCAGTCACTCGTATAAAAATTGTTGCCCATTGACTTCAATGCGTTTATCGAATTTGAAGGCACAGATTCGCCCATCACTAGTGAGCACAACTTTCCCTTGTTTTTTAAGGTAGTTAAGGCAGTGATTTTCTTATTATTGCTAGATTTCAGTAGCAAAAAAAACGTATGCAAAAATTTGTATTGGTGCATTAAATCCTAACAGCTAATTATACCTTAGCTTTCATTATCCTTACTTCACCAGACTAATCAAAGCTAACTTCTGATTGGTTGCTATGAGCTGCTGCTTTGTAAGGAAAATGCATTCCGCATGGGTGGGTCCAAACATAAAGATTTTTTAATATACATTATATTGATAATTAATTCTTGCCTTATATCTATACAATGACCAGAGGAGAAGCTCAGTTGGCAACTGCATATTTGGGCAATTTTCCAGTAACTAACTGAAGTCAAGTAAAAAATATTACATCTGTTAGGCTAGTGTCTAATTGTAAGAATTAATAAAGAACTAGTAATTATTCTTGTTTTGGCTGAAATCTGCCAATAAATTCCCTCAGATTAATTCATCAGAAATGCGGAGCTTTCTTCCAGTTTTTTAAATGTTTTTATTTTTTGAAATTAAGTGATAGAAAAAAAAGTGGGTCTCATACATTTGCAGCTCCTTGAATACATGTAACCGATATAATAAGGCAAAAACATTTCTTTTTAGAGATATTGTGAAGCTTTTGATTTTTATTATTTTGTGGGATCTCCCCTGAACTAAACACAGCCTGGTTAATGAAAATATCATATATTGGTAATTGAAATGTGATTTCACTTTGCAGAGAGTGGAAGGAATCGCCGTGGTTATTATAATAAATGTTTTGCAATCGTACAGATCTCATATGGCTGCTGTCTTTGAGCCAAAGCTTAGTTGGAGCCAACGAAAAGGATGTGTTAGGATATGTATGCTCCTCCTCACATTGAGCATTTTGCTGCCTTTGTCAAAGTGAATGACAACAATTTGGCCAACTCTGTCTGAGCTGCACTCAACAGTGACAGGCAAATTATCAGAGGCCCTGCACTCCTTATTATCAGAGGAGAAGTCATCAAGAGGACGTGTGGTCGATCCCTCTCCCCTGTCACTATTTGTCAGTGGGACAAGGGCCACTGCTATGGGTAGCTGACAGGTAATTTCAACAATAACAATTACTTCTATTACTGGTGTCATAAACAATTCGCCTAAGGCATGACAATGCTAAAGCTTTATAATGCAGTGCCATATAAATAAATGCCACCGGATAACAAGTCATTTAGTTCTAATCAAGGTTTGCCCCCAATATTAATATTGTTATTGGGAAGAAATAGGAAATTGAAAAAAAAAAAAAATCCAATATGTTAAGAAATGTTCCAGGTTGGAAAGTTCAGAAATGAAAACGGAAACCAAAGTGCAGTTGTCATTTTAATAGCCGGCCAGATCTGTCTTTTCGGCTCCAGGAGATGCGAATGCACTTGTAGACACGGCATCTTGGGCTTAATTCTTTTTCAAAATGAAAAAATTATGTTTTTATAAGTATGAAGTCAATTTTTTTTTTGAAAAAAAATCGCTGTTATTTGCCAGCTCAAATGGATACCTAGCGCTTAATAGGCTCGATGCACCTGCTAAAAAAAATTGTCCTCTGTGCAAAATTTGCATATGCAAAAATGTTAATAACCAGCTCTTACAGCAATTAATCATTACTGGGGGAATGAATGGTGTCGGTACAAAGAAAAGGGTTTCAATAGAGACATGGCACCTATTTTGTGTCACTTATTTCATATCAACAACTCCATTGTTGTATATCCATTGCACCCTTTCATTTTTTTCCCCTTCTACTTACCATCTTCTTACATATATATATATATATATATATTTATAGATATCCAACTATGAGCCCTGAAACTCTACTTACTTCCCATGTTACAATACAAAATGCTTTTTGTCCGGTGAGACAATGTGCCATCAGTCTGACAGCAGTAAAAGAATGTGAAAATCCCTAATTAGAAGAACTGCACAGCAATTAACGCATGTCAAATTTTACCTCGTGAAGTGCCACTCTAATTTTCTCACTAAAAATGAATGGACTTTTTTTTTGTGTCCTGTATGTGTGTGTCCCCTCAAGGCAATGTTGATTCAAATCTGCTCAAGATGCAGCGTTGCACAGCTAAGCATCTTCTTGATTACAATCCGCTGCACTTCTAACTGCTTTCATTCCCTCTGCCACCACAGACACTTTGTCAACAGTCAAATTACACCATGCTGATAACAATGCATAATGCTCTTTCTCAAAGGAACCCTTTTGTCATGCGATAGGCTTTCATAAAAATTGGCCATTTTCATGAAAAATACTGTCATCTAAAGTGAAGTTTGCAGTCCTACATTTGCTGAAATGGACATTTTATTGAATATTCTTTTTCTCTGTGTTTGGTTATCTATTACTGAACTGCATTTGTAGCATGTGGAACGTTTTAACTGCCAAATATTTACAGCTAGTGGCAAAGTAGTGTTTGTTTATCCACTACTTCCAGGTATCTTTATGAACATCACTCATTGTTAAGTCTTATATAAAGGCATTGGACATTTAAGCCAGAATCAGGGACGTAACTACAAAGGAAGCAGACCCTGCGGCTTCAAGGGGCCCCAGCAGGTATAGGGGGCCCCATGAGGCTCTAATTCATATACAATTTCAATAAATATTGGTAAAACAGGACAGCCTCTGGATATGTTGGCGGCCTTAAAATTAATTTGCTGTGGTGCTCAGTAACATCTAGTGACGCCACTGGCGCAGAATGCTCGTGACCTGAGGTTTTCTGGATAAGGGATCTTTCCTTAATTTGGATCTCTGTACCATAAGTCTACTAAGAAATCATTTAAATATTAAATAAACATAATAGGATTGTTTTGCCTCCAATAAGGATTAATTATATTTTAGTTAAAATCAAGTATGAGGTTCTATTTTATCATTACAGATAAAAAAGAGAAGCTTTTAAAAATTAGAATTGTTTGCTTAAAAAAATTGCTTATAAATTCCCAGGAAGTAGGCGGGAGCCGCATTGATTCTATCGGACCATTTTTAATACATTTTAAAGATTTTCGGATTTTTTTTCTCTTGGAACTGTCAAAAAAACTCCAATTTTGAGAGGTTTTAGAGGTAAAAAACCTCTACAACCACTAAAATGAGACTGTTGATAAAAAGGCCTCCACGGGAGACAGACTTTCCATACTTTGGAGCTTTCTGAATAATGGATCTCATACCTGTACATATTTGGGGCTTTCTGAATAACGGATCCTATACCTGTATATACTTACGTTTCTAGGAAGGAAATAAATATAAAATCAGAAAGCGTAAATGCTATGTATATAAAATGCAGGATTTTTTGGTTTTGTTCAATTATGATACAACAATTTAAAAAAAATTCATGTGTATGGATTTTTGCATTGTCTAACCCCAAAATGATAAGGCAAAACTTTGATGTTATTCTGATATTATTCCAAATTTCCATCCAAATATCCATTCTTCTCTGGAATCCTTGTTAACCTGAGAAACAAAATGAGAGTATGTTTAGCAACTAGAGTGAAGGTAACTGGATGCATATTCCAAAAGAGCTTGTTTAACAGTAATTTTGTAGCTACAGTACATCTTTAGTGATGAGTGAGCCTTTGCAGAGGGAACTTTTTCTAAAAATGGGATCCAATGTGTAATTGTTTGTTGTCTTTTATGGGTTAAGGTTTTATATTTAAGGGAAATATACATTCAGAAGTTCCTACCAGAAAACATGAACATAAAGAACAGCAGCAATGCTTCAAGTAGTCATAAATATTTTATAGACATTACTAGCAATACTTTGACCAAGGACAAGCATATGGCAGCCCCCACATATGGATAAATTAGCCATGCAGAAAAACAACGTTCCTAAGCAACAAATAAAATATATATGCAGATATCAGTGATTCATTTACACAGGATAACTGATTGCAGTTCAATACATAAGTGCTGAGAGTTGGTGGTTTAACTGTAGGGAATCTCCTTCAATCCCTTCTATATAATAACTTTTAAATATATCCAGCCCTAAAAATGACTTACAAAACTTCAATTCCTTGCCACAGCACTGGTTTCAGACATCAAGAAGCCATGTAAAACCCTTCTTTCATATTGTTTATGGTTACAGAACATACAGATGGTGGGTTCTGTAACCATAGGCAATATGGGAGATGGGTTTTCTTAAATCTGAAGAATATTAGGTACTGTTGGTTGAAGGACATGAAATAAAGTTGGCCGTACACTAGACAATATTGTCTGCTTGTCTTGTTTATTGACTCAAGCATGCCTCCAAAATATAGATTCCCCAGGTAAGGGGCTTTGGCCAGATGCCATTCATATTGCTTGTAAGATCCAGTTTGGAGACAACCACGAATGACTCTTTCTGATGTTCTGCACGGTCTTCCCCATAAGATCCAAATGTATCAATTTGACCTACCACCTAGGTGGCCATATCAACCAAAGATAAGCTGTCTTGACAACATCACCAAATCAGTGTATGGCCAGTGCAATTGATTGAATTGTGTTGCCTTTTTCTAAGCATAATAAAAATGTAATCAAAATGAAATGGTTACATTTGTACCCCTGTTAAATACAGAATAAAGACAAATAATCTTTATTCTACCTATTCAGTTAAAAGATACAGTATGTGATTTTCTACCATCCTGGAACAACAACAAAAACAGCTGTCTTGCTTTAAGGTTGAGATATTATTATTTCATCATCTGAAATACATTGGGGTGCTATTATTGGCAGTGCCGTTATGAAGAAAATGCTTCAGGGTAGAGTCAGGTGTTTGAGAAGCACACTAAATCTCTGAGTGCAGGTTGTGCTGAAGGCACACTAAAGAAGGTATACGAAAGGAGGAATCCCTGATTTACCCCCGCTGACCCCCTGCTTTCTCCAATGTATTACTTGTAAACTGCTTTAGGCTGAGATAATTACATGTCTAACTATCTGTCTTATAGCCTATGAGTCATAATGTAATGCTTTTGTCTTCCCAGCAACAGGTGAGTGCTACAGGGAGGTTGCTGCCCACTGTTTTTTTTTTTTTTAGCAGGTGTCTCTGCTGAAACGTTCTTATGTTCCTGATCTTAAATGGTGTTATTGATCTCATATCAGGGTAATGTTTCCTTGACAATTAAATCCCATGTTACTCATCCCACCCTCGCCTAATAAAATTAAGTAACAGAATGCAAAAGATTAGAAAACAAACCACAGCCCTTTTAATGGTAATTGAATCTTGTGCACAGCAGAAAACTACTCAACGTTATTTATGCCTACAAATAAAATTTCAAATTTTTTGATGATTTTTTTTTTAATCCAGAGATTTAAAGGCTGACAATCACCATGTGAAATCTAATTGCATAGATTAGTGACTGTAGTCCATTTGTGGGCAAATCAAATATGATCCCAATAGAAGTCACAGGAATTATATATTAAATTGTGGCCATTTGTTTTGTGCATGTATTACAGGTATAGAATCCATTATCTGGATTGCTTGGGACCTGGGGCTTTCCGGGTAAGGGATCTTTCTGTAATTTGGATTTCTATACCTTGAGTCAACTAAAAATAATTTAAATATTCAATAAGTCCAATAGGATTGTTTTGGAACTAATATGGATTCACCCAGCTTAGTTACGATCAAGTACAAGGTACAGTTTTATTATTATAGAAATTAGAATCATTTGTATAAAATGGAGTCTATGGGACATGGCTTTCCCCTCATTCAGATCTTTGTGGATAACGGGTTTTCGGAAAAGTGAAACCTTCCACTGCATGAAGATTTCACAATGTTATTTCTTCCTATACGACTGTTATGAAATTAACCATAATGACTATACAAAACAAATGAAATTGTTAAAGTTCAGTCATTTCCTTTATAATTAGTCAGTAGCTGGTAGAGTCGCTGACATCACTTGTGTTTGTTGTTTAAATGTAGACCACTGTTGTGACAACTCATCCCTACGTTATTTATTGCCCTTATTATGGAATGTGTGCCTTAAGAAGAGTGTACAAAAAAACATAAACTAGGTAAAATAAATATAAATTACATTTCTGTTACTTAATATACTTTCTTATTAAGTTAATGAACACTTTTCTCAAAAGCTTTGAATCTAATACCAATATTATCCTTATTAGATTGTAAGCTCTGTGGAGAAGTAACCCTTTTGTATAAGGATGCATCTCTATAACAATATGTAATTTTCCAGGGCATGAAGAATTATTCTTGCCATGGTTAAAAAAATATATAAAAAGAGCCCTCCTTTTCTATGTATATTTATATATATATTTATTTATTTTTTAATTTTATTCATTTATTTTGTCCCCATTTTCCCTGCCTGCTTAAATTCTTAAAAAATGAATAAAAATAGAGCAGCATTAAACACCTTTTCACAGCATTAAATCTAATTATTAAATGTAAATATATCACTTACATGAAAAATAATTTATCATTCAAGCAGCTTCCCCATATGTACAATAATAAACCCTATCATTTGAACAGCCAGAGATTTTATCTGGAGAACGCAATGAACGACACAAATACTCTGCAAGTTTAGTTTTACAGTACCTTTTATGCCTTTGTTTTTAATGTATTTTATTTTATTTTTTAATCGTCTTTTGTTTTATTTTTCTGGGCTCTATAAACACAATAAGAGACAATGCAGATGATTTGATATCATGATGTACAGCACAGCACAGGTTTATAAAGTGAACATTTATCATCACAGTTTGTTAAAATATTGATACTACAAAACTGGGTAATCCCAGTAAAATCCCAGTAAAATCAGCCCCTGATGCATTTTTCATAAACAGGCTTTTTTACCCAAATTAAAGCTATAATTTTATTATCATAGATACAATGAAATGATTTCTGCTTTAAATCACATATTCTTTAAAAAAAAATGTTATCCTGTCTGTAGATTTTTTTTTTAGCAAAGAAAACCCAAACCAAGTAAAGTCAAATGCACGAGGCTTTGTGTTCAGATAACAGAAAACATATTCAATTTTCCAAACAGAAGACAGTTCATTAAGCTGCACCACATCAAATAAAACTTTAATTTCTCCTGCATCAGGATCGCAATGAAAGCAATTGAGAAAGATGAGCCATATGGTATGTCTAACAGCAAACACATATTGTTCATTCCCCTAAAGTTTTCTAATTCTGCTCCCCAGACCTGCGTAATACAGATAATGTGCTCTGAGAGCAGAAACCAGGAGCTATCTGGTGTACACTTTTAATAGTGTATTTAATGGGAAATAATGAATCATAAAAGCCCAGAGAAGACGGCTTTTGCTAGCTTAAATCTCAGCTGTAATTTCATTGTTCTGTGTAGAAACTGCTGCTTGCCCTTTAGATCTAGCAGCAGTTGAATATAATTACACTGCCAAGAGCAGGAGATTGCAGAGAGAGATGTAAACTGCAACCATGTCCCTGCTCTGATCTCCAAATGTATGTTTCCATTTTGAAGTTAATGAGCTAAAACTACAGTTCAGTGTTAGTTTTTTTAGACCCTTCAGCATCATTAAATATTTGTGGGATCTGAATATACAACTTGACACTACCTGTATTCTGCTTTTGGGCTGGATGAATCGTCCTACAGATTTCCTGCATCATCCTTGATAAGAAATGCAGACGCAAATGAACGTACAGCTTGTTTTCCCCTCTGCCAGATGTTATAATTAAAATCAAATTTGTACGTGCTTCAAAGTTCTAAAGTTTCCAATGTTGTAAAACACACTGCTCTGGAAAATAATGCAGACAAATTTCCTCTGTGTGTATAAATTCCCAAAAAACAAACAAACATACACACGGCAGAATCATTTTAAAAGACAATTTTCTGTAATGTTTGTCTTTGGGATGGGATATTTGTCACTCATTATATTGTGTTGTCTATATTACTAAGGTGACGGATGTTTGTATAAAATTGGTCTGAACCTTTACTGCTAATTATACATTTACTGCCTAATTATTAAAAAAATGGGCTAATTACAACAAATTAAATAGGTTGTTCTGATATTAGGGTGTTTCTGAAGTCTCAAGGTTTTCTTTTTTTTTCAATGTATACCATAAACATGGTTTAACTGTTCCAGGAAGATAACCCTTGTTTCACATGTGGAAAAAAAACAAACAATGAATTCATTTGAATTTGGCAGTGAGTAAGAATGAATAAAATAAGAATCAAACTGCATGTAGGACTTTGTTTTTTCTCAAATGCCTTTTCAGTATTGTCAGGAATTATTACCATCCGTACAGATTCTTTACATTACCTGTAACAAGCGAGATATATTGCTTCTCGACGAGAAATCAGGTTTAGTGCCTTTCTTTAACGCTTTCAGGAAAAAGAAAGTGTTTATTCTATGCAATGAATGCCCAAAATCAAATGCTTAACCAGGTTACTGAAATAGTGCAGAAAACCCCGGCATGCTCTGATGGGTTACAATGACAATAGTCTATTGCAATGTAAAACATGCTGCATGATAAAAAGGTGCTTTTTGTTACCATTTTATCAAAGCTGTTCATCTTCTAGCTTCAGGCAGCTTTTTGCTGGATTTGCAGATATTTCTCTGTCCAGGCTCCTTTGTTTGTGCATCTCATTTGCATACATTTATCTCCAGCTGAGGGTGCTTTCAGCTTATTAAGGCCTCCCATCACAATATTTCATAAGCCAGCTGCTAGGAAGGATTTCACCTGTGGTGACGGAGAAAAGCAGGGTGGAAAAACCAAATTCTTCATAAAAAAAGGAAATCTTGACTTTCTTCCACTTAAGATGGGCACCATTTGTGTTAAACAGGCTCTTGTCATGATATATGCTTGAAGAAGTCAGGGGTTAAAGTTGATTTGAAGGTCAGCAGTAAAACAACAGACAAACCAGACGCCAAACTGGTTCTTTAGCTGTCAGAGTTAGCTGTGTTACAACCAGGTCTTGATCCTTTTTTTTCCCAGCCTCTAACAAACAGGCAGAATCTCTGTGGCTCAGGCTAGCCCTTATTGAATTGCGTCTGGAAGGGGGAAAATAAAATAGACACAATATCCATATCGTTATCAACTGGGAACAGGAGGCAATGAGTTGATCTCCGGTGCCAGTGTACTGTTTCTGTTGTATCAAAAGTAGGAATTAATTCCACTAATTTATTTAAGGCATGTCAGCTCTCTGACTAAACCTATTTTAGCGTCAAGATAAATAAAACTTTTATGGCTCATAAAATAGATCCATTCATCTCAATGTTCTGAGCGTTGTCTTTTTCTGGCAGGCGAAGTTAGGCCCTTTTTTTTTTTTCTAACGCCAGGTTACAATTGGAATACTTGTTGCTATGAAGTGTGTTGTACTGGAAAGGGAAAATTATTCTTGGCTTCCGAGCTGCACAAGTAACAAAATCAGGTTTTTGGAAAATCCTCTAAAGCATAAACGGTCATCTGTTGAACTGAGCAGCTGTTGAATTGAAATGGCAGGAGAAAATGATGTCAATAGGCATGACATAAATGTTCTGCACTGCTGTCATTAATATTATCTTTTTTTTTAATTATAACATTTCTTTAAGAGACTTTTCCACTGCAATACTGATTATCAACGAGAATGGGCTACAGTGAAACGGGGTGACACTAGCCACATGTGCCTTTTGGCAAGTGTATTGCTTTTTACAATTTATAGCATTGAAAACGATTTATATTTTCATCCGCAGAAGCAGTAATATTTGTTGTGTTTTGCAATTAAAATATACAATATACAAACTTTAAAAATTCTAAAAGATAACGAAATCTAAATCCAAAGACAGTGGTATAGAGTAGCCCTATTCATTCATATTATAAAATATCTTTTAAAAGTTTATCATTAAAAAAAAACTTTTATATGTATTTTATATGCAGAATGCCCTACATGCATTATCTTGCACTTTTTGACTATTACAGACCTCTAGGGAATGCCCTGGAGCATGACATTCAATGAAAAATAGCAATTACAATAAATATGTATATACAGTATTCTGTAAGTACAACTATTTTGTGTAATGTGGGTCTACATACATTGTAGTAAATGTCATCAACATAACATGTACTTCACTATAGCCTCCATTTTTGTGAGTAAGAATTAAATCAGTGACAATGAAGTCTTAGATTATTGCACCATACCTACACCTAACTTCCTTGGTCATGACAGGGATTCAGTAGTTATTAGTTTATGTTAGCATGTGGAGGCTTATTTATTAAAGGTTTTTGAAACTAAGCTCACAAACTCTAAAAACATGATTGTCATTGAATTTCTCAAAAGTTCTGATTAAAAAAAGTATGAACCAAAAAAAGCTCTGAACGATCCAAAAAACATACGAATACCTCGAAAACCTCAAAAAATATACATTTTTCTACAATTTCTAGCGGAAAAAATCAGATAACCTTAAAATTGACCTGTTAAAACAGGATCAGTGCACCTCCCATTGACTTCTACAGAACCTCGACAACTTTTACTTGGCGAAGTCTGGCATTAAAGGTTTTTGTGAATTTTTTAACTTAATAAAGCTAAAAAAAATTTGTGATTCGTGGAGAAAAAAAAATCGCAATTCAATTGTTAGTAAATGGCCCACTTTGTGACAAAACTTGACTTTTCACCTGCTGTCGAACTACAAGGCAAGCATTCCATTATTGGCAGATCTAGGGGCCATGATTTGAAGATTTAGCTCTGCAACACCTCAATAGCTAAAGTTTGTATTAGGCCACAAAAAGCAAGAACCTACCCAATCCAATCTAAAGTAGGGTAGAAAATTTGTGCAACCCCCTTGGGTTCATCATCATGTTTGATTTATATTGTTCCAGCAAATAACGCAGTCTTTTACATTAATACATTGGCCCAGGGGGAGCAAAGTCAGATTATCCAGGGCCCACCATATAGGCAGATCTTCCCATGTGTGAATAACTACAGCACATTGCTGTATGCGAATGGATAAGTATTAGATTTCACTTTAAGCCTGACCAAAGATATTCCCTACTTATATTGACATGGAGCTAAGTAAGTTCATTATTTGAATAATTAGTAAAATCAAAAGGCCTTTAAGAGCATTTAGATCAATGTTTTTTGTGTAACTGAGAGCAGTAATATTTCCAACACCTGGAAGAAAACCACTAAAAAGGTAAAAAAACCCATTGTATTATGTTTTTTATCGTTTATAAAGCGCCAACAGTTTTCATAATTGGCTGCAAGGGTAATTTTTTTATTAAGAGCCAATTATCCTGCCTGTTGGAGTTTGGGGAAACTGTAGAACCTCAAGGCAATCCACACAGACAACATACAAACTACATGCAGACAGTGCCCAAACCAAGATTGAATTCAGGATCCCAGCACTGTTTAGCAACAGTTATCACCAATGAGCGACCACCATCAAGATTTAAAAAATTGCAAATTTATGAAAAAATGACTAAACATCTCTACCATAATTATTGTCTTTTTTGATAAAGACAACGGGATGAAATAGAGAAAAATAAAGTATCCTATATATATATATATATTTAGCAGGGGTAGAATTTTTACTACTTTAAAAAAATATACGCAAAGAAAGATTTCTACCAACAGAATTTTTTTATTGAACAGGTAACCATGCAACACTACTTTGAAACAAAATGAAAATGTCATTCTAGAGCAATATGGCATAAGATAATCAAAACTGGTGGAAGCACATGGTTTATAGCTCAGACCTGGTTTTCGTTGTCTTTATTATGACCTGGACTCAAGGAGATTATTTAACCATCATCACTCAGATGTGCTTGGAATATTTAAAACAATTTGTGAAGTATAAAATATACAAACATGAGAAACCAGCCGGGGTAGTCAAACAAAACCATAAACCATGTTTTCCATTGTTTAATCAAACCATTAATTCTTCAACAGAGCAAAACTGTTAGAATTGGAAGCGTGAGCATTCCCTCTTTCTTTGTTTATAGAATAGGACCAGGTTTCCTTCCCTGTATTCAACAGTATATACACACAGAAGTGCCCACCGACACCTATATCTGAGCAAGGCAGCTTTAAGTACTCACATAGTCTAGAGACTATGCCACTATTGTGCCTTTACTTAAACTGAAATATCATCAAAACATTAAATTTCCCTTCTTCTGCTAATACTATTTATTTTCGACTTTCCTATAGTTAAAAGATTGTCATTCCTAAAATGTGTAAAATATTGCACCAATACCAATTTGTCCACCCCATACTGATTTTCCTTTTTTTTCAGCTACAGGTTTCTGTCAAAAAGATATTCTATAGAGAGAAATAAAGTTTTGCAAATCTATAAAAATACAGTGGCAAATAACTTTTTCACATTTTTTATGACCAAACCAAATCCATGAATGGAGGGGAGAGTGGCACTAAAATGAGTTCTGCTTTTGTACTTTTCTGATGATTGTTTGTTTTTCATGTTTAAGAGGCTGATTTATCAAAGGTCTAATGTTAGAGTGTTTTTTTACCTTGAATGAACGCGAATGATCTTGAAACCCGAATGGCAAAGTTCGAGTCCTGCAACCCAAAAACTCGAATTGATTGATTTCAAATGGTTGAATTGATTTCAAATTGATTGAATTCAAATGGGGGACGCTGACCCCATCTAAAAAACGAATGCTCTAAAAGCTACAAATTTATTGTTATTGCTACTTTTTATTACTCACTTTTCTATTCAGTTCCTCCCCTATTTATGATCCCTTATGGTTGCTAGGTTAATTTGGGCCCTAGCAACCAGATTGCTGAATTGCAAACTTGAGAGCTGCTGAATAAAAAGCTAAATAACTCAAAAACCACAAATAATAAAAAATGAAAACCAATTGCAGATTGTCTCAGAATATCACTCTCTACATCATACTAAAGGTTAATTTAAAGATGAACAACCCATTTAAAAAGGGTTAATACACCTGTAACCAACTGGACCATTTAAATATCCACATGAGAACAAAGTCCAATATAACCAAAAGCAAAATGTATAAAAGAGCCTATATATTAAAACAAACATAAATCTAATAAGGTTATTTATCAAAGGTTATGTGAGCTTTTTTAGACCTCAAATGAACTGGAATGTACTCATAACTCGAATGGTTTCTAATTTAATAAAAGGATCAAGTGGAAAAAAAAGCAAATCAGATATTTTGGGCTTAATTACCAAAAAACTCAAATCAATTGAGTTTTCTGCAGGAAACTCAAATCGCTGGAATTGATCGAGTTTTCGAGCAAAACTCAAACATCATGAAAGCTATTAACATCTTGAAATGGTTCAATAGACCTCTGCCATTGACGTCTACATAACCTCGACAGTATTGATGGGCAAATTTGTCCCGTTTCACTGAAAAATTTGTGAATTTCCAGCGAAATATGTGAAACATCGAAAAATTTGCAAAATGCTTATTTTGAAGCCCGCGTCAATTTTGTCACCTGCATCAATTCTAACAATTGCGTCAATTTGGACATCAGCGTTAAAGTCAATGGGCATCCAAATAATGTTGATGCACAACGGTTTTGACGCGAGTTACTTTTCGCGTGTTCAAAATTTTTAATTTTCATGGCATTCACAAATTTATTTGCTGGTGCCAAAACGCGGAAATTCAGCGTGAATTCACGCCTGCCAGATTTATTCCCCCATCACTACTCAACAGGTTTTAGATTCTAACTATTGCTAAGGTCGGTGTATAATAAATTTCTTCTTTTTAAAAACTCGAGTTTTTTACCTGAAAAATCGATTTTCGACTTAAAAATAACCCTGAAAACTAAATATTTTTGTGATAAACTCGAACCTTAATAAATCTGGACTTCTTGGTAGCCCATACCATCAAACAGGAATTCATTTTGTTGGTTCAGTCTAGTAAAAATAAAAAGGAATTATTTTTATATTTTATTTATATTTTGACCAATATATTAAGGTATACTTTACAGAGAGTATTCAAGTACTTATTTCCTACCCCGGTGGAGTTTACATTCTGTCTCCCCCACCATAAGCAAACAAATGCCCACATTACATCAATAATAATATTTATTTTATTATTACAATTCTACATAAAAAATTATTTTGATGAAGCTTTAGTGCTCTGCTGACCCAAAAACTTTTCTGTTTATTAACATAATAATAATAATAATATTATTTTAAGGTGTTAATATTATTATAATGATGCTTTAAAAAAAAACAATATTTCTTGAATATTGAATATTTAATTCTTCAGTATTTGTGCACTAATCCTGATATTAATATATACCAGACTGGATATTGCTGCTGCTTCAATTTTGGTCTTTAAACAATAATTGCCAATTTTATATTTTAATCAATATTCATTTTAATGTTAATTATGTTCTTTCAGTAAATGATCTTGACATGCCTTCGTTCCTAGAACAAAGAGGAAAAGTAATTAAGTTGCCTCCATCATTAAGCGGAGAATGTTGTTCAAAAAAGTTGAAAGAAATAAAACTTCTTGATACCCTCATGGCCTTTCACATAATGAGTGAAACAGCTTTGATAAATTAAAGAGCTTTTTCTCTCCGCAGCAAAGCAAAGAAGTAAACCACAAGGCTTTTCACTTGTTGGATGATGACTGGTCTCCATTCATTTGTCCCATTTGTCTTCTGCTTCCCTCTGTTATCTTGTGTGAGTGGAACCTGCTGTTAGAGATTTTTGCTTTTTTCACTATTGTTCAGGTGAGGTATAACATTCTGCAGATGTGACAGGAATACAATCCATTAATTCTAAGTACAATACTGTCTTAAAGGGGAAGGCAATATAACAATGTCAGCTTTGTTGATAGAAACAAAGAAATACAGTGTGCATTTTGCTGATGATTTCTAGATTCTATTACTATTCTTTATGTATTTGTGAAGTTATACTTTTTAGTATATTTACCAGAGCAATTCATTTCAGAGTGGACTAGTTTTGGATTCTCACTTCTGCAGCTTTCTCCCCAAGGAATTCTTATGTTTACAAACAGTTACACATGCTCAGCATGTATAAAGAGTCCTGAAGTGTACAATGTTATATGTCAAAGTGACATATAAGTATTGTTTATTTAATAGATTTTAAGCTCAAAGATCAAAAATGTTAACATTTCAGATCCTGTTGCATTGAAAGTTACTGGGTCCCACATTTTAGGGCCTCAAACCACGGGTAAGGTGATTTGTTTTAGACAAATACTAAAATGATGCATTAATCAGTGCCTCATGTGCCCCTCAACAGTCCGCGGCCCTTACAGCTGCTGCTAAATCCATTGGGGCTTATTTATAAAATTGGTGCAGTACAAAATGGTTTGCACAGTGCACATATCAGCCCTGCTCATGGTTATACAGTATTTATAAAGCTGGATAAAATTGCTGTATTTAATGTGCAAATAGAATTGCAAATTTTTCTATACTTTGGGAATGTCCCTAAGAGCTTTTTAAATATGGCATAATCGCAAATTGCAAATATTTCTGCATTTCAGTAATGCCATGACTTTGGTGGCAGAGAAAATATTTGCAAAACAGTTTTTCAATCTGCAAATTTAATTTACTGTCACCACTATTTTCCTACGACCTTGCACAATGGCCGCCCTCTCCAACAACCATCTCCTTTGTAGCCATTTGTGAATATTTCTGTGCAATGCAAATTCCCAAAAAAATGGAAAGATGGGCACAGCGGTGCAATATTTTAGGGGCCGATTCACTAACTTCGAGTGAAGGATTCGAAGTAAAAAAACTTCGAATTTCGAAGTTTTTTTTGGGCTACTTCGACCATCTAATGGGCTACTTCGACCTTCGACTACGACTATGACTTCGAATCGAAGGATTCAAAGTAAAAATCGTTCGACTATTCGACCATTCAATAGTCGAAGTACTGTCTCTTTAAAAAAAACTTCGACCCCCTAGTTCGGCATCTAAAAGCTACCGAAGTCAATGTTAGCCTATGGGGAAGGTCCCCATAGGCTTGCCTAACTTTTTTTGATTGAAGGATATTCCTTCGATCGTTGGATTTAAATCCTTCGAATAGTTTGATTCGAAGGATTTTATCGTTTGATCCTTCGATTGTTCGATTGTACTATCTGCGCTAAATCCTTCGACTTCGATATTCAAAGTCGAAGGATTTCAATTCCCAGTCGAATAGCGAGGGTTAATTAACCCTCGATATTCGACCCATAGTGAATCAGCCCCTATGTGTTCATGGGCAATACAACCATTTGTGAATAAATATGCAAACTTTATACATGACCCCCATTGTCTTTACTGTGAAACCTTTGATTTTACATGTTCGAATTCGGTTCGGCCAGGCACTTGGATCTGACCGAATACAAAGCATGATGAAAAAAGATTTGGATTTAGCGCATCCAAAATTGAAATAGGATTGCAAAGAATAAGAATATAATATTAATTTGCTTTCTTGAGAACAATATTCTCTCCTTTAAAATAGCAAAACAGCCTTTTTAACATCTAAAATTCTGTTACTGTATTAATAAAAGCAGCACAGTAAAAAGACAGATTGTACTAAAGCTTTAGCTGTAAAACAATATATAAGAAAACAATCTCTTTGATCAGTCAGGACCATGTTAGCAACTGTAGCCCAACAGAAAGAGTTGCATCTTACATATGCAAGATGGGGCCTCCAGAAGGCGACCAAATGTGCATGTTGCTATTCTTCATAAAGGAATGTAAGATAAAAGAGTAGACTTTACTTAAAGCCAAAATTGGTCTACTTTTTACAGTACAATTATAAATCAGTGATTATTTTCAAAATGGACGAATGCAAATTCACTGTCTATGATAAGAGTAAACATTTTCAATCTAAGGATTTGGCATAATTTCACCTCCCCCATAGAATTTCAAAGGATTTTTTTATTATGCTGTGGGATTTGTTTTCGAAATGATGCCAAAATCTTCAGCCTTTAAAAATACCACTTTTGGCCACCCCTAGAAATATGCTTCAATTTAAAAGCTTTATTTGTGCTACAATTTCTAAAAATAAAAAATAAAATAAAGTCATATAAATGAGAATAGTCTTAATTCGTTCATAATGGAACTCTGTAATCAATTAACTGATTCTTTTTTAAAATCAGCATATGGCAGGATAAGATAACAATCTATTAAAGTCATCTAAAGAAAAAATATGGCATTGTCTTCTCAGGCATGAACAAAATGTGTATTTCACAGTTAATGAACACCAGGATGCCCATGTTATGAGGAGTAAAATTTAGTTATAGTGCTGGGTGATTTCTTAGGTCAAGTGGTTATCACATAAGGACATCGCAACATAAATTTTTAAATCATCCCGTTGAATATGGAATGTGAAAGTGGATACAATCCCATGGGTAATGATGATACATTAACATGTCTATCCTAGAGACGGTTAATAAGTTTTATATCATTACAGAGAAGGCTGAGAATCTGTCGGTAATATAGGAGCTAAACCTTAAAGTAGCCAACGTTGCTGGAGGTAAATTAATTTATATGCAAATGGAGTAACTTCAATACATCTATGCAATATTTTCTGTATTAGAAATGTCCATGTTCTCTGAACAATGACATAAAGGAGCGTATTTATATTTATTCCTTTAGATCCATTAGGAGCAATATTTTTTTTAAATAATTGCAAGGCAAATCTGGTTAATAAGGTTAACTGCTCTGAATTCCACACATGGCCTCGCAGCACAAGCATTTTAAAAGGAGTAGTAGATAACAGACCAGCAGGGTGGCAGTAGGGCAAGAGCTTTACAGTTCAACAGTTATACTTTATTTTAAGTTTGGTTTTTTGGTAACCTTATAACCCACACTGCCTACAAAAGAGCACTATCCATCTGCAGACAAATGTCTCTGTTATTATAGTTTGCCAGCGTAGAATAAGAATTCTGAAGATTTACACAAGGCATAACATAAGGAGAGCAGAAACAGTGAGCTAATCAGCTTAAAAAAAAACTGGAATGTTCTGAAAGCTTACCGTGATTATCGTCTTTGTTATCGAATAAAGGCATCACCTATACACAAATTTTATGTTTCGTATTAAGTTTTACACAATAACTTTTTGACTGGCTAACTGTCAGGGCCTACCGGCTCAGATGCAGAAGTCAGGACCAAGGAGGAAGCCACAAGGGTAAACAAAGTCCAAGCAAGGTATCTGAAGGGTTAAACAAAGTTTGTGGTTGTATCCAGGTACAGGGTCAGTACAGGCAGCAAGATTCGCAGTAAGAAGGAAAGGTGAAGTCAAGATCAGGAAACAGTCCAATAATAGCAGAATAAAAACACCCAGGAATGTATAATACAGAACTTTTTCACGAGCAGTGATTCTAGTCTTTTGCTGTCTCTAAAGGTTTGAATTTGGCGCCATTGCGCTGCGTGTTGATGCTGGCGTTCTGTGCTGATGTCACCGCCATCTTGCAAGCTGCGCAGAAGAGGAGAGGGTGCCATCGGGTGCTCCTCACACTAAAATGATACAAGACCTTTAACCAAAGTTGCAACAAACCCTTGAACATCACATTTGGCTTCAAAAATTGGAGAGGGTAAGGAAAAGCACAAACCCTATTTTTAAATATGATTCCGAAAAAGCGTAGTTAATAATAGGGGCTGCCACTGCCACCTTTGCAAATGAGACTCATCAAGGTGACAAAAATGTAAAAGAATTTCTAGCAGTTATAACTTTGCATTTAGGTCCCTTAAATTGTTTCTGTATAAATAAGTTCAGATCTCAGTTACACTGTACTTGTTTGTACTATGTTTAGCTGGACACTGTTAAAGCCTATAGGAACACAAAATATATTTTAAACAAACCCCAGTGTAAAAAAACTGCCCTAAGCATGTTATTAACACTTTGCCTCAAGATTACATTAGCTGCTCTTCTTGGTTCTTTTTGCTTGAGAAGTCCATGGTGACCCAGTGAATACCACTGCAATAAGGCATGTATCTCCAGAGAAAGGCCCACAATTACATACCAGACTTGTATGATATTTTCTGACATGCAAATCAAGTTTTCGGTTTAGATTTATTTTATTATTCTGTGGCTATTTCTGATAGTTACATAGGTTGAAAAAATACCAAAGTCCATCAAGTTCAACCCCTCCAAATGAAACCCAATGTCTATACATACAAGCATGCACACCGTCCCCTCCATACACTACATAAATTATATATAAACCAATATCTATACAAATTATAGATTTTAGTATCACATTAGTTTATGATATTATGTCTGACCAAGAAAACATCCAAGCCACTCTTAAATGCATTAACAGAATCAGCCATCACAACATCATCCGGCAGTGCATTCCTTCTGATCTACAGAGGCTGAATATACTTGTGCATAAATGGCTAATGTGGGAAATTGTAAAATGGAAGAGACACTTAGGGGTAATTTTTTGGGTACTTCGATCATCGAATAGGATACTCAGGGGCACATTTACCTAGGGTCGAAAATTGAGGGTTAATTAACCCTCGATATTCGTCAGTCAAAGTAAAATCCTTCAACTTCGAATATCGAAGTCGAATGATTCTGCCTCTATTCCTATGATCGAACGATCGAAGGAATAATCGTTCGATCGAACTATTAAATCCTTCGAATCAAACGATTCAAAGGATTTTAATCCATCGATCAAAGGATATTCCTTCGATCAGGAAATTGTTAGGAAGCCTATGGTGACCTTAGGCTAACATTGGCCTCGGTAGGTTTTAGGTGGCTAACTAGAGGGTCGAAGACATTTTTAAAGAGACAATACTTCGACTATCGAATGGTCGAATAGCCGAACAATTTTTAGTTCGAATAGTTCAATTTGAAGTCGAAGGTCGTAGTCGAAGATCGAAGTAGCCCATTCGATGGTCGAAGTAGCCATATTCGACCATTCGAATTTCGAACTATTTTTCCCTCTATTCCTTCACTCGAGCTACGTAAATGGGCCCCTATGACTTCGAATTTACTTTGACTTCGAGTCGAAGTAAAAATCGTTCAAATATTCGACCATTCAATAATCTAAGTACTGTCTCTTTAAAAAAAACTTCGACTTCATACTTCGCCAAATTAAAGCTACCGAAGTGCAATGTTAGCCTATGGGGACCTTCCACAGCACTTTTCAGTTTTTTTTGATCAGATAGAAATCCTTCGAACGATCGCTAAAAATAGTTTGAATCGTTCAATTCAAACGATTCAATCGTTCGATCGAACGATTTCTATTCGATTGTTTTAACTTCGAAATTCGACCCTTAGTAAATCTGCCCCTTAGCATTTAATGGACAGAACCCCACTAGTGCCAGTATGAATACAATATTCAGACATTAACATGGCATGGAACTAGGATAAATCATAGACTGAATGTAAGGCATTATACATATGCTAGATTTTATTCTTACGTCTTCTTGGTGATTTTGATTCGTGATGACAGGAGTAGATCACAGATAAATCTGCTATTCAATGCATTGTAAGCCAATAATGTTAGAAAGGAAAAGAAAGCTTGAATAAAACTTTAGGAACACTTTTAAGATACTGATTTATGATTCACACTGAAGCTTACACCTGCAGTTCAAGCAAAACTCAACTTTGCCGCCCCACAGAGTCTAGTTTATTAGGTATCAAGGAGTCACAAGAAGCTCTGTAATTAAAACTGTAATTAACTGGCAAGGGAAAGTGCCACCTGAGCTTTGAGAGGTTGTCAATTTTATTTCCATTACGGCCCTCCTTCTGTTTTTCTTACTCTACTCTTGATAAGACAGCTTATGTAATTTTAATATTTTTATTTGATTACACCTTTCATATGAAATTTAAATGAAGAAAGTTAATAAAACTGTACATTAGATTTTGTATATCAAAATATGTGAATCATTTCCCATCAAGGTTTAACTATTTTTTTTATTCCTCCAGGCATGCAGGCATTATTTAGTTAACTCATGTACATTTAATGAAATATGATGATGAAACTAATAAAAGCAAAAGACCCCAGCAATAAAACCTGAACTACAATTGATTCTTTTTTTGTGCAATTGAAGCAAGTATATTTATTTTAGCATCAGTCTGACTAGCAAAGGGTGTTACAGATCTTAAACAGATGTGTCAAGAGCTGGTATATCACATGACTGCCATTTAAAGATGGCAGTGCAGTTAAATAGCTGTGAGACCTAGATGTCAGAGGTTGAACTAATAATCATGATGATTTTTTCTAACATAAGATTTTTGTGCAGTGTGTGTGTTTACACGGTCATCTTTCATGTATCACTACCTGTGACATAAATAGTTTCCATTGATTAGATGTAATGAAAAACCATAGCCACAGACAGCCTCCAAAGTTTTGGATTCATAACAGAAATACAATGAAATGTATATATTATTAGCATATTATTAATAGTCACTGCTATAAACAGTTTCTATCTTTAATCTACAGTTTATTCTGCACTCTGCAAGACACTTTACACTTTGGGCCCTGAAATGTCACAGGTTGGAGTATCTATGCAGTTGTTATAAAAGTCTGATTGACCGAACGCCATAGATTCTACAGCCATTGACAATTTGAGATATAAGTCAACAAAGTGTGATGGGGAAATGTTTAAAGTGCATGGCAATTGCAGTTAGATTTTGTATTATAACTAGTGTCAAACAGTAGCTTTTAAAGTATTTTGAACTTGTGTACAGGGGAAAGAAATCACTATACAAATAATGGAAGAATATATGTGTAAAGGATTTGATGGGTGGTGAGTCCCTAAGGCAAGGATTGGCTATTGTGACAAGTCAGGAACAGGACAGGTAGGAACAGGGTGGAGAGGGCAAAGAGAAAAACTGGCAAGAGCATGACAGTGTGGGTGAAGATTAGGCAGCACAAACACTGGAAAAGGACTGGAGAAGTGTACCAGCTTAAAAGTCAATGTTCAGGCAATGATTGGATAGGGCTTGACTGGTCAATAACACTGCTGGGTTGTGATTTTAAAATCTGAGAACAAATAAGGATGAGAGTAAGTCAGGGATGAGAGAACTCACTAGCTGCTCTCCTGGCCTAATGTTTAAGGAGAGTGGCCAGAAACCTGTAGGTTAGTGGCTCAAATCAAAGTAGATCCTAATAGTAATATAAATGTTTTTCATGTTAATTATTAGTGTTAGTAGATTCATCTATCTATGGGGCTTCAACATGGAACCATTGTCTTAAGAACTGGCAAATTGCCTATTTGTATGGCAGATAACTGTAATTTTTGGTGCTGTTTAAAATAGGTAAAAAGTAGCAAAAAATTAAACTCTGACACATGGGGGACCATTTACTTAACTCAAATGAAGGAATAGAATATTTCGAATGATTTTTTTGGCTACTTCGACCATCGAATTGGCTACTTCAACTACGACTTCGAATCGAACGATTCAAACTAAAAAACGTTCGACTATTCGATAGTCGAAGTACTGTCTCTTTAAAAAAAACTTTGACCGCCTACTTTGCCACCTAAACCTTTTTAATGTTTTTTAGTTCGAAGAAAAATCGTTCGATCGATGGATTAAAATCCTTCGAATCGAACGATTTTTCGTTTGATCGAACTATTAGCGCTAAATCCTTCGACTTCGATATTCGAAGTCAAAGGATTTAACTTCGATGGTCGAATATCGAGGCTTAATTAACCCTCGATATTCGACCCTATGTAAATCTGCCCCAAGTTCTTGTATTTCATCTTAGTAAGGAAAATGAAAAATCTTCAACAAGGTGCACAGTACTTTACAATAATATTATAACAAACAGGGGTCTTATTATGAAACACAAAACAAAAGTAGGATAAACAGTAGGATTAGTAGGCCCTGCTAATAAAAACTTGCAATCTAAAAGGTTGGAATAAACAAAAATAAAAACAAATGTTTTTTTCGTCCCAAAACAATAATTTTTAGGGATAGATATTTAAATACTGAATACGCTAATGGTGCTGAAATGTATTTCAGTAAACAATAACATATTTATATATATATATATATATATATATATATATATATATATATATATATATATATATATTGTTTACTGAAATACATTTCGGTACCATTAGCTTAAATATATGTAATCATAGAATATTAGAACAGGAACCGTAGGTACACGTAGCAGATAACACATGGATCTAGTTTTTGATTCAGCTGAAATACGCTGGTGGGATGGGGGTGGGCATTTCTTACCATCTGGGTTCTATAAATTTCAGTTCTACCAGCTCATGCAGCTTGTAAATCACCAGTGAACAGGCTTCACCTGGTGACACACTACATGAACCCTGTTGTATATTCCAATAAACTCCCATAAACCACATGATATAAACTGAGGATTACATTTCTGCTGGACTTGGATTAGTTGTACTTTAGTTCTGTATTACACTTCTCCCCCTAAACTAATTAATACCACTTACTTAAAATCTTCCATTCTCATGTGACTTTCATGTTTTTCTTGTAAAATAAGAGCAAGGAATTGCAAGGAAAAAAGGACAAGCATTTTATCAACCCCCCCCCCCCCCAAAAAAACACACACACACAGGCGCTTTAGAGATATTTCTGAACTCTTAAGCTAAGGACAAGGCAAGCTTATTCTTTTAAGATGATTTAACTGAGATTATTCTGTTTTACTTGCTTAGCCGTCTAATCATTCACCTCTATTATTTAGAAACATTTTTTGTTGTATTTAAATTTTAAGTAATTGAGCTTATGATCTGTATAAATACATTTATATTTCTGTGAGTGCCAGACTAATTAGATGTTTTTCATTGTAAGATTTACAAAAAAAAATCCTAATGTCCTTTGCTTTCAGACCTTACATGACCCAGTCTAAGATTTGTCAAAGTTTGTAAATTTTTTTTACTTTGGTCAGATTATATAAAGCAGGAAAATATTTAATTTCATGATTACTCTTGTTTAATTCCTTGATTGCAATGCCCGACTTTCTCTACATTCCTGTGTTTATTTAACTGGCTGTTTTTTTATATTTGTGTTGGTCACTGAATGAGAACCATCTATTACAACCAACACTAAAAGTGACTTGCAAACGGAGTGCTTTAAACAATAAACATTATTATATTTACCTAAGGCAAGAGTTATTACAAGGGTGAAATTTATACAGGCAAATAAACATAATGATACAGAGTTAGTTGATGGACCTCAGAGCAAGAGAAACATGGACCACTAACAAATGTTTATTTTCTTTATATTTTCTTTCTTACTACTAAAGGTGGCCATAAACAGGCTTAAAATGGCCTGAAGGCAGCTGATTGGCCCATGTATGGGGCCCACCAACGGGCCTACACAACCAAAATCTGGCCAAAAATTGTCCAGATGTCCCATCAGATGAGGAGCACATCAATACATCGATGCATTCCTTGTCTGTCCGATCTCTGTAGGCCCCAAGGTATGACCATCTGGATTTAGCGCTGCACATGGATGTCCAAATAAAGCCTGGATCTGCTCATTTGGTGACCTTACTGCCCAACACTTAAGGGTCTATAAGGTCCTCACTTGGAACAGAGCTATGCTGTAATAACTCACCCTGGTGGTCTAGTAGGGGGACGGCAGGGACGCCCGCCGCATGTATCTTCTTCCGTCCTCTTCTTCCTTGTTCCTGGTGCTTCTGAACTTTAAGCTAAATTTGTCTGAACCTGTTTTGATTCTTGTTGTGACCCCTGCCTGGCTTTTTAACTATTCTGACTTCTGGATCCTGACCCTTGCCTGAATACCGACTACCACTTCTGCTAAATCCTTTCTGATTGATATCCCGGTTTGACCCTTGCTTGCCTGACTACGCTTTTTCTCTGCCTGCCTCGACCCAGCCTGATCTGACTACTCTATTGCCTATACGCCTTGTACTACGACCTTCTGCCCAAAGACTTTTGCATACCATGGTGCCCCTTTTGCCTGGTCAGAACCTTTCGCCTTGCACCTCTCTTTATAAGACCTGGCGGCATCTGAGTAGCTGAGGGCTCCTTCCGAGGCCAAAGACGGTTACTACAGGCGGAAGCATGAGCCAAGACCAGGGTGCTTGGCATCTGTTCTGACTTTAGGGTGCCAACCGTTACATATGTTTACTTTTTCATAAATTGTTGTCCAGGATGTAGCAGTAATTAGTAAAGTGGGAAAACGTACTCATGAAATGAAATGCTTTTAAAGCACTTGACATTTAGACACTTTTGGGGGAATGTAATAAAAGTCAGTAACAGAAAAAAAATTTGCAATGTGAAAAGTTATGCCTCTGTGCAAACAAACTTTCCTTTGCGCGAATTTCATATAGCTTTTGCGAACCCGAAAACTGTCTAGCGACCACTTCCGACAGTGGAAGAAGGTTTGCGAATTTTATTATTTGCTCCACTGTGCAGTGAATGTAATAAAAACTGAAAAAGTTGTTATGTTTGCTCCAAAAGATTACGACACCTTTAAGCACTTCTTAAAAGTGGGCAATGCGCAATGAAAATTTGCAATGCGCACTGAAAATTCGCAATGCAATAACAGTTTAAGGAAGAATATTACATTGCAAAACGCGAATTTGTATTCTTATTTGTGCAAATTGTTTTGCTCTTTGCAACTTTTATTACATTCCCCCATTTAAATGTAAACCCCTTTTTTTATGTCTGGAAGGTGTTAGATTCCTCTAGAATATGTTGTTCATATTTGAAATGTATCCAGTAGCAATTGTTTTTTGCGTTGCTTTTTAATGGAATTTTACTAACGTGCAACATTTAAGCAGATGATGTGGTTCTCTTGTTTTGCCAGTGCATATCAGGCAGTAAGCCACTCTATATGGTGTAGGCAATATAGTCAGTTTTAATTGGTTAGCATTACTTGATAAAGTCTTAGTAGATTTACCTAGAAAATAGAAGACAATCAGACTAACAGGGTGTCCCAAGCTGTAGGGGAATTTAACCCTATGGGTCCCTACAATTGCTTCTTTATTCACAGTTCCAGGGCAAGTAAAAACATGTACGCTTTGCATCTGTACATGTTCCTGTAATATGTCTTAATATGTCAAAGCTGAAGGTCTGGGGCATGTGCACCTGGTCCCCACTTCTTATGTCAGCTTTTACTATCTTTGCTAATGCTGTACTGTCCCTTTGACAATTATACAAGTACAAATCATACCTATCTACAATTGCCTTTGAACCAAAAATGTTGTTCTTTATGCAAGTGGGAATGATTTTGGAGCAGTCAGGAATGTTGTGTCATTAGGATGATTATAGCAAGATGTTATGCTCTGCTGGCTTAAGCACAATAAGATTAGAGATCATATCTATACAGTGTTGAAAGTAAGGAAGTGATTACAAGATAATAAAGACATGTAAGAAACAAACAACATATTGAATGTGGTCTTTGGGAGGTACATAGGAAGTGTTATGTTAAGCAGCAACTTCTGCTGCCATTGCAGCTTTATGCCACCCCAGCTCAGGATGACTAAAGGACATATGGCCCCGGCAACGGTACACCAACAGTACAAGAATACAATACTCAAAGATATAGAATGGGCTTGGGTGAGAAGAAGCTATTAACAAATGTGGCAAAAGCATCCTCTTTAGTGATACTGACATGATTAATGCCTTTTTAAAGTAAAATTGCATTATTATTTTAATAGTAGTAGTTGCTACATAGACCATACTTAGGGGCAGATTTACGAAGTTTCGAGTGAATTTTCGAAGTACAAAAAGTTTGAATTTTCGAAGTAATTTTTTGGATACTTCGACCATCGAGTAGGATACTACGACTTTGAATTTACTTCGACTTCGATTCAAAGTAAAAATCATTTGAATATTCGGCCATTCGATAATCGAAGTACTGTCTCTTTGACTTTGACTTCAATACTTCGCCAAATTAAACCTGCTATAATAGCCTATGGGGACCTTCTACAAACTTTTTCTAAGTCTTTACAATAGAATAAAAATCATTCGATCGTATGCTAAAATCGTTCGAATCGTTCAATTCAAAGATTTAATCGTTCGAGCGAACAATTTTTATTCGATCGTAGGATTGCCAAATTCGGTGAAAAAACTTTTAATTCAATATTCGAATTCGAAGTTTTTGAATTCGATGTCGAATTTAGAAGTTTTTTGTACTTCGAGATTCGACCCTTGATAAATCTGCCCTATAATGATTCATGGCTAGTTTGCAGAGTTTTTTTTTCTTTTTTTTTTTTTAGCCAAAACTCACTTATTTGATTTATAGATTTCAAAGCTTGAATATTAGAGATTTATTCAACGCAGAAAATACGAAAAACTTGAATGTAAACATTTGGCGTCTACAAAATGGCAAATACACATAACAGTCAATGGGAGTCGTCCTAGGCAAAATGTAAATGATTTTATTCAATTCAACTTTTTTTTGAGAGTTGGTAGACTCATTGAAAATCAGGGGGAGAACAAATGTTTTTTTCATGTAACAAGTTTTTTATATTTGCGTTTATTTTATAAATAAGCACACATTCCAGTTTGGTAAGTTTTCTAATTTATTTGAATAAAAAAAAAAACGCAAATTCAGAAAATTTGATAAATCAATCTCCCTGTGCACACATAACTTACATCGCGCTTGAGTATCTAATATCTTAGATATAATGTCATGGTATATTTCAGAAACTCCTGAAAACGCTGTTAGCTCTGTTATCTGACTAGTTAAGAAGCCAAAAAAAACTATATTGTAGTAATGATATTTCCCATGATGCATTGGAAGCCCCTGGAGGAATTACCAGTCTGAATAAGGTTAAAAAATACATGAATATTCGAAAGGAAATAAACATTATAGATTTATAGTGGACTGTCCTGTCTTTGAAACTGGGATATGTTTAAATGGCGCTTGGAAGGAGCCTGTGTGTCATTTAGTAAGAAAGCACATCTGGTTTTCTCAATTGACTATTATTATAAGTCATTATTTCCCTTGCACAGATTTGAAACTTCTAAAATATATATGCAGTGGCAACACAGGGTACCATTTGAATGTTTTAATTGGGAATTACATCATACAGTTGGGAACATATTGAAATGTATTGTTGGAGAGAAAGTTTCCAAGAGAACGTTTACTGATTGCTATTTATTATAGGAGTTTATTTTTCTTTCAGTTTTGCATAGGTTTTTGCCAGAAGTCCTCAGGGCACCTCACATCACATAAAATTTGATTGTTTGCACTTTTGATGTATTAAACAAATAATCTTGAAATGCAGCCTCATAACCAGTGTTATAAAGGGTCTGTGCCACACATGGCTGACTGCCTTTCAAGAGTGCTCGAGCTCTTCATTTACTACCAGTGTTAGGCTGTGATCAATGAGATCTGCCTACCTTCTGAGGAATGTTAGCACAGAAAATAATAGTTTCAAAAGTTATGTCACAAAATTCAATTGTGCTATAAATAAGGGTTGTTCAAGTAGAGGGGCTGCATTTTTTGTTGGATTTCAACTCTCAGCACTGCCCAAAGTTCTGAATCTCAATCTGTTGTTGGGTTTACACCTACAGCAATCACTGGCAGCAAAAGGGAGTAGCACCTCAATAATTAGTGGGGAGTACTTTCCCGCGTTATGTGAAAATGAGAGCTGATTAAAAGCAAAATAATTTAAGGGCCTTAAAGACAAAAATAAGATATTTTTTACATGAGCACACACTGAAACTGTTATCGTCAGAGCCCGTCTGTGCCCCCTACACCTCCTGGCCACCCACTAGTTGCAGAGTCTGCTTCCTATATACTTACTACCCCTGTAGACCTTTTAGCGTTGGCCTAGAGGTTTAGTGATCAGATACTGATGTGGGATCTCATGCTAAAATCTCTGAATTGATTCCCTGTGGCAACTCCTTGGACAAGTCACTTGGAGGCAGATTTATTTATGTTCAAGTGGGAAAAAAAATGCAATCATGCAATACTAGGGGTATGCAGAAGAGCACATGCCTAGGGTGCAAAAAAAGGAGGCACCAGGCACGCACCTTAGATACCTGCCTACCCCTAGTTCTGAGAGAGCAGCAATGTGATATGCTTCCCATTCCATCATGCATAACATCACTGCTCCCCTGCCTGTCCTGTTCCTGACTGGTCAAAATAGCTAGTCATTGCCTTAATGATTCGCCCACCCATCCCTTACAACAACATATCTTCCACTATCTGGCACCCTCAGTAAATAGGCACCACCCATAAATAGGACATCAGCCTCTATACAATTAGTCACATGGCACAACAGAACCAGTAAAAACAAAATAGAACCCAATATGTGTAATACCTTAAATCCTTTATATTGTAGGGTCTTGTGAGCAGACCCCTCCAATCCCTCTATCTTTATTCTGTAACCCTTGTTTGTTAAATTATTGCACCATGCTGTGTAACTTGCTGGCACTATATAAATAAAAACGATAATGATAAATTACAATATATGCAAGTATTTGGATTTCAATATGCTTACATGTTTTTATAGACAAGTTTGATATTTATTTTTACCAACAAGTTGTCATCTGTTTTTGTACCTGTTTTTCTTGAGTATATAAGGCCTGCTATGTTTGATCTTCTGTATTACTGTATATATTTACCAGTATCAAGTTGATGCATTTAATGTCAGCCCTGCATTCTTACAGTATCTCTTATCTGCTCTGTAACATGGAATTCTGCATGCTTGATAATGGCTTTTTTACATTGTGCAATTATGCTGTTAGTCCAAAGAGTCTAAAATGTCCTTAATTAGAAAATCAGAAGGTTTAACTTTACCTAAACATTCTTATGAGTAACTTTTCTTCTCTGAGGACAGAAAATGAAAGCATAACTGTAAACTAATATCGCAATAATCACCGATGATGCTTGTATAGTATTACAAAGTAGTTTAAGGTATAATGCTGATGAATTAAGCACTGTTTAGTGTTTAAGCCTTTTTTTTATGATTTTTTTTATATAGTAGAAGTAGGGAAATTGCTTAGACAGATGTCTTTGCAGAGGCATTCGAAAATTTACATTGTGAAGTTAGTAAATATACAACTGATATTCACATTTGTATCTGTGCCTAGATTGTTTACATGAATTTTTTTTCACAGTTAAAAGAAAGATATACCAGGTGTGAGTCTGTTATCCAGAAATCTCAGGACTCTATTTTAACGTTAAATAAAATTAGACTGTTTTGCCATCAATATGGATTGCTGCAGCTTAGGTACCATCAACATGGTAATATTATTTTTTTTTAAAGGTTAACTTTTATTGAATTTTCAACAAAACAAAAAATAGAAAGAAGTAAAGCCAGATAGAAAAGAAGGAAAGAAGAAACTTGGTAATATTTAATTATTACAGAGACATTTTAATTAATTAAGAAAAACTTTGCTGCAAAGTAAGATGAATGCCCTGTAATTTTGGGTATTAGATCACATACATGTACATAAATCAGAGTTGTTAGGAATGATAACTCATGAAGCTCATTTTCACCAATACACATCAAGCTCTGAAGCCCCATTTTTCAAAAGCAGATCAATTTGCAAAATGCAGTTTTCAGATGCAAATGGTTATTTTCTTCACTTTGCAGCATTTTCTCCACAGAATTCTAGTGTAACTGTGGGCACATAAGTTGCATCCACCACAACTTGCATGCAATGCACCAAGATAGATGCAAATTAGCATCCATATTGGTAAATTGGTAAATTAAGTTCTTTGACCCCCTACATTGTATTTGTTGCTTCCACTGCTCTACTACAATACTGTCCAATTTTTTGCATATAGTGGACTAATTATTTCCCATTATTATGCATGAGTATGGGATCCGTTATCCAGAAACCCACTATTACAGGAAGGCCATACCCCATTTTAATTTAGGGGCACATTTACTAAGGGTCGAAGTGAATTCGAAGTGAATTTTCGAATTCAAAAACGTTGAATTTCGAAGTAATTTTTGGGTACTTCGACCATCGAATAGGCCAAAATTCGATTAGAATTGAAAAAACGTTGTATTCGACACTTCGCCACTTTAAACCTGCCGAATTGCTATGTTAGCCAATGGGGACCTCCTAGAACCTATAGCCAATATTTGGCTAAGTTTTTAGAAGTCAAAGATTTTTTTTGAAAATCGTTCGATTCGAACGATTTCTACGGTTGATCGAACGATTTAATTCAATCAAAAACAGCTAAATTCAAACAAAAAAACTTTGACTATAGAATTTTTTCAATTTGATGGTTGAATTTCGAAGTTTTAGCACTTCGAAATTTGACCCATAGTAAATGTGCCCCCTAATGTTTTAATAATAATTTTCCTTTTCTCTGTACAGGTATGGACAATTTCACTAGTTCACAACTAGACTGATCAACCAATAGACCTAGGGGCAGATTTATCAAGGGTCAAAGTGAAAATGCGAATCTCAAAATTAGAATTTTCGAGTTTATTTTAGTGTAATTTGATTAGGGAATAGTAAAAATTAGAATTTTGAAAATTATCATGATCTGGCCCTTTAAGAATTCGACTATTCACCACCTGCCAAATTGCAGTTTTTGCCTATGGGTGACGTCCTCGAATAAATTTGGAGTTGTTTGGAGACAGCCTGAAAATAGAGTTTTTTCAGTGAAAAAAAACTCTACTAAAATTGGATTCAAATTCGATTTGAATACGAATCGAGTTTGTGCGTTGATCCCATTCAACCGAATTTAAAATTTAAATTTTTTTAGAAAAATTTTGATTGGTCGGTTTTTTTCTAATTTCGAGTTCATGTGAGATTATGGGATTTTTTACAAAGCCCCATAAACTCGAAATTTGACCCTTGATGAATCTGCCCCTAAATGTGGCCATAGATGTTTTTAAAGGATCTTTTCGTTATCGTAAGATCTGCAATGATTGTTTAAATGTATGATTTGTCCAAAAATAACCATTTCAATCAATATTGTCTAGTTGAAGCTAGGAAACTATGGGTAGCTGCCTGATTGGCTCTGCAAACATATACATTTCACTCTGACTGATTAAAATTTTCTAACATGACTGATTGATTTTAAGACTGATGTTGGGTGAAAATCCCTAGATGCATGATCGTTCTGTGCCATTCTAAGCTCACAATGATTTGACAGATTTGTTAAATTGCACGCAAATTGGTCGAAGAACCTTAACATCTATGGCCACCTTAAGGCACCTATTCATTAGAATTCAAGATCTAAATGATCCAACACTCAGGGAGGCAGATATATTAAAAATAAAAATGTTGAGTTTTTTCTAATTTGAAGTCAAAAACGTGAATATTCACTTGTTTATTAAAAGACTCAGATGTCGAAAACTTTTCAGAAACACAAATTCTTGATTTGCGCTGGAAGCAAACTTTAATCACCGTAAAAAGTTAAATTTGAATGTTGATAAATCTCCTCTGCCCCTGTAAGTTTGCAATGAGAAACATCAGAAACAAAATGAGCTTAAATGGCCACAGACATAAAATAAAATAATTGTGTGACTGTAACGCATTTAACTGTGTAAATTCATAGTGGAAATTGTCATGGGAAAACATATCTAAATACAATGTTAATTCTTACTCTGCTATTATTTCTCTACACATCCCACATTACGTACCTATCACTTTTTGTTGGTTTTCCAGATATTATAGATTCCACATAGAAAGGGATAAGATATTTTTAAAATTACTATGTATAAATATATAAGGGGATCATGTAATAATCTCTCTAATGCTTTATTTACCAGTAGGTCTTTCCAGCTGACACAAGATCACCCATTCCGATTAGAAGAAAAGAGGTTCCGCCTAAACATCCGGAAGGGTTTTTTTTCCAGTGAGAGCTGTGAAGATGTTGAATTCTCCGTGAATCAGTTGTACAGGCTGATACATTAGATAGCTTTAAGAAGGGGTTGGATGGCATTGTAGCAAGTGAGGAAATACAGGGTTATGGGAGATAGCTCATAATACAAGTTGATCCAGGGACTAGTCTGATTGCCATCTTGGAGTCAGGAAGTCAGGAATTTTTTCCCCCTCAGAGGCAAATTGGAGAGGCTTCAATTAGTTTTTTTTGCCTTCCTCTGGATCAACTAGCAGTTAGGCAGGTTAGTATAGAGTTAAAAGAGTTGAACTTGATGGGCGCGTGTATTTTTTCAACCAAACTTACTATGTTACTTATTTTGTTACAATGTTACTTGGTGTAGACAC
Source organism: Xenopus laevis (assembly GCF_017654675.1). Lineage (NCBI taxonomy): Eukaryota > Metazoa > Chordata > Amphibia > Anura > Pipidae > Xenopus > Xenopus laevis. Next base: position 29,830,768 of record NC_054379.1, on the reverse strand, counting down.
TAAGGGGCCCATTTACTAAGGGTCGCAGTTAATTCGAAGTGAATTTTCAAATTCAAAAACTTCGAATTTCAAAGTATTTTTTGGGTACTTCGACCATCGAATGGGCCAACATTCGATTTGAATTGAAAAAACTTCGAATACTCGACCATTCGAAAATCGAAGTACTGTCTCTTTAAAAAACTTTCGACTTTGACACTTCGCCACCTTAAAGCTGCTGAGACATATTTGGCTAAGTTTTTAGAAGTCAAAGGTTTTTTTTGGAAAACCGTTCAATCGATCGATTAAATCGTTCGAACGATTTGAATTAGATCGAAAACTACTAAATTTAATTAAAAAAAACTTTGACTATCGAATTTCTACAATTCGACCCTTAGTAAATGTGCCCCTAAGTGCTTTATACTGTTTTGCAGGGAACAAATTACAATAGCTATTATACATTAGGTATCAACAAAAAAAAGGAAAAAATATAAAGCGTATCCTGTTATGTCATCACATGTTATTCATGCCTATAGCCTTCTAGACTATGGAAACTTGTAACTAGACAACTCACATTTTATCTGTATTTTATTACAACTGTAAAACATGCTCCATGATCTGCAAAAGTAATGGGCTGAATTCAGCACTCAACTTTCACCATTCTCAAATAACACAAATGACTTGCTTGAAGATGTCATTAAAGGGAATTCTTTTGCTGATGCATGTTAAATATCATATTACTTTTCTGACAAATTCAGAACTCAGAGGTCCCAGTACAGGTCTTGCTTTTGCAGTGCTTAAATCTGGAAATGGCTTCCAAAATGACTCTATTTAATATGAAGAAGAAAGATAACCTCTGAGTGCCGTCTACTCCATTACTTAAATATTTGGCTGAAATCTTAACTAAATGCTAGCAACTGCTTGTTAATAAAATGTACTGAATTGGTAATTAAAGAGTCACTGACATTAAAGATACATTATCACCTTTCCTTTTACATTTGTGCTGTATTTAACGGATATATTATATTATTGTCATGAATTGCATTTGAATACACATTTTCAATATGATGTTATTTTATAACCTGAACAGTGAAAAGCTGAATGGAATTGTTAGAAGATATTAAATGAGAAGGAACGGCTAAAATGAAGTAAGCTTTATCAGAAAGGTCTATTTAAATAAACCAGTGAATCTACAAAATAATGTTCTCTGAGTCCTCTGTCAAAAGAAACACCACATTGCATTGTGAGCATTTCATAGCGAAGATGCGCTAGCGTTTGTTTGTGCCTAGCGAAAATTCACCAGTGATCTTGCACTTAGATCGATTTGCATACGGCGGTTAATTTAAAGTTGTATGGACATCTTTATTATAAATGTTGGTGCAAATGCTTGAAGATATCACTTTTTATTAGAAATATCCAGGGAACCTTAATGAAGACAAGAGAATTTATATAATGCCCTACACATGAGCCCACTGTAAAATGAATGTTCCATATGTTGGGAAATGCCAGAGAAAACTGGTTCCCCAAAAAAAGTTTGTCAAGCAATCCTGCTTCAAAAAAGGAAAAGTCTCCAGCATTTTGAAACTCTAATGCATTTTCGGCACACAGGATATGATGTAAGTGACAGAAGATTAAGGAAAATCTAGTTCTTTTTAGCACTTCGCCTGGTCTGCGGTGGCGAAGTCAACTCTGGCAAAAGAGGTCATGTTTAGTAAAATCCATACTTTACTGAATTTTCGGAGTAATGACCTTTCACCAGATTAAAATATGGCCTGGCGATATAGTGCGAATGAACGTTAGTGATGATCTCCTTTGCTAGTGAATTGGCGCCTGTTAGTGAATTGGCAATAACCCTGCAGGTGGCAACGCTGGCGAATTGGCACTATCGTTAGACACTTCGTCCTTTAGTGATTCTGCCCCAATGTAGGTATCTAGTGGAAAAACTATACAAATGATACATTTGAGTTTATAGAACATACCTATAATTGGCTGCTTTTAACATCTTCAAAGCTTGGAGGAGCACTACATATTTTTGCTTGAGACTGGCAACCACCCCCCGACACCTTCCTTGTATTGTAAGCCATGCTGGCTGAACAGCACACTCAGTTACTGTATGTGTGGAAGGAAAAAGCAAAGGACTTGACCAGTAGTATTCCATGGGGACAATTACATAAGCTGGTATCAGAAGGAGCACTTGAATTCTATGGGTCAACCCTTTCTACTTCAATGTATCCCATATGTGTGATTCGCCAACTCTAGTCTTCATATTGGGTATGATAAGGACAGATGGTAAGTTCTCATTTTTAAAAAGGGAGAAACCAATGAAGAACAACAAATGAACACCTGAATGAAAGGTTTTCATCTACAAAGTAGGTTGTGACAGTGCAAAGAGATCTCATTAGAGAGTCAGTCAGTTGGTTATATGAATCATTTCCTTCCAATGAACAAATTTTAGAAGGCCTGAAGAAGCAAAAACTATGCAAATAAAGCAATAAAGTAATTATGTATAATATATAAGGCAACCATAAAATAGATGGTGTGATGCTTTAATCACCAGTAATTCCTTTTAGAGGATGCAAGGGGGAGGTTTCATCATCAACATTTCAGAACTTGAGAAAAAAAATAAGATGTGATGTACAAATACATAGTAGAGTCAGTATTTACATCCATCCTTAGCTCACTTATTTTGAATTTAAAGGCAGAAGTGGATTTACTTTGAGTTAACCATGTTTTAGTGTTTTAATGATGTAAAGATCTGGGAAAGGTACAAGAAAAATCTTGGTTATATTAAATGAAATCATAGATTATTTTGTCACAGACATAAAATAATAAAATATCTCATCTTGAAATATTATGAGCTATATTAAGAAAATGTTTCTGTTTATTATGTCATTGGCCTTAAAACTCTTATTGCTTGTAAAGAAAATCAACAAACCTCTGTTAAGGCTGAAGAGTACGATGTTAATGTTTTCATTCAGATTTAGATATTTTCTGTTTTCCAGAGACTTGGAAGAAGAAAATTATGTCTCTATCTTTTTTAGCTAGTCAGAAGAGATAACACTAAATAAAATTATTCAAATAAAAAATAAAATCACATAAGGATCACACATCTTTTCTGTCTTGTACAGAATACAAAATGGAAAATAAGTAATTGATTGTATTTATATACAAAACCAGCTCTAATCTAAAAAAGCTGAAAAACTGAAATTTTTAGTATGGAAACATATTCAATATGGAGAAGCAAAATAAGGTTTACTGCAGCTCACTTAATGGAGAAAACGACTTGGGTGTATACACCCCATGTCCGTCACCTTCAGACACAGTTTAAACAGTGTAATGATTGTAGGTAAAATCAGCTTTTTCCTCACTCACCAATAACGACAGGTGGCTCAGGTGCCGTGCCCCAAACCCCTAGCTTAAGGTGAGGATACAATCAAAAAAAAACAAGCACGCACTCCTGGAGCCAGCTGATGAAGTTAAAACTGAAGTTTATTCCATATTACTAAAATTAGGACGTGTAATTTTAGTAATATGGAATAAACTTCAGTTTTAACTTCATCGCCTGGCTCCAGGAGTGCGTGCTCGTTTTTTCTGTACGTAAATGATTGCTTCACTTGCAAAGACTGATTCCAAAAATGTTTTAAGAGTATATCAGTAATTAAAAAAATGGGTTGAAAGTAGGGATGCACTGAATCCAGGATTTGTTTTGGGATTTGGCCAAGGTTCTGCCTTTTTCATTAATATTCAAATTCCACTGAATCCAAGTTACTGGCCAAACAGAATCCGAATCAGAAATATCACAAGACTTTTTGTCTTTCCCCCTCATTTTTCCTAATTTACACATGCAAATTAGAGTTCTGATTTGGTTTGGTATTCGGCGAATCTTTCACAAGGATTCAGCTGAATCCTAAAATAGTGCATTTGGTGCATCCCTAGTTGAAATGTTGCTCCATTAAAAATGTATATATTATGGTTAAAAAAGCAAAATGCTTAGTAGAATTGAAGTGTTTGAGTTACAAGACCCAATCTGTAGTAGCACAGATAAGTCAGTTCAAACATGTTGTCTGTATCTTCCACCAGATATGGTACAAAAAATGTTTATGCAAAGTTAAAAGGATACTGTCGTGATTTTTATGTTTAGTTTCTATTTCTAAATCACACTGTTTTCATTGCAAAAAATTCACTCTACCATATAAAATTAAATTCCTGAACCAACAAGTGTATTTTTTTTTAGTTGTAATATTGTTGTGTAGGCAGCCATCTCAGGACATTTTGTCTAACCCTGTGCTTTCAGAAAGAGCCAGCACTTGATGGAACTTAATTGAACTTTTATTTATACTATTGAGTGCTATTCTTATATATACCAGCTGTTATCTTTTGTTAGGGAGCTGTTATCTTGTTACCTTCCCATTGTTCTGCTGTAAGGCTGTTGGGGCTGGGAAGGGGTGATATCACTCCAAATTGTAGTACAGCAGTAAAGTGTGACTGAAGTTTATCAGTACACAAGTCACATGACTGGGGGCACCGGGGGAAATTTACAATATGTCAAGCCCCATGTCAGATTTCAAAACTAAATATAAGAAAAACTGTTTGCTCTTTTAAAAAAAACTGATTTCAGTGCAGAAGTATGCTGAAGCAGTGCTATAACTGATGTATTTTGAAAAAAGCATGTTTTCCCATGACAGTATCCCTTTAATGTGAATAAGGCCCTGAGTCTTCGATGGATACACCATCGAATACTTAGAGCGCTTAGTTCAGTTTCCCAGGTTATCATTCATCTTGCATTGTAAAAAGGACTATGGATTAAAGGAAGTTGATGCAAATCCAATATTAATGAAGTGATACAATTTTTCTTTTCATTTTCAAAATTCTAAATTAAGCCTATGGGAGATGGCATTCCCATAATTTGAAGCTTTCTGAATAACAGTTAGGGTAATATAAAGTGATACAATCTTCTGATTAAAATTTTGGTATAAAGTTTTCAATTCATTAACATTAGGGGGTCTATGACTAAGTAATCTATTTCTTTACTTTATTTTAATATTATATGTTTTTAAACATTTCAGTGGTGCATTCAGCTTATTCAGGGGCTAGAGTTTGCATAAAGGAAGTACTATCTCACTCAAGTATCTAAAGGTCCCCATAGATGCAAAGATTTCTCTTGCCGAACGACCGATTTTAGCGTAGTCCGACCAATCCTGTCATGGTTTCTGACACTGTCTTTCATGTCCCATGAAATAATTTGTCTCTGTGACTGATAATTCAATCATTTGGAAGCCAGTTTAAGGTTCTGCTGGGGTTGAACCCAGTACCTTCTTGTTGTTGGCTAATTGACTTTACAACTGGGCACTAGCAGCTAGCATGAGAGCATCTCCTTTTCACCTGTTTCCCTGGCACTGTTGTATCATCCCAACAGCCTTACTGGTTGGGTAGGGTCAGTTAATCTTTCCTATAAACTCAGCCCTCCTCACAGCTGGTGGCAGACCTTGCTCCCGAGCAGTGTGGCTTGTCCAAATTTTGGTTCCTGCTCCTGCTCTAGTCCTGCACCCTGAACTGTTCTTGTAATGCTTCTGGCTCTTGTTCCTACCCTAGTTCTGTTCCTGTTACAGATTCCACCTCTTTACCTGCACTGTCCATTCCTGCCAAGCCTATCTTTGTTCAGTCAGAGATTCTTCAGCTAATCTGCTCAATATTCTATTCTCTTTGCCCACTCCATCCCTATCCTGCCTGACCTTGATCCTTCATCACCCCTTCTTGTCTCCAGTCCTCACCTGAACAACTCACTTCTACAATCCTTAGAAATCCCTTACAGTTAGCAATCTGTCAGTCAGTCTTATTCAAAATTGTATCCTCCATTTCATATTATTTATATTTTTGTTGGGTATATATTAGGTTATATAACGTAAACTTTTTTTACTCTATTACTGTAAAATACTTGATCATTATTATTAGGTGTCTGCACTTTCTCCCTTTTGTATATGTACTGTATGTATATGTATAAGTTAACATCATTGTTGCTCAGCTTTGGCTAATGATGTTGAAGGTGTCAGATGTGTCATGTTTTCAGGCTGCATTAGGCAGTGTAAGGACATACCATTAATTGCCTGTGGTTGAATTACACAATTTTTTTAACAACACTGCATGGTTGAAAGGGCTTCGAACATTCCAGACAAATATCTTCACAAAAATCTTTGGATCAGTGACTGTGATCACGAGATAAGTAATTTGTTTGATTAGGGCATCCGTCTAAGACAAAGAAAATGCATTGAAGTGTATCAGACTCTGGTCTCATTTACAGGTCTACAGATGCATGTAGAAGCTATTACAGGTAACCTTTGACCCAGGCCACCCTCAGGTGAAACTACTCTGCCCAGTCGCCTCCTGTTAGACTCAGCCAAATGATAGGCTTTGGGGAGACGCAGAAGTGACTGCATAATTGTAAATCATACAGACAATATCAGAACATAGGCCCAGCCTGGAGCTAGTCAGATGCAAAAGCAAACGAATTTAGGAAATAAGGGGTTTTCAATATTATTATGATGATAGTGTTGGTTATAACAAATCTGCCTGCAGATTTAGTACTATGGAGATAACATAACCCGAGGAAAAATATGGGTAGCATTGTTATATTTATGTGCAAGGTAAGCATGAAAAATGTCAGAACGCAATTAATTGTAGGGAGTATTTATTCTGCACAAGTTGTTTTTCACATTAGCACAGTTTTTGCAGTGCGTAGCTTTGCCCCAGGAGTAACATAACTCCTCTAATTAAAATTATTTGTACTGGGGCCATGTTTTCAGCCAGAAATATATACAACGGAATATAAAGTATGGAATGAAAATATTAGCTATACATGCATCACTCTGCAACAGCACAGTAAAAATGTAGGAAATTAAATATCTTCACTTCTTCTATATATTTGCCTGTGTGTTTGTGAGCATAAGAGCTTTTGTGTCTGTCTATGTACAAAGTGTGGGACTCACACCAATCGGCAAGTCCACAAACAACATTTCTGACTAAATTATACTCATGATGGATATTAAAGAGGAAAATACAGTTTTATTATTATTATTATATTTTATCTCTTTCTTTAGACCCTCTTCTATTCTTTAATTCTAGCCTAGTTACTAGGGTCAGTGGGACCCTAGCCATCAGAACTGTGCAATTACCAACTGTCTTACAACAAGGATTTACTAACGGTCGCTGGTGTAACTTAGCTAGCGAAGAAGATGCGGATTTTACTGAAGGTCACCTCTTGCGCCAGACTTGCCTTCACCACCTCAGACCAGGCGAAGTGCAATAGAGTAGATAGGACTGCCTCAAAAAATAGTTTAAAACTTTTCCAAGTTCCAAAAAACGCTAGCATCTTTTCCTTTTTTCAGGGTGATAGGCTTTCAGGGTTATAGGAGCGTAACTTTTTTTGGGGTAACCCACTTCGTCCCTACATTTCCTAACATATGGAACATAAACTATACACTGGGCTCATGTGTAGGGCAATATAACAACAACAACATTTAATTTTATTAAAGTTTCCCAGACTTGTGTAGTGTAATGTATTTGCTGCAAGTCCATTCAACTTTAACTTCCCGCCATATGCAAATTAGGCAACGCTAGCGAAACTTCGCTTGGCGCAGTAACGCTAGCGCAACTTCACCAGCGTTCGGTGCCCTGGACGCAACTTCGGATTTGAGTGAATTAGCGTTGAATCTACGCCTGGCGAAGGATTAGGCTTTGAGCGAAGCCGTCGCTGGCGAATTTTCAGAGGTTAGTGAATTTGCCCCTTTGTGCCTTTTTAGACTTCTGGTCTAAGATCTAAGGACCAATGGGTCAATTGAATTAAATGGGGGCTAAGTTCCACCATTGTAGTTACCCTCAACAACCAAGCAGATCTTTTCTTTCATTTTACAAATTGTAGTAAACTAATAAACACAAGGGTTAAAGGGTAGATATAAAATCTGTAGAACCTTGATTTTACAATTGAAATGTAAAATTATTCAGTTTCAATTACCACACAAGAGTTTTATTGTAGATATAGATATATATATATATATATATATGTATATATATAGGACATTGTTTGGTTTAACCACAGTATTACAACGCCTGATCCTTCAGTACTTTATTATATAACACTGATGTGAGAGACAGGGACAATATAGGGTGGGATTGGAAAAGTACCATTAGTGTTTATGGCAGAAAAAAACACTAAGGGGCAGATTTATCAAGGGTCGAATTTCAAAGTAAAAAATACTTCAAAATTCGACCTTCAAATTGAAATACTTCGAAATCGAATATTGAATTCAAACTTTTTTCATCAAATTTGGGTATTCTGTGGTAGAAGTAAAATCGTTAGATCGAACAATTAAATCCTTCGATTCGAACAATTTTATCGTACGATCAAACGATTTTACTTCGACTTCAAAAAAAATGCTGTAGAAGGTCCCCATAGGCTAACATAGCACTTCGGCAGGTTTAATTTGGCAAATTGTTAAAGTCAAAGCTTATTTAAAGAGACAGTACTTCAATTATCAAATGGTCGAATATTCAAACTATTTTTACTTCGAGTCGAATTCGAAGTAAAATCTAAATCGTATTATCCTATTCGATGGTCGAAGTATCCAAAAAATTACTTAGAATTTGGAATTTTTTTACTGCGAAATTCACTTCGACCCTTGATAAATCTGTTTTTATGGATAGTGGGGAGAATACAAACAATACTAATGCTACGCTATTACCATCTTGTGAAATTGTTAAAGAAAATATAACAGGAAAGCATAACGTATACAATCTGCAAACAAAGGATGCAATTCTGTGAGCACTATTGTAAGCCATGGTCAGCTTTGTAATTAGAGGTAAGTGACAATTCATACACAAATCAATCTGAATTGTTCAGTTCAATTTATGGCAAATGGATTTGCCAATTGAATCCTGGCAGATTTATAATTGGACATAATTGTGAGTGAATAAGGTTGCAAGTATTTGTGTGATGAATGAAACCCATCCAAACCAGGGATATTAAATTCAAAGTCCGCTTAGGTCTCAATTGTCCTCAGCCTACTACTGAATGTTTGAGGATGCTGGAAAATGTATGTCATAGAACATGGAACTTGAAATCTTTGATTTTGCATCTGAATATCTAAATGATAATTTACAAGTCAATTCAACTTTGATCTTGTCAACTGATGTGTTACGTTTGTGAGAAAATTGGCAAAATCCCAGAATATCCAGGGAGGAGTAATGGAGAGATTATCACACATGGATTATGCAGAATTATTTGTACATAGGTAAAGTAGTATTATTGGCAAAGATCTGTGAACTCAGATGCAGGTCACTGTCAAGACCGCCGGGAGCGCGAGGAGTCACGTCCGCTCCCGGCGGCGAAGAATCCAAGATGGCGGCGCCCAGGCAATCCACGTGGGTTCCGACGCCGGCGCAGTGACGCCAGCACGGCGCGCCGGTCGCAGGCGCGCTGACGCTGGCGCAAGGGCGCCAAATTCAAAGATAAAAGAACGCCTGAGGCGCCAAGATGGCGCCCGAAAATAGGATCCTGTTCCCTTAGTGATTCCTGGGTTCCCTTGCTGTTTCCCCTGCTTATAATCTGCCTGATTCCTTGGTGTGACCCCTTGCCTGGACCTGGACTTCGCTGATACTCTGCCTGCCATAGACCCCCTGCCTGGCCCTGGACTTTGTTTGTATTCCGCCTGCCTTTTGACCTATGCTTGGATTTTGATTATTCTCTTGCCTTACCCCTGGATACCACGACCCTGATCCCTCCTGAGGGGCTTCCTCCTAGATCCGGACTACTCCCCAGAGGGGGCTCCCGGCTCCCTGACAGTCACTTATTGCAGATGTGGCTGGTTCTCCTTCATTAGTTTAGTAGACTCCTCAGAAGAAAAGAATGTCTCCAGATATTTATTTAGACTCACTGAAGTCAACTTGAAGAACGAGTGCCAGGATGCAAAGTTAATTTTTTTAGTTTGTAGGTGAAGATACTTTTATAGTGATTTATTGAGCTGATAATATATAACTATATTTCTGGCTAATTTAAGTTTTTTAAATATTTAAGTTTATTACATATGGAAGCCTCTATGATACTTTCAGGTACCTAAATATTTTCAAAGCTGGGTTGGCAGCTCTAACTGATACTCTCCCATCAGCTGAACTCTAATAATCCTTTTATCTATGTACTCTGAAGGCTTACTGTTACTTACTGTGTTTATCAGTTGTTCTGTAGAAAGCGAGTGAAAAAGAGCTGAAAGCCTCAAATTATTTACATTTATAATTTAAATAAAATCTCATGTAGGCACTCGTATGAGATAAACATGCATACATACAATAAATACACATACATTGAGAATGTATTTTGTATTACAATTATTAGTATGCTGTAGTTCAGTGGCATGGATCATGGGTCAACTATTTTATAACAAATATAAATTGGAGGATAGCGCTCTATATATGCAGATGATCTGTTTTTACTCCTGTTTGTTTGTCATGAAGCAAAACTTGAAGTTGGCAGCACAGTCAAACTGAGATGGTGGATATAGGTGACCATTGTTGACACTGTAGGTGGGTATAGGTGAGGATGAACATATTATTAGTGAGATGGTGAGAACTGTGAAACTGAGATGGTGATCATGGTAAGACTGTTGAGAAACATGATGTTGTAAATGCGGTGATACTGATTTTGAGATGATGTTGATACTGAGATAGTTAGCACGATGACACTGGAGCATCAAGCATGTAGGACTAAAGTGGTGAGAATGTTATGACCAAAACAGTATGCATGGTAGGATTGTGATGGTGGAAATATAGAGAACGAATATTATACATCATTTGATTATAGTATACCAGCTCCCATAAGTTTCATACATACAACCATTATGATAAATGTGGTAGTTTCTAAGGCAGTGATCCCCAACTAGTGGCTCATGAGCAACATATTACTCACCAACCCATTGGCCTCAAAGCAGGTGTGTATTTGTTAATTCCTGGCTTGGAGGCAAGTTTTGGTTGCATAAAAACCAGGTGTATTGCCAAACAGAGCCTCCTGTAGGCTGCCACACCATATAGGGGCTACCAAATGGGCAATCACATCTCTTATTTGGCACCTACAGAACTTTTTCCAGGCTTGTGTTGCTCCCCAACTCTTTTTATATTTGAATGTGCCTCAAGTGTAAAAAAGGTTGGCGGCTCCCATCCTAAGACATAATCTGGGCCTGCATGATTTAATAAAAACAAATTCAACATATAAATTGGGTCTATCATACCTTTAGATGAAAACAATGGCCAGAGCATATTTCAGACAAGATCTGTTTACTGGACTCATTCTTAGCAGAGGTGTATATTGGCCACACACAGATTTTTGGATGACTTCATTCATAAAATACAGCTGCAGATGTTAATCCCTTCGCTGCTGGAGAGTAGCAAAGGATTTGTTTATTTAAAAAACAACTTGGCTGAGAATATGATTTTGCATCTGGGAAATATAAGGAAGAGAAGCTATCCTTGTGACTAATATAATACATGTATTACTAGATTTTGATTGCTTGTTTAGACATTATTAGTAGTCTCCAGAAAAAGGGCAAAAAAGGGAATTAAAATAAACTTTATTGTTTAGGATTTTCAAATAATGTTATAAACTGTACTATGTATGTTTTAAATGCTTTTGTTTTAAATAGGCAAATCAGAACACTTAGCAGAGATCCAGTGAATGTTTCCCTGCAGGGCCGCACCATCAGAGTGTACCTCCAGGTTACTTCTACATCTGAACCAGAATTTGAGGGGAAGTATCAAAACTAGGATGTATAAGAGTTTTGTAATGTTCCCCTTGATACATCAAAGTGCTCATGGCCTTCACTACAAAATTCAGTGCATGGTCCCTTTCTTATCACCCCTTAATTCTCCAAAGACCATTTGTTTATGATACACAACTGCTTCATTCATTTACATATCAGTTCCTGCATAAGGGACTGTGAATTTGTCTCATCAAACATAATGTTATTTTCTACTTGAACCCTTAGTTCAAAGTCCCAGTTGTGGGGGTTGCCACTGTAGCCAATACCCTGAAGGTTCCAAACAAAGCCATTGCTTTAGTCAGGTTATTTTTGTACTGAAGTTTGCAACATTTTAAATAAAACAACTATATTCTAGCTAAACATTTTGCCATTGGCCTTTATTTTATTTTGAAATTATAAGCCTATCTATTTGACCACTTCCCAACCTCCAACTAAAAATGCTACCTTGTTGTCAGAGTCATTGACCCCAGGAAACAAAAACAGGTTCCAAGGCTTCATCTTCATTGCTACTCTTATTTTTTCAAGCTTTTTTTCATTTTGGACATTCTGTTATTCATGTTTCCTTCTGACTTTTAAACTACAGGTATGAGACCTGTTATCCAGAATGGTCCGGACCTGGGGTTTTCCGGATAATGGATCTTTCCGTAATTTGGGTCTTCATGCCTTAAGTCTACTAGAAATTCATTTACACATTAAATAAACCCAAAGGCTGGTTTTGCCTCCAATAAGGATTAATTATATCTTAGTTGGGATCAAGTACAAGCTACTGTTTTATTATTACAGAGAAAAAGGAAATCATTTTAAAAAATTTGGATTATTTGGATAAAATGGAGTCTATGGGATACAGCCATTCCGTAATTCGGAGCTTTCTGAATATCGGGTTTCCGGATAAGTGATCCTATACCTGTACTAACTGATTGCTAGGGTTATTATGCCTTAGTAACTAAATAGCTGACCTACCTATGAATATAGCTGTTTCTTCTTCACATTTATTTTCCTGAACAAATTATTATTATTAAGTAATATAATTCCACTAATATATCTATTACAAAGGTGCACCTGGAACTCAGAAGGCTACTCGGTGTCTTATGATATGTACTATTAATTGTGGCTTGGCTTGCCTCCCTACAATGTGAAAGTGTATATTACGTCTGAGCAAATCTACAGCTGATAAGCATTTATGGAGCTAGGGAAGAGGGAGGAAATAGATGCTGTCACAGCTTCTATAAATACATTATATAAATATTTATTTTATTGTATACTGTTGACAAGGCTTCACTGTTCTCACTATCATGAAAAGAAGTATGGACAAACACAGGCAAAGTTTGCCATAACCCTGTAAGCAGTTGCAACCCATAGCAAATAGTCAGATGTTTGCTTTCATCATTTTACCTGCTCTAGCTGGGATAACAACTTGGACATATCTGACAATATTATATTGTTAAATTATACACATCTAGCAGCCTCAAGCACCCATTGCATGCATGCAAAGTGACTGCATTTAGGTTTGTAATTGGAGTAGGGAATCTTGGAGCTACAACCATGAACCTGACTGTAGCTCAGGAGTTCTCAACGCAGAGACAACTTGGAGCACAGACACAACTGTACTGGAATTATTGGAAAAACGCTGCCTTATGGGTAATAAACATTTTGATTTGCATCTCAAATTACACATTGCACACAGCAATTGCACTTGCTAATCATCCCTTTAGTCATGTAATGTTTAATTCTTTGAACCTGTCAAGAATAGGTCAACATTTTTTCCACAAATAGCATTGGGGATTCCTATATTGTGCAGGAGGTACCAAATAAAGATGGGAAAACTTTTTTATCCAGTACAGTTATGAAGCAGCTTGCCAGCAGCGAGATTTTTTTAAATAAATCTGTGCTAGACTTTCACCATGTGTTTTTGTGCTCCTTGCCTTCCTCCAGATTTGAGCCGTTTCCACTAGTGATGTGAGGGTTGATGAAAAGTAAACCTGTGCCTGACCCTAACCTGCCCCCTCCCAACCTGACAGGCAAGTACCCTCTATAGACCTGATCCCCCCATCTCTGACATCACAAAAGGGAGCTGGGCAAGTGCATGCCTACAAATAGAGGCTGCCAGAGGCAGAAGCCAGCAGAGTAAGGTCGTGGAATGTAGAGTTCAACCTGATCCCGCCCACAACCCAGACATCTTGTGCGAAAGTCAGCTCAAACTCAGCCTGACCCATGGGTTTCAGGCCAGCCTGCCCATCACTAATCTCCTGCCACCCCCACATCCCCACCCTCTATCTAAGGATCTGTCAGGGTGTCATGTTCAGAAAGAAATTGGCAATATGGGAACCTTTTTTTCTATGGAGAACAGTTGACAGCATAGTCTAAAGGAACTTCTCCAACAAGGTAGAGAACTGTTTATGCTGTTACAGAGCTAAAAACTTGAACCTGAACATTTATAAAAATTATCTTCCCATGATTCCAATGGTTTCCAGTGAAATTTCATAATTTTGCTCCTCACTAGTACCAATTTATTGGAAGCATGGCATTGTACTTGATGATTCAACTTAAACAAATAGTAAAGTTTTTCCTTGATTCAATTTTGCATCTTTAAGGCCTTTGGCTCAGGGTCTTGGGATATTAGCTCCTGAGAAAACACTGCTTTAAAGGTACCGAAATATTTGGCATTTTAGAGAATATAATTGAGAACCTGTTGCTAAAATATATTTTGAACAAAGCTTTAGAACAGGGTGGCATAAGTAGATGATGTTGCACTAACCAGAAATAACAGATCACAATCAGAAATAAATAACCATATATAATTTGTGTGGCTCTAAAAATAAAACATACTGTTTTTAAGCTTCTAAATTGTAAACCGTGTCTTAAAAAATATTAAAATAATCAACAGGCTTAGTAAAGTGCCCTTTATGTTTACTAACATAGCAACAATTACTCTTCTATTAATCATCAAGTCATTGTACGTGTCCGATGTTATCGTAAGTTTGCTTGCTCAAGAATGAAGCAAGTTACCCTTGAAGAAACTTGAAGAATGAGAACATTTTGATATAATTAATGACATTCTGAGGAGGTTCAGGAATAGATTAAAATCCTTCAATAAAGTGCATATTTACTGTAAGCTGTAATTAGAATTTAAATCAACTTGCAGTATTGTATACATGTTCTTTTATTGTGATCTCAAAATGACACCTTTAAGGAGCAAGAGGTATACTTGGCCTTTTTTTGTCCACCCAGTGCTGTAGCGAAAAGTCAGCAATGACAGTCTACACCAGGGGTCCCAAGCTTTTTTACCTGTGAACCACATGCAAATGTAAAAAGAGTTGGGGAACAACACAAGCATGAAAAAGTCCCTGCAGGTACCAAATAAGGGCTGTGATTGGCTATTTAGTGTGGACTGGTAGCCTACAGGAGGCTCTTCTTGTTTTTATGCAACCAAAACTTGCTTGCAGGCCAGGAATTCAAAAATAAGCATCTTCTTTGAGGCCACTGGGAGCAACATCTAAAGGGATGGTGAGCTCACGAGCCGCTGGTTGGAGATCACTGGTCTGCACCAAAATAAGTCTGTGATAACTCTCTTGGAGTCCAAGGATTCATGAGCAGGGCTCACACTAGATGTAACAACAGAATGTCTTTACATGCAAACATATTTCTCCATAGATGATTGCCAAGTGTGCAAGGTGAGAACTAAATGAGTCATGTACTTGCACCTGGCTGAGTTATTAAGCATGACGGTTGCTATTGTAACCCGCATACAAACAGAACTTGGGTTGAAAGGATTAAAGAAAAACAAACAGAAAATACAATAAAGTGAAACAGTAAGGCATGCACCTAATGAATGTAAGACTACGTTTTATAAGGGATACAACTATATTTGCTTCACTGCTTAATTAACTAGACAAAGCCAATTATTATTGAATTTAAATATTACAGTTACAATTATTACTACTAATAAATGACCCATGCCAAAACAAAATAAATGATACAGGAACATATTGTGTGTATGTCATAGGTAGAATAGAGTTAATCTCAAACCCAATAAAATGTGTGACCGAATAGCATTGAATTTGAAGAAAGAGATGGCACAAAGAAACCAAATTTAGAAACACTCATCAAATCAAAAGGGTGGTCCAGGTGCACCAGTCCCAGACCCTAAGCATTGGAAGCAGTAAACAGTAAATATCTATCTTCTATCTATCTATCTATCTATCTATCTATCTATCTATCTATCTATCTATCTATCATCTATCTTCTATTTATCATCTATCTATCTATCATCTATCTATCTATCTTCTATCTATCTATCTATTATCTATCTATCTATCTATCTATCTATCTATCATCTATCTATCATCTATCTATCTATCTATCTATCATCTATCTATCATCTATCTATCATCTTCCTATCTTCTATTTATCATCTATCTATCTATCTATCTATCTATCTTCTATCTATCATCTATCTATCTATCTATCTATCTATCTATATATCTATCATCTATCTATCTATCTATCTATCTATCTATCTATCTATCTATCTATCATCTATCTATCATCTATCTATCTATCTATCTATCTATCTATCTATCATCTATCTATCTATCTATCTATCTATCTATCTATCTATCTATCTATCATCTATCTATCTGTCATCTATCTATCATCTATCTATCTATCTATCTATCATCTATCTATCTATCTATCTATCATCTATCTATCATCTACCTATCTTCTATTCATCATCTATCTATCTATCTATCATCTATCTATCTATCTATCATCTATCTATCTATCTATCATCTATCTATCTATCTATCTATCTATCTATCTATCATCTATCTATCTATCTATCTATCTATTATCTATCTATCTATCTATCTATCTATCTATCTATCTATCTATCTATCTATCTATTATCTATCTATCTATCTATCTATCAATCATCTATCTATCTATCTATCTATCTATCTATCTATCTATCTATCTATCATCTATCTATCTATCATCTACCTATCTTCTATTTATCATCTATCTATCTATCTATCTATCTATCTATCATCTACCTATCTTCTATTTATCATCTATCTATCATCTATCTATCTATCTATCTATCTATCTATCTATCTATCTATCTATCTAACTATTTATCATCTATATCTATCTATCTATCTATCTATCTATCTATCTATCATCTATCTATCATCTATCTATCTATCATCTACCTATCTTCTATTTATCATCTATCTATCTATCTATCTATCTATCTATCTATCGATCTATCTATCTATCTATCTATCTATCATCTATCTATCTATTATCTATCTATCTATCTATCTATCTATCTATCTATCTATCTATCTATCTATCTATCTATCTATCTATCTATCTATCATCTACCTATCTTCTATTTATCATCTATCTATCTATCTATCTATCTATCTATCTATCTATCTATCTATCCATCTATCATCTATCTATCTATCTATCTATCTATCTATCTATCTATCATCTATCTATCATCTATCTATCATCTATCTCATCTATCCTTCTGTCTAGCTATCTATTTATCCATCTATATTTTATCTTTATCATATTAAGTTAATGTGCTGAGTTGTAAAAGACTTCTTGGTAGAGCTGGGGTTGTATATTCATGTCATACTAATCTGTATGCATGACAGAGCTTTGTATTTACTTAGCTGGCAGAGTACAAGGAAATGTAGTTTCACTCAGCTGAAGATTATTCCTTTTCTTAGGCAGTTGTATTAAACAACCTGCTTTATCCCTCTTCCATTCTCCGTATTTAACTTTTTGAAAGAGTAGTGGCCCTCCTCACAAGTGCAATCCTGTCTGTAATCCTCAGCCGTTGAATAGACAAAAAGGAGATTTTTATCTGTGAGAATATGAAGAATAAAGATGGCATGATAGCATAATGTGGATATTAAGTAGATTGTTTCCAGGGCTTATACAGAAATGTTTTGTTCGTAAATGCTAGAAGAGCATTCACCCTGAAACAATGGGGCAAATTAGCATTCATCCAGCCCAAGGGTGTCAGCAACGTGCACACACTCACACACATACATACGCATAGTGATGGATGCACTGCTCTTGCTGGGAGGTCACCATTATGAATCTTTCCTTGCAAGGCAGTCTGTCAGATTTCAAGCAATATCTATACAAAGGGGGGGCTTTTTGATCCATATAATAAAGTTCTTCCACATGAAAGGAGGCCGCTTTCAATGACATGATTAATTTCGGAAATACCTGGCATCTGAATGAAGGCAGGTCTTTGAAGGAAGACTGATGATAAAACGAAAAAGATAATTAGCAGAATGTCAAGTGACTCCATGTGATTGTTGGCAGAAAGACCAGTAAATGTAGGTTAAAATGTACTGATCAGATGGACAGGGACTGGAAGGAGTTAGAACTGAAATGCCCATGGTTAAATATAAACTTGACTGTGTTCTATGCAGGACAGAGAGAATATTTTTTTTTCACAGAAACTGCTTTGCCTCATTTGGGTAATTATTCAAGTTCACGTATAATCTACATGTTATGCAGCATGTGGTAACCATAAGGAGCATTGTTTCCATTACTGCAGGTCTAGGTTGCACTGATACAGTCACATGGTTAGATCTCTGATTCGTAGAACAGCTTTTTAAAGGGTGGTTCACCTGAAAGTAAACTTTTAGCATGTTATAGAATGGCTAATTCTAAGCAACTTTTCAATTGGTCTTCATTACTTGTTTTTTTATAGTTTTTTTGAATTATTTGCCTTCTGCTTTTGACTCTTTCCAGCTTTCAAATAGGGGTCACTGACCCCATCTAAAAAACAAATGGTCTGTAAGGCTACAAATCTATTGTTGTCGCTACTTTTTATTACTCATTTCTCTCCTAATCAGTATCCAGTCTCTTATTCAAATCAATGCATGGTTGCTAAGGTCATTTGAAAACTGGAGAACTGCTGAATAAAAAGCTAAATATCTCAAAAACCACAAATAATAAAAAATGAATATATATCATTCTCTACATCATACTAAAAGTTAACTTAAAGGTGAACAACCCCCTTTAAAGGCACTGTGGACCTATTGGTCCAGTTCATCAATGTAGCATATAGAAAATCCACTGGTAAAAAAAGCATTTTCAGCAGGGAAAACGCTTCCAATCTTATTGCAGAAGTGCACTTCCACATTAAAATTGCAAGAGTTCACCCTGCTGCAAATGGTTTGTGGGCCAATGGAGTTTCTATATGCTACATTTATGTAAAGTGTGCCAATACTTCTTTCAGGTAGACAAGGGTGTGCGAGCACTTTTTCTTTCTGGATACCAGGTCATCAATGTTCATGAATTTTTTACTGAACATCAATGATGATTTGTGGTAAAAAAAAAAATACTAAAGGGCACATTTACTTAGCTCAAGTGAAGGATTAAAAGGAAAAAACTTCGAATTTCGAAGTTTTTTTTTGGCTACTTTGACCATCGAATTGGCTACTTCGACCTTCAACTTCGATTCGAACTAAAAATCGTTCGACTATTCGATATTTGAAGTACTGTCTCTTTAAAAAAACTTCGCCCACCTACTTCGCCACTTAAAACCTACCGAGCACCAATGTTAGCCTATGGGGAAGGTCCCCATAGGCTTTCCTACCAATTTGTGATCGAAGGAAAATCGTTCGATCGATGGATTAAAATCCTTCGAATTGTTCGATCGAATGATTTTTCCTTCAATCGTACGAACGAATTGCGGTAAATCCTTAGACTTCGATATTCGAGTCGAAGGATTTTACTTCGACCCATAGTAAATGTGCCCCTTAATGTTGCCAGCTTCACAGTTTGGGTTTTGCTAGTTGCATCAGGGATTGTCAGAGCTCAGGGAAGTGTGTGAAACTGCTCAAATCAGTCAAGAACATTTGAATGAATTGACACATGTAGAGTAATTGTGTCAATTCTGTAAATGCTTTCCCGGGTTGTCAGTAAACATTTGCCCATCATTGGGGGTCATTTATCAACACTGGGCAAATTTGCCCATGGGCAGTAACCCATGGCAACCAATCGGATTGCTGCATTCATTGTTCTACTTGCAGCTGGCTTTTAAAAGCTAATCGATGATTGGTTGCTATAGGTAACTGCCCATGGGCAAATTTGCCCAGTGTTGCTAAATGAGCCCCAATTATTTTTCTATTTTGCAGTTAAAAAGCGGTTATAAAACACTGTATTCCAAAGTGGCCAAACCAAAAGAGGAGGTAAGTGAAAAGCTTGCCCCTGCAGTTAATAAAGGGTACAACCAAAGCTAAATCATATATATATATATATATATATATATATATATATATATATATATATATATATTTACATTTATATTGACAAGTGTATTAATCATATCTTTCCAACCAACATGAAGCCAGATCCTTTAAATTTTAACCCCTCTAGTGCTGTTATCCAACTGATTATTCAAAGTGCTGCTGACCAAAACACAAAATCACCCTTAAAAAATCCTACTGTGGCAGCAAGTGAACAACATCATCACTAAGGGGGTCAATGGTGCCTACTATGGGCATCGACATGCTTTCCATTCTAAAAGTTGCAATATTAAACACAACTTAATAGAATCTGAAGAGGAAAAAGCAAAAAAATAGATACAATTTTAACAAATTTAGAAAGCGTTTCTCTAAATGAACATAAATCATGACAGTTAACATTTTATTGCCTATAGTATAGGAGAAAGTATCATTGTATAGATTTGATTAGTATTGTCATCTTCAGAAGACAAAAAAACCTATAGTGCCCCCAAGCTTGGTATTATTCAGAATGCTCAAGATAGGATGCACTGATGTGTACAAGCACTAGTCGCCTTCAAATATGACTTACCCAGTTAAGAAATTTATGGTCTATATAAACATACCTTTTTCATAGATATTTAATTAATTGGGGCAGATTGATCAAAATGTGAGCTTAGAGCTCACTACAAATAAATCACTCATTTTCTATTCATTCCTATGGAATTTTTAAAATTGAGTTTATCAAATGGAAAGAACTCTTTCACCCACTGATGAATATGATTTTAAAAATCCCATAGAAAATTATAGAGAGTGAGTGAATGTTTTTGTAGTGAGCTTTAACCTCACATCTTCCCATTAATCTCAATTAATTCAAATTTTCAAATTTTGTAGCTTTTTTTTTCAAATGAGTGAAAAATAAAAAAATATTGGATGTGAAGTTGTTTATGAAAAAACACTAAAATCGTAAACTTGATCACTTAAAGCAGGGATCCCCAACTTTTTGAACCCGTGAGCAACATTCAGAAGTAAAAGGAGTTGGGGAGCAACACATTCATGAAAAATGTTCTTGAGCTGCCAAATAAGTGCTGTGATTGGCCATTTGGTAGCGCCTATGTGGATTGTAAACCTACATTGAGGCTTTGTTTGGCAATACACCTGGTTTTAATACAAACAAAACTTGCCTTCAAGCCTGGAATTCAAAAATAAGCACCTGCTTTGAGGCCACTGGGAGCAACATCGAAGGGGTTTGAGAGCAACATGTTGTTCACGAGCTACTGGTTGGGGATCACTGACTTAAAGACACAACAAAGCAGCTTTAACCAGGCTAAATTACATTCCATCCTTCAATTTTCAAATTCATCTGGAAAACTTGAATGAAAAAAAAGCTTGAAAATTAAAGGTTTGGAAACTCGAATCCAGATACACAAGTTTTGCCTCCAAAAACTTGGAATGCAGTAAAAACTTGAATTCGAATTTTGATACATTTGACCCTGTGGCAGCAAGTGAACAACAGCATCATCAAGGAGTCAATGGTGCCTGCTATGGGCATCAACATGCTTTCCATTCAAAAAGTTGCACATTTGATACATCTAATGTCTAAAATCGAAAACTTGATCACTTAAAGACACAACAAAGCAGCTTTAACCCAGTTAAATCACATTCTATCCTTCATTTTCATGGAATCTGACAAATTTCAAATTCATCTGTAAAAGCTTATAAATTAAAGGTTTGGAAACTCGAATTCAGATTCACGATTTTTGCCTCCGAAAAAATTCAGTTAAAAATTGAATTTTGATGCATTTGCTTCTGTGGCAGCAAGTGAACAACAGCATTATTAAGGGGACAATGGTGCCTGCTATGGGCCTCAACCTGCTTTCCATTCAAAAAATGCACATTTGATACATCTGCTCACTGGTCTCAATTAATTACAATTTTAAAAATTTTTTGATTTTTTTTTAAATGAGCGGAAAACAAAAAATATTGGATGTGAAGTTATTTATGAAAAAAACTCTAAAATCGAAAACTTGATCACTTAAAGACACAACAAAGCAGCTTTAACCCAGTTAAATCACATTCTATCCTTCATTTTCATGGAATCTGACAAATTTCAAATTCATCTTGAAAAGCTTATAAATTAAAGGTTTAGAAACTCGAATCCAGATTCACGATTTTTGCCTCCAAAAATTTAAAATGTGGTAAAAACTTGAATTGTGATGCATTTGCTTCTGTGGCAGCAAGTGAACAACAGCATTATTAAGGGGACAATGGTGCCTGCAATGGGCATCGACATGCATTCCATTCAAAAAGTTGCACATTTGAGACATCCGCCCGTTAATCTCAATTAATTCAAATTTTTAAGATTTTTTTTTTAAATGAGCGTAAAACAAAAAATATTGGATGTGAAGTTATTTATGAAAAAACTCTAAAATTGAAAACTTGATCACTTAAAGACACAACAAAGCAGCTTTAACCCATTTCAATCACATTCTATCCATCATTTTCCTGGAGTCTGACAAATTTCGAATTCACCTGGAAAAGCTTGAAAATCCAGATTCACAATTTTTGCAGTAAACAAATGCGGTAAAAACTTGAATTTTGATGCATTTGCCCCTTAGCATATGTGCACATTAATAAACATGAAAAATGAAATATTATTGCACTTGCAAAGTAGAAAGTAAATGGGTGCGGATAAGCTGCAGTCACAGAGAGAGAAAAAGGTTAGTTAGTTATAAAAGCTGGATTACTACTTAAAGGGATACTGTCATGTGAAATTTTTTTTTTTCAAAATGAATCAGTTAATAGTG
This sequence comes from Xenopus laevis, assembly GCF_017654675.1. Taxonomy (NCBI): domain Eukaryota; kingdom Metazoa; phylum Chordata; class Amphibia; order Anura; family Pipidae; genus Xenopus; species Xenopus laevis. The sequence goes on along the minus strand of NC_054379.1, from coordinate 29,807,923 downwards.
CTGCCCCAGCAGAATATTGCACTGAAATCCATTTCTCAAAAGAGCAAACAGATTTTTTTATATGCAGTTTTGAAATCTGACATGGGGCTAGACATATTGTCAATTTCCCAGCTGCCCCTGGTCATGTGACTTGTGCTCTGATAAACTTCAATCACTCTTTACTGCTGTACTGCAAGTTGGAGTGATATCACCCCCTCCCTTCCCCCCCCCCCAGCAGCCAAACAAAAGAACAATGGGAAGGTAACCAGATAGCAGCTCCCTAACACAAGATAACAGCTGCCTGGTAGATCTAAGAACAACACTCAATAGTAAAAACCCATGTCCCACTGAGACTCCTTCAGTTACATTGAGAAGGAAAAACAGCAGCCTGCCAGAAAGCATTTCTCTCCTAAAGTGCAGGCACAAGTCACATGACCAGGGGCAGCTGGGAAATTGACAATATGTCTAGCCCCATGTCAGATTTCAAAATTGAATATAAAAAATCTGTTTGCTCTTTTGAGAAATGGATTTCAGTGCAGAATTCTGCTGGAGCAGCACTATTAACTGATGTGTTTTGAAAAAAACTAGTTTTCCCATGACAGTATCCCTTTAAACTGCACAAACCTCCAAACTCATACGGGCACATCTCTGTCACAAATTCTATTTGTCCAGTCCCCATTTAATCTCTGCTTAATCAGAGATAACTAGAACTTGTGGCTGGTTTTATTAAACAGTATGATCCACTCAGTCATGGCTGTATCCTTGTGTTGCATGATAAAACTATATGGGTTTAATTACACGCAATATATAGATCTTTATGATGGATAACATAACATTAAAATGAATGTCTTGCTGGAGGGCTTTACTCACTAAGGTTTAAACCACAAGGAACATGTCATGGTGGTCTCTTAAAGTCAAGTTGAATGTATGGATTGAAACCCTATATACTCTAAATACTCGTATCATTGTAAAGGCTAATTAGTTTGTAATATGAAACATCGGAAAAGCCGAATAGCAATTCAAGAGTATTTCATAGCTTTTATGTTATGGCAATAAAATGTGTTTATTTATGCTAACCTAACCTGTATACACACTGGTAATGATATGTGACATTGGTTAACATATGCCTTATTAGTAACACTAGAGTCAGCAAAGTTCAATATATATCTCAGGGTGTTTAGGTTAGATTTATTAATCTCTGACCATACAAAAAATTATATAAATATTCCCTTCGCTTGAAACAATGGACTATTGCTAAGTGGGGTTTAGATCTGTATTTGAGAATTAGATTTTTATAGAGCCCTACATTGTTTGGGGCGTAGTTTTCCTTTCAGGTCAATGAAAAAAATATCCCTGATCAGAATCCCTAAACTTTTTATCATGAAATATCATAAATAGCACATAGGGTGACTTGGAGTGTGTTATGTCTTTGGCATTTAGTAGTTCCTTGAGAAGGAGACAAAAAAGTCCCTCCTTTAACTTTGAATTTGCATTGCTTGAAAGCACCCAGTGCAATTTTGTGCGGGTGATTTTGGCTCAAACATTTTGAGTGAAAATTGCCTACACAAATTTGTACCAGGTGCTTTCAATGACTTTCAATATGATTTGGAGCAATTTGTCCCCATCCAAGCTACGAAACACCTATGGGCTCATTTATAAACACAGCACAATGAACATATTTGCCCTGTGCGTGTTTATATTTAAAAAGCTGGAGAAGATTGATGGATTTTTATAACTGCATATTTGGATTAGTGCTAAAATGATTCTTGTTTTTTTAAAAATGGCATGATCTCAAAGTGCGAATATTTTTGTGCACAAGTTCGACTTACAGTGAACCACCAAAGTATCAACATTTTGGGGGGTATGAAGGGTGATGAAGGGAGGGTTGTGCCCCCCAAAAAGCTGATACTTTGGTGGTGACAGCCTGCACCACCAGTACAGTATAAGTTGAGTAAGGGGTGTGCGGTAAATATTACTACATTCTACAGGTTTGACTTGCACCACAACATTGGTGGAAGAGAAAAATATACACCGAACAGTTTGCACTGCACTAAATGTAACATTTTTCAACTCTATGGTGCCCATTTACTCACAATTGAATTAAGATTTATATTCCACAAATCTCTAAAAATACTTGGTTTTCCAATTTTTTTTTAAAAAAAAAAAATCGAAAAAGTTTTGATTTAGTAAGTGTAAAAACCACATGAACCTCTAATACAAAACTTTACCAGGTAGAAGTTGTTGAGGTACTATAGAAGTCAATGGGAGCTGCTCTGATCCTATTGGGCCAGCTTTAATCAATTTGAACTTTTATAGGTTTTCTGATTTTTTTCCCCCTAGGAATTGTCCCAAAACTCGAATTTTTAGTGGTATTCGTATTTTATTTTAGATCATTCAGCATTATTTTCAGTTCGTCCTTTTTTTCATTCTGATCTTTTAATACATTTCTTAATATTCATGTCTTTAGAGAAAGTGAGTTTAGTCATGGTTTCAAAAACCTCTAAAACCACTAAAATGATACTGTTGATAAATAGGCCTCCACATTACTACACAACGGCCATGCAAACAGCCATCTCATTTGTGAGTCATTGGCGAACATTTGTGCGCAACGTGCGAACTGGAAAAAAAAGACAGCAGAATAACACAATATTTAAGCTATTATGGAAATATGAGCAAAACAACCATGCATAAATAAAATATGTGCTGTGTTTATAATGACTCCCCCCCCCCGCCAGGTGCCATTACCTTAAATGTAAATTATTGTTGTTTTCTTACCTTCAGGATAAGCTTTTCTAAATAGCTTGTCACACTATTATTAAACACATGAATGATATTTGGTAAAGCTAAACATATGTGTCTTAAAATTTTTTGATGCTATACATTCTTTAGAGTAGTCTCATAAGCAGTTCATGTGTAGTACACATTCAATATATTATATAACCAAAGGAAAACAACTCTACTCGAAGCATCTACATTACAAGATGATAGATGTTTAGCTAAAGATTCATGGGAATAAACTCTCATTTGCAGCAAGTGAACTTTTCTAAAGGTTTTTAAATGTTCCTTGAAAGCAAAAAAAAAAATAGACAGGTAATTTGTCCCTTTGATCGATGTTTCTTCGGTTGTGTATATTTGTGTAGTTCTTCTATTGTGGTATGGTTTTCATAAAGGAACTATCTATGCCCGAAGGGTATTCCTACTACATAATCATTTGCTAACAAACTGAATCTGATCTAAGTTGCTTATTAGTACTTTAGCCTGTTTAAGGTTTAATTCTTGACTATTTTAGGACAATAATAAAAACTCCTGCAAGAGGATACGTAAAATAAGGTGATAAACGGAACACAAAATTGAGTGCTAATTTTATGTCTCTGTTTAAATGTTTCTTTTCAAGTAATTTAACGTTAGATACTGTATCCAGAACACCGACGTGTCGCTCTGCTGAATGTAGAAAGTGTTGATTTATGAGATGTGTTGTTCAAGAGAAGTAATTGTTTATGAGCAATTTAACGTTTGCCTGGAGGGCTCCGAGGGGTTAATGATTGTTTTAATCTATTGGAAGGTAAATAACATACAATTTTATATACACAGTTGTCAACTCTTACGCCTGATGGATTTAAGGCTATAACTACTTTAATGAACATTTTAAGGTTTGTAGGTTTCATTCAGTGAAAGCTTGAATCAGTACTTCTTTTAGTGGTTAAACCTTCTTAACTTTCCTGGCTTGGTAATTAAAAGGATAGTTTACAAGTAGAAATACAGCAAATCATTAAAAAAATATAGAATTATACTTTAAGGAGAGTTGTTGCTAAATAAAGCAATTATAAAAGAAAACAAAGTTAAAAAAAACTTTACATTAAGATGTTTTCTTAAACAGAAAAATACAACAAATCCTGACATTTTCATCTTTTTTTGTTTAGGGCCTTATTTATCAAAATCTGAATCTGAGTATTTAAATTAAAAAAGTCCGACCAAACTAGAATCCACGATTGGACCTTATTTAATATTAAAAAAAGCACGACTTAATCAAATCAGGGACAAACTGGATAAAATCGTTCGAAAACCCAAATTTCTGAGTTTTTTTTCCGAGTTTTTTCCATATTTTTGCCTAGGCTAATTTCAGCACAGACCAAAGAAACTTTCAAATAGGATAGAGACCTCTTCCATTTTCGATTCTCTCCCATTTTCATATTCAGACTTTTTCCATCCTAGGGGTATAATAAATCTTGAAAAATTCAAGGTTTTTTTCACAAAAAATGAGGATTTTATAGTAAAAAAAACAATTTTTTTTGAGTTTATGGCATTCGGACTTTAATAAATAACCCCTAAATATTTACTTTTTAAAAAATATATATGCGCTAAGCCTATGGTAATTAAGAAGGAATGATAATATGCAAACTAACAGTACTTTTTGACATCAAAATCAAAATCACTCCTTCAAGAACCTACTTTTGTTCTACTTTCAGCAAGGAGTTAAGGAGCTGAGGCTTTTAGCATCTCATTTCACTCACACACAGCCCATTATAACATGCATAAACAAGGATGACAAGTTGAGATTAATGAGAGTCCCAGAGTGACAGAACAATTTAATTGTCAGAAATCATAGAAGCTGAACTTTGCCAGTATATTTATACAAGGCTGCCACAGTCTAAAATACATTCCTAATTGATTATGACCAATCAGTAATAACAAAGAAAGAAGCTTTGTAATATTCTGATAATATGCAGTATACAATAAGGAGTCCAGGGAAATGCTTCCATAAAATATGCCTTATAATGAGTGGATTTCATTTTTATTATTTATTCTAGTATCCCTAGATATTTTTTAGAATTAAAAATTGTTAATCTAGTGTTTAGAATATGTTATTTGTCCTTTTAATCCCAAAAAATAAAAATCAATGTTTTAGCAATCCTGCTAGATTTTGACTTTATACAATTACTTCTTTTGTGTTTTCAACCCAATTTATTAAAGATAGTTATACAAGCACAAGAGATGTTTGAGCATTATACAATATTTTAAAATATTATTTAGGTTAAATTGTATGCGCTGATGTACTGCAGGATTCTGCTTTAAACCCTGGCTGTAGTGCTTAAGGTTTCAGTTAATTGTTTACAGGGTGAGTCCTTACATCACAATCTTATGATCACAGCACAAGATAGTGATTCTTGCAAATTCCAATGCTCGATAAACAAAGTGGCAAGGATTTTTGGTTATTCAGTGGTTACTAGATATTTCAGATGGCAATGGGGGTTCCAGAAAGGGTGGTTGAATCAATAATAAACAATAACAAGACAAAGAAGTAGATTTTAGCCATAATCTGTGACAAAGACATACTAGACACAAACTCAGTTGGAAAGCCATTATTATATCGCATAGATAATTTATCTGGCCGAGGCTTTTTGGGGCAAAACTAATTAACCCAACCGTTTTGGGCTTTCTGGGCAAAAACACAAAAAATGTGGGCTTTTCTGGTAAAAGCCTGAAAAAAATCGAGCAATTTGGGTTTTCTGGGTTTTAGCAGAAGCAATTAAATCAAGCTTTAAATCAAAATTTTTTTTGACGCGCGTCTTTTTTTTTTGACGCACGCCGTCATACAAGCCTATGGGCGTCATTTTTTCAGCAAAACGAGACGCCTATCCCTAGACGCAACTCATATTGCCCCATTCCATCTCTAAATGAGCCCTAATGTCTTAAAATACCTTATTGAAATGAATTGAATACATTAGTAGTGATGGGCGAATTTATTCGCCAGGCGCGAATTCGCGGCGAATTTGCGCGATTCGCGCCGAGCGAATAAATTCGCGAAACGGCCGCGAAAATTCGCGCAAAAAATTCGCCGGCGTCAATTTTTTTTTTCCGAAAAACGGACACCGGCGCCAAAAACGGGCGCCGGCGTCGGAAAAACGGGCGCCGGCGTCAAAAACGAGACGCCGGGGCCGTTTCGCGAATTTTTCGCCGTTTCGCGAATTTCGCGCGAAATTCGCGAATTTTTCGGCGAAGCGAAACGGCGCAAATTCGCCCATCACTATACATTAGCGATGATTTTACACATTTTGCCTATAGACCATGGGACCCATATACTAACATTCAGATTTATTTTTATTCCACAAATTGTATTTCTGAATAAAAATTTGTGCTTCCTCTAAAACTCAAAAAATTTGAGATTTATGAAGTGCACGAACCACAAAAACTCTAATACTAAACTTTGCCAAATAAAAGCAGTTGCGGTCCCATAGAAGTCAACGGGAGCTGCACTGATCCTATTGGACCTAATTAAATTTTTCTCTAGTAATTGTCTGAAAAACTTTTAGAGGTTTTCTTTTTTTAGTGCATCGTTCAACGTCTTTTTCTGTTTGTACATTTTGGGACTTATTTGTCAAAGAAAAAAATGTATCTGACTAGTCTCAACAAACTAGAATCCACGATTGTACCTTATTTATTAGAAAGAAATCACAATTTCATCAGATCAAGGACAGATATGAAAAACATTTAGAGAAAATTCAAATCGTATGATTTTTTTAACTTATTTCCGAATCGCTCGATCTTTTCGGTCTTTCCTGAAAACGCAGAATTTTTCAGATTTGTGTCCGAAAAGCTCGAAATAGTTGGATTTTTGGCCTAATTCCAGGGCATACCAAATAAGATAGGTACCTCTCCCATTGACTTATATCCAACCTCTGCAAGTCTAATATGCTGGATTTTCGGATTCAGACTTTTTCCATCCTCAGAATTTAATAAATCTTGAAAAAATGTAGTTTTTCCCACTAAAAATTAAGATTTTTACAGTTATTTTTTATACCCAGAGGGGCCTCAATAATTTACTTTCTATTTCTTTTATTAGTTACTATATTTTTTTCTGATACCCCAAAGTCAGAGTGTCTATATAGAAGAAAATTCATATCATAAAAAATGCACAGGACAGGAAAATGTATTTAATTTTTCCATCGATCAGTATATATTATTAAGTTCACATCAAAAAATTACCGCAGTTAACAAGCTTATACTCATATAGTAAACAGTTTCCCTATGTCTCGTATGATCTTAACATAATGTTGACACTTCAGCATGATGAAACCAAAGAGCTCAGTTTGACAGTATTCTTTCATGTAAAACTTTAAAAAAAATAATCTGTTTGGTATTTAAGGCTCAGGCGAATGACTTCATTGGGAAAGTATGCGAAAGATACTTTGGAAATAAATATGCACAAGAAATTACAACACTGTCTAAATGACCCTATACCTTGGAATGTCTAGAACTGTGAGAATCACAAGGTCAAGAAATATGTACAGTCCTGGTGCCTTTAAAACTACTATTCCTTATTTGGAATCTGCACAGACATCAAAGCTAATGTTGTATAAACTAAAAGGAAGATTTTTCCCTGTTGCCTTCATGCCTAGTCCTTGACCTATCCCATTTATAGTTTCCTTTAAGATACCATGCATTGCAAGTTCAATTGTTTCCAAGTAGTCTTCCAACAACGATTTTCATTACCAGCTAGTTCTTCATACAAGATGAAGATATGTAAGCAAAAGCCAGAGATTTATTTGCCAGTAAAAGTGCAAGTTATTAATGGATGGCAATTGCATATGTTAAACAATTTCCCTGTTAGCAATATAAGGATTTGAATTCACTTTTGCTTGCAAAATGTATTCATTCTTTTGGTCCCTCACCATTTTTCAAAACAGACACATGAATCACGAGGTTATGTTTGCCATATATGGTCACTAAGTTTTAACCTTAATATTGTACAACATGTAAGAGATTTCCTGATAAACATCAGATGTTCTCAACAGTGTTATATTTTGATTTGGCTAAAAGAGTAAAGGGAAATGTATTCTGCTCACATTGAACAGAGACAGTTGTGGAAACAGAGTTAATATAAAAAACTGTCTAAAGAAAATATGTTTTTGAATGAGTGCAATCATAATAATAATAATAATAGTGGCAGCACTATATAAATAAAGGATAATAGTAATCTGGAGCACTTTAATATAGGAGGATACTGAGTATCAGCAATCTACAACAATTTTACTTTTTAAAAAAAATATTTTTTAGTTTTTATCTGCATAGTATGGTATCCAAATGCTGATAGTGTGGTATCCAAATGCTGATAGTGTTAAAGTGGACATACGCGGTGCAACTAGAAAGGCCTCTAGATAGTGATGGGCGAATCTGTGGCGTATCGCCGGAAAATTCGCAAATTTCCCACGAAATTTGTGAAACGCCGAAAAATTCACAAAACGGCGTCCATTTTTTGACGCCGGCGCAAATTCACTGGCGAAAATGCACCAGCGTCCGGTCCATTTGTTTTTTACACCGGCGCATTTTCGCGGCGGATTCGCAAATTTATTTGCCGGCGGCGAATCACGAGAATTCGCAGCGAATTCGCTCCTGGTTTATAAATTCACCTATCACTACCTCTAGACTGAAACAACAGCACAAATAACCACTAAAAGTCTGGTGTATTCTTAGAATTATACTTTCCAGTAAAAGTCCAATATGGTTTCCAACAATAGTATGTATAGACAAGAATTTCATTTGTTTGAAAGTTAATATATATATGGTTTTAATGGATGGTTTTATATGTTCTTGACTTAAAGGAAAATGATAGTCAAAATCACTTGGGGTTGTCAAAAGTTTAGGCACCCCGAAGTAATTGTAATCACTTACCTATATCCAGGGCCAATGCTGGGCCAATGCTCCTGTTTTCTGTTAGCAGAAAACAGCTCTGGCCCAGGATTCTCCTCAGAAAGCACCACTGAGAGATTTTCTTCTTCTGCTTCTTCTTTCTCCAAAATCCCAGGGCAGATGCATGCGCAGTAGAGTGAAAAAGTCGGCTATTTTGTGTTCTGCTTTTCACTCTACTGTGCATGAGAAGAAAAATGAAGCAGGAAGAGGATTGCTCTGTAGTGCTTTTGAAGAAGGGCAGTTTTCTGATAGGAACACTGGCCCTGGGTATCAGGTAAGTGAATATATTGTAGGGTTCCTAACTTTTGGCAGCCCCCCCCCAGTGATTGTTGCCTTTCGGTCTCCTTTAAATGTATTGTGAAAATAAAATGCTCATCCCGTGTTCTGCCTCTCAGTAGATGACACTCATTGTTGGTACCGTATGAATTCAGATCTGTATTGGTATGTGTGTACCATGGAGGTTTATGCAGAAGAGTTGGACTATTGCCTTTTGCCAACCCAAATGAACTATATAACTATTAACAGCATACATATGATACACATTATAAGAAACACATATCTATACTGGTGTTTCCTATTGATTGGAGACCAAAATAGTGATCCCATAACATATCTTTGTCACTAACCAGCACCAACAATAATTGCAGAGTAGGTATGCACCAAATCCAGATTCAGTTCTGGATTAGGAATCAGAATACTAATTTGCATATGCAAATTAGGGCCGGGGAGTAAAATCGCATGACTTTTTGTCACAAACCAAAGAAGTAAAACATTTTTCATCTTCCCATCCCTAATTTGCATATACAAATTATGATTAGGATTCAGTTCGGTATTCGTCCAAATCATTTGTGAAGGATTCGGGGGTTCGGCCAAATCCAAAATAGTGTATTCAGTGCATCCCTATTGCAGAGAGAGCTAATTAACAAATCAATGATATATTGAGTGACCTTAAAATAATAATTACACTTTATATACAATTAATACCATTTTTGGAAAATGGTATTATATTGTTTATTTAGTAATTGACAATTGGATACTAGAAAGGGAACTTGAGTAGGAATACATTTTAAGGTTTTCACTAATGGCAGATTTGCAAAACCCTGGGATGTGTTGGGAATAATAATAGTCATGTATACTGATTATTGAGTCATATGAATACTACACTTGTTTGACAATATCTATCATCTCTACTACCTGTCTAATCCTTAGAATAAAAAAAGTATCCTATAGATTATATTTATTGTTGTAATGCTCAAGGCCTTGTCTATACAGAGGCAGTTAAAACAAAGAATGACTTACACATACAATATGGAACAGAGGGCCCTGTTCACAAGCATATGGCCTTACCTTAATATTCCAAAGGACTTAGAGTCAATAAAGACCTTTAGTTCAGGCACAAATGATCTGTTACTTCTACATTTTACATCAGAACATGGATCATCCAATCCTTTCTCCTATCTCAGTGTATATTTCAAGAATAGAATTTGGCAGATACCACAGGCAGAGCCTTATTAAAAATATAGGTGGCCAATGGCCAATAAGACACCAGATGGCCTCCCAACAATCTGGTAGAAAACCTCCAGTGAAATTCTCTTCTCCTGGTTACACAAGACCCTAGTGCATGCCACAGAGGGGGACCAGCTCCCTCCCTCCTTTAATGAAGCACTGATAGTTGTCATCCCGAGGAAAGGATCCTCTTAACTGTGGATCTTACTGGCCTATTTTCTTTCTCAACACCGATGCCAAGGTATTCGCAAAAGTATTAGCCACCAGACTAAAACAGCTCATAGAGGAAATCATAGAACCAGATCAGACTGGATTTATGCTCAACAGATCTACCGATGTGAATATCTGCAGACTATTCAGAAACCTATATGAAACTCACAGCAACCACGGTTCACGGATAATAGTATCTCTAGACGTGGCCAAGGCCTTTGACTCTGTTGAATGGCCATACTTTTGGAAAATTTTAAAGAACTTTGGCCCTGGGGACCAGTTTATTCGAAGGGTGACGCTATTATAGAAACAACCAGTAGCGAGAGTCAGATCAAATGGCCTAACCACATTTAACCTGCATGGGGCCCTCGCCAATGATGCACACTATCATCACTTCTCTTTTCCCTAGCAATAGAGCCACAGTTAATTTTCATCTGCCGGGCAAACAACATCCCAGGTTTCTGCCTGGGGAGAGTGGAAGAGTGCTCTCTATGCAGACGATATACTACTATACCTTGTATAGGAAAGAGATGAAACATGTTCAAACCCAAGAGGTTCTCCCCTGGTTCTCATACTTTCAACTAAGACAGCCACACAAACCCAATTCCAGGGAAACACTATAGGCCACACAACCACCAAGATAGAACCAGCTCTCAGAGTGACATCCACCAGGAAACTATGCTATACTCACTTCTCCTATTCACCATAAAGCCCCCATTTAATCTTTAATTTAAATCTATCATCTTTTGTAGTACATATTCTGCTTTGCAAATTCAACCAGAGTTTTTTTTATCTGTTTGCACTTTCAAAGAGTCATACAAGAAGAAAATATGCATATGGAGATAATGCTCAGTGAGATGTCCTCTTGTGCACTGACCTTTAAAATATAAATAATATTTTAGTCTCCTGTGTTGGGAATTTCCTGGAATAAGTTATATTCTGACACATTTTAATTTTTAGTCAGGGTTATTTTCTCTTCTGGTAGTTACCTTTTTGGCGTAGGACCAGCTTGAGCTTCTTTACATTGATCCTGGGTATATAGGATACATTGACCAAATCAACAGCTACAGTTCTATGCTAGATGACAACTGAGATTTCACTTTCTCAAAATTACAGCAATTGTCAATATCTAACCAACAAAGTCCTTAACCAGTACTTGAGTTAAAGCAAAACATTTCTACTACCCTTGTAGGAAGACCTAATTTTCACTTGATATTCCTACTTGTCTTACACTTAGTGGGTAGATTCAACCATAACCTTTATTAAATTACATGTTACAAATTTGAAGGGCCTAGTTGCAGGAAAGTATATCAAAACAAAGACCAAAACAGGAGAGTGATTAATAGATTGTAGAGGAGTTAGTACTAATCAAGTTAGCTATTGAGATTGTGATCATTATCTAGGATCACCCTACTATCGCTGCTCTATCATAGATAGCATGTAATTCTGACAAAATGTTAGGGCTACACTGAGATATCAGGGCTGATGTGCAATGTGACTGATAACCCAGTATTGTAGAGATCAACAGGTGTCACAGTGTGCCTCAAAGTATAAAAAGAAGAAAGCAATAAATCAGCATTGTCTAAAGAGCTATGCTTGCTTCATATATTTATTACAGTATCATGTGTAGGGATATGATATGTCCAGTATACTCCAAGTGCAATATATTTCCAATCAATATGAATATGGTGTCAAAAAGTCAAATAAAGACCAAACCCAATACTTTCTGTTCATTTGAATCCTTTTATTAACAGTACAGAGAGATGTGTAAAATGAATTGCAATAATAAATGCTGGTTACTAAAACGCCATCGCGAATAAGCCCTTAAACTTTTGTAAGTATACCTTAAGCCTTTATTATGGACATTTGCATTTCCTCCCTAAATGAAATTCCTTTACTCTTGCTGTAGCACATGACAGTTGGAGAGCATCTAGAGCTCAAATGATTGCCAAGTTCAACACTCATCCTTAATGTATTCTGACTTAAAGTGTGCAACCTTGTTTAATATACACTGCTAAAGCTCACATTTTTCATGTGTTGCTGTGTCTGGGTGGATGATAACCATGTTGAAAATCTAATTATCTGTGCCGGAGTGAATATTGCAGTGCGAATGTTGCCTGCTGTGCTGTGAAAGGATCTGGTAAACACAATAAAATGTACAGAATATCCACAAAAATGCACAGAGTTTACAGATGTTTGCAATTCTCAGCTCTCTGTATACTTTTTATATTCTACAAAAGTAAACATATAGAACTAGCAAACATAGTGCAGCAATTACAATACAAATCCTATCAATCCTGCTAAACTGCTAACTTACAACATTTCCGAGAATGGCAGCATTCCCATCCAATTCATTTGCCTCTGTCTTCTACTTTAAAACTCATTGGTTCTTACATCTATTATTGTTGAATTATGTAGACATGTACAAAAAGTTTGTCCAAAAATACTTGTGTTGCCAGACCCAACCTCTTGGTCACATGTCTGCATACATAGTCTTTCCATAAGTGGATAACCACACAGCTGTCCTAGTTACCTCTGGCCACATTTTTCATAGGCTTGGTTGGGAAAATTATCTCTGGGCCAAAGTATTGATCCACATACTAATGCTCATTCACCATAGTTTTTATAAGAGAGAGCTCTCCAAGACAAATGCATTTTTAAAGAAAAAAAAACATTATTAAATAGACAGGTGTGGGGGTGCTGAAACCAAATGGAAGTTTGGACTTACAAAGGATTATGTTCTCCTCTAAAATAAAAGCAACATATTGTGGGTGTGAATGATCTGGCCAAATTAACTACAAACATTAGAAAGAAGTGATTGATCAATGCACATTCCCTGGTCCCATGTTTTATTTTATTGATTTAGTCTGGGCAAGTACATACATTTTGAAAATCAAGGGCTTTTAGTTGCCAGATTATGATCATAAAATTGCCAAAATAGGATCAGAGGTAAATAGACGTAAATTAAAGTGGTATGGTGTTTTGGCAAACTTATAATAATAAATGTATGCAAGCTTAGCTAACATTGAGTACAAGGTAATGTCTTATTATTACTATAAAGAAGTAATCATAATTCTTCCATTGGTATGGAGATTTGTTTGTTTAAATAGGACACAATGGGTTTGCCAGATGATGGGTTAGTACATGACAGGTCTCAGACCCATACATAAAATAACTATAGAGCGTGTATACAATAATTATCAATAGATATACAGTGAATTTTGTACTGTACTGTACTACTTTACAGCCCACCAAAATTAGATACTTAAAGGAACAGTAACACAAAAAATGGAAGTGCTTTAAAGTAATTAAAATATAACATATGTTGCCCTACACTGGTAAAACTGGTGTGTTTATACTGGTAAAACTGGTATACTGTTATACTGTGTAGCATCGGGAGTAAATGAAATAGGGCAAAAATGGCACAGGTCAAATAGCGGATTGAAGATAAGCTCTGTACAATACCATTGTATTCTACAGAGCTTATCTTCGATCTGCTATGTAACCTTTACTCTCCTTTCAATGACTGTCCCCATGGCTACACAGCAACTTATTTGTATACAACTATATATCTATTGTAGTGCTTCTTAAGCAAACATACCAGTTTTACCGTGCAGGGCAAGAGTGCATTATATTTTAATTATTTTAAATCACTTTAATTTTTTGGTGTTACTGTTCCTTTAAAAGACCAGAAAAAACATAGATGAGCGATAAAAGAAAAAGAGAGAAAGGAAAACGAAGTTAAAACATCTTTTTTTTATACAACTGTTTTATTGTTTTCAGAAATAAAATAAAATACATACATGTAGCAGAGATGACATTTCAAGAACCGTGCATTATCTATTTGTTGTTACATTATGAACGCCTTAGCATTGTAAGTGTTTATACTCGGTTTGCGGTGTTAGTCACTTGTCATATCACCACTTTTTGAGTCAGAGTTGCACGGTATCATACATTTGACATGAGAGTAGCAATGTACAAACAAAGAAAGATGAGAGTGGAGGGGGGAGAAAGAGAGAAGGAGAGGGTATTTTCCTTTTCCATGTCTATCGTAGTCTTCTCAGGGTAGAGCAGCTTGCGTGGGGTTTGAGCATTAGAGGAGGAGGCGAGTTTTTACTTATTTTTTTTTTTTTTTTACTTTTTGCATTCAGTTAAAACATCTTTAATAATTGAATTCTTCAGGCACAGCTTCCTAGTCATTTTCCCTGTATTTTTGGGTTCTTCTTTACTTATAGTGGCTATTGTCAAAATCCAAAATAGTGAATTTTCATATTTTAACTAAAAACTTGTGCAGAAAAATCAGATTCTACTAACAACTTAAAAAAAAAATTCAAAAAACTTGAATTGGAAAAATCACTAACATTCTGCCTATGATAACTTATTTATTAAAGTCTAAATGTCAATCCAAATTTTTAGTGGGAAAAAAAACCTTGATTTTTCATGATTTATTATACCCCTGAGAATGTAAAAACTCAGAATCCAAAAATCCGGCATCTCAGACCTGCCGAGGTTGCATATAAGTCAATAGAGGTCACTATCCTCTTTGAAAGTTTCAGTGGTCTGTGCTGGAATTAGCCCTGAAATCTGACTATTTTGGACTTTTCAGGCAAAAATCTGAAAAATTTGGGCTTTTCAGGAAAAATACAGAGAAAATTTTGCGATTCACGAAAAAACGTTAAAAAAAATTGTAAGATTCTGATTTTTGCTAAATTTTTTCATGTTTGTTCCCGATCCGATTAAATTGTGCTTTTTTAATAACAAATAAGGACAGATTGTGGATTCTAGTTCAACTTTTTTCATTTACCTACAAAGTCAAAACAGCGTTGTGTACACTTTTATATGCATCACAGTTGCACATTTTAATTAGTTGTGTGTGTGGGTTTGGTGCCATGGGACCTTACTGGGTCCCAAACTGCATCTAACCTCACCCACAGAGTATTGTGCTATACAGTGGCTTGTGATGGACAAATTACAATTAAATTAAAAAACTGCTTGCTTAGAGTTACGCAGCAGTAACTGTGAAATAAATATCTCACAGACAAATGAGAAGTCTTGTTTTACATGGCAGGAATGTAAAAACAAAACATCTACTGTTTCATAAATCCCTAAATATTGTCCCCTTAAAAAAATGGCATTTGTGCATATCTTAAAAATACGTTAAATACATTAAGATACATTTATGTTAATTAAACAGGACATATTTTACGTAAATTAAATTGGTTGAGAAGCACAGTAAAAAGAGATATTGTACTAAAAGAAAATGTATTGCTTTATAGAGTACCATGAGATTTAATCAAATAGCCATAAATTACAAGGAATGACGCCTGGTCCAAAACAAATTGGCAGAGAACACAGGATTATCAATTGTGGTCTAGCCTTTCACTGCAGGCTGTCCTGGCCTTATTTTATATCCATAGCTTCAAATTAACATGCATCCAAAGTAATTAAATGTCATAAAATATATCAGTAGACAGTTGAGACCATTGCCTCATGTACAAATCTTCCAAAATATTTATGTAAGTAGCATGGTCAGTAAATAACGTGATCTGATATTCAAAACCCTTATGAATAAGCCATGGGATAAAGGAAACATTTCTGAGGATCAAAATACAAAGGTAATGAACCATCTAGAGATCAGCGAGTTTGGATTATTTATATTTAGTGATGAATGTGCTGAACAATGAACATTTCTTTCTTTCACGCAATAGAATATTTTATCACTTGTTATTGCATAGTCTGAATAGTCAGAAAATATATTATAGACATATGTGGATATATAATATAAACATATATTATTACATCTTTTTATAGCAATATAATACTCAATAAACCAAGAAAAACAATTTGTTATTGTCATGATGCAGATTTTGATTTTTATGTACAGTTTTTCTGTTACTTGATATTGCACTATATATATATATATACTGTATATACAGTATATATACATTGTCCACACCATATACTACATACTGTATTTACCTGGTGCCACAGCAACAAAAACATATAAAAACTAACAAAGCTGCTGCACTCTCAGCATTTGTAAAATAGCAAAAAAGATTTATTTAAACAGAGAATACTGTACA
The DNA here is from genome assembly GCF_017654675.1 of Xenopus laevis. Taxonomy (NCBI): domain Eukaryota; kingdom Metazoa; phylum Chordata; class Amphibia; order Anura; family Pipidae; genus Xenopus; species Xenopus laevis. Next base: position 29,791,457 of record NC_054379.1, on the reverse strand, counting down.
TGCAGAATACTCAATGTTTCAGTCCTTTACAGGGACTTTCATCAGGAGTAGGTACACAAGTAACTTGTAGCAGGGTTAATAGATATACACCCTGCTACCAGAATAAAATCTGGGACTGCCCCCCTGCTGGTTGTAGGGCTGAATACTAATGGATGAATAAATTCAGCAAGCACGAATTCCGCGTCTCATCGCCGGCGATAAATTTATGAAACTGAAGGAGAAATTCTACGGCGTCTATAAATTTAGGATGGGCGTTGGAAAAGTCGATTGCGTCAAAACCAGCGAGCATCAACATTATTCAGACGCCCAATGACTTTATTGCCGGCGTCAAAATTGACGCGGGCGTCAAATGCGGTTTTTCTAATCTAAGGCCTATTTATCAACAGTCTTACTTTTGTGGTTTTAGAGGTTTTTGAAAACATGACTAAACTCACTTTCTCTAAAACCATGAATGCCATGAAAGTTATTAGAAGATCCGAATACAAAAAGTATAAATGGAAAAAAATCACAGAAAAGTTGTGGAAACTACTTTTTCGAGATCTTGCACAATAACTATGACTTTTTTGTAGCACAAAAGTTAGTGTCAAAAACTCCTGAAAAAAAAAAGTCCCACTTTTTTCCGTGAAGTCATTCTTGGAGTCAAAAAGCCTGATCCGAAAAAGTTGTGGCTTAATAAACAGGACTCTTACAGTAAATGCACCACATATTTGTTGACTAGGTTATTCGTGAAAATATAGAAGTGTGACATACAGAAATGTTTATCTATAACCTTGTTATCAGGAACCGTAAAGTAGAACTTGGAATTCAAGTTGAAGTCCAAAACCACTGACCCCCCCCCCCCCAGTTAAATAGTTATGGTAACCATTGTGTCTGTATTAAATATTTGGTTATATATTTTACACTTTACACTAGTGGTCATTGGACCTTTTCAGTTCAAGTCCGCTTGGAGGTCCAACCAATGGCAAGGGCCTCCTTTATCCAATAACACATTTACAGATATACAGTAGGAATGCGTTTACCATTTGTTCACCCATATTATTCACCCATATCTAATAATACCAATCAAAAAATCGAATCAAATATATTTTCACTCCACATCTCATCCTAATTAACCTTCAAGCTGGGCTTTTAGGTGTATCTAGGAAATCTCTTATTGGCCTTCACTTTATTCACTATAACACAAAACACTAGAATACCTAAAAAATAGACTTTCAATGTCATAGTTTACATGTTAATAATTGCCAACATAGTTTAGTGTTTTCATTTAGTTATACCACAAGCTGCACATCAATTGACAGTCGTATTCTCTGTAACAATTGTCTGACCTAGTAGCATTGTTTTCTGCTTTTGTTATGGTTCATAAAGAGTTTTAATTGATCCAGGCAGCCACAGCTTTTGGAATTTCAAATCTGTTTGGCCTGCTGTATCCTACATCAGGTCTAACAGAAAAAATATACCCTCGTTTCTTACAGACAGCGAGACTCGCTTTGCTGCACATGCATTCAAATAATTGGAGATGAAAGGGCAGCTGAAAATTGCATTTCAGGGCAAGGACGTTGTATACGTTAAATTGCACCCAAAGAGATTTTTGTCTTGTTAATTAGAATGAGTTCACCATTTGCAAAAATATATGAACCCTCTAAAACAACACCAGTGTGAACTTAACTGATGTAAGGCAGCTACTCTAAGGATAATGGATATCCTATTACCATAACTGCTGGTTTATATTGCTGGTATGGCACTTGACACTTTCTTCATATTCCGTTTAACAACCTCAATTAAGAAAACATTGGTGTAATGGTATAATAGTAGCTTGTCAAAAATCCTTAATAATGATATCATTTATTTTTTATGTCCAAAGGAATCTTTTCAAAATACTTAAATTTGTAGTTACGGTAACCATTTCAACTGTTTTTTCCCCTACGTCATAACCAAATGAAAACTGTTCACACAAGAATTGACCTGTAAACATTTAAACTGTACATTGCATGTAACCTTTATTCTGTAAATAATATATATATATAATTATATGTATTCATTTATTAATATGTTTCATTATGTGATGAATATTCAATTGGTTGTATTGTTTATGTTAAATAAAGCTATGGCCAGTATCAATCCAAAAGTTGATTGTGTCATGGATTTTATTGGTAAGTCACATACCTCCCAACATTTTGGAAGTAAAAAGAGGGACAAAAAATTTTTTCCCGCACGTAGCGCAGCAAATTTTTTGACCACACCCCTTTCTGTGGCCACACCCCCTAATTACCATGTTCGTTTTACAAAATTTGGCAGGTTATGAAAGTTTGAAAATATTTCTCCTTATCTAAACTGTGTTTTTGTGTCTCACAATTGTTCCAAAGTATCTTATTTGCACCTGTTAGCTGTTCTGGGCTCTCTGCTAAAAGCCAATTAAGTGAGAAACTTTGTTTCTTTTTCTGGCTGTTCAGTGCAGAGAAAAGAGGGACTTTCCAATACAAATGAGGGACAGCGGGTTGAGCTGTCAAAAGAGGGACTGTCCCTCCGAAAAAGGGACAGTTAGGAGGTATGAAGTCAGTTAGGTGAGTACAAGGTGGGTGATGCAGGGTCATGCATTTTGTTGCCAAAATCCATCCCAATGCTGAGTGTGCCATTGGCCTAAGTAATAGAGCAGACTGAACTTGCAGCTGACAAAAAGGTGTGTGTAAGTTCTTAAATACTGGCTGGTGAAGTCAGATCCACCATACAGTGGTGGATACTAGTGATGGGCGAATCTGTGCCGGTTGCAAAATTAATTGAAGTCAATGGGCGTCAAAATAATTTTGATGCGAGCGAAAATTTTTATATGCGCGACTATTTGGTCCAAATGCATTAAAGTTAATGGGCATCCGATTAATTTTGCTGCGGCCATTTTCATGCGCGCCAAATTTTTGATGAAGTGGATTTTTCATCTTCTAATTGTTGCCGCAGTTTCGTAAATTAATTCACATGCGAAACACGGAAGTTTGTGTCTGCCGAATTTATTCGCCCATCACTACTGATACAAACAGAGTATCTTTTCTGTTTCTTTGTCAGTACAATTCACTTTATTTTTGTTCTGTAACTGTGATAGCAAAAATAGGTTGCAAACTACCAACCGACAGGAACCGCGGTGCTCCATATTGTAATATGCAGCCTGCTGTAAGTCTTGAATCCAGCATTTCTCCTGTGCCACTTGCTACAGGCAGGCTACATTCATTAGGTTTTACATTAAAAATAAATCTGCCGTCTATGTTCCTTTGCATGCCCTATTCTTCTGGCTTATTCTTCTGTTTACCCCACTGGTCATATTGCTGCTACTTTATTCGCCAGCCGTGAATTCGCGGTTGAATTTTTTCAATTACGCCATGTGTGAATTTCTTCGCGAAACTGCAGCGAAAGTTTCCAGAGGAAAAATCTGCTAAGAAAAAATGCCCATTGACTTTAATGCATTTGGACAAAAAAGTCGCCATAAGAAAAACTGGCCATTGACTTTAATGCATTTTTAGCGAGAAAAATTGTTGCACTCGTAAGAATGATAGTGTGAAAAAACGTCCATTGACTTCAATGCGTTTCACGAAATTTTCACTGTTTATATATATATATATATATATATATATATATATATATATATATAGTTAGGAGCACTCACGGGTGTCGTGAAAAAGAGGTTTTATTGGAGTATTACAGACTACCCCACATCAACGCGTTTCGGTTCTCTCTGAACCGTCGTCAGGATGCAGAAAGAACCGAAACGCGTTGAGAAGCACCCGGGACTTGACTGATTGATGGTGAGTGCCGATTAATAATATGAATATGCAATATATGGACAAACAATCCCTGTTTTGTTTAAAGGGTAAGGCATTTTTTAGTAGCAGTATGCACAAAATGTCGCTGTCTTAAATATATTGATAATGGGTTGAGTGCAGAGGACTCTTGTATTTGACTATATGTATTTTGTGGTCACAGCCTCATTGCACCCCCGCCTAATGGTTTTAAAAAATAGTGGTGAGCACAACTTTCCCTTGTTTGTTATAGTTTATACAGGAGCACTGACCAGCTCCATGTTGTAGCTCCCACCCTTCCCAGCTATAGTCAGGTGATCCCACTGGTGTCTAATAAAAGGGCAGCCAAGTATGGAGGTTTACTTTGAAAGCAGCAAGTTAAGTTGCAGGTAAAACCAAGTCCCTTTGTAAAATGTATAATGAAGCAACAGAATTCTTAATGAATCAGATAAAATTGAGCATAGGACTGGCCAGATATGGGATGACTTTGACGTAGTTGGCCAGCTTTAATATATTGCAATATACTGTATGGACAAACAATCCCTGTTTTGTTTAAAGGGTAAGGCATTTTTTAGTAGCAGTATGCACAAAATGTCGCTGTCTTAAATATATTGATAATGGGTTGAGTGCAGAGGACTCTTGTATTTGACTATATGTATTTTGTGGTCACAGCCTCATTGCACCCCCGCCTAATGGTTTTAAAAAATAGTGGTGAGCACAACTTTCCCTTGTTTGTTATAGTTTATACAGGAGCACTGACCAGCTCCATGTTGTAGCTCCCACCCTTCCCAGCTATAGTCAGGTGATCCCACTGGTGTCTAATAAAAGGGCAGCCAAGTATGGAGGTTTACTTTGAAAGCAGCAAGTTAAGTTGCAGGTAAAACCAAGTCCCTTTGTAAAATGTATAATGAAGCAACAGAATTCTTAATGAATCAGATAAAATTGAGCATAGGACTGGCCAGATATGGGATGACTTTGACGTAGTTGGCCAGCTTTAATATATTGCAATATATGGACAAACAATCCCTGTTTTGTTTAAAGGGTAAGGCATTTTTTAGTAGCAGTATGCACAAAATGTCGCTGTCTTAAATATATTGATAATGGGTTGAGTGCAGAGGACTCTTGTATTTGACTATATGTATTTTGTGGTCACAGCCTCATTGCACCCCCGCCTAATGGTTTTAAAAAATAGTGGTGAGCACAACTTTCCCTTGTTTGTTATAGTTTATACAGGAGCACTGACCAGCTCCATGTTGTAGCTCCCACCCTTCCCAGCTATAGTCAGGTGATCCCACTGGTGTCTAATAAAAGGGCAGCCAAGTATGGAGGTTTACTTTGAAAGCAGCAAGTTAAGTTGCAGGTAAAACCAAGTCCCTTTGTAAAATGTATAATGAAGCAACAGAATTCTTAATGAATCAGATAAAATTGAGCATAGGACTGGCCAGATATGGGATGACTTTGACGTAGTTGGCCAGCTTTAATATATTGCAATATATGGACAAACAATCCCTGTTTTGTTTAAAGGGTAAGGCATTTTTTAGTAGCAGTATGCACAAAATGTCGCTGTCTTAAATATATTGATAATGGGTTGAGTGCAGAGGACTCTTGTATTTGACTATATATATATATATATATATAAAAATTTGAATAATTATTTAGTAAATAGCAGACAAATACAAGTAGTATCTAGATATTTTTGTTTGATAAATTCTTTTTTTTTTAGTGCTTGAACCGGCCAATTTAAAAATTAAGCCAGGTAGAAATGATACAGCGCTGAAAACAAACATGTGCTTGTGCTAAATAAGAAAAATATCAACCCCAAGTGAACCAATTGTCAGATACTAACAAGGCTTGACAAGTTTTGGCATGATGCTCCTTTCCTCCCTCCCATGTTCTTTGAAAAACACCAGTTAATTAGTGAGGATAATTAGTTTGCAACTAACTACATTGAGTTCTCACCTTCTCTTGCAGATGCTTGTTGATTTTGCACACATATCACTATTTCCAGACTCCATTAATCATTTCTATAATTGACTGAAAAGCATAAAACCCAAATTTAATAATACATTTTAGGATTTATTATTATAAATCGTATTCTTATTTCAGTATATATCATTTGCAATATTGGGTATTATTGCATTGTGTATATTTAGTGCTGTGGCCTTTTCACCTAATTTCCAATCATTAAACCTTTTACTTTAAACTCAGTGAAGCTTCCTATGGAATCCCATGTGTCCCAATTTCAGGGGTTCTCAGAAAGCTTGTGTATGAGTTGTTTCATTTGCACATTTCTGCAGATGCTTTTAATTTCTCCCCTGTGTCACTGTAATTATAACAGAAGAAAACAAGAGACCTGAAATGCAATTTAAAGAAAAAAAAAAAAAAGCAACGCACAATGGAAAATACATATATTGCAATATAAATCTAAAGGGATACTGCAATAAGCACAGTTATTTTTTTTACCAAGGGCTATGTGTCAATTTCAAGCAATTTACAAGCTGCACCCTACAGTGCAGAGATTAATGAACTTAAGTTGTGCTGTGCACCCACACGAAAGGCTTTTACTAATACTGTATGCTTTTACAAAAATGCTTTGCTTGTGTTTGGTAAGCTTATTGGCTTAGTAGAAACAATAATGACAATTTTCATTTTCTGTTAAAAGCCATGGTTCTAGTTTCTAGTTTTTGTGTATTCTTTAGTTTTGCAGAATTTTGACAAGGAAAGAAATAGACAAGGAGAGCTGCTGGGAATTGGGGGAAGGGAGAGTAATAACTTGGGTAAAAAAAACAATGAACAGTACATCTATAATTTCTAAGATGTAGAAATCCCTCCAATAGATGGCTAAACAATTAATGGGCTACAAGTTATAGAGGTTTAGGAGAATTATCAACATTAAGGGGCACATTTACTAAGGGGCCCATTTACTAAGGGGCCCATTTACTAAGGGTTGAAGTGAATTTTCGAATTCAAAAACTTCGAATTTCAAAGTAATTTTTGGGTACTTTGACCATCGAATAGGCCAAAATTCGATTCAGATTGAAAATACTTCAAAAATTCGCCCATTCAAAAATCAAAGTACTGTCAAAAAACTTTGACTTTGACACTTCGCCATCTTAAACCTGCCGAATTGCTGTTTAGCCTATGGTGGAACCTCCTATAACCTATATGAGCCATTGGCTAAGTTTTGAATCTAAGGTTTTTTTGTATAATAGTATGATTAAATCGTACGAATCTAACGATTCTAAGGATTTCATCGGGCGATCGAAAAATTTTAATGAAAATACCTTCGACTTCGACTAACGTACTACACCTATTCCATGGTCGAATTACAAAGTTTTTTCACTTTGAAATTTGACCCTTTATAAATCTGCCCCAAAGGGTCAAATTTTGAAGTTTAAAAACTTCGAAATTCGACAATCGAATTTGATACAGCCGTTTTTGAGCAAAGTAAAAATGGTTCAATCAAACTATTTAATCCTTTGATTCGAAGGATCGTACATAAAAAACCTTTGACTTCTAAAAACTTAGCCAAAGACCCAGAGAGGTTCTAGGAGGTCCCCCATAGGCTAAACAGCAATTCGGCAGGTTTAAGGTGGTGAAGTGGCCTATTCAATGGTCGAAGTACCCAAAAATTACTTAGAAATTCGAAGTTTTTGAATTCGAAAATTCACTTCGACCCTTAGCAAATGGGCCCCTAAAATTAGAATTTTTACTATGAATAAAAAATTTTTTGTGCTAAAACTCACAAATTCAAATGAGTGTTTCCAAATCTCAAATGTTCAAACTATATTAAGCGCAAAAAGTTCTGCATTTAAAAGCTTGTACATTCAAGTAGAAGTCAATGTGAGTGATACAAAACTTAAGCAATTTTTTTCAATTAGAATTTTTGTTGCATTTAGCTTTTCACATTTTTATTTGATCACATTTTTTACATTTAAGTTTTTCATCAATTAGCACACATTTGAGTTTGGTAAGTTTCCAAGTTTATTAAAATTTTTAAAAAAAACTTCACAGATGTGCATTTTTGAAATAAGGCACCCTGTCTCACTTGACAAGAAACACAGTAGGAAGGAGATCCCTGCCCTGTAGATCTTACAATCGAAGTGGGTGAATAACATATAGGCACAAATAGAAGGGAAACGTGCACAAAAAGCTGGGAGAGTGTTTTCAATGGATGAATAAAGGGATGGATCATGTTATCATTAGTAATGATAAAAGGAGTAGAATGACCAGGTTGTGTTATCAGATGATACCAGAAAAAATATGGCCAGTCCCACAGAACATTATATAGCCCTATGTTGTATTTGGCATCATCTTTAAATGGGACCTGTTACCCAGACATACAAGGCTGCATTATAAAAGTTGTTTAACATGTAACCCACATTTTTTTTAATTTATGGCCACATCCATACCCATTGTAAAGGTTCCTTGTACAGCTCTCAATTATTTATTACGGGGCACATTTACTAAGCTTGAGTGAAGAATTCGAATGATAAAAAATTATATTATAATTTTTTTGGGTACGTCGACCATCGAATGGGTCAAATTCAATCGAATCAATAGTCGAAGTACTGTCTCTTTAAAAAATACTTCGACTACATACTTTGCCACTTTAAACCTACCGAGGTACAATGTTAGCCTATGGGGACCTTCCCCACCAGCACGATCGCTTAAAATCGTTCGATCGCTAAATCCTTCAAATTAGATATTCGAATTTGAAGGATTTAAATTCGAGGGTCGAATTAAAAGGTTTATTAACCCTCGATATTCGACCCTTGATAAATGTGCCCCTACCTCTTCTGCCTCTATGGAGGCAGGCATTTCCTTTCACTTTCCATTCTGCAATTCTAAGAGGGTTATTTACTAAACCTAGAATTTATCTGGTTGGGCTTTTTGGGGCAAAAACTCAAATTTTTCATGGGAAAAAAACCTCAAATTTTTCAAGATTTATTATACCCCGATGCTGCTAAAAGCCCAAATACAAAAATCCGCTATCTTAGACCTGTCGAGGTCCTGTATAAATCAATGGCAGATGCACCTATCCCAATTTGAAGATATTGTGGTTTGTGCTGGGTTTAGCCCATTTATCCAAAAAATTCAGGGGGTTAGATTTTATTGTTTTTTTTCCAGATCCTATTAATTCGACTTATTTAATTAATAAGGTCAAATCGGGCATGTGAGTTTGGTCGTGTTTTTAAATAATTTCGAGTCAAGTAAATAACCCCCTAAATCTCACTGCACTTCTTACACCTCCCCTCCCTCCTTTACCGTCTATACATGTGTTGCCAGTACATGGGCATGGCATTAGGTCCCTCCCATTCTGGCACATAAACAAGATTTTTGAATGATAAAACTTGCCTTGATGTTGTGCTCTAAAGGTGGATGTCAAATGAATGAAGGAAGCACGATCTAAATAATATTTATAACATAGTAAAGTAAATTTGATTTTATTTAACAAAAACTATTGAAAATAATTTGGAATTATTTCTTAGGGTGACAAGTCCTCTTTAAATCTGACATGTTACCAAACCATAACACTCATTTCATAATAAAATCAAAGCAAATTTCTGCTTTCATCACCATTGTTTTTTTCATACTTTTTCATTTGCAACATTATGGACCTCCGTAGGTCGAGCCTAAACAAAAATTTTAAAAACATTAGAATTTTTTTTCTAATTTACGGTGATATTGTATGTAGTGAATAAAATGTTAAAATGTTCGGTAATGCAAAAGACACAATTCATCACAAAATATTAATTTAGCTATTTAGACACATTCCTAAAATGAATATGTAATATGTATAATTCATGGCTTTATTACCGGTATAATAACAATTTTATTTTCCATAGAAGAACAACATGATCAGGAGTTTGTCATTAAAAAGAATAAGTAATCCCAGCTGATGTTATTGTGTCAGCAGCCATCCTTTGGAGAGCAAATTGCTACAATACCTTATTACTGACAATAAGCAAGTTGTTTTAAATTAAGTTTTTTTTAAACTGATTTAAATTAGGATTTGGAGTCTTCGCAGGAAACAAATCTCACCTTCAATGAAACCATAAAATAAGAAGGAATATATAATTATTTTTTTTTAAAGTTTAATAGAAAAATATATATGCATTTCAGCTAAGCATATGGAGTGTGTTTTCTATCTTAGTTTATTTTTTTCTTCTTGGTTTTCAACGGTAACCTTAGTAGATACTTTATCAATAATTACACATTCTCCACTTCCCTTTGGTAACATGCCAAAGCTTTCCTGCTATCTTGCAGAAGTTATCTTCCAACTAATCCCATTAAGAAGGTTTGCAAATCAAGCAGCAAGGCCCAATGTCCCCACACAATGATTAAATTTCTCTTCTTTGCTATTGTATTTTTTCAGCATGTTGAATTAAACATAATCATTTGTAACTTAAATTATGTGTATACATAAATTAGTAGGTATTGACTGTACCTAATATTTTTGTTATTTTAAATACAATTGAAATAGCAATTTTTTATTATTTTATTATTAAAAGCCAGATAAATACCTGGAAAATAGGGCATTCCGACACTTTTGCAATGGCAAAAGTAGGTTAAAGAAATGTCTCGACCAAGTCACTCATTATATCCCGTGGGGTAATATAACCTCTATTCATTAACCTTAATAAATATATTAAGGCTTTTTAAAGGTCTGCTACATGATGCCAGTATCTTGTCACTGATAGCACTCTATATTTTATTTATTCCTTTGCAGTTTAAGTTTATAGAGATAACAGCATTGTCTTCTAATCTTAAAGAAGAAACATTTACAGTATTATCTGCCATCTTTACTTATTGAATTTATTAGTGATGAGCAAATCTGTCCTGTTTCGCTGTTTAACTTAAGCGGAACAAAGTCAATGGGTGTTTTTTCTTATGGCGACTGTTTTGTCACAGCAACAATTCAACATTTTTTTTATGCGCAACAATTTTTCCGCATGCAACTTTTTTGTTGTGCCAAATTTTTTCATTCAAATTTTTGCCACAGTTTTGTGAAAAAATTTCTCTGCTAATCCATGCCTGGCAAATAAATTCTTTCATCACTAGAATTTATACTTTTACATACTTTTCACTGGGGCTCATTTATAAACAGACAAATTTGCTCCCTTTTTTATTCCAAGCGGCTTCAGATAAAATAAAGTCACTCAAGGTTCCGGGGATATATCCTGCAGCTTGACAGGTACTTAGTGATCTAACTCTCCACGGTGCCAACTCCTTCACTCGCTCAGCCTCGAAATATAAGAATGACAAACCACAAATTGTGCGCTCTCTTAATAACGGCACCGGATCCCTGCTAAGATAATACTTACAGGTTCCTCCGGGCACAGTCGCGAGTTACAGCATGCTCACAATATGGTTCCGCTGGCGATCCCGTATGTCTGTGTCAGCACTCGTTCTCAATGGAGTCCTGCTTCCAGTTCTGTGCGTTGTCTTGTGTTCCACTGCCTCTGTGTCCACTGCTTCACTTCCTGGTTCCTCCATCTCATATGAATTATCACTGAGATTGGTTGTTGCGGTATTGATGCTGTGGGCTGGGAAATTGTTCGAGCAACAAAGGGAAAGCTCAAAATAGCAATATATATTTTTGTATTTTTATATAAATCTGCCCCTTAATGTAGTGATATGTGTATAGCATGAGACATGTGAATAACTTCTGTTTTCATAAGGCTTTACGCTAGGATCAAATATAGTTAATTAGGCTGCCTGTATGTTTTTGGGTGTGAACTATGTTCATGCTCATGACAATAAGCCTTTATTTATAAGTGATCCTTAGTTGTACTGTATCCCAAATGCAATAAATGTTGATGGTCTTTATGTATGTTTTTTTCATAGAGCTTTTAATAAATAATTGTGCTAAAATGTGTGTTTTTTTTGAAGTTCCCAACAAGTGGTTTGGAAAGCGGTATGAAAGTTGAGGACATCAATAAAGAAATAACCAATAAAAAAGTGCCACCTTCCAGGAAATTTAAATTTGAAAATGAAAAGATGAATATTAAGGCAAATAGTTCAATGAAGCATAAAAACTAAAATGAAGACCAACTGATAAGTTGTTAACAATAGGTCAATTGATAGCATAGTAAAATCAATTAAAATGTGTTTTCTTATACCTGACAATGTTTAATAATGTCTACAGATTACCTGTTTCCCAAGACACAAAAGTATTACCCAGAACAGTTCATTTATTTCAACTACACCATTACCCAAGGAGGTTTCGCTGTAAGTTACATAAGAGTACGTAGCAGAAGAAGTTCACAGTAATTGATATTTTAAATAGGTCAAAAGAAAAAAGTATGGCCCATAGGTTGCACCTTCCCACTGTGTCAATCTGAAAATCCCAAAATGATATAAAACTTAACTTTTACCTCTAGTCATTTTAAAATAAGAGACGAAAAATTAATGTATAAAAGAAAGATTAGGAGAGAAAATCTTTTCTGACTCCAGGTATTGAAGTTGTAATAAACATAAATATGTAATGTCATAGAAATTTTTAAAAAAAAACAACTGGAGTTATATGAAAGGGTGGTATTTACGTGGCAACAATTTTACTTTAAAAAACAATAGAATCTGACTCAGATGCACAGAGAGATTCTTTGTTTTATTAATGTTTATATGTTTACGCAGTGTAGCCATCACTGTATTTTGCTTGAAAAGAGTATATTGATTAATCAAAATTGATGTAGTTTCATTATAATCATTTACAATATATATATATATACACATATATATATATATATATATATATATATATATATATATATATATATATATATATATATATATATATATATATATATATATATACACAAATGTGCTTTTGTCTGAAATATTAAGCTACAAACATGTTACAGCATTATGGAATGTCATTTTCTAAATGACAATAATGCAGGAAAGCCAATTGTGCTCTAAGAATAAAGGAGCATAAGAGACAAGAATAAAGTACCAAGTCATTTCTCTTGCTTAGAAAATTGATTGACACTTTTGGGGTTACAAGTTCAGAATCACACTGAGATATTTATGCTTTCATAAAAGCATAAAACTACAAAATGTCATGCTGTAATTTTCTGTATGTGAATATCTACATTCTTATTGAATAGAAGGCTCTTCATTTGAATTGAGTTTTCCAAGGTCATATGTGATGGTAATGAAGTCTTGCTAATGTTGATTGAAAAGGATTCCCACTGTTTGTGGCCAGTGTTTATATGTGAAAAGCCATATTCATGAGAGAGAACACAGCAGGAGATAGAAAACTTTCCCCAAGACTTAGTAAACGTTGAACCACCTCTCCTACCAAAACTATTCCATCAGATCTCTTTGAAGAAAACTGACATTATAACTGTTCAACATAGTTAGGTCTTAATCTGCAACCTGAAGCTTGGCTTCTCTTTTTGTATAATTGGAGCAAAGGCAAAGAAGCCTTCGGGGCACAATTTATACCCCTCTACCAATATAAATATAATAAGTTACTATGAAATGCCGATAACAATAAACCGGTTAGTGGGCAGTAAAATCATTCCTGTCTCTAAAAAATGACTTATTGTCAAAACTTGCTTCTAGTCATAAGTGTTGAATGTCATACCATAGATTGCTCTTTGACCTTTAAATACTGGTGTCTCAATGGCTTCTTAACAAGCGTTTTAACCTTCTAGAGATACTGATATGATAGCTCTTCAATGTTTTTTGTTTTTTATTACTGAATTAAATCTACCATAAAAAAACGATACATTTAAGTGCTCACGCATGTTGGGCATAACATACCAATCTGTACATTCTTTAATACAAAATATTTCAGATAGCAGCATTTCCAAGTTATATATTTTCCGATATATAAATATATTCTGTCTGCTGTATATCATAGGTATCTTAAGTACCTCCAGTGTCTAGAAGACTAATGTTTAATGTACTGTTGCTCCATGAAGAGATGTCGTATGAAGGGGGTAAAAATTGATTGCTGTTAGGGCTGGAATGTGTGCATTACTGAGAACACATTCTATTTTGTTGCCTTATTCCTGGTATCCTTTACCTGACTATCATGGTCTTTGGCAAACAACTTATACATTAGAAGTTGGCTTTGTGCCATATTAAGTCTCTATCAATTGCTTTTTATTCTTTGTAAGCTCTTCGGGAAGACCTGGACTGCATGCTAATGAGGAGGACCAGGCTATATGGACAACTATATGCTATACACTTAGTTTTAAATATTAGCCATCTGGTATGTGAGCAATATTGTATAGGGCCACAATGTTCATTTTTTTCGGGTAATAACTAACGCAGCTTTCCTGATTTAATAAAGAAAATAAGCAGTGGAAGAACAGGTAGTGTGTCCACATGGAAAGTACGTTTAGGTTACTGATCACTTTAAATCAAGTCTACTTTTACATCACCTTGAACTCATCTTTCTTATGCACAGCATTGGAAAATGCCTTGTTTTATTCTGGTTGGCAGTTCCTTAAAGTTAATTTGATCTTGTTGCTTTCTAAATAATCTATAATAGTATTGATAAAGCTGCATATTATTAGAAATCATACAGGGAACACTGGCAGCATAATTATCCAGTTAACCTCTACTTTCCCTTCTTGCTGCTCCTTTTCTTTGACTTACTATGCCCAATTTCCTTTATATACAGTAGATTCTTCCCTAAATCACTTTTACCAGGGTGAAATTAAATTGTTAAATTAACGGTTAATGTATAATAAGGTTGGCCACTAGAGGATGTTAGTGGTTGAAAGTGATTTCCTAGAGTAGAGACTAGAGATGTTATAAAATGGGAGGCTCTGATGGTAAAGCAGTAGGATGTGCCAAGACTGACAGGCAGGAAGTCATGGACGCAGTAGAGGCAGCCTACAAGGAGAGGTACTGAAGATAGCTAGTTAGAGGCCTAGCTTGTGTTATAGCACACTCTAGGAGTATGAGGTAATATGGGATAATTAGCATGGGCAGCTATAGTCCCAGTAAGGAGTGAGTGGGTAAAGTGATCCCACCAGTCAGGTAGAAGCAGATAGGTCGGGCATGGAAGAGAAACTGGTGAAGGATGTGAGACTCACACTGGAAGCACCTGAAGAGCCTGGTGTCTGGAAAAGGCCCTGAAAGTGGGGGAAGTGTTGACTAGACCCCTAGTAAAACATCAGAGGGTGAGAGTGGGAAGGGTCACTGGAGAATCCAGGGAGTGTACTTGAGAGGTGCCTGTGTGTGTATCAGTGATGTGCGGGCTGGGGTTTTCCCGACCTGCACCCGGCCCTAACCGCCCTCCCTCAGCCCACGTCCACTAGCATGCGACTTCCAGGTTGCTTTTATAGACCCACACCATCCTGCCCCTTTTGTGATGTCATTGGCGGGGCGGGTTGGCGCGGGTCTATAAAGCCGGAAGTCGGCATTTGAAGGTGGTGGGCGGGGAGAGCAGAAGAAGAGCTCAACCTGCACCCACCCACGAAGATGAGTTCACGGTTGGCCCGAACCCAGCCGACCCGTGGGTAAACCAACGGGTATCGGGCCAGCCCGCACATGACTAGTGTGTGTCCCACCTGAAAGGGTATAATTATGCCTGTGTCTCAGTGAAGTGTAATCAACATCAAAAACACTTAGGGGCCGATTCACTAACTTCGAGTGAAGGATTCGAAGTAAAAAAACTCGAATGGGCTACTACGACCTTCGACTACGACTTCGAATCGAACTATTCGAACTAAAAATCGTTCGACTATTCGACCATTCGATAGTCAAAGTACTGTCTCTTTAAGAAAAAACTTCGACCCCCTAGTTCGCCATCTAAAAGCTACCGAACTCAATGTTAGCCTATGGGGAAGGTCCTCATAGGCTTTCCTAAGTTTTTTTGATCGAAGGATATTCCTTCGATCGTTGAATTAAAATTTTATCGTTCGATCGAAGGAATAATCAGCACTATTTGTGCTAAAATCCTTCGACTTCGATATTCGAAGTCGAAGGATTTTAATTCCCAGTCGAATATCGAGGGTTAATTAACCCTCGATATTCGACCCTTTGTGAATCGGCCACTTATTGTGCAGGAAATTAGTAGGATAGTATTAGTATGGTTTGCAAATCCCTATTCTGTACATATAACTAGATATGTTCAGAGCAGAACTTCGGGGGAATGAGGAATTAATGGAAAACCAGAATTAAAAAAAATAATTATATTAATATACTATACCTTATTTTATACCTTTATTTCGTGTACACTGAATTAAGGAGATGCTTTAAACCATTAAAGGTAAATTGAAATGTGTGAACTTTTATTTAGAATTGTTTTAATATTAATCTTATTTTAACAAAGAGAAACAGTCCATTGATTTGTTATTGTGGTGTATTATCCCGATATAATTTGTTCTCATCTTTAATACAGTTGTTAGTGGATTTGAAATGATATTTATTGTTCCATGAGTTCATAAATCCAAATGAAGAATTTTTTTATCGACCCATAACATTCCATCAATTAATGAAGGTGATATCAAGCCTAACACATTGAGGGGTTGATTTACTTGAACTTTTTTTCTGAAAACAAAGTTGACCTAACTCCCTTCGAAAAATTAAATTCATTTATCAATAATTTGTCACAACAAAATCGAGTGTCATTTCGTATCATACGGTTAGCGATGAAAACTCAATTTTATTGAATATCGAAACAACTTCAGGGTTGACTATTTTTGGATTCAGATTTTTAGTAGACTTGGGGTATGATGACTCTCTAAAAATTCAAGGGTTTTTTCCATGAAAAATTTGAGTTTTACCCCCTAAAAACCTTGACCAGAAAAAGTCGAGGTTTAATCAATATCTGTAACAAACAAGGGAAAGTTGTGCTCACCACTATTTTTTAAAACCATTAGCAATGAGGCTGTGACCACAAATTACATATAGACAATTACAAGAGTCCTCTGCACTCAACCCATTATCAATATATTTAAGACAGAGACATTTTGTGCATACTGCTACTGAAAAATGCCTTACCCTTTAAACAAAACAGGGATTGTTTGTCCATATATTGCAATATATTTAAGTGGCCAACTACATCAAAGTCATCCCATATCTGGCCAGTCCTATGCTCAATTTTATCTGATTCATTAAGAATTCTATTGCTTCATTATACATTTTACAAATGTCACTAGGGTCTGGTCACTAGGGTCCAAATCATCCCAGCAACCATGCATTGATTGAATAAGAGACTGGAATATGTATAGGAGAGTACGTTGAATAAGAGACTGGAATATGTATAGGAGAGTACGTTGAATAAGAGACTGGAATATGCATAGGAGAGTACGTTAACAGAAAGACTAAGAAAATTTGCAGGTGAAAATTTGCCTGCATCAATTTCCGATTTTTTTCGTGAAAACTTTTGAATTGCTAGATTTTTTTGTGAAAACAGTCGGATTGCTAGATTTTTTTGTGAAAATGTTCGAATTGCTCGATTTTTTTGGGGGGAAACCGTTCGACTTGTTTGATTTTCCCGTGAAAACGTTAGAATTGCTTGATTTTTTCGTGAAAATGTTTGAATTGCATGATTTTTTTCGTGGACTTTCCAATTTCACGATTTTTCGCACATTTTTAGGGAGAAATTCGATCATCACTATTGTTTAAGCACCCTCATGGAAGGAATTATCAAAAGTGCACATGCCCGAGTAGAGACACTACCTTAATCCATCCAACCATATATGTACGGGCAACCTTATTGAATTATTCAAACAGGAAAAGCTGGAAACGATATATCTATTTTTCTGGTGGCAAGACAAAATAGAATGTACCATCGTACCTGGGTACCTTTTTCAAAAATATAAATAACTATGCTTATTTTGATTATTGCTGTCAAATGTGTTGTACAGTATACCCCAATGCATATCACTTTTGCCAGTACACATTTTACTCACTGGTGGTGTAAAAAATTACAAATGCAACAATCAGAAAAGCATGTTTCCATGACTGGGTACCATATAAGGGATATAGCGTCTGTACAAGAAATGTGGGGAACCATGTAAAGTATAGTTTGTGTGATTTTGCTTAAAAATCTGTGGCATTGCTTACACCTCTGCCGCCCCCCTTTCCAGTGCTGGAGGGGGTCCATGGGGCTGCACATCACTAATGCAGAGAGCACAATTACCATATCATATTTTAAAAAATTTGCAAAAATGTCTATTGGCAAATGGAAAATTATTGAGACCTGTTATCCAGAATGCTCCGGACCTAGGGTTTTCCGGACAACAGATCTTTCTGCAGTTTGGATCTTAATACTTTAATGGGAGAGTAATATGTTTCACTAGCACAAAAAAACCTGTGCAATGACACTTGCGAATGTTAGCGACCATGTTTGAGTAATTTTTGACTGATTACAGACATCACTTACTTCATCACAAAGGTTGTAATGGCTTTTGTGAACATTCGCAGTGTATGTAATAAAATTTCACAATTTTTTGCAACAAAATTAAACAAAACTCCAGAGCAGGTGTTAACATTTTCTTAGGGACCCATTTACTTAGTTTGAGTGAAGGAATAGAAGAAAAATAGTTCGAATTTCAAATGGTCGAATATGGCTACTTCGACCATCGAATGGGCTACTTCGACCTTCGACTACGACCTTCGAATCGAACGATTCAAACTAAAAATCATTAGACTATTCGACCATTCGATAGTCGAAGTACTGTCTCTTTAAAAATTTCTTCATCCCCCTAGTTCGCCACCTAAAACCTACCGAGGCCAATGTTAGCCTATGGGGAAGGTCCCCATAGGCTTCCTAACAATTTCCTGATAGAAGGAATATCCTTCGATCGATGGATTAAAATCCTTCGAATCGTTCGATTCAAAGGATTTATTCGTTCGATCAAAGGATTATTCCTTCGATCGTTAGATCGTAGGAATAGCGCAAAATCCTTCGACTTCGATATAATATATTAATTAACCCTCGATATTCGACCCTAGGTAAATGTGCCCCCAAGTGATAATGCACAAAGTAATTTGACAACCAATGGTTTTACATTATGGGCAATGCTAAACATTCACAAAGACGCCATTTTAAATAACGATTGCGATTTTTAATCACATTCCCCCTTAATTCTCTAGAACATTTTTGCTTACCATAAGGATAAATTCTATTTTAGTTTGGATCGAGTAGAATATACAGTTTTATTATTACAGAGAAATCATTTATAAAAAAATTGTATTATTTGGATAAAATGGAGTCTATGGTAAATGGCTTTTCCGTAATTCAGAGCTTTCTGGATAATGGGCTTGATAACATATCCCATACCTGCACAAATACTATATTTGATTGATATACTTTAAATTAAGCCTTTTTTTAGCTCTACCAAGATACCTGAAGGACTCAAAAGCTCTTCTTAGTCTAATAATCACTATTAAGTATGTGAATGATTGATGTTCATTATGTCTAATACCCAGTTTAATAACCCAGTTATTTCCTAGGATCATTACTAAGCTGTTCTAACTTAAATAAAAATACTGATCATTCATTTTGAAGCATGTATGTAATAAAGATGCTGCAGGAAAGCCTCCTCTCTTTTGCCAGTAGGATTCAGCAGCAACTGATAGTCTTACGTTAACAAGCTAATATTTCATCCATGGAGTGGTAATGGCTAAATTTGCCTGTTGAGGAAAAGAGCACATGTGCAGGCATTTGCCTGACACAACGTCTGCTGTCATGGCCTATTAAAACTAGTTTACATGTGCATGTCGAATTAGATGAATATGTATGTGACCTCTTTCATAGCTATCACTCATTGGTCTCTAGCCCCCGCAGCAGTGAAACAGCACCTCTTATTAGACACAGCTTGAGTTACAAGCATGTTATGCTAATGTTTCTTAAGAACTTTAGGGCTTATTTGTCTCCTTATGAGAAGCTGATAGATGGCAATATTTTAAAAATATACATAATTATTAAGCAGGCTAAATTATCCAGTGTGTTTTTATCAAAGATAATGCCCCCTTTTAAAGTTCTAACTGTTCCTGCCGTTGGCAGTGAAGAGCATTGCAATGACTTTAGGATATTCTGACCTCAGTTCAGAAAAGAAACCTTTTAAAACTGAATATCTTTCAACAAAAAGATACTTGTTCAGATAACTCAAATGATATTGTGTATTTACAATAGTCTAAATAGACAATTATAAGCAACCCCCATATGTAATAAAAGGCACTAAGTTTGCCCAGGAACAGTACCCCATAGCAATCAAGAATATTTTTGCATTTAAACAGGTGACCTGCTGATTGATTGCTATGGGTTACTGCTCCTGGGCAAACTTAGTGCCTTTTATTACATAACCCCCAAATATTTACTAAAAAATACCCCAAAAGCCAATTTAAAGAAATAATGGACACTGGTTTTTTCATCCATTAAATACCCCTTTAAATAAATCACTTTGTCTGAATCAATCATAAAAATGTTTTATAAGGGGCAGATTTATTAAGGGTCAACGTGAAAATCTGAATTTCTTTTTAGTCAAAACTCTCAAATTTGAATTGTGAATTATCCAGACTCGATTTGAGTTTTAATTCGTATTTCAAAATTTATCATACTCCGGCCCTTTAAGAACTCGAATTTGTCAGTTTGTCTAAAACCTGCCGAAATACTGTATAAGTCAATGGGAAAGGTCCAGGGATCAATTTGGTGTTGTTTGTAGCCTTCCTGACATTCAAGTTTTTTTGGTACATGAACTAGGCAGGTTTTAGGTGGCGTACATTCATGGTCAAGATGTGCTAAATCTCACATCCGAATTTACATTTAAATAGGGGGATTCAAATGTGTGAATTTTTACACCAAAATGTATTTTTTCTAAAATTCATATTTACTATTTGACCCTTAATAAATATGCCCCTTTAGGTGTGCTGTACTGCTGCATGGACATAGTCATGGAAATCCCAAGTTATTGACATGAAAACATAAATGAATCTTAAAAAATAAAAAGAGGGAAAAAAGAAATCAAATAACTAAATCAACTTAGACTACCTGTGCTCTTTTTTACCAACCCTACATATAGTTATCTGGAATAGCATCAGCTGTTGGGTGAATCCTGGGAGACAGCTTATGTTTGATTCTACAGTGGAGTTGTTCTAGCTAGTAGCAGGGGGTTAGTACCCAGTAAACTTTCTAGGGCATACCAAGTGGTATGCTCCCATCCTAATGACTTCAATGTAGGGAGTTATTTACTAAACTCCGAATGCAAAAATCACAAAAAAATTCATGATTTTTTATATAAAATCTGACTTTTGAAAAATCACAAATTTTTCAGAATTTATTAAACCCAGAGGATGGAAAAGTCAGAATCTGAAAATCCGGCATCTCAGACCTGTTGAGGTTGCATATAAGTCAATGGGAGAAGTCCCAATGATTTTTTGATGTGTGCTGGGTTTCAGGCAATACCCCAAAGTATTCGGGGGTTTCGGGTGAAAATCATGAAAAAATTGTGAAAATCGATGAAAAAGTCCAAAAAATTAATGAATTTTTTTTTCCCGCAAGGCAAATTTTCGGGAAAATTTTATAAGAAATAATCGTAAAAATCACAAGCAGATTTGATCAGAGTTTGTAGCAGAAAATATTGAGATAAATTGGGACTGTGATAAATAACCCCCATAGCGTTTCTTGTTTCACCCTTGATTGTGAAGCTCGATGAGTGACCAGATTTAACCTGTGTATTAAAATGAATTCCATTTTTGGTTTTAAAGTAGCATTATAAAAATGCCATTTATTGTTGTTCTAGGTGATATTTTTGGCTAATAAAATAAAAACTATTTTGCATAAAAAGAATAGGAAAAGGTTTCTACTTCCTTGGGTATGTTACAGAGAATAGAAATAAATTAAACCAAGTGGGATAATATATATAACTGTATCATCATGAATTTATTTATAGGAAAATTTACTTTTTCTGCTATTTTAATCTTCAAAATAGGAAAATGTCTCAACATTTTTGAACTGGATTACTTGAAGAGAGGTAGGTAGAGGTAGGTTGTTATGTAGCATATATACATATGAATAATTGTTGTATTACTCTGCTATTATATGGCATAATCATGGTTGTTTCTATCTGATGATGCCCTATCTTTAAACAAGAAGCAATTTTATTCTCCCCATTTTTATGTGGGTTTCCTCTGGGTGCTCGGGGCTACTCTAAGGGGCATATTTATCAAAGGTTGAGTTATAGAGTTTTCGTCACCTTGAATGAACTCGAATGACTTTGAAACTCTGAATAGTATCTTATTTAAGAATATGTCTAAAACTCCCCGATCCGAAAACTCAAATCAAATTCGAATCGAGTTTTTTTCTCTGAATGTCAGGAAGGCTATTAACATCTTCAAATGGGTAACTGGACCTCTGCCATTGACTTCTATATGAATTCGGCAGATTTTAGGTGGCATACTATTAATTTCGAGTTGTTACCAGGGTCGTGGTATGATAAATTTTGAATTTGAATTCAAATTCAAGTTTGGATTATTCCCAACTCGAATTTGTGAGTTTTGACCAAAAATCCAACTCAATAATTTGAATTTACCATTTACCAAGGACCTTAAAGAACCAGTAACTTCAAATTTAAAAAAAAAAATCGTTAGTATACAACGAAAAAAAACCCCACAAAGACAAATAACATATTGAAATCATGAAGTCATTATTAAGAAATAACTTACCAAAACTCCACTTGCCCTCCTCTTCAGAAAAGGAGATACAGCGTTCCTTTGTGCTGCGCTCAAGTTCTCCTCCCTGCCTTCCTTATAGGAGATAGCCAGGAAGGAGAAATCGAGCGCCACACGATGGATCGTCGCCATGTCACCTTTTCTGAAGAGGAGTGCCAGCGGAGTTTCAGTAAGTTATTTCTTAATAAAGACTTAAGGGCATATTTATCAAAGGTCGAATTTCGAATTGAAAAAACTTCGAAATTCAAATTCAAAAAGACCAACCGAAATTAAATCAAAGTTTTTTTTTTGGTCAAATAGGTCAGTTTTTGATGTAATAGGTCCGTATTCGGCCAAATAAAAATTATACGAATCGAAGGAATAGCGCATTCGATCGAATATGATTCAAAGTTTTTCCCAAAAAAAACTTTGATTTTTCAAATTCCACCACTTGATTCCATATATGTTCTAGGAGGTCCCCCACAGGATAAAACAGCAATTCGGCAGGTTTTAGATGCTGAATGGTCGAAGTTGAATTTTTAAAGAGACAGTACATAATTTTCTAAATTAGATTTTTTTTCAAATTCAAATCGAATTTGGACTATTCCCTAGTCGAAGTACACAAAAATAGCTTGAAATTCGAATTTTTTTCATTCGAAAGTTCACCTCAACGTTTGATAAATCTGCCCCTAAGTGATTTCAAAGTTTACTTTGTGTTTTTTTATTTCGTTGTATATTAACGAATTTAGAAAAAAAATTTGATGTTACTGGTCCTTTAATAAATCTGCCCCTAAAACCATGCTGGCAGGTTCATGGGCACCTGATAAAACTAACCATAATGGCTGCTTATGTGACCTTAACATGTGAGATCCCAAGTAAATACACAATAAAACTTTATGAACATGAAAACAATGTGGAAGCATCTTTCCATATTCTAGGAGACACATTCTGTATTTAAACAGGATGTCTGGTTAATCTGATAGCTAGTGAATAGTGTAAAACTAATTCTATATGGTAAAATTACAAATCCTGTATGTGGCCTTCTGCCAATGCAACTGAGAGCTTAACAAGAAATCAGATGGTGGAAAATGGAAATCCGTATAATTCAGATCATTTTCTGATCCAGGGAAATAGCAACTAAAAACAATTTGTAGCATCTGAAGCGAATCACATTAAAATTAACATTTGTTTCCATGATAAGTGTTTGTAAAGTCATTTGCATTACTGTAAAATAATGCAGCCTCTGTGTAGAGCCATGCCATTTTTTCATTTTTTAAAGTGGTAGTTGCTCTTAAGTTTAACTTTTAGTTTAATCTAAAACAGTTTGCACTTGGTCTTTTTAGCATTTTCTTTAAAACTAACTTTTGTTCTGCAATTCTTCTGTTTGGAATTTCTATGGATATCTCGCTGCCAAGGTCCCATTTATGTTTACCATAAGGTTAAGGCTGGAACATCAAAATTGAAGATGAGTAAAAAGGGCCTAGACAGACATAATAGACATAAAATCAATAGAAACTATAGTAACATAGCCATTGATTGCATGGGTCAGTGCCACTCTACAACCAGACATAATTATTAAGATTAAGGGGCAGATCTATCAAAATGTGAGTTTAGAGCTTAATAAATAAAGAACTCACCCATAATCTATTCATTTACAGGTATATGGGATTTTTAGAATTGATCTTATCAATTGGTGAATATTAGAACTCAACATTTGATAAGTACAATTCTAAAAAATTCCAATAGGAATGAAAATAACACGAGTGAATTTTTATTTATTAAGCTGTAAACTCATATTTTGATCAATCTGTCCCTATGAATGGCTAGCAAAACAAATAATTAAAAAAAAAATCAATTGAAAAGTTGCAAAGAATTGAAATTTTGGAAACTATAATACAAATTTTTGAGTTTTAAAATTTTTTTAAAGAACGTGAATTTTAACGTTAAGGGGGTTGTTTATTAAAGCTCAAAATTTTCTGATCGGGCTTTTAAAGGGGAAAACTGGAATATTTCACGGAAAAAAACTCCAATTTTTTTGAGATTTATTATACGCCAAAGCTGCTAAAAATCCAAATCTGAAAATACTCCATCTGAAACCTGTCAAGGTGTTGTAGAAGTCAATGGCATATGTCCCTTTACCAATTTGAAGATATCGTGGTCTGAGCTGGATTTTGTACAATAATCTGAACAATTTGGGGTCAAAGCCGAAAAATGCGTATGCTTCAAGTTTTCACTCCATTTTATCACTCTGTTCCCAGAATTTTTCACAGTTATTTTATTAAGGTAAAATTGTGGATGGGAGTTTGGTCTAGTTTGTTTTATTGAAATTATGAGAAAAATTTGAGTTTTAGTAATTAGTCCCCTTATGTGAAATTAGAGCCCACCACAGTAAAATCTGCCACTCTCTATTCATTCCTATGGGAACTAAAAGTTTGAGTCTGGGAAATGAAATATACATATGCAATATATGATTACATAAACAAGATGATTCTGGAAAATCCTTATCAGAATACAAGCTGATTTATTAATGCTCGAGTGCTCGAGGATTCGTTTCCTAAAAGCATGCATGAGTTTCTAAACTCTGCATCAGAATACCTTGCTGTCGATCTTTTTTTTTCTCCGAGTGGGACTTTAAAAATATAACTTTCTATTTTAAAAACGAACTTTCTATTTTTTTGTCGGGGGAATAAAAAAGATTGTCAGCAAGCCGAAGTATTTCAATGCTGAAACCTCGAGTGAGTTTTAGGAAATGAATACTTCAGCCCAGAGGCTCCAGCATTAATAAATCAGCCCCCTTGGTCCTTAGTTTTTTATTTTATGTGTTTAATTACAGGGTAGCACTATTGGATTATATGTGCGGGTTCTTTAAAATTTGCTGCATTTTGAAATGGGATTCTTTATACTGAGAAAGCTCTTAGTAATAACAGGTGGTGAGAAGGCATGGTACATTCAGATTGCACAACATGATAAATGAATTAGTGTTATTGGTCAGATGGGCGCTACTAATCCTTGGGACATTCTAAATATAAATAGCACGACTGCTCTTGATAACATGTAAATGAATTAGATTCTCCTATTTACAGTACATAGTGCACTAAAAGGAATTTGAATACATATCATACACATTCTGTTCAGATCAGGGCTTCTCATTTTAGCAAGAGGAACACAGTGCACTGCTGGGTATTCTGGGTTTTTGCTGACCATCACTATTGCCTCATTCACTGCAGTTTATTTATATGGTACTCAAAGTCAAGCACCAAAAATGGTATTACTGTTCTTGCCAGGAGAAGCAACTGGAGCGCCCAAAAATGACTTCAGAGTTCAGCTTTTCTTTTTATCTAAATTATTTTTTAACTTTCAAATTTGTTCAATATCAGTATGAAAAGCCCAAGCTAGAGACCTTTCACTTTTGATGCTTAAAGGGGAACTCCGACTTCCAAACCAAAATTTGAGAAAGAGGCCCACATAACACAGAAACCCCTAATATACCCATCACAGTTACCTGTTTTTTCAAAAAGTATGAATAAATGCCATTTTCTATGCTGAAATCCAGCTGTTTAACAGTTCTTCTCTTTCTGCATCATTTGAAATCCTGGCAGGGAAGGAGGGACTAAACACTGATGTTACAAAGTAACAGTAGTCAGACAGCTCAGCAAAGTAGTCAGACAGATCAGCCGGAGAGCAAGGGGCTAGCCTTAGGGAATTGTTCCAAACCATTAAAAATCATGAAAAGTCTTCATATTTTTTTAATTGATGTGTATTGCAAAGTTGTTTGAAATTATGTTTACTTTCCAAAAAGCTTAAGTTATGTTTTTGTGGAGTTCTCTTTAAATTAGCCTTACTGTGTTATATACTTTGCTTCCCACTTTGTACCCATCCAATGATAATTGCAGCAATGCTCCTACCAGGTCCATTGATTGCAATGCTGTGTGTGTTATGTATGCCACACACTGTCAAGTATGTTGGCAGGTGTCGTGACATTGCCTTCATTGCGACACAGTGAAGACACTGGGACAACTTATAGCCCTCTCTACTCTTAGGGGCTTCAACATCAGTGGCGATGTTGCCCATAACAATCAATCAGCAATTAGATTTCAACAGTCACCTACAATTTATAAAACAACAGCAAAGATCTGATTGGTTGCTATGGGCAATCCGTGTTTTTCGTAGAAGTAAAGGTCAGCGCTTAAAACTCATGGCTCTAATAAATGGGAAGGAAAGAAGCCGTATTCCTAGTCAAATAATTAACCAAATTATTGAAATGCATAATATCCTGGCCAGGACTAATAGCAACTTAAGAACTGTTTGGGGTTGCTTTCCTCTCTGGTACAAAACGAAGAAGGGGCTTCCCCAGTGCGAGGAACTCGCTCCGTTTCCCCGCCAGCAATCCGTAAACCCAAAATGCCAACCGTGGGACTGTGTGGACTAGGGACCAGTTCCAAAAAAAGTCACAATCTAATAGACTCCTTAATTCCTACGCGTTTCGCGCATATGCACTTTATCAATGAAAAACTAAAACAACTTTCTTCCACCCTCTTATACTCTGCTTAAACTCAAATTTTTGGCTTTGCTTATGAGACCCATCACAGACCACGATATCTTCAAATTGGAAAAGGGACATCTGCGATTGACTTCTACAGAACCTCAACAGGTTAGAGATGGAGTATTTTCGGCTTCTGACTTTTCAAAGATTTGGGATATAAAAAATTTTGAAAAATTTGAGCTTAATAAATAACCCCCACAATAAACAGGTAGCTAAATAATTAAAAAAACACAAATAAAAAGTCATCAGTCATCAGTTGCAAATTGTCAATATCGCTCTTTACATCATACTTAGGGGCATATTTATCAAGGGTCGAATTTCTAATTGAAAAAACGCCGAAATTCGAATTCAAAAAGACCAACCAAAATTAAGTCAAAGTTTTTTTTTTTGGTCACATTTGGTCAGTTTTTGATCGAAGGTCCGTATTCGGCCGAATTCGAGTCGTAAGAATCAAAGGAATAGTGCATTCAGTCGATTTTGACTCGAAGTTTTCCACCAATTGACTCCAAAAGGTTCCAATTAGGTTCTAGGAGGTCCCCCATAGGCTAAAACAGCAATTCTGCAGGTTTTAGATGGCGAATGGTCGGTCTAATTTTTAAATTTCGATATTCAAAATTTTTTTTCAAATTCTAATCGAATTCGGACTATTCCCTAGTCAAAGTATACAAAAATAGCTCAGAATTTTTTGCATTCGAAAATTCACCTCGACCTTTGATAAATCTGCCCTTTAAAGTTAACCTTAGGAAGAACAACCCCTTTAATGAAGATTCACCCATCTATGACATTACACCTATTATTACTATTCATACCATTTGTGTTGTAACATGGATTAGGGTTGACACCAATAGGGAGGTGACTTATTTTGTAAAGGAACAGTAACACCAAATAATGAAAGTGTTTTAAAGTAATTAACATATAATATACATTCAGCATGCACTGGTAAATGCTGTCTGTTTTGCTTCTGAAAGACTTCTATAGTTTATATAAATACGATGCTGTGTAGCCATGGGGGCAGCCATTCAAGCTGGAAAACAAAGGCACAGAAAAAGGCACAGGTTACATAGAAGATAACAGATACCCCCGGTCATATACAGTTATATTTTATCTGTTATCTTCTATGTAATCTATGCCTTTTCTCCAGATTGAATGCCTGCCCCATGGCAAGACAGCAGCTTGTTTATATAAACTATTATAGTCTATCTGAAGCAAACACGGCAATTTTAGTGAACAGCAACAGTACATTATATCTTAATTACTTTGATACACTTTTAGATTCGCAATTTTAGATTTTAGATACACTTTTAGATTTTAGACTTGAGGCCAACATGTTGGTTTTTTAATGATTAATTGATGATAAATTATGTTAAAAAATTTATATATATATATATATATATATATATATATATATATATATATATATATATATATATATTTCGCCAAGTAACAGCACTCCAAGGAAGTAAACAATGCCAAAAATTAGTGATAAGCCAGGTTTATTGATTCCAACGTTTCGGCTCCATGTTAGAGCCTTCGTCAGGTCTTTTCCCTGACGAAGGCTCTAACATGGAGCCGAAACGTTGGAATCAATAAACCTGGCGTATCACTAATTTTTTGGCATTGTTTACTTCCTTGGAGTGCTGTTACTTGGCGAAATATGTTTATCTATACCCAACTGGCACCCAGGCCTCGGCTTTCTTATGGAGTGCGGTCCAAATCCGACTTATATATATATATATATGTATATAGGTATGGGACCTGTTATCCAGAATGCTCTGGACCTAGGGTTTTCCGGATAACAGATCTTTCCATAATTTGGATCTTCATACCTTAAGTCTACCAAAAAATCTTGTAATAGGCTGGTTTTGCTTCCAATAAGGATTAATTATATCTTAGTTTGGATCAAGTACAAGCTACTGTTTAATTATTACAGAAAAAAGGGAAATCATCTTTAAAAATTTGGATCATTTGGATTAAATTGAGTCTATGGGAGACGGCCTTTCCATAATTCAGAGCTTTCTGGATAATGGGTTTCCAGATAACCCATACCTGTAAGTGTGTGTGTGTGTGTGTGTGTGTGATTTTTCATTAGAAGGGCAGAAGTGCATATTCCCTATCCAGCAAAGGAATTGCAGTTCAAACAGTAATGCCTCTGGCCCCTTCATTTCATATGCTATTTGTAATAATTGTAATTTTGGTAAAGTGCAACTCACCAGAGAGTGAGAAGGCAAAAGCTTTTAGCAGCATTATGAACAGACATTATTCTGCATAAAGCACATGTGTATCTGGTGGGGGAGGATTTTTCCAATGGATCTCTGTTTATCTAAAAATATTAACTTGCCAAAAATTCTTTAATTCCTACAGGGTGAAGTCATAGTTTTGAGATCTGCAGTGATTAAAACATTTGCATTGTATGATCATATTTTTAAACTTCTGAAAGTTGACTTTGTTATCATGTATATACTCAGTGATTGATTTGTACTCTATTCTGTATATGCGATATACATACAGTACAGTTAGCATTCCTTCAATATGTCAGGAATGTGTTTGTGGGTCTGAAAACTGTCCAAAAATGCTGCCAGATTAATTTTTCTCCCTGTAGACTCTACATCTTGGCAGCGAAAGGGAAAAGTAACTATTTTCTGTGTTTTGAGACCATTCCATTGTGTAGCAAAGAAACAAAATAAATATACAAACACAAATTACTTTCTGTAAACAGCCAATCCTTTTGAAATTCAATGTAACCTTTGTGATTATATCAAAAAGGGCGTTTATTTGACAACATTTGAGAGTATATACTTTTCTCAAATATATATATATTTTATAAAGTAATGATTACCAGATCTTTGCTTGTTTATAATCGTTTAAAACATAACTTTCTATTTGTAAAAAAGTGGTGGCATGCATTTTAACATTTCTAAAAACCTGTGAATGTTTTACAGACTAGAGAGAAAACTGAGAAACT
Source organism: Xenopus laevis (assembly GCF_017654675.1). Taxonomy (NCBI): domain Eukaryota; kingdom Metazoa; phylum Chordata; class Amphibia; order Anura; family Pipidae; genus Xenopus; species Xenopus laevis. The sequence goes on along the minus strand of NC_054379.1, from coordinate 29,761,543 downwards.
GAGCATTCTATTTTTCTCAATGATGGCACATAATGACTGGTGTAAACAGAAAGATGTGCTCTACAACAGAAATAGTATTATAACTTTAATTTAGTCAATATGTTTCTGACACTTGAATTTGCCAAAAATGGTGTAAGTTATTGTTTAGAGTTTCATTTAAACTCGTATTTGGCTGGGACTTTGCAATATATGTTTTAGTTGCCAGTTCACAATAAAAGCTCTTAAAGCTGATGAAATAAGAAAGGGAAGGAAGAAAAGGAGGGAAGGAAATATAGGAAGGAAGGAATAGGAATGAAGGAAGGAAGGAAGAAAGGAAGGAAGGAAGAAAAGGAATAGGAAGGAAAGAAAGAATGAAAGGAAGGAAGGAAGGAAGAAGGGAAGAAAAGGAAGGAAGCTAGCTTTACAGTTTTTCATGCTTTGTACCCCACCATCAGAACCTAGGCCACAGGTCCTTGCTCTTCAGAGGGAAGTGCAAGGACCTGTGTTCCCCCCATCAATATAGTGCTGCATGCATACAGAAGCACTGTATTCAAGGAGGGTGGCACACATGTTATTTAGATGTGCATAATAGCAAACAGGTGTGAGCTGTGCGCAAGGTCCAAATGGGTGATAATTAGCAGCACTGAGGGTAATTAGCTAATTTCGGACCGCCGAGTTCAGATATATGAATTATTAGGCGCTAATACAAAATTATAGACGCCGGCACGCCAGCGCTTGATCAGCAGAAACCACTCAAACAACTATTCCAGATCGGAACCGCTACCAACGCCTTGTAATTAAGGCTTCTCACGTCTGGAAGACTCGGTAAGTGTGATTGCCTGCACTGCAAAAGACAAGGTCCGGCTATATTGCACTATTGCGGTCTTTTTTTCAGAAAAACAGGCTACCGGCACATTTTGCAACACCAACTTTTGCGCTACACTGCAAACGAGACATTCTTCGCAAGCTAAATATCGGTCCATGTTACGGCTCTAACCATCATGATATGCCATTAATTGAAGATCCCTTGTGAGTAGTTCCTGCTATTACCTTACTCTGTGAAACAAACGTATTACACTATATACCTTATTTTCCATTAAGGCACTTGGGCAAAAAACGGATTATACCCCAGCACACTGAATATCACACATAACATTTAGCTGTGCATGTTATGGAGTGCCCTGTAACCTGGCTGCCTTGCCAGACTGTGGGTTTTGCTTCCTCTAAAGCTAATAAAAACCACCTCCTTCGCAGCCGCACTCTCCTACCAGTGAGGAAGGGGGAAGCAAGTCAGATGGAAGTGGGCGGAGTTGGGTGGGACATGGGCAGGGTGGAGGCAGGGCATGGGTGGGACAGAAGCTGGGCATGGGCGGAGGCAGGACTGGAAGTAGGCAGAAGGATGGGGATCAGAGTGCACCAGGCCCCTCTAAAGATTTTTTCAATCAAATCTTTTCATGTCATGTTGGAAAAGCTACACAAACACATGTAGTTATCGTCACTGTTATAATTTAATAGTGAGGAAGGAGAAACTTATAGTACATGTCAAACACATAGAGTATCTTTTATATTCAAAAAATATGAAACGGTAGAACATGATAATATCTGAAGAATCAATTAGGTTGAAAGTGGATAAATAATTAAGCATCTTTTATGGCACAAAGGCATCAAGCAGTGCTGTGACCGAGAGATAACTGGACTGGACCCTGGAGTGGGCTGCATTTTAATGATATATGTTTATTTATGGGGAATGGATATAATATAAAAGAGCATATATTGATCCAATGATGGGTCACCACCAGTGGAACCTATAGGGAAATCCTCGAAGCTGATTCCCTTTCCACTATGATCCCGATTCCCTACACTAACAGGCAGTATCACCTGGCAGAGATACCACCAACCTATCACTCCAACGTTGAAGTTTTTTCTGGCTCAACCTGTCTTCCTTACACTTCTAGAGTGCATTATGACAGGAGCTCACCTACCACTATATCACTACCACTACCTATATACCTTATTCACAAGGTCCCTCTTCCCTAAGGTCCCACCTCCATTAAGGCCTTCCTGTATTTGGGCAAATATCTACCCTGTTCCACAGGTGGAGCTCAAAGAGAAGGAGCAGTCTGCTCCACTTGCTGTATTAAACTCCACAGGAAGTGGTCACCAACCAGCTGGGTCTATAATTAAGTGCTCTTGGAGCATGGAACGCATAAGGTTGTACGGATGTTACAGATGGTGTATTAATAAAGATTTTTTTTACATTGTTGATGAAATATGTGGTGTATTTGAGTGCCTATCACATTTTTGGTGTATATACGGATTTCTGCTGTCCTTGCTGAGTGTCTTGGGATGGTACACTAGGATCCGATTTTACAATTGGTGAGTTCCTTTCTGTCTACTTTGCTTATATGTGATATATGAATATTTTTCTATGGATGCTACAGGACACATCTTGCTTAGGTATCCAGGATAAAGGTACCAGGATTTCCAAATAGGAAATCCTATTTTAGGATTTCCCAAACTAGCAAAAGAGCTAACCCTATGGGCTCCTCCCTACATAAAATGTATGTGATGAACTATCTTTTTTATTTGACTTTTCATAAGTTTTGAAAAATTTAAAAAAGGAAATCTTGTATTTATATTAATGTTGCTTTTGTAAATTAATGCACAAGTCACTTGGATACATTGAGTATGGGTCATAGTTATACAGGTATGGGACCTAGTATCCAGAATGCTTGGGACCTGGGGGTTTCTGGATAATGGATCTTTCCGTAATTTGGATCTTCATATTTTAAATCTGCTAGATAATCCTGTAAATATTAAATAAACCCAATAGGCTGGTTTTGATTCCAATAATGATTCATTATATCTTAGTATGGATCAAGTAAAAGGTACTTTTTTTATTATAGAGAAAAGGAAAATATTTTCTGAAAATTTGGATTATTTAGATAAAATGTAGTCTATGGAAGATGGCCTTTCTGTAATTCTGAGCATTCTGAATAACGGATTTCAGGATAATGGATCCCATACCTGTACTAAGTAAATGTCTATTGAACATAAATATGCACATTATTTTGGATAAAAATGTTTATGGTCCATAGATCACTATTGGCAATGTTTATTAGAACAATATGTACATGTCAATTTGGATAAACTGAGTACAGATTATAGAATGAAGTAAAAGTGTGTTTGTATAAATAGGATTATGTTCATAGATCATTATTGGTCATGTTTATTAGCAGAATAGGCACATGTCACTTTGGATAAACTAAGTACAGATTATCGAATGAAGTAAAAGTTTGATGGCACAAATAGGAATATATTCATAGATCATTATTGGTAATGTTAATTAACACAATATGCACATGTCACTTTTGATAAAATTGAGTACAGATTATAGAATGAAATACAAGAGTGCTGGCACAAATGGGAATATGTCACTTGGGAGACAGAAGTTGCATTACATGTTATATCCTCTTAGGGGCCGATTTAATAACAAAAATTTTTTTTACGAGTCTGTAAAAATTTGTCTGTCTCTTTAAAATACTTCGACTTCGACACTTCGCCACCTTAAACCTGCCGAATTGCTATGTTAGCCTATGGGGACCTCCTAGAACCTATAGCCAACATTTGGCTAAGTTTTTAGAAGTCAAAGTTTTTTTTTGAAAATTGTTCGATCGATCGATTACAGCTACGATTACTTCTACGATCGATCAAACGATTTTAATTAGATCAAAAACTGCTAAATTTAATTAAAAAAATGTTGACTATCGAATTTTTTCAATTCGATGGTTGAATTTTGGAGTTTTAGCAGTTTGAAATTCGACCCTTAGTAAATGTGCCCCTTAGTGTAAAAACCACGAAAAACCAAACAAACAAAACTTCGCCAGGTAAAAGTTGTCAAGGTCCTATCAAAGTCAACGGGAGCTGCGCTGATCCTATTGGACTGTTTTTAATTGTCTGGAACTTTTTAGAGGTTTTAGAGGGGTTTTTTTTCAGATCGTTCAGTGTTATTCTCTGTTGTACTTGTTTTATTCGGATCTTTTAATAACTTTCATGACATTTGAGAGAAATTGAGTTTAGTCAAAAACCTCTAAAACCAATAAAATTCCAAACCTCCAATAAATAGGCCCCCATGTTTTTAGTCCTTTTACCTGTAATTACTGGAAAGCACTTTATTATTGAGATGTTTTTAAACTGTAATTATATCTATATTGTTCTCATTTTACACCTTAAGGAGCCTAGGTGAGATATAATTTCAATACCAAGTAACGAGTGTTATTGACAATAAAGTTTACTTGAATAAGTTATGGAAAATTTAACCTGTTGAATTTTTTCCCCTGTGATACAAATCTGCCTCTAAGGGGGTTATTTACTAAAACTAAAAAGTTGACCAAACTGCCAGATGAAGACCCAGATTATATCAGATTATCCAGCCCAGATCTTAATGTCAAGAAACAACTTCAATCTGCCATTGACTTCTACATGACCTTGACAGATTTGAGATGGAGTATTTTAAGATTCAGATTTTTAGCAGCTTTGAGGTATAAAAATTCAAGGTTTTTTTCCACTAAAATTCATGTTTTCCCTTTAAAAACATGGACCAGATGAATTTGAGGTTTATTAAATGGGCTGATAAGTGTAAATCACCATATCAAAATGCATCAATCATAAAACCCCCTTTTATCAAGTTCTCATCATGCAGACTCAGGGTTACAGACAATATTAATTGCTGATAATCTTATTGTTAAACAAATTATCACCTTGAAAATATAGGGCACATTTCTTTTATCCAAAAACTGATTAAAAACAAATTAGACAGTACGCCAGGTCACTAGGATGTTTAATTAACGTTAATTGAAATACAATTAGGATAACGAGTTCCAATTACAGCCTATAGAGAAAGAAGTTTATGGCACATAAATTTTAAAGCTATGAAAAAACAAAAACGTTTTTGGCTGCAAAAATAAGTTCCTGTTTTTTTATTTTAAAAAAAAAACTTTTATATGTACCTTAAAAAACATGCTCTGATAGTTTGAGATTTGGAAAACAATGTTACTGAGCGGATTTAGCTTGTCTGATTGCTAAGCAGTTGATTAGCTTGGCTTCTGTTTTAAGCTTCCAAGAAAATCTTACCATCTGTTTCTTTAAGCCAGAACTGAGCAACAGAAGATAAAAGATAGACTATTAAATCAAATGCTCTTATTGTCTTTGAAATATCTGGGTTTTTTTTCTCTTCTAAGATAAGCTTGGAAATTGCATATCCAATTATAGTCACATGGTTACAGAATCCTGCATGTCTTTCCAAAATGCAGTGCAGATTGAAACTGATTGCATGCTTGATACACACACATACACAAGCACATATGTTTTGATCAGATAGATAGATATATATATATATATGTAGATGATAGATAAAAACGTTAATAAAAATTATCTCTATACACATATAAGGAGAGAAAGCATGTCAAAAAATTTGCGTTTATTAGAAAACATAAATATGTGAGGCTCAGATTTTATATTTCTATTTTCTTTTGGCATTTTTATAATTGGAGAATTCAGATTGTTTGAGTATAGAACTCTTTTTTTATAGCCAAACACTACATTTAGGGATAGTATATTGTGAATATTTTATCCCCTATTGTAAAATGTAAGGATATTATAAGTCACCTCGGAGATCATACCAAAGCACAAGGCAAAAGCATGAGAGCTTCTAAACAGGTCTGCTGGGGGGTTATTTATCAAAGGTTGAGTTTTAGAGGTTTTTTAATTTTTTCAATTTTAAGAAAAAACTCAAAATGGAAAAAACTCGAATCAGTGAATTTGGGGTTAAAAACCTGAAAACTTGAATTAATCAAGTTTCCGCAGGAAAAAAACAAGAATTTTTGGTGGGTTTTCAAGCAAAACCCACCAAAAAAAACATTGAACATCATGAAGGCTATTAACATCTTCCAATGGTTCAAGGGACCTCTGCCATTGACTCCTACATGACCTTGACAGGTTTTAGCTATTTCCAGCTTCGGGGCATAATAAATTTGGAAAAATTCAAGTTTTTATAACCCCCCCCAGAAAATTGACTGAAAAACTTGAATTTTTCTGGAAAACACAACTCGACCTTTGCTAAATAACCCCCAATATGCTTATATTTTACAACAGGGTGTTCATTATTTTTTACAATACACAAGATTTAGTGAGTCATGTGACAGAAATGACATCACTAAGCACCATTTATAAGTGTATTATTTAAAGGATATTCATGGCTCTTATGTATTATTTCTAAATGTATGTATGCCTATGCTACTGCTCCTGTTTATTAGAATAATAACAATACAAAAGTAAGAAAGAGATTGGCTTTGTAGAAAATATAAAGAATATATTAGAGCAGACCCCATTAGTACAGTTTTGCAAAAAAAAAAAATCCTACAACTAATTGATAAAAGTTGGGGTTTAGTATATCACATGGCCATAGAGTATTTAACCCTACCAGCCCCATCAAGTCAAATATTTTGTGTAAATCATATCCATTCGCAATTAGGGATGAGTGATTTTTTTTGCCTTGTGCGTCAAAAAAAAAAGATGCGCGTCAAAAAAAAAAGAGACGTGCATCAAAACATTTTTGCCGCGCAACAAAATTTTTTTGATGACCATAGACTTTAATGGGCATCGGCGACATATCGCCTGTAGTGAATTTTTGGCAAAATGAAACGGGTCAAATTCGCCCATCCCTATTTGCAATATCTTACACAGAGACATTTTTTCAATTTAAGGGATGCCCATAAGTATATTTCCATTTGTGCTTCACCTTAAAGCTAACTTTTAGTATGTTATAGAATGGCAAATCCTAAACAACTTTTTAATTGGTCTTCATTATTTATTTTTCATAATTTTTAAATGATTTGCCTTCTTCTTCTGACTCTGTACAGCTGTCCAATGGGGGTCACTGAAAACAAATGCTTTGAAAGGCTACAAATGTATAGTTTTTCATACTTTTTACTACTCGTCTTTCTATTCAGACCCTCTCCTGTTCATATTCCAGTCTCTTATTCAAATCAATGCATGGTCGCTATGGCAGTTTGGACCCTAACAACAAGATCGCAGAAATTGGAGGTCTGTTGAACAAAAAGCACAATAACTTAAAAACCACAAATAATAAAAAATGAAAACCAATTGCAAATTGTTTCAGAAAACACTCTCTACATCATACAGAAAGTTAACTCAAAGGTGAACAACCTTTTTAATGCTGTCAGAATAGTGTCAGAAGTGACACTATTCTCAATCTGAAAGTATTAGCCTAAATTTATATGTGTTTTGCAAATATAATTTCTTTATTTTTGAATAACAAACACCAAAGGGGTCATTAACAATTCCCCTAAAATGGCTCACAGCTGGAACTAGGGGTAGGCAGAAAAGGTACATTCCTAGGGTGGGGGAGCCCTAGACACATTCGTTTTCTGTTACCCTAGTCCAGGGCCTTGCCCCCCACCTGCTTCGTACTTGGTTTCAATCTTTAACACACGTGTTCATGTACGCCCGTTCCTCTCATGACCCCAGTACATACGCACATTTTCACGGGGTGGAGGGGAGACCAGGAAATGGCTTTAAAAAATGCAATCTCAAAAGTTCAAATTTCAAATTTCCCACATTTGAATTTTCAATTCCAAAAAATATACTTTGTTTGAATGTGAATCTCACCCAGATTTTGCATTAAATATAAATTGTACTTTACAGTTTATCATTAGTCATGGGCGAATTTGTCCCGTTTCGCTTCACCGGAAAAATCACAAATTTCCAGTGAAATTCGCAAAACGGCGAAAGTTAGCAAAACGCATTGAAGTCAATGCCCGTCAAAATTATTTTGACATCAATTTAGACGTGAGAGACAATTATTATACGTGCGCCTATTTTGTCCAAATGCATTGAAGTCAATCGGCATACGAAAAAGTTTGACACGCAACAATTTTTATGCTCGCGACTATTTTGATGCATGCCCAAATTTTTTTGAAGTGGCGGATTTTTTTGCAGCGAAATGCAGTAATTCGCCACAAATTCGTGCCTGCCAAATTTATTCGCCCATCGCTACTTTTCATATAGAGCAATGGATTCTTCCTCTACGGTTTATAAAAAAAATGCTGCTTTCATTTTAATATTACTGTTCTGTAAAATGTAATACTTTTATTGAAATTCTATTGCTGTACATGCAAACAAAAATTATTGAATGGAAATTTTAAGACTGAGGCAAAAAAAAAAAGCCTTCATTTCATATAGAAAGCAATTGGTATTGAATGTATTTTTTATGAATCAAGGCATTGAAATCTTGAGCTGATGAGTGCACACGGTCGATATTTTTAAATAAATATTTTGCTTATCCCCAGCGTGAACGCGGGTTCGTAAGTTCTACTCATATATCACATGTTCTCTATTTATTACAGCATTTCTTTAAATATCACCTCTGACAAACAAAAGAAAAGCAAATGTTCTTAAATTTCCTGAAGGGCTGAAACATCAAGCCAGGTTTATTATTGTTTATGTCTCAGCTTTAGCAGTTCCAATGTCTCCATGGTCTGCTGTGTGCCGGAGCTGGCAATGATGGATAACCATTATGGCAGCTTATTGGAAATGGCTTGATTTACAACCTGTACTCCTGCCTTAGTCTAATGGCTTCATTTCTTCTTTTCTAGCACGTGATGACTTAACCAAGGTCATATCGCCCGTGGCCTTTTGTTGCTAGCTTACAGATGACCACTGTGCCTGAGAGTCAGCATAAAACACAGCCTCTACATTCTAATTTTTCAGCCCTTGATAACTGCACTAGAATAGTAGATTAAATGCTGTCTTCTTATTTGCTTTCTGTGCTTGCCAGACCAAAGCTTCTTTATGATCCTCAGTGGAAAAGTCTATTACTCACATCTACTTTAAACGACCAACATCAAATATATACAGCTCCCATTAAGGCACAAATCAATAAAAATGCCATTAAGATAGTAAAAGTTGCTGATATTAGTGAAGCCCCCAAACAAAATATTTGATTTTCTTTCAGGTTGTTAGTGAGATGGAATACAAACATATAGCAGAATGGAAAGAAGGCCTATGCCTGTGGTCAATAATTTATCTCTGAGATTCATTCAGCTTCTCACCCAATATTTCCCGTCTGTCTATTGATTTCTCATCATTATTTGTCATAAGCTGTCCTACCTGAAGGAGAAAAGATGCCCTGTGTGCCCAAAGGGAGCCATATCTGGACAGAGAGAAAAGAATTTAATTAAACAAAAAAACTGCCTCACTTTTTAAAGTTCAGTAGAACTTTATCTGAAAGGAGTTTTCGTATAAAAGAAATCACAACCGAAATGTATTCTTTCATGTCATTAACAAGAAGCGAGGATTAGTTCTGCGTAGGTTTTTTTACTGTAGGTCTGGGACCTCTTTCGTGGAATTTTCGAAAACCTGAATTTTACGGTTCATGTTATGTGCCAGGAGATTCAAATGGATACTGTAAAACATATCACCTTAATATTAAGTCGGATTAATTTATTGTGATTTTTTTTTTTTTTGTGCAAAGTTTTCTCCATAGAAAAGTTTGAAATAAAAAATCTTGCCATGGTAAGTTACTATGGAAGTCAATAGTAAGTGCTTTTTAAAAAAGTTTTTGTGAAGTGTTTGCAATTAGATTGTAAGCTCTTTGGCACAGGGGCCCCCTTTCTACTGTGTCTTTTATCATGGCACTTAATCATTTCTATGCATGCTAGTTATTTAGTACAGGTATAGGATCTGTTATCTGTAAACCCATCATCCAGAGCTCTGAATTATGGAAAGACCATCATCCATGGACTCCATTTGATCTAATAATTCAAAATTTTAAAAATGATTTCCTTTTTCTCAGTAATAATAAAATAGTAACTTGTAGTTGTTCCTAAACAACATACAATGAATCCGTATTGGAGACAAAACAGCTCTATTGTGTTTATTTAAGGATTACATAATTTTTTAATAGCCTTAAAGTGTGGTGAACCAAATTATGGGAAGATCTCTTATCCAGAAGATCCCAGGGCCCCTTAGTTTCAGCATGACATACATAGTCTCTACTACTAAAACTTGAAGCTGGAAATCCTGAAGTCAGAGAAACTAACACATTTATCAAAGCTGATATTAAAGATTCGTAGGACAGAACAGAATAGCAGCTGAACACATTGTGTTCAGCTGTTCAGCTGCTATTCTGTTCTGTCCTACGAATCTTTAATCTCTGATAAAAATTGAAAGCATCTCATATGCTTGATTTATAGGGATTATTTATCAAAATCTGAATTTTTCTGATTTTTCATTTGAAAAAAGTTCGACCAGACTAGAATCCACTATTTGACTTTATTTATACTTTAAAAAGCTCGATTTAATCGGACTGGGGAAATTTTTCAAAACTTTTCCCAAATTGTATGTTTTTTTTCTAAATTAAATTTTTTGTCTTTTTCCCAAATAGCTTTGATTTTTGGTCTAATTTCAGCGCAGACCACAGAAACTTCCAAATAGGATAGGGACCTCTCCCATTGCCTTATATACAACCGCAGCAGGTCTGAGATGGTGGATTTTCAGATTCTGACTTTTTGCAGTATTCGGCTTTAAAGGACAAGGAAAAACTAATAAAGAGGTAACCTCCATTAAGAGGCATAACTCAGTATTGCCATCTGTGCTTTTAACTGGCTTTGTAGTCCTTTTCTCATTTCGATGCCACATAGTACAAAAAACTGCTGACTTGAATAAAAAAAAGCCATGATTCTCCTCTCCTTAACTAAGACTAAGATTCTGGATCATGCGTACAATACTGAATAACAAGGCGGCACATACGCAGATATACAAATCATAATAATAGACACCGATTGCTCCCAGACACCGACCCAGCAAAGCCCTCCCTTTAGTATGCGTGCACCAATAGCAACTGACTACAACGTTGCTATGGTGATTCATGAATGAACCAGGGCTATATACTCGCTGATCGGCCAGGACTGAACACTTTCTCCTCCTCTGAGCCCTCCTGTGCTGAAGCTAGTGCGCTAAAGTTTACAACAGTGTTAGAGCACACAAGAATGTTAATACATTCGGGTTAGAGGGCAGCAGAAATTTCACGCATGCGCAAAGCACTCGGCGCGGCCATCATGATTATGGCAGCAGCAGTTTTATAGGTGATAATATCAGAGGGTGAAAATGAAAACAATTATGAAAATATAATATAGTGATGTGTATTGTATAACATACAGGAAAATTTGGTCACAGGCTTTCCTTGTCCTTTAAAAAAATCCCAAAAAATTTGGAATTTAAAAAAAGCCCGACCAGAGTTTACTAAATAATGAACAGCAACATAATGACCTGCACAGTTTGCCAATAGATTTAACTTTCTTCACTTCAAAATGGCTGCCTGGTTGCTAGGGTAATTAAGCACTTGAGAGCTGCATAAATATTGCTGTTAATATTTCAAAAAGTACCATTTCTGTAAACTGTAAAAAAAATTAACATGTTCCATTTGTTTTAGAACACTGCTGCTAACATCGTATTGAAAGTTCAATTTAAGGTAATGAATCCTTGAAGCACTGCTACCAAATAGAAGATTGAGCCAGTTGTACTCAAAAGCAAGTTTCACTGCAAACACCCACATACACTGGCACCCTATTACACTTTTGTCAGCTCCTCAAGTTGGTCAAGCTTGGTCAGCATGAGTTTAAAGGGTACCTATCACACTGAAAAAATTTCTGCACCACCGGAGTTGCAGGCCTTCCAGTCTACCTTGAAGGGAAGACAGTAGAAAAAGGCCCCCAGCCTGTGCATAATAAGTGAACTCCATGGCTTGTTTATCATGTGCATTCATGTGACGTAGGATTTAGGAAGAGGTCAAGTGAATAGTTTTGGTGTCACATGCATGTTCATTGTAAACAAGCTGAGTCACTTGTTTATTACAAATATCTCACCAGTGTGGAGCTCTCCAATAGGTTCTAGACGATCACGTGTCCACCATCCAACTTCCTGGCAGTGGAACCATTTCCAAAACTTGTAATTACGAACTTCTTTGACACGTTATCAAGATGAATAAAAACTTCTTTATTTGTTTGCATGTAATAAAGGCATGTCAGCTTTAGACTTGCATTAAGCAACTACTACTGACGAATTTCTTGCCCCATGGCACTTCCTTAGACTATAACATTTCTTTCTACAATCCACAACTTTATAGCTATCCTCAATCACAGACAATTTGCACTAAATTATCCTTAAAGGGATATTACTTATTTTTATTATTTAGATATTAGATATTACTTATTTTTCTTATGTATTATTTCTAGGGTATTTCTACATTATGAATTGTAAGGTCATCTAGCAACAGTCTACAAGTTACCCCACTCTAAATTGTTCAGTATATCTCCTATTCTCTGTAGTATTTTATTTCTCAATCTTTGTTGAGACCTATAGGTTTTTCTGTTTCTAAAGTAAACATCCACCATACTTCTTTTTTATTCACAAGTTTCTCCAGATATCCTTTATTATATGCAAACAAATAATTTTATATATCTTGACAACGTGTCAAAGAAGTCCGTAATTACGACACTTGTTTATTATACACATATGTGGGCCCCAACATGGCACCATGCACCAGGGCTCAGCACTGGCTAGGGGGCTTTTCGATAAAAAAAGACTATTTTGCCCCCAGAGTAAAGAATCTGTTAGCCTGCACCTCCTGTTTTCATGCGATAGATGCCCTTATGGAAATGTCCACAGTATGGAATCAGTCTTGGGCTTCTCTTGGGCAACAATGGCGTAAAAACCGTTTATAAGTAATAATTACTAATAAATTTAGGGGTGATGGTAACCCTGTGTAAGATACATCTTTCTTTATACGTTCCTCTATCAACATACTAAGTGAGACTCACGTTTGTTAGTACATCTGATAAAGGTCTTCATTGAGAACTGATATCAATAAGGTTTGGAATCTGCTGAGTTACTTTCTTGTTAACAGTTGAACAATCAATACATTCTGATAAGCTAAAAGCACACATGGATTTTCCTACAACAGATATAATATCTTCCTTCCTCTACACCTGTAACAATCATTGTATACAACTAGATGTTATTTTTTTCATTTTGTTTCTAAAGCCTGTGAAATACATAGCAATGATGACATGTTCAATTTTCCTGGTCTATATTAGACCTGACTTATCTCGCTGTCTGTTAGTCACTATGTAGATGTATAACCTTTGGGTCTAGAAAGCAGATTATTAAAGGTTAACGATTAACACAGCAATTCAGTAGCTGTTTCGAGATTTCTTTTCACAAACTGAAAGGGACAAGTTTTATGATTTTTTAATTAGACTGTAAATATCACAGCCCCATAAATGGCTTGATTTATAGCAGACAAGAAGTTTGAAATGTTGCACTTTGTATGGACTTCGATTTCAGGGTGTTGAAGAAAATGCCAAAATGATCACGTTTCTCCTAGGCTGCTTCGTTAAATGTGTGGCAGTTACAGAAAGTTAACTAACAGCTGAAACAACAACATCCCAATCTTCAGTATTTGGTTGATAAGATCATCTTAATGCACTGTTTATTCAAATTAATTGTGCCTAACTTGGATATTGACAGCTTAAATGTCTTCGAATTTTAGTTTTATTAAAAAACTTTGAAAATATAACTTCCATTATTCAAATGATTGCTAGGGCCATACTATGTCTTAATTCCTATGGGGTTTTTAGAAGCATATTTATCGAATGGTGAACTTTTACACATAGCAGCTTCTGAGATATTTGCATTTTCAGTCTTCTAATACCAGGCTGCTGGCTTAATTTAGGGGTAGACTTATAAAAATTCAATAGGAATAGAAAGTGAATGAGTTTTTCTGGGGTGAGATCTATTTTTACACTTTGATAAATCTACACCCTTAGGGGCAAATTCATTGAAGGGCAAATTTTCGCCAGGGATCGCTTTGCCACACTCCGCGCCACCTTGCCAGGCACAAATGCGTTACCACTATGCTAATTAATTAAATGCAAAGTTGCATCTCAGCAGCGAAACGATGGCGAATTTTCACTAGCATTACATCAGCTGGGTGAGCATTTCATAGCGAATTTTTCGCTAGCGTTCATTTCTGCCTAGCAAAACTTCGCTACCACTCTTACGCTTAGGTTAATTTGAATATGGTGGGTACCTAAAAGTAATATGTTTTATTAGTAATGTTGGTGCAAATGCTTGAAGTGCCCACTTTTTCAAACACATGTCCAATGAGCCATAATAAAGACAAAAGAGATTCTCAAATGTTCTAGACATGAGCCCACCCTAAAACAAATGTGGCATCCCCCTCAAATGGTTTAAAAAAATATTAAAAAAAAATATTAACAGTTACAACTTTTAAACACAATCCCATTTTAAAATATGAAATAACGCCAGCATTTTTGTTACTTTTTGGCATACAGGATATGATGTCACTGGCATAAGACGAAGGAGGATGTAGCTTCATCTTATCAGCTCGGCAGGTATAACCTGGCAAAGGAAACTCTGGCGAAAGGGGGTAACGTAATCGAAAAGTTGCACTTTAGTGAATTTGCGGAGTAACGATTGTTGGCATGGCGAAAGGGTGTGAAACTTCATTAGTGATGCTCTCTTTCAGTAGTTATTGAATTAGCAATGTCCCTGCAGATGATATTTCTTGTGAATTTTCGCTAGTGATGGCCACTTTACAGCCTTATGGAGTTCAATTGACTATTTCTGAATCCTACTCTTTATTTCTAAGACAAGAAAAAGGTTTGGTAAACTCAAAAAATCAAAGGAAAAACGGCTTTAGTAAATTTTCTCTATAGGGATTTAAAATATATTCCAGTAACTTCCAGTAATACCCTCCAAATGTTTTGGTATCAAATGTATAGGGCAATAGCACTTTTTTTGGTAAGTTATGCCACCCCATCTAATTGCCCTGCCTTAGGACCAGCCAAATATTCATTAATGTCAATGTTTAAAGCAGCTTCATTTTTCAGATGGACATTTAATAGTCGAGCGCAAATGAATATTCAGTGATTACGATGGATTTTCTAGGGTCCTCTATATAGTACAAGTAATTGTCTAGGGTCATAATTACTTGTGATAAATTGGACTTGGATCAGACTACATTTTAACCACTTGGACTTTATCTGTAAGACATTGACTCTTATTGATCATAAAATCTTCTGATTCTTCCCAAGTATGATATTAAGTGCAGGCCTTTCATTTATCAGTGGGTTCCAGGAATTCTGCACACTTAAGGAAATCTGTTATAAAAATGTACCTTGTACAAGCTAGGGTACATCTTACTTGAGAATTCAAAACTATAATCCACCTAGTATTAAACTGTTACACCTTCCATTAATAAGACGTGCAAAGCCTTTAAACAGATCTTTTCTAATGAATTAAGATGACTGTTAAGATGAATAGAATTGCTCATGATGCAGGAAATAATCCAATAATAACCAATAATAGCACAAAATATCCTCAACACAAAGAAACTTTATTACTTTTTTTGAAATGAACAAGATGTAACCTGAAATGAATGGAATTTGTGTGAGTCACTAAATCAAATGACCAGTTGATTACCCATAGTAATGTGATTTCACTGTCTAATCCTCATCTTTGGCACATAAGCAAGTATGAAATTATTACAAATAACGCTTTTGGCAGCTTAAAGGTTATACTATTAATATAAAACGTTAATGGAATAAAATTGAATAGCTGTAAGATTTCCAAGATTTGTGGTGGGAATCTTTTTACAGTTGATGGATGGATTCCCGAAATAAAGTAATTAGAGTAAAATTGGTGGTGTTTCTGATGAAACACATATCATTTTCTGAACACTTTTTCAAGGTTAAAAAGTATATCATTTAATTGGCATCATAACATATGTCCGGGGGCTTTGGTGAGTTTTAGCAAATCACTGTAGTAAGCATTATGAAGACTCGTCTGTTTTCTAAGTAACCGATGACAACCTTGATGACAAATATTTGGAAGAAATGTTTTAAGAAAATAATGCATCATAATGTAAAAAGGATTCAACTGGCAATGTAAATCTTCTTAATAATGCATATATTAAAATATAGAAATACAGTAAAGTGAAGTTGTCATCATAGCGCCATGTCCTGATCTAGCAGTGAATGATTATAGAAAGCTCAATACATTAAAGTTACACTACAACCATTTCATTATTCTCAAGAATATTTCCCTCATCATTCAGTAGCCTATCTTTCCCCCATTCCTTTAACAGATCCAAACTATGGAAAGATTTGTTATCTGGAACACCCCAGGTCCCGAGCATTCTGGATATCAGGTCCCATACCTGTAGCATGTAAGAAAGCATATTAGAAAGTAGTGATGAGCAAATTTGTCCCATTTTGCCGAAAAATTCATAAAACTGCAAAGAAATTCATAAAACAGCAAAAAGCATTGAAGTCAATTGGCAGCAAAAATTTTTACGAAAAACAATTTTTTCACTCCAAATGCATCAAAGTCAATGGAAGTTTTCTCTTATGGCGACTTTTTTGTCTCAGTGACATTTTTGTCAGTGACTTTTTTTGTCACGGCGAATCCATGGCTGGAGAAAAAAATTCACTCATCATTATTAAAAAGCAAATTACATCAAAATGGCAAAAATGTTAGTGATAGTTAACCCATTATTTTTTTATTTCATTAAATATTTTTGTGCAGTTTTTGATGAGCTGACAAGTGCACTGAAATTCTTGGGATGAAAAATCATAGAAATTTGTAGGAAAGAAAACATTTTTGTTAATTTTTTTTTATAAACAGTTGAAGAGATTGCTGGGTAATCCGTCTGGAGAAATGTTTAGTATTTAAAATATTATTGTAAAATGATGTGTAACTTACTTCTACTATTTAATTATGGATGAAGACAACTATGGCTGATGTAGTGCAGTCATACGAGAGTCCAAATAGGCCAAACAGTAATCTGAGGGCCCCACAGAAAGACAGATATTCATGCAGATCAATAAGAAATTACAATGTTATTTAATCAATAGCTAGTTTGTCAAGTTCACGAATCAAGCTGAATCAGGATGATTCAATAATAACCCAAGTGGCCATTAATCAGATTATACTACTGGCCTATGAGTTACAGTGGACAAGGATGATCTATGCACATATGCAGTCCAAACAGGTCATGTTTTTTTTATTACAAAATAATTTGTAATTTGATAAAAAAAACATTTCTAATTTTGCACACTGCCCTGTGGTTTGTAAATGGACCCTAGCAACCAGATTCCTGAAATTGCAAACTGGAGAGCTGTTGAGTGAAAAGCGAAATAACATAAAAAAAAAACAAATAATAACAAATAAAAAACAATTGCAGGGGGCGGAGTCAACACCTAATGTGACCAGACGCATTGCAGAGAAGCTCCGTGCAGGGGAAAATAAAGAAGCAAGCTGGAACAGTTTAAACAGCAGCGGAAGAGCCAGAGAGCAAAGCACACGCAACCGGACAATATGGGGAAGCAGCGGAAAAAACCATCGCCAGTTAAAATGACCGCTTTCTACCCGAAATCCGGAGCGCAGTCAGAAGCGTGTCTCTCCTCCCAAGATGGCGCCGACTATGGAAACAGCAGCCCTGAGCGTACGGGGATAGAGGCAAGTACAGAACCGCAGCCTCACACAGAACCCTGCTCACCACAAATTATTACACTACCGATACTCAAAAATCTACTTACCACACTCAGGACAGATCTCCAGGCAGATCTCAGAGGGGCAGTGGCAGAACTCCATAGGGAGATTAAGCAAATAGGAGGGCGCACAAACCACCTGGAAAACAAGATGGCCGAATTAGTAAACTCACATAATGAGCTGATTGACTCACATACAGCATTGGAACAGGAAATGGGCCAAGTGAGCAATAAACTGGCAGATCTAGAAGACAGAAATAGAAGGAATAACATCAGACTGAGGGGTATCCCAGAGCAAGTGCAAATAGAGGAACTGCATCACTACCTAAACACTATGCTCCAAGAGTTATTCCCAGAGGTCAACCCTGATCTCCTTCTTATTGATAGAGCGCACAGACTGCCTAAAAATAAAAACGCACCCCCAACTGCACCCAGAGAGGTCATATTAAGATTACATTTCTTCCATATAAAAGAACTCATCATGAAGGTATTCCGAGAAAAGAAGGACATACCAGAGAATTATAACATGCTCCAATGCTATCCTGATCTATCAACTTACACAATGAAAAAACGCAAAGAATTTGCCCCGATTACCGCCACACTGAGAGAAGCCAATATACCGTATAGATGGCTCTTCCCAGTAAAACTTCGAGTTGTACATAATGACACAGTTCACATTCTGGATACGCCACAACAAGGAACTCAACTAATACAACAATGGCAACTCACACCTAACCAGAGCACACTGCCTCAAACGACCAATAAAATATCCAAAATCCCACAGGAGTGGCAGGTGCAAAAACAAACCCAACGAAGAACAGAAGAACGCCGAAACGCACCAAACTATGCGGATTCCGAAGCCACAGGGAAAACTTGAAAGGCCACTATAACTGTCAAACACTTTGTCTACTCTACGACACCGATAAGCTAAGTAACCTCCACGCTTAAATATGACCATCTCACGAAATATTGTTCTCCCCCTGCAGGGAGCCTTCCCGATGACATTACCCCCCCCAAAACATGGTTTCAGAACGCAACTATTTACACCCTGAAATGACTATACTGGATGATACAGACAATACTAACCGTGTTGAACCAGAAACCACCCTAAATGATGCTATTTCTAGCACTGCTGTAAATATGTTTATACATGCAAAAGATTTACTAATGCTGTATATGATGTTTTTTCTCCTCTCTGTTTTTCACCCCTTTCCTTTCTTCCCCCCTACATCACCTACCCCTGCCCAAGGTTTGACAGCACTCTTCCAAAAAGAACAATCCAAAGGTTCAGACTACAAACCATCTCTACCTCTACGGATCACTATCCTCCTCAAACAGCCAAATGTAAGTAAAAATTACGATTACCGCACCTTTAATACACAAGCATGGCTATCACACTGACAACACTAAACGTCAACGGACTAAACAGCCCAAACAAGAGGTCTCATCTGTTACTCTGGGCCAAAAAATCCAAGCCAACAATACTATGCTTACAGGAAACGCACCTGGTAAAAGATCAACCTACCAGATTAAATTGTAAAGAATATCCGCTACAAATCTATGCCAGTGGCCCTGTAAAGAAAAAGGGAGTATCAATATGGTTCCACTCCAAAATCACCCCTCACATCATCAAGCAAATCACAGATCCGCAAGGCAGATATATCATTGCCATAATAGACCTGCAAGATCAAATATTTACAGTAGCGTCAGTATACGCCCCAAACATAAAACAGTCCACCTTCTACCGCATGTTCTTCCGACTTCTAAACAAAGCAAAACAAGGAAAAGTTCTAATCACAGGAGATTTCAATATACCTATAGACCATAATCTAGATACTAGCTCGGAAAAGACCCAGATACCTAGAAGAGAAACTACCACACATGCAGCAAACCTAAAAAATCACCTAAAAGGACATAACCTTTTTGATACCTGGAGATCATTATACCCCACAGGGAGGAACTTTACACACTATTCTCACTCCCATGCCAGATACTCAAGGATAGACTACATCTTCACTGATAAAGACTCTCTCCAAACCATAGATAAAGCTCAAATCGATCTAATAACATGGGCAGACCACTCGCCAGTCTCCATCTTCTACAACCTTAACAAATCCACTCCATCCACAACCCATTGGAGATTGAATGAATCTTTATTACTTAACAAAGAAATAACACAACAATGCAAACTGATGCTAATAGAATATTTTGCTCTTAACAACAATGGTGAAGTCCCGACACCCACAGTGTGGTGCGCCCACAAACCAGTCATCCGAGGACAATTTATAAAATTCGGCTCCCAACTTAAAAAACAGAGAGAAAAGAAGAGGACAGAACTAAATAAATTATTACAAGACCTAGATGAGCAGAACAAAATTAAACCCAACAAACAACTGTCCAAACGAATCAGAGAAGTAAAAAATCAATTATATGAAATAGACCTTATTAAAATACAATTCCACCTACAGAGGCTAAGATTAACCCAATATACAAAAGGCAACAAAGCTTCAAAGCTACTGGCCGACATACTAAAACAAAAACAAAAGAACCAAGCTATAGACCACATACTTGACAACAATAAAAGGAAAATTATCAACCCCAAAGAAATAGCAGACAAGTTTGCAGAATACTACTCGACCCTATATAACTTGAGACAAGACACTGATACCCCACAACCAACTCTACAAGAAATCAATGAATTCTTATCAAATGCAAACCTCCCCCAAATAACACCAATACAACTGAACTGCCTGAACACTCCTATCCAAGCAACTGAAATCCAACAAGCAATTAACACCACACCAACTGGGAAAGCACCTGGTCCAGACGGACTGACATCCTCATACTACAAAATATTCCAGGACATTCTCATCCCCCAACTGACACAACTATTCAACCAAATACAACAATAGGGGACCATGCCCGAAGAGATGCTAAAAGCAACCATATCTACCATCCCTAAACCAGGCAAACCTCCAACTCAATGTGCAAACTTTAGACCCATCTCACTGTTAAATGGGGACACAAAATTATACGCGAAGGTGATAGCAAACAGGTTCCAAAAAATTCTCCCAGGAATCATCCATAAGGACCAATCAGGCTTCACCACAGGAAGGCAAGGAGCAGATAACACAAGGAAGCTCATCTCACTGATAGAAAAAGTCACCCACCTGAACACACCAACAATACTATTAGCCTTGGATGCAGAAAAGGCCTTCGATAGAGTTAATTGGATGTACATGGAAAAAACATTGCAAGCCTTTGGATTCCAGGGACAGATAATTCGATCAATCTCAGCACTATATACAACACCCACAGCACAAGTCAACAATATGGGCTTCCTTTCAGCGCCATTCCATATTACTAACGGAACACGGCAGGGCTGCCCTCTCTCGCCGCTCATATTTAACCTGATTTTAGAACCGCTAGCAAAAACGATTAGAGACCTACCAGATATCACAGGAATACAAAGCTCAAAAGCAGAACACAAACTAGCACTTTTTGCAGACGACATAATGCTAACTCTTACCAATCCGGAAAAATCACTCTCTAAATTAACCCAGGTCTTACAAGCTTATAGCCATATTTCCTACTATAAATTGAACGTAACCAAGACACAAGCACTTCCCTTAAATATCAAGAGAAATATCAGAGATGAATTACAGAAAACCTACCCATTTCAATGGAGGAAAGACACAATCACTTACCTTGGGACAGATCTAGGAACCACAGTGGCTAAAACATACAGCAGTAATTTCCCAAAACTCTTGAACGACTTCCAAACGCAGATGGAAAAATGGAAACCACTCTACATCTCTTGGCTGGGACGGATAGCCACAATAAAGATGATGCTGCTGCCCAAAATGCTATACTTATTTAGAACTCTCCCAATCACCGTACCTAAAAGCTATCTTCAACAAGCCCAAAAAATATTAGAGTCATACATCTGGAATGGGAAAAAACCAAGACTCAAGAGAAGTCTAATGCAACTCCACAACCAGGAGGGAGGATTTGGGGTCCCTAGCATAGAACATTACTACAAAGCCTCTATACTGGAACAACTTACCCT
Source organism: Xenopus laevis (assembly GCF_017654675.1). Lineage (NCBI taxonomy): Eukaryota > Metazoa > Chordata > Amphibia > Anura > Pipidae > Xenopus > Xenopus laevis. The sequence continues at coordinate 29,739,841 of NC_054379.1, read as the reverse complement.
ATGGAACTTACCTGTAGACCACAAACCTTGGCTAGAAATCGAACAAGAAAGAACTCACCCATATACCTTACAGCAACTAATGTGGATAAAATCTCCTCTACATGTTATAAAAACAAAACCCCTCTACCATACCACTACAACGGCCCTAAGAGTTTGGAGCCAATTCAAAGGGAAAAAACATATTCATATGTATCCAGCAAAGAACTCACCCCTTAGAATATTGGAAGCAGAAATCCCAGATCTCTCTCTAACCAACTGGGAGACACTAGGACTAACAAGAATCTCACAGATAGTCTCAAACGACTTGCTCAAACTATATGCAACTTTACAAACTGAATTCAATTTACCCAAACAAGACTTCTATAAATACCTTCGCTTGAGACATTTTCTGAGTCCTTTTGTTGGTAACCTCTCCAGGCCACAGACACCCTTTGAACAAATATGCTTCCAAAAAGCAGGAAATAAAAAAGCTCTGTCGAAAATATACAAAATAATCCTTCCAGGACTAGAAGGCCAGAAACCACTGCATACCAGAAAATGGGAAGAGGATTTGCATCTGGAACTTACAGAACAACAATGGGCCAAATTAGCAAACATAGCCTCCAAGTACACCAAGTGTACAAACCATATTGAAAATCATAAAAAAATACTACACAGATGGTACAAAACGCCCTCGCTCCTACACAAAATATACCCAAACACACCTGATACCTGCTGGAGATGTAACACAACATCAGGTAATATGATGCATATATGGTGGAGCTGCCACAAAATTTCTCCTTTCTGGACAGTGGTCAATTCCTTACTTACAGAAATACTTGGAATCCAAACTCACCTGACACCGGCGTTGGCACTACTCAACCAGGGCTTACAAGAGCTATCGCCCAATATAAGGAAAATTACATTTCACGTACTCACTGCAGCCCGCCTGCTAATACCCAGACACTGGAAAAACGCAAGTATACCCAACAAGGACGACTTGATCACCCTAATAGACTCAAACCTCACACATGAGAAATACGCAGCTACGACCCCAACACAAATCACAAAAGACATTCCCACCCACAGTCTTTGGGAAACCTGGAAAAAGAAACACAACGCAAAATAACTCAACAACAAAGGACAAAGCACACTCTGAACCTCTACAGAAGATAACATGAAAATATGTCAAACCACCCCCCCCAATTAAGTTACAAACCAAGGACTATTACAACCCGCTCCATAGCCTATCCCTCTACCCCCCCCACCCTGTTCTATACTTACCTTTATATTCACCACTTTTTTTTTCTCTACTGTTCTTCTTCTTTTCATTCTAAAAATCAATAAAAATTCAAATTTAAAAAAAAAAAAAAAAAAAAAACAATTGCAAGTTGACTCAGAATATCACTTTCTACATCATACTAAAAGTTAATTCAAAGGTGAACAATCCCTTTAAGTGCAAAACACACTGGGGGTCATTTATCAACACTGGGCAAATTGCCCCATGGGCTGTTACCTATAGCAACCAATCAGATTGCTGCATTCATTGTCCTTCTTGCAGCTGGCTTTAAAAAAGCTAATCACTGATTGGTTGCTATAGGTAACAGCCCATGGGCAAATTTACCCAGTGTTGATAAATGAGCCCCACTGAATAACTCGAGCACAGCAATTCAATAAAAAAAATTCCAATTTTTTTTTTGAAGTTACTAGACATTGAAAATTATGAGAAGAATGTGATTTTGCTGCATTAGTGTTTTTTTAAGCTTTTGAGCCAATTGAGGATTCACATTTTTTCATAAATAAGCACACAATCGAATTTGGGGAGTTTTCGACCTAAAAATGTATAAAACAAAAAACCCTCACAAATGCTAATTTTGATAACTAGGTCTTCAAAATTTTTGGGAAATAACTGCTTTTCTGCAGCAATATATAACTAAATAGTAACTCAATATCATACTGACATCTGATATTTTAATGAATGTATAAAAGTATGGAACCTGTTATCCAGTACATACCTTAAATCTACAGAAAAAAAATCATTTGACCATTAAGGGGGTTATTTATTAAAATCAGAATTTCAATAGAAAACCCTCAGATTTATTATACCACGATGCTGCAAAAAGCCTGAATCTGAAAATCCACCATCTCAGACCTGTTGAAGTCCTGTATAAGTCAATGGGAGAGGCACTTATCTCGATTTGAACTTTTTGTGGTCTGTGCTGGGTTTAGCCTGAAAATCCATCCTTTTCAGGGTTTTCGCCAAAAACTCGAAAAATTCGAGCGATTCGGGAAAAAAATCTAAGCAATTCAGGAAAAAGCCTGAAAAATTTTAGCGATTTGGGTTTTCGCTCAATTTTATGAAGTTTTTCCACAATCCAATTAAATTGCGTTTTTTTAAAAGAATAAATAAGCTAAAATCAAACATGGAAGTTTGGATTTTAGTAAATAACCCCCTAAATAAACCCAATTTGATTGTTCTGTCTCCAATAAGGATTAATTATATCTTAGTTTGGATCCAGTACAAGTTACTGTTTTATTATTACAGAGAAAAGAAAATAATCTTTAAAAAATTGAACTATTTGCTTATAATGGAGTCTGTGATAGATAGCCTTCCCGTAATTTGGAGTTTTCCCATACCGGTATTGGAATTGTACTCATAAATACATTTTCTTTGATACAGATTTTGGGCAGAGTTGACCCAAGAATGAAAACCAAGAAGACACATGTAAATATTTTAAAGTGACAATTACAAGTGTTTTTTGTAAGGTGAAGAAAAAAAAACCCCTACAGAGCAGCAGCTCACTAGTGAAAGCATTTCTAATAAAGACAAAATCCCAGAAAGGAAGATTGAAGCATATAATAAAAAGGTCCCATCACTGTCTGCCTTTGTTTTGGTTATATCTGAATGCTTCTGTTGCAAATTTCCCGTCTGACAGGTATATCTGTCTCAATGACACACTGCGTCCCTTTAGATCTGCAAACTGACAAGTAAAAGCACACATTAAGCAAGCAGACACATAAATAATTGCACTGACTATAAAGGTACAATATCCACACGCTGAAGTATGATCGCCATTTCCATGTTTTGTTATGCTAAGCAGGGCATCTCCGATACGTGTTCTAGCTCCCTGCTAAAAAAAGAAACAAATAGAAATAAGCTAGAGATATAGATTTAGGTGCCTCCCGCAAATGCTTTACAGATACAGCATCCTTAAATAAATGATAAATAATTCATGAACGTTATTCTGTAAATTGTGCTAGGCCACACCTCTCAGGGGGCATATTTATGAACATGCGTCAGCCTAAAATCAATATGTCTGCCAAGCACCTAAGCTCTGAGGCAGAATTCCCATATCTACTCCAAAATGCTGCAAACGACTCCAATTCCACTCCAGCAGTCATCCATCATGCTGTCACCTTAATTCAGATGTTGCTACTTGTTTTAATAACATACATCTTACAAAAGAATATTGCGAACACAAGAATCTTCAGGCTCATTTTACAACCTCATAAAATGTTATTAACCCTTTGATCCATGGTAGTCTTATCAAACTGCACAGTGCTTTAAGTTGATTTGATGCATATCAGTAATATCTGTTACAGGGACTTATCCAGCTTTAGAATCTTTCATCAATCACCACAATAAAAAAAAAAATACAGTTTCAACAATGTTTTACCCCAAAGAATTACAGAAAGTATAAAAATGTTACGGCCGGAATTATTTAGCAAACAATAGAGAGATAAAAAGGATTATGTTAAGGAATAAATATCTAAGTAGAGGACCGAGGGAAGGAGAAGAAAGTGCAGAAAATGTTAGAAATGAATGGTGTTATGATAATCCAGGCACTGAGTGATACTATGCATTGGAAATACATATACATGGGTATATTTTATGAATATTTATGAATATCCCAATATATTTTGCATGTTTCAGGTCACACACCAGCCCAGAAAGTGTAAGACCCCCATCTTTAAAGGGATACTGTCATCAGAAAACATGTTTTTTTCAAAACGCATCAGTTAATAGTGCTACTCCAGCAGACTTCTGCACTGAAATCCATTTCTCAAAAGAGCAAACAGATTTTTTTTATATTCAATTTTGAAATCTGACATGGGGCTAGACATTTTGTCAATTTCCCAGCTGCCCCAGTCATGTGACTTGTGCCTGCACTTTAGGAGAGAAATGCTTTCTGGCAGGCTGCTGTTTTTCCGTCTCAATGTAACTGAATGTGTCTCAGTGAGACATGGGTTTTTACTATTGAGTGTTGTTCTTAGATCTACCATGCAGCTGTTATCTTGTGTTAGGGAGCTGATATCTCGTTACCTACCCATTGTTCTTTTGTTTGGCTGCTGTGGGGGGGGGAGGGAGGGGGTGATATCACTCCAACTTGCAGTACAGCAGTAAAGAGTGATTGAAGGTTATCAGAGCACAAGTCACATGACTTGGGGCAGCTGGGAAATTGACAAAATGTCTAGCCCCATGTCAGATTTCAAAATTGAATATTAAAAAATCTGTTTGCTTTCTTGAGAAATGGATTTCAGTGCAGAATTCTGCTGGAGCAGCTCTATTAAGTGATTCATTTTGAAAAAAACATTTTTTCCCATGACAGTATCCCTTTAAGAAAGCCTAGCCATGCATTCTTTATCGGCCAAAGACCACCAGAACCTTTTAGCAGTGAATATCCAAAAATGGCTCCACATCTTCTTTTCTACTGATTGAGAGCACAAGCCCTTGGTTGACATCAGTTACTTGAGCTTAGGGGCCAACTTGCAATACAGGTATGTGATCCATTATCCTGAAACCTGTTATCCAGAAAGCTCAGAATTACAGAACGGCTGTCTCCCATAGACTACAATTAATCGAAGATTTCATCCATCGATCGAACGATTTTTCTTCGACTTCAAATAACGTAGAAAAATGCTCTAGAAGGTCCCCATAGGCTAACATAGCACTTCGACAGGTTTAATTTGGAGAAGTATTGAAATCGAAGTTTTTTTAAAGGGACAGTACTTCGATTATCGAATAGTCGAATATTTGAACTATTTTACTTTGAATCGAATTTGAAGTAGTACTATGCTATTTGATGGTCGAAGTATCCAAAAATTGCCTAAAATTCACTTCGACCCTTGATAAATCTGCCCCTTAGTGTTTTCGTTTTTGAAACCGCAAATAAAAATTTTCTCTAAAACCTTGAATGACATGTAATTTATTAAGAGAGCCAAAGCATGAAAACCCTGAACAATAATGAATAAAAATATGGAAACCTCTAAAAATGTGAGTTTTCAGACAATTACTAGTGAAAAAATTACAAAAAACTTCTAGAAGTCTGAATGGCTAAAACAATGTCTAATAGGATCAGCACAGCTAGAACTGACTACTATGGGACCTCAACTGCTTATGCAGGTACGGACCTGTTATACAGAATTCTCGGGACCTGGGGTTTTCCAGATAGCGGATCTTTCCGTAATTTGGATCTTCGTACCTTGAGGCTACTAGAAAATCATGTAAACATTAAATAAATCCGATAGGTCTAATAAGGATTAATTATATCTTAGTTTGGATCAAAGGAAAGAAGGAAACCATTTTAAAAAATTTGGATTTTTTGGATAAAATGGAGTCTAGTGGAGACGGCCATTTCATAATTCCGAACTTTCTGGATAGCATAGTAAAATAGTAAGTTAGGTTGAAAAAAGACACATGTCCATCAAGTTCAGCCTTTGAACTTTTTTTACCCTGTCTAACTGCCAGTTGATCCAGAGGAAGGCAAAAAACCCCATCTGAAGCCTCTCCAATTTGCCTCAGAGGGGGGGGGAAAAATTCCTTTCTGAATCCAAAATAGCAATCGGACCAGTCCCTGAATCAACTTGTACTATGCGGTATCTTCCATAACACTGTAAAAAAAAACTTCCGAATATTTAGGCGGAACCACATTTCTTCTAATCGGAATGGGTGACCTCGTGTCAGCTGGAAAGACCTACTGGAAAATAAAGCATTAGAGAGATTATTATATGATCCCCTTATATATATATATTTATACATAGTTATAATATAACCCCTTAAGCGCCTCTTCTGCAGCGTGAACAACCTTAATTTGGCCAGTCTTTCCTTATAGCTAAGATTTTCCATACCTTTTATCAGCTTAGTTGCCCTTCTCTGTACCCTCTCTAATTCAATAATGTCCTGTAACTGGTTTCTGGATAACAGATGCCATACCTGTACTTTGTGAGGTTTTTTTTTTGTATTTTTTGATATCTGATCATCGTATTTATTGCTGTTATTTTACACCATCATTTTTTATGGCATATCTCATTTAAAGCCAAAGAAAAAAGAGATATGTAGCAACACCATATATATTAAAACCAAGTATTTTGCCCACCATGCATTAAAAACATACAGCCCCAGCATTATCAAGAGGGCCTGATGAGTTTCGGCCAGTTCCTGCCTTTGGATGCCATATCTGGTTAAGATCTGCTTGTTTGGTGACCTCGCCAAACAAGCAGATCAGAGTGTATGGCCACCTTTACTTACACAGAATTTTCAACCAGCAGCGTTTCAAGGGCTGCTGTGGAGTGGCAGACCCTATGTTGCCCCACTCCCACTATTCACATTTAATGTCGGAGCAGGTCCAGGGGGAGTGCATCGCTAATGCAGGGAGTGCTATTGTGCTCGTTGCACTAGCAGAGCTGAATTTCCATTTAAAAAAAATCGGCTCTCAAAGTTACTAGAGGCAGTTTTTTGCCGCCCCTGGTAACTGGCCACTCCATGCCACCTGAGTCAACGTTCTCACCTTGTCTCATGGCAGGAGTGGCCCTATTTACAACCAATTCTCTAGCTGCTTGTAGATCATCCTGGTTCGTATTTAGAATTATGGATAATCCTAAAGAAAGTGGCAGTTGGTCAAACTAGTCCTGAATTAGAAGCAAGGGCCAAGGATGGGCGAATTTTTTCGCCTTGTTTCACCGAAAAAATGACGCCAATAGACTTGTATGGCGTAGTGCGCCAAAATAAAAAGACGCGCGTAAAAAAAAAATTTCGCCGCACAACAATTTTTTTTTGATGCACATAGACTTTAATGGGCATCGGCGTCATTTCGCCTGCGGCAAATTTTTGGTGAAATGAAACGGGTCAAATTTGCCCATCATTAGCAAGGGCGTAACTTCAGAGGAAACAGACCTTGCGGCTGCAGGGGGGCCAGGAGTTATAGGGGGCCTCATGAGACCCTAACTTATGAGCAATTTCAATATATATTGGTAAAACAGGATATCCTCTGAATATGTTGGGGCCTTAAATGAATTTGCTGTGGGGCCCAGTAATATCTAGTTAACCCACTGATTAAAAATCTAGTTCTTGGTGCCGTGGGTGTAAGGCAGCCCTCTCCTTACCACCTGCCATAGACCCACTGTTGATCTTAGCACCTGGCCCTACACATTGTACCAAACTGTGAAAATCAAAACAAAAAACACAGATTGGCATTGGTTCATCTCCCACCACCCCCAAAGTAAATTATTTTGCTGATGTTTAAAACATTCCAGGTATTCCACTAGAGTCAGCATTGCATTCAATGCATTTGTGTATGCATATTCTTTAACATTTTGACGCTTTTTTTTAATTTACATTTTTTGCCAACGTTATTTATTATGAGAGCTTTGTATAGCAGTTCAATTTGTAAAAGTGTTATCTGCTTACACTGTTTTTCTGATTTAATAAGATATTTATTGTTTTAAGTAAGCATTTTTAAAATATAATCTGTACACAAATAGTCATTGTGAGTAATAGGTTTTCGCATAACAAATGTCAGATCTTTAAATCACATTAGACCTCTGAAGAACAGAAAGAATGCTTCCTCCCAGTTTTAACATCAGACTCCCATTTATTATGTACATGTTTATAAATCTCTTTGGAATACACTTATCTTCTGGGAATTCATGAGCAGCAATGCTGTTTGTCAGTATGACTTATATAGTTTTATTCATCGGTCATAGTCGAGCATCCAAGCTTTTCTCTTTTTCACTGTTTTAATCCAAGGTTATCATTTCTGTTCTGCAGCCTTAATGAAATTACAAGTTTGCATGGATACTGTAAAACAAACTGAAGCTGTTCTAGATTAACGGATTCTAACTAATTATCATGAACCAATATGAATGAGCCATATATATATCTCTACACCCCACATTCATGATTTTTTTCAAGAAGACAGAACCTACCATAAACTGGCCCAATACACAAAGGGAGATCTGTATTTGATTGGCCAACAGCAAGTGCAAGAGATTTTAACCTTTCCCAGCTCCTTATGCTATGAGACTTATTGCCAGTAAAAGGCACAACAGGTTCATTGCCCAACATGCAATAACACTAAGTGGCCTAATTACTAACATTCAAATTTCTTTTTTCCCACTAATCTCTAAACATTTGGTTTTTCTATATGTTTTAAGTGTAAAAACTACAAAGAACATCTAATACAAAAATTTGCCAGGTAAAAGTTGTCGAGGTCCTATGGGAAGCAATTGGAGTTGCACTGATCCTTTTGGACCATTTTTAATCAAGTCATACTTTTAGGGGTTTTCATTTTTTTCCCGCTAGTAATTATCCAAAAAGCTAGAGGTTTTGGTATTTTCATTTGGATTGGTCAGCATTTTTTTCACTTGTGCTGATGTTTTAATAAATGTCATGGAATTCACAGTTTCAGAGAAAGTGATGTTATTTGTGGTTTCAAAAACCTTTTAAAACCACTAAAATTAGAATGTTGATAAAAAGGCTTCTAAGTGCAACCTAATATAAGTGTATGGTGTTCTGCAAATGCATACAAACTAGCAGTTGCACCTGCCTAATAAGTTGCATTATCATTACCTATCACCTTTTTTTCCATACTCTTTCACTTTTCTGATCTGTCTATTCTACTCACACTTTCTTTTTCCTCTTATGCCTCTTAGCCAACCTCATTCTTTTTTCACCTTCCTAGTTTTTGGCCAGGAGACCACTCCCCAATCAGGTCAACCCATTGACCTTTCTTCATGCTTTCTTCAATAAATAAATGAAATATTTAAATATATAAAATTTTCTTGAAAAACGCACCAATGGGAGAGGACTTTGGAGGGCTCCAATCCCATTGTTTAATGTGGAAGGCAAGGGATAATTATGATGTCTGCAGTTTTTTCCAGTGCAAAAGACTGATTTTTTTTCCAGTGACTTTTCCAGAAACAGGGAAGTTTGCAGCTGGCAAAATAGCATTGCTTTAAATGAATGAATGAAGAGGTAGGGGGTGCCATCGTAAGTCAGTTCAAACCTATTTCAATTCAATTCCAACTTTACAAATTGAATTTTGTCTACAAAACTCCTGTAGGCTGCCAAACTTTTATATTTGACTTTTTTTTCGTTTTTTTTCACTTAATAAATATTTAACATTCAAGTTTTGTAAAACATAGTTCAAACGTGGACAATTTGCACAAAGAGATTTTAATAGTGGTAAAAATTTGAGCTCCAATGTTGATAAATCACCCAAATATATTTGATTGTAGACTGGCACAAACCGGATTTCACTCCGTCTGGTTTGTGCCAGCCTACAATCAAATATCTTTGTTTGTTTATTGCCTCCCTAAGCTGAAGGTCTGGGACTTGAGCAGCTGGATCCCCCATCAATAATGGTAAGTTAACCCTTCTTTCAACTATGATCAACACTGGATATCTCCCTTAAAAACGATTTATTGTTGATAAATCACACTCTTAGTTCCAGCCATTCCCATGTTGTTTGTACCATATGGAAAGAATTAAGAAATATTATGATGAAAAGAAAAAAAAAGAAACCAAAACCTATATATACCTATATTACTTAACATAGCTCGCACAACTTAAATATTGATATACTTTTATATAAAAAACATCAAAGCTTTTTGAAAAAAACTGTTTTATTAAATTGCTCTCTTTAAATGAAAACAAAATGTTTTGTTTTTTTTCAGGGTTCATTATCTGAAAAGAGGTTTTTTTAACCATTAAGTGAACTGGATATTTTTTCCTATTTTATATTTATACATAGATATGCAGGAACATGCACAGCATAATGGGTGATAACAAATATACAGAAACGAATTGTCCCAGAAATGTGATTTGCTGTTCGTCTGGATGGATCAGCCACATTAAAGCAAATTGAATTACCTCTTCAATTATCAACTTCTGTTTTTTTAACTCTGTCAGACACAGGGCAATAGTTTAATGAGTTAGTAGATTCTCATTTAGCAGTGAATGACATGTTCTGGACAGTTAATTATCTGGTTAAAGAAACAGAGATTGTACACACATGATTACTAAGATATCCCCCCACCTCTATGTTCTTACACCGTACTTAGAACAAAGAAAAACAAAACAAGATAAATAAATAAATACTTTTTATGATCTGCAGGGATAATCTTTACTGTGGGTACAATATTACAAGATCATGTGAAACTTGTCCTTAAATATCACTGTCTGTATCATAATAAACTTCAATAGCTTCTTAAGAACTTCTTTAAATCAGACGTCTGTTATGAATATTTTCGGAGAAAAAGGAATCCATAGATTGGTGACACTGAAAAGATATAAATGTGACCTATTTAAACAGCTGGTTTTAACACTCTAAAGTGAAAATAATTCACTGCACAACTGAGCACACATTGAGGCTTTTTAGATAAGTTCTTGTTCTTATGGATGCCCCTATACATCTTGTGGGAGCCCCAATGCTGTCACCTAAAATGTTCTTGTACCTACTTGCATTTACAGATGCAGCCACTTTGGTTTGCCTGTTTGACACAGAATAACTAAACACAGATATCCCACTTATCCCATTTAACACAGACAATTGCGTCACAGCATCCCATCTAATTAAAGCATTCCCCATTGTGAACAATGGTGCTTTGGTATGCTAATGAAAAGGTTAAATGCATTAAATGAGTTAAAATGACTTTAGATAACACAGTTTCTTTAATTAACCTTGAGTCATGACGCATTTAACTCACAAATCCAAGTGGCTTCATCTGTATTAAGGCTGTGTAACAGGAGTTATTACTAATTTACTAAATATTCTGCCTTCTACTCAGGTTTCCTAGACCTCTTATATTTTAAAAGACTGTGCTAAGTCCTGGGTAGGGCTGGCTTAAAGGAGAACAAATCTCTCCTCCAACTTAAGGCAACCTCCATCACCCTCCTTTCCCCACACCCTCCCCACTCCACTCATTAATGTCAAATATGTCCCAATCTTTGTACCTGCAATAAAGCAGAGTTGCTTAGAGGGGTTGACAGGCCAATTGCATGCACCTTCCTATTGACTTCTGTCAGATCTTCCCAGCTGGGCACGTAGAGTTATAGCTAGGTCCAGGTTAACTTCAACTTTGCATGCTTCTACACATGTGAGATAGCACCTGCAAACCCCACTGCCAAGTCTGCATTTTTATAGCAGGTACAAAGATATGAACACTTTTTGACAGTAACCGGTGATAAAGGGAAAGAGCATTGAAATGGCCTAAGAAGAGTACCTGGGATTTTGCCATAATGCATTTAAAGGCAAAATTAAATAGTGGCTATGTAATAGCATATACATTGCATACATCTTGTTAGAGAAATTCCTTTCCACTATGTTACAACACCAATGTTCTTTGTGTAAAAAAGGCTCCCCTGCTGCCAATTTCTTTCAAACATGGCACCTCAGTGTCGGACTGGGCCCGCGGGACACTGGGAAAAAACCCGGTGGGCCCGGGCCTAATGGACCCCCGCTATACTCCCCAATCGGGTTCCCCCTTAAAACGAAACTTATGCCGCTGCGCCTCCGAACAGGCACGCAGTGCAACGGTATTCACGCAGGCACACGCCGCACCAGCGTTCACTGAGGCGCGCAGAGGGAAGCCAGGAGGGGACCCCATTGGCTACCTGGAGGAGCCTTCATGTGGCAGTGCCGGTGGGCCCCCATTACTCTAGTCCGACCCTGCGGCACCTGGACAGCAGCTTAGATTGATGGAGAAGGGCTGGGCAGGACAAAATTCTAGATCAGCAAAAAATGTTGCCACTAGTGAAACTATGAATTTCACTACAAAATTGTAAGAAAATGCCTAATAAAAAACACTTCACTGCAGTAACTTAACCATTAATTGCTGAAAATCCTAGTTTTTATATACAGAGCATGTTGTTTGTTTGTTTATGTTGGGCTCAGACATTATCACCACAAGACAAACATGCTTTGAAGCACGGTGGTGACAGAGCTCCCACTTTATCATACTGTATATGTATGATGTAGATTTCTCAGCAATTAAAACATTGTTGCTAAACTATTATTTATTTTATTGGCTCACCAAGGAAACCATGACTTACAGAAAGGCTGCAATGCTTAAAAATGACTCATTGTTTTGTTTAAAGCCAGATCACGGACACCATAATATCAAACAACACAACCAAGGCGCACTGTGTCTAAATGAAAAACATATTTACTCAAATTTGCATTTGCTGAAAAACATATTTTTGGAAAGTATATTAAGGTTTCAAATCAGGGGTATTCTTTTCTATGTAATTAAATTGAACATGTTATATGATATCATATTTTGATTTAGACAACACAGATATAGAGAATTTAATACACGTTTTTTAATAAATTTGATTAAAGCCTGAATATGTATTGTCATATTTGTTTGGCAGAATGTCTTGGCAATATTTATTGATACATACTTTAACCATCTGATGTATCAATCGGTAAAATTATATTTCTTGGGGAAAAATAAAGCCCATCATGAGCATAAATCATGCACATATTCTTATAGCATTTTCTAGTACACTGGGAACACTGACCTTAGAATGCTTTTGAATATATTATACAGCAACAACCTTCAAGGACTGTGGCATATTCTTTTTCTTTCATTGCTGCTATTAGTATCTCAGACCAATCAGTAAATCTGCTCAGTCTTCAACATTTTTAGCTTAATTAAATGGACAAGGCAAGAGAGTGCTATGCAGAACACAACATTAACTTGACAGATGAGACAGGAAACATTTTATTGATGTTATAAGCAGTTAATATTGTCCCTCGAAAGAGTCAGGTAATATCAGATTGTATGGGTTATTCAGTGTTCTATAACTCCCCCAAAAAGCTGCATTGTAGATTTCTGTAATGTAGATTGAAAAACAGTTTCTCATTAATGCTATTTGATAAAAATTTCCCTAAGTTCAACATAATAAACAGCAATGTTTTTTTTTATTGTGATCTGCCTATTGTTTCATTTTAATTAAATCATTTTCTCAAATATTTTTTAATAGTATATATAAAGGATATTTACACCTCTTAAGGCAGATTTATCAAAAAGTGTGAAATTAGAGCTCACCGCAGTAATAAAACCACTCCATATGGGGAAGGTTATTTACTAAAATCTGAATTTTTCTGATTATTTAAATAAAAAAAAGTCAGACCAAACTAGAATCCACAATTTGACCTTATTTATTATAAAAAAAAAAATGCAAGCTTAGCACAGTGGTAGGTTGCTCCAGGTGTACATGCTCTAGACCTTCAGCTTAGTGAGTAAGCATGGAATTAAAGAAACAAACAGGTTTGTTCCTTAGATTCCCTGCACCATGTCAGTCAGATCCTCTTCAATTGGTGTTGTTACAATCATTTAGGGAAGTTAGCGATACCTTGTATGGCCCCTTATACATCTGTCTGTTCAGCCTGCACACCAAGCAGTGCTGTCCAACTTATGTGGTACCGAGGGCTGGAATTTTTCTGGCCTACATGGTGGAGGACCATTAATGGAAGCCAGTGTTGACCACTCCCTGTTTATTTAAACCACACCCACTTAAAATCACACTCATTTTACCACAAGACCACGTCCACATTAATTGTGGTATAACAGAAAAACCAAATGGTTGGTTCTCACTGCAGGCATATCATTTATTACTCATATTTGAAAAAAATCATATTAAGACAAATGCTTGAATCCATATGCCTCTTCCTCCCCTGTGGATAACACAGCAACCCCTCCAGCACATGATTAAAGACCTTAGGGGCCCCTAACAATAATTTTCAAATGCTAACAAACCCCCTGAACAAACACACAGAGAGCATAGGGCAGGCAGAGTAAGGCACATACAGGGATCATATAGCAGGAAAAGTATGGCACACACAGGTAGAGTAGGGTAGGCAGAGTATGGCACACACAGGGACGACAGAACAGAGCAGGAGACAGGGAAACATATCAGGACCAATCTAAAATGTACTACATACAGTGACACAGTGCTGGTTCCCCACCAGCAGGTTTGTATGAGTGTGAACAGGTGAACAATGTCTGGGATTTAGGTGTGAACAGTAGGGTGTGAATAATAGAGGTGTTAGAAGTGTGAACAATGCAAGGGATTACAGTTGTAGTGATATCTTTTAAAGCTTACACATGGTAAGCAGACACAGCAGACTTTCATATGGGAGGGCCACATAAGGGGGTCGAAGGCCGCATGTGGCCTACTGGCCGCCAGTTGGACAGCCCTGCCATAGATTATTGGCTCATCCTTAGAGAAGATAAACCAGAGATAATGAATGAGTAAATCATGCAGAACCCACGTGTCCTCCTTGTACTGAAAGTGATAGTAATGTTTCCTCTTTAATGACTCTACAGGACTTATGTGCATGCATTTAATAAATGCATGAACCCACAGTGCAATACAGGTATGGGATCCATTATCCGGAAATCTGTTATCCTGGTAGTTTGGAAATATAAGAAGGCCACCCTCTGTCTTCTGTGTTCCCAGCCTGCAAATATGCTGCTGCCTGATCATTCACTTATAACAATATAACATAAATGTTCAACATAAAGCAATAGATTTGAAGTTTAATATAAACTGTACAAAATGTAATAGTAATGTTTTTTTTAATTTAAAGTACAACAGTATGCTCCTGTGTTTCACAGCAATTAGGCATTATTCAAAAATGTACATGCCCAGCTGGACATAATCTATAGTCCATAATACATTGTTATATATATATATATATATATTACATTATAAAAGTTATACAACCAGTGTACATTAGTATTTACTGTTATGATATTCCAGAACAGCAGCTGTAGGTTTGTTTTCCTGCATATTGATATATGACCAGTTGCAGGGAGTTGCAAGGAAATAAATGCAGCCGTTCTGGAACCATTAATGATCTGAGTTTTTTTGCACTTTGCACCATGTTTTCCACTTTCACTTCACTCCCTTCCAAGGAGCGTCAGCAGATGCCGGCCATAACAGGGCCCTGTACTCATCACCAGCCCTACAATGCATCATTTTTTTCCAATAACTTCCATGATTGTGGTTGCCAGGGGAAGTTGCACCATGTGCAGTTGTGGGCCATGCATCAAAAGTGATGGAGCCGTAACATGAATCAGATGTAATTGCTTTAAAAAATTTGTAAGTCCAGTTGGCATAATTTTCAATATTCAGAGTGAGAATTACATGAGTATCCAGAACCTATGTTTTACACGTGCACACAGAACCTATGTTTGTAAATAAGTAATTTTTGAATCTTGAAAGCTTTTTACGTCATATGTTTTATTCAGATATTTGTCATTTATTGATGATCTAAATGTTTTTTTTTGTATATTTGGCTTTGAATACAGTGAACACATATCATACAACATGCTTAACAACAAGGATCAAATTGGTGGAAAGATACCAGCAAAAACATATTTATATTTCTCTACCAAGCACACATCAGGTTTTTGTGCAGTTTAATAATACTCTATCTTGTTCAGGCTGAACAAACTGGTCCCTGTGGAAAAATGGCAGTAATAAATCAATAGCCCAGATGTAATCTTTGGTGTCTAGAATGCAGAGAGATTTTGGTGTATAATGGTACTGGTTGTCTATTGTCATTCAGACATGAGCTGCATCAGAAAAAAAGGCTTGTGGGAACCTGATAAGAGTTGGTCAAAAGTGGGTCATAAATCAAACGAAGGCAGCATTTTGCTGATTTCACACACATGCTCGCTGGAAAAAAAGTGATAGATCTGCAATTTACTGCTTATCACATCTGCTAGAACTTTCATAATGCCCAAAGCTGACCTTCGCTGAATAAATACCATCACTAACAAACTACCTGTTTCAAATGAAAATCCATGTATGGCCTGTCTACTTTCCCTCGACAAAACAAATTGTTATGGAAATAGAATAGAAAGAGTGAAATGTGTATTGCAACACTATGCTGTTTTGTGATGCAGTTTCACGTGTGATGGTGTTCAACATATTGAGGATTAGCCCAATACCAATATAATTTCTTAGTCTTCACCATTTTCTTTTAAAGGAGAAGGAAAGGTTTGGTGCAAATGTTAGGCACCCCCAAGTGAAACCCCGGCGGGTGCTCCTATCAGCAAAAAAATGCACCGGTTGGGGGTTATACCAGTGAGCACCACAGAGCGATCTTCTTCCATCTTCCTCCTTGTTTGCCGGGCTGCACATGCGCAGTACAAGAAAAGCTGAACTTTAACAAAAAAGTCGTCTATTTCGTTCAACTGTGCATGTGTTTGCCCCGGGAAATTTGAAGAAAAAAGAAGACAAAAGTGGATCGCTCAATGGTGCTCGCTGGAATAACCCCGGGCCAGTGTTATTTTCTGCTGATAGGAGAACCGGCCCCGGGTTTCAGGTAAGTCAATACAATCACTTGGGGGTGCCTAACATTTGGCACCCCCCAAGTGCACCAAGTCTTTCCTTCTCCTTTAAATGAAAATATTATATTTGTGTATAAAAGGTATTCCAAATCCTAAAGCTGATCATTTTTCTATTATCATTTGAAATAGAAACAGGCATTTATAGAAGCAGGGTAACAACTTTATTTAGACAAGATATTATTCTATAAAGAAAAGGGTCCCAGCGCTACCACAACTACCACAACTCAGGTATCCACAATGAGGCTGGAATTCAGGGGAAAATGCTGAATTGCAGAGAACAAAAAAAGCTACATAATGTATACATAATACAAGTGCCTTTTGCAATATGGGCTACCTTTATAAATGAGCCCATACATCCCACTATAATGTTCCCACTATTAATATAACACACTCTGGGGTGCATTCACCGTGAGCAATGTACAATTTATAGTGTAGTCACCATGCTTTTTTCCCACAATGCACAAAATTTTTCCCATAATTCTGAGCGCTAACAGGTGATCCTCTTGACACAATTGACAATCACCAACGTGTCTGCAACTGCACGTGTGTTTTGTCACAAATTGGTCACAGTTTCATCAATTATTCCATTAAAGTCTGCTTTCTTTAAACACCGGAAATGACAGAATGCGAGAAAGACATGCACAGGTTGATGCATTGTGGGGTTTTTAATAAAAAGTCTAATGGACAGTTTATTTTTTGCATCACAAAAATAAGCCACTATTAAAGGAGTGGTTCACCTTCAAGTTAATTTTTGGTATGTTATAGAATATATATTGCGCTTCATCAATTTTCGTGAATTTGTCGCGAAACAGAAAATTGCTTTAACTGCGCATGTGCCGCTACGCCGGTCTCATTTAGAAGATTACCGAAGAGAAGAAGATGACTGCCGTGAACTCCACTGGACAGACTCTGAACGGAGGGGTAAGTAAAGACCTAGCGGCCGATTCACTAAGGGTCGAATATCGAGGGTTAATTTACCCTCGATATTCGACTAGGAATTAAAATCCTTCGACTTCGAATATCGAAGTTGAAGGATTTAGCGCAGATAGTTCGATCGAACGATCGAAGGATAATTCCTTCGATTGAACGATTAAATCCTTCGAATCAAGCGATTCGAAGGATTTAAATCCAACGATCTAAGGAATATCCTTTGATCAAAAAAAAGTTGCCAAGCCTATGGGGACCTTCCCCATAGGCTAACATTGACTTCGGTAACTTTTAGATGGCGAAGTAGGGGGTCAAAGTTTTTTTTAAAGAGACAGTACTTCGACTATCGAATGGTCGAATAGTCGAACGATTTTTACTTCGAATCCTTCGATAGTCGTAGTCGAAGGTCGAAGTAGCCCATTCGATGGTCGAAGTAGCCCAAAAAAACTTCGAAATTCAAAGTTTTTTAACTTCGAATCCTTCACTCGAAGTTAGTGAATCGGCCCCTTAGTTGCATTTGCCCAGGGGAGGAGGGAGGTGGGTCTATGTAGGGTAGGGGGCTAGGGTTTTTTTTAACTTTTGGGTTGAATTGTCCTTTAAAGTGATCTGTTATTTTTACAATATGAACTTCCAGATAAGAGAGATTTGTAATTTAGCATTTGTTTGACATGAAAGAAATGCCGATGTTATAAACAAATTAAAGAGCGCTGATGAGAGAGTAAAGAAGAAATCACTCCAATGGTGTTTTGCAGCCCAAAGTGTTTATTAGATGAAATTTCTTTGACACAGATGTTTCAGGACTCGTAGTCTTTTTACTTGCTGTGCATACCATATGTACACTTAGTAAAGGGCCTGTGAGTCTTGAAACATCTGCGCTGAAGAAGCTCTGCCTAATAAACACTTTGGACTGCAATGCACCATTAGCATGAGTCATGCCTTAAAAGTTATAGCCATGTTTAGTCTCCGTGAATTTAAAAAAAAACTTTTTTTGGATCACAGGCAGCTGACACTTACATGAAGAACAATAACTTAATGCTTTAGTATTGTGGAACTGGAAAGTGCAAATAGATTCTTGTACTGTAAGTGCGAAACAAAAAAACATGAAAATAATTTCTTTAGCTCTTTTATTTTATCTTGTTGTTTTCTTGTATTCTTTTCCAGTGCTGCTTTTGTTCAGAAATAAAGACCTGGAGTACCCATGAATCTACAGGAAACCAGAGAGAGCAGAATCATATATCATAATAAAGTAGCAGCAACTTTTTTTATGACATGGATATTCGAAAGAGGGTTCAACAATATTTTTAAAGGAATACGAATATTTATTTTGATTCATGGGTGCTGTATAGTGTGAAATAAAAGTTACATTTTAAATCGAACATGTTCATATTTAAAAAAAGAAATACATCACCTTTAGTTTCCATACATACCGTACAATGGCACATATTTTGCGGGACAAGTTTTATTTTTAATATTTACAGATGCTAATACCTTCAATGACATAGCCGCTTGAAATTCTTGTAGTAATTGTAGTTGATTGCTGTTAATTAGTGATAGGTCGAATAAATCCGGCAGGCATGGATTCGCAGCTAACTTTTCGCGTTTCGCCACCAGCGAATGTTTTCGCGAAATTGCGCTGAAAATTGCCAGGCAAAAAATCCACTGCAACAAAAAAAAAAATTTCATGCATCGAAATTGTCGCACGCATAAAAAATGTTGCGCACATAAAAATTGTCGCTTGTGTCAAAAAATTGTCGCAAGTCAAAATCATTTTGACGCCCACTGACTTCAAAACGTTTGGGAATTTTTTCGCTGTTTCGCATAGCAGACAGCCCAGATTTGCCCATCACTACTGTTAATTGGTTTCTTAATAATATATTAGAAAATACTTATTTTTTAATTTCATATTATTTGTTTCCATATTGGTTTGCCTTTTAAAAATATAAGAAGGAGGCATATGCTAATCCTTATACTTTTCTGAGATTTTGTTATCACACATATATATACATACACATGCATGTATGTTTGCAAAACTACAGTTAAATGTTAGTTTGCAGAAACATGGGAGCAATAAACAGTTATGCCCTGAACCTTTATTTATTGCTCTGAAACACTGGTCATTTTAGAAACTTTTGACAAAAGACATTATTGTATGCTTAAATGCCTTCTCCGCATTCCACAAATATTTCACATTTTCATGTATCACAGCCATGCTGTGCCATATCTGGCCAATGAAAACAGCATCAGGATTGACTGCATTTATACGATTCATTTGAAGCCTTTCATACAAACTACATATATTGATTGGTATTAAAATGTATAACATTTCTAAAGAAAAGTCCAAAATGTCATGTAATTTTACATGTTACACATGTTATATAACACAGACGTAATTTTTATTCCTACTGTATATTCTACTGTTTAAATCAGCTGTGTTGTAGTAAAGGGGATCACTTCGAATAAACCCAAAAATATTGATTACTGAATAAATTGGGTGATAGAGAGCTAGAAACATAGAAAACTGTCACTATGGAAATTGTCACTGCCGTATCTCTGTTAATGTCTGGGTAGTTTTCCAGACAACAGATCTCATCCTGTTTTTTTCTGATACAGTCATTAGAAAACGTAGATTAAGATCTTCATCTTCAGGTTGGTTGTTATCCTCCCACACTAATGTGTAGAAATACTTTACCAGTAAATAGAGTGGTTTTAAATTTGTCATATGGCCCCTAAAAAGGTATATCTATCCCTGCATGTATTCAACTACAAAGACAACACACTCACAGGTAAACCCTTTACACCTAGGGGCAAATTCACTGAAGGTCGAATTTTCGCCTCGGAAGGCTTTACCACACTTCGAGCCACTGCATCAGACGTCAATTTGCAGCGCATACGCTAATTCATCAAAATGCGAAGTTACAGCTTAGCAGCTGAGCACTGTCGAAGTTTAGCTAGCGTCAATTTGTCAGTGCGAGCATTTCATAGCGAACTTTCGCTAACAGAAATTTAGTTAGTATACTTACGCTAAGGTCAATTTAAATAGGGTGGATATTAGGGATGTCGCGGACTGTTCGCCGGCGAACTTGTTCGCGCGAACATCGACCGTTCGCGTCCGCCGAATGTTCGCGAACGTAACGCAACGTTCGCAAATTTGGGTTCGCCTTAGCTGGCGCTTTTTTTTGCCATTTCTCCCCCAGACCAGCAGATACATGGCAGCCAATCAGGAAGCTCTCCCTCCTGGACCACCCCCACACCCCCTGGACCACTCCCCTTCCATATATAAACTGAAGCCCTGCAGCGTTTTTTCATTCTGCCTGTGTGTGCTTGGAAGAGCTAGTGTAGGGAGAGAGCTGTTTAGTGATTTGAGGGACAGTTGATAGTAACTTTGCTGGCTAGTAATCTACTTGATACTGCTCTGTATTGTAGGGACAGAACTCTGCAGGGATTTGAGGGACATTTTAGGTTAGGTAGCTTTGCTGGCTAGTAATCTACCTTCTACTGCAGTGCTCTGTATGTAGCTGCTGTGGGCAGCTGTCTGTCCTGCTGCTGATCTCTCATCTGCATCTGTTCTTCAAACCACTGCCACCTAGCTGTGTGAGCTTTTTCACATTCTGTCTAAATATCAATAATAATACCGTCTCCAGAAACACCACCTGAGTGACGTAGTGTGATTTCTGCCCTTTACAGCACAAAACGCAGCGCTGTGTCAACAATGGATTTTTTAGAAACATATTTGCCCTTGATCCCCCTCTGGCATGCCACTGTCCAGGTCGTTGCACCCTTTAAACAACTTTAAAATCATTTTTCTGGCCAGAAATGTCTTTTCTAGCTTTTAAAATTCGCCTTCCCATTGAAGTCTATGGGGTTCGCAACATTCGCGAACCGTTCGCATTTTGGTCCGGATTTTTTTTTTCCGACGTTCGCTACATCCCTAGTGGATATATATGTATATATATATATATATATATATATATATATATATATATATATATATATATATATATATATATATATATATAAAGAAATATATATAACATATATGTCATATATATGTCTTTATTAGAGATGTTGGTGCAAATTCTTGAAGTGGCCACTTATTATTAAAAATATCCAAGGAAGCAAAATAAAGAAAAATTAGATCCTCTAATGTCCTAGACATGAGCCCACCCTAAGACAAATGTGTCATGCCCCTCAAATAGTTAAAAAAATAATAAAACGGAAATATTTAACAGTTACAACTTTTAAACACGATCCCACTTAAAAAAAATTTTTTTATAACTTTTCGTGATACAGGATATGATGTCACTGACATAAGATTGATGAGGGTATAGCTTCAGGTATAACCTAGCGAAGAAAACTTTGGCGAAAGGGGTAACGTAATGAAAAATTTGCACTTTAGTGAATTTGCGGAGTAATGGTCATTCGCCTGAGTGAAAATTCGCCTGGGGAAAGAGCGCTAAACTTTGTTAGTGATGTATTCTTCCACTAGCGAATTGTCCTCTACGCTTGTTAGTTAATTGCCGATGACCCTGCGGATTGGATTTTTGGGGAATTTTTGCTAACGACGCCACTTCGCCCTTTAGTAAATCTGCCCCCTAGTCATATTGGATATTGACCTTGGTATTCTCTCCTAAAGAATCATTGAACTAGTAATTTTTCTACATACATATTTAAATGTGTAAAAAGCTTAATAAATAATAAGCAAAATATAAATATTTACATTGATATAATGAACTCGTACACTGATGGGGAAATCTGGGGGGAAACCATAATAAAGAGCATATAATAATTACAGTTACAAACATGAGTGTATGCTTTTCACTTACAAAGCAGTGTCTTGTAAGAGCAGTTACTGTAGGAATAATATATCTTTCTCCCATTGAAAGGGACTCTTTATATAACAAAATGATTTCTGTGGAACTAATAAAAGATGTAACTCCCATAACACTGAACATACACTGTGATGCGTGAGCAACACACTTCATTGTGCATTGTTCATCCATGTATATGTGTTTCTGGTGCAGTTCTGTGATGAGGCCCCATATCTCTTGTAGAATCTATTTCTATCTTTAAAACCTAAATTTACATTAGATACAGTCTTTCCCCTTCCTCACACCATATCAAAATGGCATACAATCTCACATAATGTGACTGTCAGACATGCGTAATAAAGTTACAGTTTTCTATAGGCCAAGTGTAATAGTAGGCCGATGCAATATGCCTAGGTTTCATGGAGAGGAAATAACAGATATAACAGAAAAACACTTAAAACCCAATGCAGTGTAACATGTATGCATTAAGGGGCAAATGCACATACATGCTGTTCCTTAACTTTACTGGACTGCAAAATAGGATATTTTTCACATTTCATGCAAGGAAGTCAAAGAGAAATTGGGCACTGTTCCATTAAATCAGTGACATCTGGTAAGCCTGAGTAAATGGATTACTAAAAGTAGATAGGAAACCATGTGTATTCCATTTTCCTTGGTACATCAGTAGGCGCAAATTCTGAACTCTGTGTTTCATTAGCTCCATTCACGCTTTTAAAAATCCTAATTTACTTAAATCTTGCTCCTGATCTTCCTCCTGGATGGCCAGAGTATTTATATGTAATCATCCCTGTGCTTCTGCTGAGCAATACTAATTGAAAGCAAAGATGTAAAAGCTCAGTGCAGGTAATTGAATTTGGAAGAAGGACTGTAAATTGTAGCAGAAACAAAGGGAATAAAACAAAATAAAACAATTATTTTAGGTGAAAATCACAGCTATTTTTTTAAACACTGCACTGATTTGGAGGACCAAAATCGACAAAAAGAAATCACTTTCCTTAGATTGTCCAAGTTCTTTCTGAATATAAAACATTTTACAGCTTGTCTCATTATAGCATTTGTAAAAACACTGTCTGAAGTCAGTAGTGCATAAATGAATTATTTAAGCTCTGCAGTAAATTGCCCTGATCCACAGTACAGCGCCTTAATGCACTCTAGGAGAACCCTGGGAAGCAAATCATAGCAGACAAGGGGTATAATGTAAACAAAGTTTTATTAGCCACGAATAACTAAACTATATGTTTTATTAAGTGCCAGTGACATATTGTTGTTTGCAAGGGTTGATTCTGTGAATAACCATCATCATAAAAAAATCTTTTCCAATCAAGAATGCTTTTTCTTTCTTTTAAGCTATGACGTTGTAAATTCATTCTTTTACATTCCCATTATCAGAATGGATGTAAAACCTAAATTTATATTGTCAGTGATGCCACGATGCAAACGAATGCCAGTGTTTATTGTAGCTTAATAATAAAGATATTATTTATGTGAGTATGTGTTGTTTATTGTCATTCGGTTTATGTACACTATTACATCAAAATTAGCCACTTGGCAAGTTTTAAGATGTAACGGTCCAAAATGCTCCCAAACTTCATTTGCTATAGAAGAAATGCAAACATTTCATACTGAAGATTTACAGTTCTGTGCAGAAATAACTGTCTGACTTCTCAATGTAACTCCTTGCATGTCTCCAATCGACACAAGAGTAAAACCAGACTCTGCTTAGATAAACTAATTATAAAAGATAAGCTTAACAGGAGAACAGATCACTCTAAAAATATCCCATAAAAACCAGGTGGAGGACCTTCTGCTTTCCCTGACTATGATCCTGATGTAGCAGCCATTTAAAGGCATTATATATATATATATATATATATATATATATATACTGTATATATATAAGTCCAAGGGTTGCCAGCACTCTCAATAAAGTTACTTAAATTTGCCTGGGTGCAGTGCCAATAAATTATCCATAATTACTACAAGAAGGTCCGCACTCGCAGGACTTATAAAAATCATAATATTTATTATAAATGGCTAATGTTTCGGCTAGGTCCCTAGTCTTTCTCAAAGAGAGAAAGACTAGGGACCTAGCCGAAACGTTAGCCATTTATAATAAATATTATGATTTTTATAAATCCTGAGAGTGCGGACCTTCTTGTAGTAGTTATGTATGTATGTATGTATATATATATATATATATATATATATATATATATATAAATATGTAGTTAAGAGCACTCACGGGTATTGTGAAAAAAGCTTTTATTGGAGTGTTACAATCTACCCCACATCAACGCGTTTCGGTTCTCTCTGAACCGTCGTCAGGATGCACACAGAAGTCATCACGTGATCCATAAATACAAACATCAACCAATCAGTGCACAGTGTTGATTAATTATTCATGCTGGTGAGTGTGTTCTGCATTTGCGTGTCAGCATCAATTACAAAATTCACTATTAAAGAGTCAAAATACGTGTATATAAAAGAGATTGATCATATTGAAAAAACGTTTAAAAACATTAAAAGTGGTGAATCGTCAAATCTTTTAGAAACATGTAGAAACTGTACAGATAAACAATTGCCAAAAACGGGGTTCTCAAGGGTGTCCATATTATAAAAATAGTAGAAGTTTTTTATTTTTAAAAAAATAATAAGTTAGTTGGCCAAATGTAGCAGCATTTAGCAGAATTTGGTGGTGCGTTTTTACTGGATTAATAACAACACCTCTCAAACCTTGTAGGATTCTACCAAAGTAATAGCATATACATATCTATGTGTATATTCACGGTAAAGTAATTACCAAATATCAAAATGCTATGGACACCCTTGAGAACCCCATTTTTGGCAATTGTTTATCTGTACAGTTTCTACATGTTTCTAAAAGATTTGACGATTCACCACTTTTAATGTTTTTAAACGTTTTTTCAATATGTTCAATCTCTTTTATATACACGTATTTTGACTCTTTAATAGTGAATTTTGTAATTGATGCTGACACGCTAATGCAGAACACACTCACCAGCATGAATAATTAATCAACACTGTGCACTGATTGGTTGATGTTTGTATTTATGGATCACGTGATGACTTCTGTGTGCATCCTGACGACGGTTCAGAGAGAACCGAAACGCGTTGATGTGGGGTAGATTGTAACACTCCAATAAAAGCTTTTTTCACAATACCCGTGAGTGCTCTTAACTACATATTTATATGCCATTTTTTGAAGAAGCACCAGGGACGTGATTGATCGATGGTGAGTGCCGGTTGAACAAATTCTCAAGAATAACATAAATGCATACAATAAATGCATACACTAAATGATATTGGAGGGCACCTTAACTGGGAAGGAACTGGGGATTTTTGTGGATAACAAGCTGTGTAACTCTAGGAAGTGTCAGTCAGTGGCTACTATGCAAATAAAGTATTGTCTTGAATATAAAAGGACATCAACTTGAGGGATGAAAACATAATTTTGCCTCTTTGAAGGTTCCTGGTAAAGCTTGATCTTGAGTATGCTGTTTTGGGCTCCCCTCCCTAAGAAGGATAATAATAACTACCCTGGGAGATATAATTTATTTTGTTTTGTTAGATTTATAGTTAATGCTAGATCTTACTCCTAGAGAAGTATATGAAGGTACAATGTATGTATTTGTTGGAAAAACACAATAAATAAAGAGAAAAAAAAAGAAGGATAATAATGAGCTGGAGAGAGTGCAGAGGCAACTAAATATTTATAGCGGTATAGGTGTTTTTTATGGTGAGGACAGTGAGGTTGTGGAATGCCCTGCCAGGTGATGTTGTGATGGCAGATTCTCACAGGTCTCTGCGCTCTGTTTTGGGTGTATTTATGAGGGGCCCCCCCTCCTGCTCACATCTCATCCCATAACTTGTGTTTCATTCAGATTCCCACGTTAGGGAGAAGTGGCAGTCACAGGCATCAATAGGGCTCTGTACATATCACCTGCCCTATAGCAAGGGTAAGGACAGGGTTGCCCACACCCACCGATGCTACACTCTGCATCTCTATTCATGATGAATGCACAATGTTGTAAGAACCATGGTAGTGCTTATTTGAGGTATGTACTGTACCTGCTTGACTATTGCAATACAAAGAGGTATGTTGTTTATTATCTGGTATGCTTGGGATTTTCTGGATATGGGGTCTTTCCATAATACAGACCACCATGCCTTAAGGCTACTAAAGATATTTAAATGAGAAAAACTCAATTGGACTATTTTGCAATCAGCATAGCTTTATGCAAGCTTAATTAAGATCTAAGAAGATGAAGTACAATGTCCTATTTAAATAGTAAAATGGCAGTGCTTGCTATTTTGGAACTTTCTGGATACCATGGAGCAGATTTACTAAAGAGCGAAGTGGCTAACCCTAGCGACTTTTCACCAGCGTTGCTACCCGCAGGGAGATCGCTAATTTGCTAGCAAAACAGACCGACGCTTGCGGTCATTCGCACTCTATCGCCAGGCGACTTTTCGATCTGCGAATGGACGTTACTAAGCAAATTCACTAAAATGTGGATTTTACTGAACGTTACCTCTTTCACCAGAATTGCCTTCGCCACCTCAGACCAGGCGAAGTGCTCAAAAGCAGCTAGATCTTCCTCAACTTACATCATATCCTGTGAGCCCAAAATGCATCAAAGTTCAAAAAACGCTGGCGTCTTTTCCTTTTTTCAGAGTGATTGCCTACAAAAGCCCTAACAAACTTTTTTTGGGTAACTGTTTTTTTCCCAGACAGGAAGGATATAACAAAGTGATTTCTTTGAACCTGATAAAGGGTGTAACACTCATACAGTCCGTGCACTGCAATTCATTCTGCAGAATATATAAACAATCAATCCAACCCAGACAACACTGTGCAGCAGTGCAAATCAGTCAATATATTGTATAATTTGTGTGCTTAAAAAAGTAATGCAATCCAACAATACAGGCCAACAATACAGGGAACTGTAGAATAACAATGCAAAATGTATAACTATGTTTTTCTTACTTTATATACCTGAACATCTAGCAGGTTTCTGGGAGATGCACATTTTAACAATTGCTAGGTTTTGGGTCAATTCCAGGCCCTTTATCAAGTATAGAGAAACATGTAGAACATGCCAAAATCACATCAAACAAAAACAATCATTTTGACAGCATGGCTTTAGTGACGGGTCTGACATATTGTGCTTTAAAATAGAACATGCCATGCATTGGATGTGATGCACATGTCATTTAGCCAAGAGCAAATCAGACACACATGTTTTAGCAGTATTTGCAGTCCAGGCAATAACATGCAATATCACGCACATCACCAGAGGCACTCCTAAATACCACAGCAACATTCAGCACTACAGGGCGACCTCAATGATAAAACTACAAGAGCAGATCTGTCAAAAGCACACACTCTGTTGCATTCAACACAATAGACAAAAATAGACAGCTGACAAAAATAAACTAAATGTAATAAGTTTACTGTATTTAAGGGACACGTTCATTACGTAAAAATGCGGAATAATCAATGCTAGAAGACAAGAGTTAGTTCCTTATCTCATTAGTCAACTGGCATTGATAGCTTTTTTTTAAAAAAATAGTATGATTTTTTTAAAAGTGTAAAGCTCGCCACTTAAAACAACTCAAGATTTTAATTTTTTTGAAACAAACTTGAACATGCAATTTAAAAAATGTTTTTTAAAAAAGCAATTAATGCCAAAAAACACGAGTCAGATAAGAAACTCACTTGATTATTCCAAACCCAATGCTTAGTAAGCAAACACACTTTTTCTTACTTTACTGATTTCATGCAGTTTGAAATATAGTTTGAGTATAATTTTAAACATCCTTCTAAATATACTTTATAATTTTCTAATATATGTAACACACATTCACAAACGTATACTTTTTTCTCTTCTCTAATTGTTTCCATACTGTTCAAAAATAATAATTCTTTGCTTTGATCATTAAAATTGTTGTGGTTTATCATGTTCCACTCTGTAATTATGACTTTCCATGCATAGGTGGATAGCTGTTAAACAGAGATGTAAATCAAAAGATAATTGATAAAAAAAATATGTGAAAAGAAGTTAAACACCAGTGCAACTATAAGTCATTTGATTCTGGATACCTAGTAAAGGTATTGAAGAGTAATGGAACTGAAGATGAATAAAGCCCACTTAGAAAAGAAAGGCCAGTTATTAGACTGCTGTAATTATAATAGCATTAGAAAAAGAGGGTCTTCGTACAAACATGATAAAATCTGATGAACCGGCATTAGGAGACATTTCATTTTGAGACTATATTTTCAAATGGTACTCAATGAATAGTATCAGGCTTGTGTAAGCTTCCATTGTGCTTAGTCATGCTGGCTATAACTTTGTTCATTATGTGTAATAACACAAATAAACTGAACTGAAACACATAATACGTTAAAACAATTAAACAGCAAGTGTAAAGCACAGTACAGGGCCTAGAAAAGTGATCAAGAGTCACTATGTCTTATTAGATTACAGTTTTCTTAAGTAACCCTAATAAAATAGGCCTGTTACTAGATATGAATTACAGACATAATATAACAAGCAAAGTTAAAAATTTCGGCGGAACCTCTTTTCTTCTAGTCGGAATGGGTGACCTTGTGTCAGCTGGAGAGACCAACTGGTAAATAAAACATAAGAGAGATTATTATATGATCCCCTTATATATTTATACATAGTTATCATATCACCCCTTAAGCGCCTCTTCTCCAGCGTGAACATCCCCAATTTGGCCAGTTGTTCCTCATAGCTAAGATTTTCAATACCTTTCACCAGCTTAGTTGTCCTTCTCTGTACCCTCTCTAATACAATAATGTCCTGTTTGAGTGATGGAGACCAAAACTGTACGGCATATTCTAGATGGGACCTTACAAGTGCTCTATACAGTGGAAGAATGACCCCCTCCTCCCTTGACTCTATGCCCCTTTTAATACAGCTCAAGACCTTATTTGCCCTTGATGCTGCTGACTGGCATTGCTTGCTACAGCCAAGTTTATCATCTACAAGGACTCCAAGGTCCTTATCCATAATGGATTTGCCTAGTGCAGTCCCATTAAGGGTATAAGTGGATATTCTTACATCCCAGATGCATGCCTTTACATTTATCAACATTGAATCTCATTTGCCACTTAGCTGCCCAGTTTGCCAGTTTGTCAAGATCCTGTTGCAAGGATGCCACATCCTGGATGGAATTAATGGATCACCGTAAAAACTGCTTCCTCCACCAGAGGTGCAAGCTATGGCTAATGGCACACGGGTTGGTTTCTCTCTTGTGTATGTAGACCATCAGAGAAAATCTGATCCACTGCCTTCCACTACATGAATGTGTGTGCAATGAAAATGCATTTCTGAACTGAAATACCCTCTGTGTGTACACTGACAGCTTATCCCATGCTTGTCAGCAAACACATTCAGGTAGTGGAAGGAAGATATTCAGCTTCTTCCTGACAGTGTATATACCCAGCATTCCATTAGCCTAATGAAGACAACACTTCGGATACCGGGAACAAAAGTATTTTTTGAAGAATTGGACAGTCTTGGCAAATTTTTGCCTGCGAAGGCTTCGCCACATTTCACGCCACTTTGCCAGCTGGTAATTTGCTACCACTATGATAATTCACTAATTCATCAGCCGAAGTTTCGCTAGCGTGAATTTGTCAGCAATAGCATTTCATAGCAAACTTTCGATAAAATTTGTTTCTGCCTAGCGAAACTTTGTTAGTACACTTAGATCATTTTGAATAGGGCGGGTACATAAAGCTATTTATGTCTTTATTATAGATGATGGGGAAATTGCTTGAAGTAGCCACTTATTATTAAAAATATCTAAGGAAGCAAAAAAAACACAAAAGAGATCTTCTAATGCCCTAGAAATGAACCCACCCTAAAACAAATGTGGCATGCCCCTCAAATGGTTAAAAAAATGTTAAAACTAAAACAACGTTTAAATACAATCTCATACAAGATATGATGTCACTGACATAAGATTGAGGAGCATGTAGATTAATCTTACTGTATCAGTTTGCCAGTTCTAAGCTGGAGAAGAAAACTCTGGCGAAAGGGGTAACGTAATGGAAAATTCGCACTTTAGTGAATTTGCGGAAGGGCGAGATACATCCTTTACTGTTTCGCTAGTGAATTGTCCTCTACACCTGTTAGTAAATGCGGATGGTATTTCTGGTGAATTTTTGCTTGCAATCTTTAGTAAATCTGCCCCATTGGGGGTGACTGCCCTGGCTCTAGTGATGGGTAAATTTGTCCTACTTTGCGGAAAAAAACCCCACAAATTCGCAAAAATTCTCTAAAAAAATTAGCAAAACGCATTGAAGTCAATGGGCGTCAAAATAATTTTGACGCGTGTCAAGTTAGACACCCGTGACAATTTTTTATATGCGTGCCAATTTTGCCGCATGTCAATTTTCATGCGTGCGACTATTATGACGTGCGCCAAAATTGCTTTGATGCTGTGGATTTTTCACCCGCAAATTTTCACACAGTTTCGCAAATTTATTCACTGGCAGCGAAACACGGAAATTTGCTGTGAATTCGCGCCTGGCGAATTTATTTGACCATAACTACCTGGCTCCCTAATTATGTGATGTAGAATTGGGGGGGGGGATATGTCGACTGCACACACATGTGAATAATTAAATGTTGTGTGTAGGAGAATTATGTTGCAAATACTGGTCAAAATAATTATTCATTTTCTGAAACATTTTTATTTCAACTCTAATCTGATTTTTTTTTTGCATTATTGGAGATATGTTAACTCTGAGTTAAGCTATATACATCTATAACTTACTTTGCCTAGCTGTATCACAAGTATAATATCATTGCAACTGTACTCAGCGCCAGGCCGGCCAGGGCCCTAGGCAACCCGGCCGATCGCATCGCCCAATAGGTGTGCACATGCGCATCAAAAAGGACATACATAAAATGGACACATGTCAACAAAAAAGGACACCTGCATCCATGTCAAAAAAGCCATAAGTGCATGCTTGTCAAAAAGGACACTCTCATGTGCGATGACCTGCATGAGAGCACTTAGCCATTGGTCTTAGCACAGTGCTCATTGCTAGTCATAGCTATGTGGAGCTTTTCCCTAAAATATTGTTTTTCTTTTTTTCCACTTCACAGAAAATTAATGTTTTCATATAGGAAACGTAAAAACTTCAAGCCTACCAACCAAAGAAAATTGTCAACTAGAGAGATATAACTGAGAAATATTATAAATATTACACACTTACGCAACATATCGAGGATTTCAGAAATGCTAATTTGTACTTTCTAACAGATATACATCTCCCTTATTTCACCCATGGAGAAAATTTAGAAAAAATAGCTATACAGTGAGCAAATTCATTTCTGTCCTTCCAAGATCTTTTATTTTTTTATAGCTGTTTCAAGCTATTTAGTGGCTTATTAAATCGAGTACAGAAGGAAATATGTCAAATACCAAGAATTTGTCAAAGCCAAAGACCTAACCTGAACAATCATAAAGTGGTTCATTTTTTATTTAAAATAAAAAAATATTTTCATTTATTTTTTTCACTTTTATTTTTCCTCATTTTTTTAAGAGGACCAAGAATATTCTTATTGAAAATGTATATGAGCCTTTTTGAAATCATATGAAAACCATTAAAGTATAAAGCATACTTTAAAGTATTAGAGCATACTAAAATGATTAGTTCCATAAGATAATACCAGAAGCTTATTAAGCTACGCAGCTTGACAAAAAAAAAGCATCATTCAGTTTGTTTTTTGTTTGCCATTCTGGTTATGTGCCTGTTTCTGATTGTTTGCTGCCTGCCCTGAATTCTTGCCTGTCTTGACTGTGATTCTGTTTAATCCTTGTCTGTATTGTGCCTTGGATTCTACCATGTTCAGGTTCTCTCTGTCGGGTCCACAGCAAAAAGTTCCAGGGCATTGGCGAAGACCAGTCCCGGCAGGGCTCTCCTGCTTACGAAAGGGTAAGATCTTCCAAGCAGTCCCAGGGTTCCTGCCTTACAGATTCAGACAAATAGAAAATGGGACTCTCAGGTTGGAAGTCACACAATATACTACTATAGAAGAAAGGATTTGTCTAGGTACAATTGATGTTGTATTCTTTGGGATCAGAAAACTTGAAGATATCAGACACTTTTGGAATTTATTCTGTGAATCATCAACTGCAACATTACAGTGCTAACAGTTTATGCTTCAACAACAGAAGAAGAAAAGTTTTATAATAGGACTTAAAATAAATTAACAAGACTTACAAACAAGATGTTTTGTTGGGAGACTGGAAGGTTAAGGTAGGAAATGATGGAAACACAGTCAGAAAACATGAACATGAAGGCAAAGTAAAATAGCAGAACAAATAATGAGCTTCTGTGATTACAATAACCAGCTGTGAAACAAACAGACACATGAATGATACAGACTTCCAAGGATATCCCACAACCTGCTACACTGGTCATTGATAGAAAAATTCTTCAAAATCTTCAATAGAAGGGCCACTGGTGAAGTAAAATAAAAATTCCTATTTCACACTTAGATCCATGTGTGAGTGACCCCTTTTGTTCTTGGTATTAGTATGTATGTGTTATGCAGTTCTTTCATGGACTGCTGCATAACATTTTGGTGCAGAAACAATAAATTGATATTTAAAAAATGTACATTTGTTCTCTACAGTTCAGGCATCTTAGTTAATCAGGTTGAAAAAAGACAAAGTCCATCAAGTTCAACCCCTCCAAATGAAAACCCAGCATCCATACACACACCCCTACCTACTTTCACTTAAATTATATATACCCATACTTATAATATAGCCTCTGATATTCTATGACTATGTTGAGTGCATTTACAAACATGTTACAAATTACAAGAATAAAAATAATGGGGTGCTGCCAGAAGGTGAGACCAGATGATGGTGAGCTGATATACTAGGAGGGGAGAGTCAGCAGGGCTTAGTGAGAAACCCAGAATATTCCAGACTGTGAAGCCACCCTGTATGATATGAACCCCAGAGTGGTGAAAAGTTTTGAATGCGTGCTGTTAAAACGCTAATAAACTGTGTTCCTGTTACCTTTATGGGCGAAATTTACTAACCGGAAATATTTGCCAGCACCCGTTTCACAACACTTGCCAGGCAGAAATGCACTCAGACTATGGCAATTCACTAATATGAGGAGTTTCGTCCTGGGTGCCGAACGCT
The DNA here is from genome assembly GCF_017654675.1 of Xenopus laevis. Taxonomy (NCBI): domain Eukaryota; kingdom Metazoa; phylum Chordata; class Amphibia; order Anura; family Pipidae; genus Xenopus; species Xenopus laevis. The sequence continues at coordinate 29,706,233 of NC_054379.1, read as the reverse complement.
GGTGAATTGTCGCTAGTGGTACTTCGACAGTCAATTTGCATAGGGCGGGAAATTTAAAGTTGTATGAATGTCTTTATGTTAAATGTTGGTGCGAATACTTACAGATTCAACTTTTTAAAACACATGTCCATAGAACCTTAATAAAGACAATAGAGTTATTATAATGCCTTACACATGTGCTCACTGTAAAATTGATGTTTCATATGTTTGAAAATGTATGGTGAAAACCGGTTACCCAAAAAAAGTTCAAGTTAGGACTTTTGCAGGCAATCAGGCTGAAAAAAGGAAAAGTCGCCAGCGTTTTTTGGACTTTGGTGCATTTTCGGCACACAGGATATGATGTAAGTGACAGAAGATTGAGGAAGATCTAGCTACTTTATTGCACTTCACCTGGTCTTAGGTGGCGAAGGCAACTCTGGCAAAAGAGGTAACATTCAGTACAATCCGCATTTTAATGAATGTGTGGAGTAACAACCGTTCGCCAGAGCGAAAAGTGCGAATAACTGCTAGCGCTGGTTTCTTTCTCTAGCAAATTGGCACCAGCTCCTGTGAGTAAATCGGCGATGTCCCTGCGGATGGCAACGCTAGTGAATTGTCGCTAGTGTTAGCCACTTCGCACCTTAGCAAATCTGCCCCTAAGTTGGGAAGAGTTTGCTGAAATAAACCTGTATTTTTGCCTGAAGACTTGGTGTCCCTGTCTTTATGCTCCTGATCCTATGCTTACCTGCCTACCATGGCTAATTTCCCCCAAAATTATTTGTACAGGCAACCACTTTATCAAAGTTTGCTTATTTACTAAAACTGGAATTTATCTCATAGGCTTTCCAAGGTTTTTCTGATCGAAGGATAATCAATGGATTAAAATCCTTTGAATCGTTCGATTTGAAGGATTTAATCATTCCATCGAACTATTTTTCCTTCGATCGAACGAATTGTGCTAAATCCTTCGACTTCGATATTCGAAGTATTTCAATTCGGCAGTTGAATATCGAGGGTTAATTAACCCTCGATATTCGACTCTAGGTAAATGTGCCCCCTCATGTGCACTTAAAGCAATACACATAATTTGCATTTTTTTCATTTACCATGTGAATGTGTCTAGTAAAAAAAATTGTAAATAGTAAATTAGCTCAACATTCTGATTAATTTATTATTATTAATTAATTATTAATAATTAAAACGTAATTATACAGTGTCGATTATAAAGAATTTGGCTTTATATTAGGTCTAATTTTTTTTACTATTGCTTTTCATTACTGTAACCCTATTTAAAAACTTTTAATATTACTGTGCTGTTCGCTATCATAAATCAAATGTATTATGATACAGCATTAGCATTTACAGAATATTTGATTGTTAGGGAAGGGCAGGCACATTTGCCTTGGATTAAACAGTGGATTAAACTGGGTAGAAGCCTTAAATGCATTAAATCTGGAGCTTGGCTAGAAATGTTTACATGATAAATTGCACTGGATTCTAATCAAAAGGCTGTTTATTTGTTGTATGAGATTCAAAGACATTGCCAGCTTTTGCTTGACTAACTGAACAAACATTAATATATATTTGCTATCATATATTATGTTTAAAGCATGCAAAATTAGCTCCTTGTTATTAAATAACTACTTTTCTTTCAAATATAAATTAAAAACCAAGTGTTGTTCACATTCCCTGGCACAGGAAGATAATTAAGTTGTGTGGATCTATGATTTGTAATGACTTAACAATTGTGTGGGACCAATGACCATGGTGTTCCATACAAATGATCATAGAACTCAGGAAGGTCTTTGAAGTAGGAGACTATAAATAAGTGTCATTTTTAAGTATTCTTTTAAGATTAATCATGTCTATTCACCTTTTGCACTTTTGTATTATATCTGTAAAGTCAAAGCAATCATTAGGTGAGTACATTTCTAAAGGTATTTAGCATGCTTTCCGTCATGTTTTATAAGCTGTTGTTTGTGTGATTTTTTCATTCACACAATATTCAAAACAAGTTTAATGACAGATTATATAGAATACTTGGGTTTTGGGATTTTCTGCATACATGTTTTACCATAAATTGAAACCAAGCCAAAAATAGCCAACATATTGAACTATAACAGTGACCTATATAATAAACTAGAGAAATATTAATCCTTTAAATGCCACAGAACGTAACATAGTAACATATTAAGTTAGTTTAAAAAAAGACACGTCCATCAAGTTCAACCTTTTTAACTTTTTTTTTAAAAACTGCCTAACTGCCAGTTGATTAAAAAAAAAACATCTGAAGCCTCTCCAATTTGCCTCAGAGGGGGAAAAATTCCTTCCTGACTTCAAAATGGCAATCGGACTAGTCCCTGGATCAACTTGTACTATGAGCTATCTTCCATAACCCTGTATTCCATCACTTGCTAAAAAGCCATCCAACCCATGCTTAAAGCTATCTAATGTATCAGCCTGTGCAACTGATTCATGGAAAGCATTCCACATCTTCACAGCTCTCACTGTAAAAAAACTCCTTCCGAATATTTAGGCGGAATCTCTTCTAATTGGAATGGGTGACCTCATGTCTTGATGCTGCTGACTGCCATTGCTTGCTACAGCCAAGTTTATCATCTACAAGGACTCCAAGGTCCTTTTCCATAATGGATTTGCCTAGTGCAGTCCTATCAAGGGTGGCTTGGATATTTTTACAACCCAGGTGCATGACTTTATATTTATCAACGTTGAATCTCATTTGCCAGCTGCCCAGATTGCCAGTTTGTTAAGATCCTGTTGCAAGGATGCCACATCCTGGATGGAATTAATTGGGCTGGATAGTTTTGTGGTACACAAGCAATGTAGGACCACACACACCCTAACCCTAGTTGGCAGTACAGAGATGCTTGGTGCACACTGGTGGAGGCTCGGCCACCTTCTAGCAATAGTCCAAAATGGAACAATCCAATGGCACACGGGTCTGCTCGAACACTTCACATGTGAGTGTTCTAGCAGACATGTGTGCCATTGGATTTTACCATTCTGGATAGTTTTGTGTCATCTGCAAACATGGATACATTACTTACAATACCCTCCCCTGTCATTAACAAGTTAATAAAAAGTGGACCCAATACCGAGCACCGAGAGACCCCACTAAGAGCCTTACTCCATGTATAGAATGTACCATCAACAACCACCCTTTGTACCTGATCCGGTAGCCAGTTTCCTATCCATGTGCAAACGACTTCATTAAGCCCAACAGACCTTCGTTTAGAAAGCAGTCGTTTGTGGGGTACAGTATCAAACGCTTTGGCAAATAGTTCACATCTACTGCCCCCCACTGTCCAGCATCTTACTTACCTTATCATAAAAAGCAATCAAGACATGACCTATCCTTCAAAAAGCCATGCTGATTGCTGCTCATAATGCCATTCAATAGGACAACATTTTGAATGTGATCCCTTAACAAGCCTTCAAATAATTTGCCCACCACAGATGTCAAACTTACTGGCCTATAATTGCCAGGCTGAGATCGTACTCCCTTTTTAAATATTGGAATATATTAAATATTGGAATGCACACTTACATTTAAATTTACACTCACATACATTTTGGGGGATCAGGGATTTCACACATTCACAACACTCACACATACTTGCACACACACACACACACACACACATAGCAGCACAACACACAATTTGCCTAGTGTACACAAATATATATACTTAAACAATTTTATAGCTTTTTTTATTTTTCTTACTATATCATGTGTTGTTTAGCATTAAAAAATGTTATATTGTCATTGCGAATAGTGTATTTGCTAATTGTACTGCGCAATACCTTTTGTATGTTATTTCCGTGATTATATAACATTTTTAGTCATTTTCTTATATTTTTAGCCATTTTATTGTCAGTGCTGTTTAGGTTTTGTTTGCTTATTTCTGTTCGATTTTTGTGGTTTTTATTGAATTTTAGAGATTTATTGTATTCAGCTTTGTTGTTGGTAACTTGTTTCATTCATGGACATTTTATCTGCTTTAAATCCATTTGGGCCTCTCTGTATGTTGCATAGTTTGGTAAATTTATGCATATAGGGCAACAAACTGTTCAGTAGACCCCTGTTACCCCTGTTAATAATTAGGATGCTTTATGCCAGTACGTTACAACATGTGGAGTATATAAAGTGGGGTATATAATGGGGTAAAATGCAAGCTTTATGACGATTTTCTGAAATTTCATAAAAGCATTATGTTTAGCTTTGCAGTTTGGTAGTTTGCAGTAGAAATATATTTGTACCTGTTTTAGATTGGAAAATATATAGTTTTCTTTGTACATTTAGGGGGTCTTATGGTGCATAACACTCATACCGGGTGATTATATTGTAGCAGCCAGAGTGTCATACGTGAAAATTCTTATACACTACTTTAATTTGGGGGTCTCTGTACATCATATTGTTTGGGATATCTATACATATTGGGCATCAATCTGTTCAGTAGACCCCTGGCATTCATATTTAGGATGCATTATGCCAGTACATTATAAAATGCGGGGTATATAATTGGGTAAAATGCAAGCTTTGTGACGATTTTCAGAAATTTCATAAAAGCATTATGTTTAGCTTTGCAGTTTGGTAGTTTGCAGTAGAAATATATTTGTACCTGTTTTAGATTGGAAAATATATAGTTTTCTAGGGTCTTTGTACATTTAGGGGGTCTTATGGTGCATAACACTCATACCGGGTGATTATATTGTAGCAGCCAGAGTGTCATACGTGAAAATTCTTATACACTACTTTAATTTGGGGGTCTCTGTACATCATATTGTTTGGTATATCTATACATATTGGGCATCAATCTGTTCAGTAGACCCCTGGCATTCATATTTAGGATGCATTATGCCAGTACATTATAAAATGCGGGGTATATAATTGGGTAAAATGCAAGCTTTGTGACGATATTCAGAAGTTTCATAAATAGCGTTATGTTTAGCATAGCTTTGCAGTTTGCAGTAGAAAGACATATTTACCTATTTTAGATTTTCTAGAATGTGTACTTTGGGGAAATATATGATTTTCTAGGGTCTCCATACTATTCTTATGGAACATAATACACATACCTGGTGCTTATATTGTAGCAGCCAGAGTTCATACACGTCTTTCATTTGGTGGTCTCTGTATGCCATATATTTTGGTATATTTATACATATTTGGCATCAATATGTTCAGTAGACATTCATATTTAGGATGCTTTATGCTGGTATGTTACGAAATGTGGGGTATATAATGCGGTAAAATGCAAGCTTTCTGACAATTTTTGGAGATTACATAAAAACTAAAAATTTTAGTATAGCTTTGCTGCTGGTGCTTTGCCATATAAAGACATATTTCCCCATTTTAGATTCGGAAGATTGTATACTTTCTGGAAAAATTTGGTTTTCTTGGACTGCCACTCAGTCGTTTGGAGCACAAATGCATGGTTACCCATTTTAGATTCAGCAGGATGTGTCCTTTTCAAACATATATGGCTTTGGGGTTAAACATACTTTTCTGTGTTTTTACACTACAAAAAAATGCAGTAAATGTGTTGATTTTGTCATTAGCTGGCCGACACAATTTGTATGCATTAACTTCATTTGGGGTCTCTAAATGCCAGATACTTTGGTAATCCTATGCACAATGGACATCAAGTTGTTTGGTGGACCCCTGGCAATAATATTTAGGATGTTTTTTCTTGGTACCTAATACCGTGTGGGAGATGCAGAGCAGTAAAATACAACCTTTGAAGTGATTTTTCAAAATTTTAGTCTTGTTCAGACAAGGTTTGATATGTGGTAGTAAGGAGTGGAGAGACATAGTTACCCATTCTGGAATTGTCAGAATGTGTATTTTTCAAAAATATATGGTTTTCTGGGGTAAACTTACTGTTTCAGGATTTTTTGGCTTTGAAATCTAAGTATGGCGATATCTATGTTTGTGCTTTCAAAATTTGGTAATCTACTGCTGGGAGTTTTGCTGTACAGAAGTCATAAATCTTCCTAAAACTATACATATCTGGTACTGGCAAGTTCAAAAGACATGTGACTTTCCAAATCAGTTGGATTTTTTTCGTGCATAAAATAAAATATTTTTTAAAATATTATGAAAAATATAAAATTAATTTTTTTTTGGTATTTAGAGCTATAAATGTTTTTGCAGAGGTGAAAATGCACAAAAGCTCAGGCAGATTTAAAATGCTTAGGTTCTCCCAAAAAAAAAAACAATGTATAGTTTTCCTAGGTAAACTAAAGGTGAGTGAGCACCAAATGTTGCAAATTAAATGTGGGACCTTCCCCATAGGCTAACATTGACTTTTGTAGCTTTTAGGTGGCGAACTAGGGGGTCGAAGTTTTTTCTTAAAGAGACAGTACTTCGACTATCGAATGGTCGAATAGTCGAAAGATTTTTAGTTCGAATCGTTCGATTCGAAGTCGTAGTCGAAGGTCGAAGTAGCCCATTCGATGGTCGAAGTAGCCAAAAAAAACCACTTCGAAATTCAAGGTTTTTTTCCTCTATTCCTTCACTCAAACTTAGTGAATGGGCCCCTTAAAGAGTTAAGAAGCAAAACTAAAATAAGGGACCCCTGGGAATAGAAAGAAAACTTTAAGGTGAAAGAAAAATTAGGATAACCAAATTTTCTTTGCAAAAACACTTACTATAGAACAATCACAAATTCCCAGTGTGTGATAATAATAATGAGGGCCCTGAGGGGAGGACTGGGTTGGTCTCCAATACCATTGGTTGAGGTGAATGGCAATGGGTGCATAATAATGATGTCTGTGTTTTTTTATGGTCAACAGACAAAATTTGTATATTTTCTGCTAAACTAATCAAAAGACAAAATGCTGGAATAGATTTGTGAAAATGTTTGCAAAACTAAAAATTTGACTATGAAACTGTACCAAGTGCAAAAAGATCACTTATCTCTAGTAATGTGTAAACATGGAAACATTCACCCAATCAACCCCAAAATACATCTACTTTCACTTATCCTTTTAGGGTTGAAAATGTATGACTTTCACAAAACAGAAAACAAAACCAAATGCAAGTTATAATATTGTGTTTCTGAAGACACACAATATGTTTTTTTTATAAAATCAGACTTTTAAAAACTCACAATTTTTTTGGCATTTATTAAACCCAGAGGATGGAATAAATGAACAATAAATGATACAAATTTAAAGATGATATATATTGAATATCTTTCTAATACAGATTAACATACTTAAAAACAGCACATTTGAACTTTAAAGTAGAACTAAAGAAGTAGGCTAGAAAAGCAGCACATTAGGTTTTGGGGTGTTTTCAGACTTTGGTTTATGTATGTTTGCATTTAGTTTCTGTATGTTTATGCAAAAAATCTGGAGAATATTATATATATATATATATATATATATATATATATATATATATATATATATATATATATATATATATATATATATATATATATATATATATATAGTCAACTACAAGAGGTCCTCTGCACTCAACCCATTATCAATATATTTAAGACAGCGACATTTTGTGCATACTGCTACTGAAAAATGCCTTACCCTTTAAACAACACAGGGATTGTTTGTCCATATATTGCAATATATTTAAGATGGCCAACTACGTCAAAGTCATCCCATATCTGGCCAGTCCTACGCTTAATTTTCATCTGATTCATTAAGAATTCAATTGCTTAATTATACATTTTACAAAGGGACTAAGTTTTACCTGCAACTTACTAGCTGCTTTCAAAGTAAAACTCCCATACTTGGCTGCCCTTTTATTAGACACCAGTGGGATCACCTGACTATAGCTGGGAGGGGTGGGAGCTACAGCATGGAGCTGGTCACTGCTCCTGTATAACTATAACAAACAAGGGAAAGTTGTGCTCACCACTATTTTTTAAAACCATTAGGCGGGGGTGCAATGAGGGTGTGACCACAAAATACATATAGTCAACTACAAGAGGTCCTCTGCACTCAACCCATTATCAATATATTTAAGACAGAGACATTTTGTGCATACTGCTACTGAAAAATGCCTTACCCTTTAAACAACACAGGGATTGTTTGTCCATATATTGCAATATATTTAAGCTGGCCAACTACGTCAAAGTCATGTGGGAGCACTCTAAAGGCTTTAAAGTATATATATAAGTATAATAAATGCTATTGCATATGTACCCAAAACAGGGGTTATTTTATTACAAAGTTATGATCATAACCCCCCTGTTTTGATATTGTATATTTAGCCGGAAGCTGTGGCATAGCTTCAGTGGTTGTAGCACCCCATACCCCCCCTTTAAACTAGTGGTGATCCTATGCTTTTAAAATTGGGCGTTTGTTTTGGGAATATCTCTCCTTTAAAAGCCTGATTGCTGGCTGGGGAGGATTTAGCCCTCAGTGAAAAAACAGCGTTCAACGGACATTGATTACAGGTAATGCTAAAATGCACATAAAAAATAAAACAAGTAAGGGACCGCCATTCGGGGTTTACCTTGACGTGGTATGGTGGCTTATCAATTTTATGATCATAACTTTGTAACAAAATAACCCCTGTTTTGGGTACATATGCAATAGCATTTATTATACTTATATATATATACTTTAAAGCCTTTAGAGTGCTCCCACAACCCCCCTGTTTTGATATTATATACCGTATACCTGTATATATATATATATATATATATATATATATATATATATATATATATATATAAAATTTACAGTTGAAAACATTTTTATATTTTACCTTTACAGTAAAAAGTATGAGCCAAGAGATGTAGAGATACATTTAATCATAAACAGGGTAACATCTTTGTAAATGATGATGATGTATTTTATTAACATGCTGAAATATTGATTCAGGAATGAATTTTCTATTTTATCAAGTGAAAAAAACTGATGGAAGTTTCATCTGGCCCTGTGTTTGCCTTTCTCTGGATCAACTGGAGGTTACTGGGAAATGGTTCAACTTGATAGAATGATGTCTCTTTTTATTCCATTCTAATTTTTTTTACAAGTAAGTAGGGATAGATAGAAAAAACACAGCTATTCCCTTTTGCCAACTTGGGTTCAAAAACATTATCAGTCTGCAAATAAGGAAGTGTTTTATTGATCTGATTAAAAAAAATAGAGTGATACAGTTAAAAAATATTTTGATTCAAATATAATTACTACATACAATGCAAAAAGGATATTTTGTATCAATTACTGGAAGTTTCAATTAAATTATGGTGTACTGCATTTCTATTAAATGTAGTTTATTAAATATAGACTAAAGTGGAGTCTAAAAAACTAAGATCTCGAGTTAGAAAGGATTAAAATTAATTATAAAAGAGTAAAGAAGGAATTAAAATACAACACTATAGATCAAACATGTGCAGGTATGTTGTTTTCTATGAAAAATAAGCCATGTTTGTATGCAAGACAAAATAGGAATGAAAATATGAATGAAAGCACTGCCATGCCCTGGCTCCGTCTTAGATTAGTTTATATGTGCCTTGGATTGACCACCTTCCCCCTATTATCAGAGAATGTCCCAGTGAAGTCTGATTATCTAGATTCAATATTACATAGCTACAAAATGTATCCCTCATAATTTAAGTCTTCCATCCCTCTAACCAGTTTAGTTGCATGTCTCTGCAATCTATTAAGCTCATTTATATCCCTCTTAACGACTGGAGTCCAAAACATACTTCAGGGGTGGCCTTTCCAGGGACCTATAAAGAGGCATAATTATAACATTTTTCTTTTATCATGTTGATGATGTCACAGGTGTACAATGGGACATGAACTTAAAGGTAAGCAACTCAGAAGAGAGAGAATGATTCAAGTGCTATAGGACTGTTATGATTGAGGAAGTGAAGTTCTATGCATTTATGGTAACAAAATGAACATCTCTTTTACTACAATTACTACAATAAAAGAGCATGATCAGAAGAATACTCTTTAATACAATGTTATTGATAACAGAATTGTGTATTCTACAGCACAGTAAGTTCATAAACTATAGCATTTGGTTACGTATGGTTAAGATATGGACATAACAGATATTTCTTCTACTGCTGAATACTGAATCAGTGTGAATTGTGCTTTAATCCTACAACTGACTGTCAACATTTTTTTTAAAAAAAATGGCTTCACTTTTATTGCAACACTGGCCATAAATGTCATTCGTATATAAATGTCACAAGATCAGGAATGTAGATATTCCTGACAACTATCATATTTAGAAATCAAACAATCTGACAGAAAATTTATTTTTCTGGAAGAATCTATTGTTAAATAAAAAAGTTTAAGAACTTTCATTTACATATTTTTTCTTTTATGAATGGTGACACTTGTTACCCACTATATATATAACTGTAAAACACAGTATGCTGTAATTATATTTATTACATTTTACAAAACTATATCAAGAATGTTTTCCATGTTGGATGTTGTAATATTTAAATGAACCTCAGGGTGAACCAAGAAAAAGCTCAAAGTAAAATGAAAAGATTATGAGTACAGGAAATTATTGGAAGCTGAATGAAGCCTAATGTAAGTATGTCTGCTCTGTATCAAGAAAAGATTAATTGAATATATTTTTGTAACGTCTCAATAACAAACTTTGTGTGAGTGAAAATATATTTTGAAAGAAGCAGATAGCTCTTCTGCATCTGACATAAATCAACTTGTATAGATATTAAGTGCATTTTTCTCTTAAAAATGCTGACAAATAATGAACATATCTTTCTGCAGCTGCAGTAAACTCTTAGACCTATTCATCCTCCAACTGCAAAGTTTCAACATTATGTCTGGCATTAAAATAAATTTCTTCAAAAATGAAACTTTGCATGACCTTTAGATATGCTATAAAAATAGAATTAATATCTTAGAAACATATATATTAAGAAACAGATGTTCTTTAAAAATTCTAGATAATTCTAAAATTCTGATTGTTATGTCAAGCAATACTTTAAGAAGAGGTCTATAATTAAAAAATGTAAAGATAGATTAACATTTCTAATTATGTTGTGAACATTTGCATAATTATGTTTCCTATGTTTTGTATTTTAATAATGTACTTCAATTCAGGAAAGACTCTATCTAGTTTCATTGATTGATTCACCATTCATTTTATATTTTTAACATGGTGTAATTACTGTTGCAATTTTACTACAATGTGAAAAAACTTAAAAAATAAAACTGACCTTTAGGCTATGACTGATGGACTAAAGTAGGTATGTGTATTTGCCCAATGTTTGTACAAAAATAAGAAAGAAGAGAAAAATCATGTTTTGTTAATAAATATCTAACAGCACTCCATAATAAATGTCAAATGATTCATTATCCAGAAACTTATTATCAATAAAGTTTCAAAATTCAATAATGCCATAATAATATTTAAACAATTCTTTATTTTTGGCTGGCTCTCCTGGGAGAAGGAAAGGGTATACAATTAAAAAAATGACCTCTTGGTGTTTTATAACAAAAAAATACCAATGAAAATATTTATGCCTGTTTTACATGACTAAGTTTTTATAATTGTTATATTTTTTTTTTATAATTTTTATTTTTTTTAAATAAACACATTTTTGATTTTTTTTCAAATTAGAAAACAACACAAAAATTAAAAAAAATATGACTCCTTGGGCAAAACCAATTGTTATGTATTATTATGTATTATTTGTGTTCCTCGTTATGTTTATAGCAATCCATAAAGCAATAACTTTCTTTATTAAGTCTATAAAGAAAGTGTACTTAGATTATACATTTATCCACAGTTGAAGGATAGACATTTCCCATTTGTGTTTTGTATTTTGTCAAGAAAGATAGAAATGTTTTATAGACAAGTAGGAAATAGGACACTTACACAAGGATTAATATAGATTGTTGCAATGTGTATATCATGTTAATGAAGTTATAATAAAAAGAAAATGACCTCCTATGGCACTTTACCAAAATATATCAAATGTGATTAAAGTCAGAGGTCTTCCTGTTCTGAAGCATGATTTGGTCAACAGTTGCTGAAGTTGAAAGATCCAAAGCATAAATTAAATGAAATACAGCAGTTTGACACATAATGAATTATGTTTATATGTAACAAATCAAATATAAAAGCATAACATATGAAACAAGATAGGTGTCTTAATCCTCCATGTGCCTTTACCCCTCCCCCAACCAAAAGCCCCTTCCTGTAGTCTTCTGGTTCTATAGCAAACTATGCATGCAAAAAACAGTCCACTTTCACTTCTATTAGGTTGCAGAATCACGTTTTAAGTGTATTGCTGGAAGGTACCATAGACTCCAATAAAGTTGAAGAACAAGCTTTTATTCATTGTGTACATAGAGTTTTTAAATAAAGCATCAGCCATAAATATGAGACTCCATTAAGTAGAGAATGAAAATCAGTGTGTAGTTCATGATCATAATTGAGCCTGTTCTGCTCTTCACAATCGAATAATGGCAGAATATGCATCAAGGACTCTGCCACTTCAATAAATGAAGGGCTCAGAAAATCAATGGAGATTTATAGTAGCATGTACTATATGTTGATGGTACCAAAAGGAAAAGCAGAAATGTTAAAAAAAAAAGTTAAAAATGAATTTTTATGTAGTGTCTTTATATGAGATTCATGTAACCATTCTCATATTATTTTATACAGATTATGTTTTATAATGCTCTAATGCTTAAACATTATCGGACAAAATTTTGGCAGGAATTATTTTGTTAGCACAATTCTGACAAACTGTACAGCCCTTGGGTAGAAACAATTACCTGCAAAGGCCCATGGCAGATACTGAATGATATGCCACTACTTGTTTCTTGATTTTCAATCAGCAATAAATTATTTGTGAAAATTTTAATGTGTCTTTTCAAAAATGTAAGAGTCAAAAATTAGGATTCAAAGACTAAGGGGCCCATTTACCATTTTTGTGGTAAAAAATCCAATTTTTACAGATTTATTATACCCCAAAGATGCAAAAAGTCAAAATCTAACATCTCAAACCTGTTCAGGTCATGCATAAGTCAATGGCAGATATCCCTTTTACAACTTGAAAATATCATAATCTGTGCTGGGTTTCGTCAGAGAACCCGAAAAATTTGTGGTTTTTGGGCGATAACTAGCGATGAACAAATTTTTTTTGCCGAGTGTTGCTGCGAAAACAACGCCCATAGACTCGGAATATTTTCATTCTTTCGAGAATGTTTGGTGAAGCAGACCGGGTCAGATTTGCCAATCCCTAGCAATAATAAGAAAAATTCAAGCAATATGGATATCAAATCCAAAAAATATGTACGATTCAGGTTTTCGCTCGATTTTATGGATTTTTTTTCCCGACCAGACTTTTTCAAGTTATTTTATAAATAAATAAGATACAATCATGGATGGGAGTTAGGTTGAGCTTGGTTTAATAAAAATATGAGATATGAGTTTAATAAATAACCCCTTAATGATACAAGACTTTGTCTTGTAAAAGCTGTCAAGGTACTGTAGAAGTCTGTGATTTACTGAGCTTTCTGGCACATGAGCAGTTGGAGCTAATACTACTCTGCATTCATAAGCCAGCTTTAAATCCAGGGATACTTTAATCAAATTAAAGACTCTGCAAACTTAAATCAAAGTTAACAAACTCAAGTTTTCTCAAAAATTAGCATACACTTGAGTTTGGTGAGCTTTCTTGTTTTTTGCAACCTCTAATTCTGCTAAATATTTACAATAATACATAATAGGAAGGCTAGATCCTGCTGAGAGGTACTGGTTATAACTAAAGTAAAGCTTGCAGGTTTCCTATCCTAGCAATTTAAAGTGGGAGTTGTGGTGTCACAAAATATTTTATCTACTGAATAAAAACCATAATTAGTCTTCCTAATGATGATCTGTGTGACTGTTTATGTTCAAAAGATTCTCCCGTGGTTGCTGCTGAGCATTAGCTATAGAATTTTGCTACACACAATATGCTTTTTCAAGAGTTTTCGAGATCAGCATATAAAATAGTATTTGTTCATAAATAGTTTATCTGTTATTTATATTTGCATTTTACTCATTGCAGAGTGATTAAGATTTCCTCATTATCATCGAATGTTGGGGTGCCAAATTATTAATTTAAGAGATGGTTTAATGGTTTAACTGGTCAGTCTACTTTAAAGTACAGTGGATAGTCAACTTCTCATTGTAGTGGTTTATAAAGCATTTACTCATAAATCCTACAAAACATTAGGGGTAATTTACTTAGACACCATACAGAAGTACAAAAGTACTAATGGACGCAAATTTGTGTGTCCCAAATCACATTTTCCTTTAAAATTATTTTTTGAGTACCATAACAAAATACAGTGATAAATAGTTAAAAAACTACAAGTCAACGTCCATTAATTTCACAATCAACTCAATATTTTTTTTTGCATAGTCTTTTTATTTAATAGGTAAGCACATTCAAATATTAGAAAGAAAGGACAGAGTTTTCTGTGACCACCTTCTAGGGAATGCCATATATTGCAAAATACAATTCGTTCTTCATTTTGCTTACAAGAAGATGTATTCTGATTAGTGTGTGCTTTAATGGATCATGTACAAAGATTCCACCTTTCACTTCAGGGCCATTAATTTCTCTACAGTATTATGGAAAAAGCAGGTACGGCCTCTCAGTGCTGATTGAAAAGTGATGGATTGTTTTCATGTAAAAACACATTGTTTTCTTTAGCACAGCAGGATATTATGTTTGCAGGATTCAGCAGTGAAATATTATGCATATCTACAACTGGCTTTCCGCCAAATTTTCTCGAATCTTAAATCTGCATTCCATGTACTGTATATTCAAGGTGAACTGGCTTTGACACAGGACACAAAATAAACTTGATAGTTCCCTGAATAGTGTGCTGTACGTTGAAAGATAGAAAGGTGTTCAAAAATATTTTACAATTACCTCCGTCACTGATAACACAGTGCACAGTTTACCTTCAGTTTGCATGAAGATTTTATTAAAAATTACATTTGTAGCATTTTGTAAGCGATGAATATCAAAGCATAAAAGTTTTCATTATGCACAGAAATAATATTCTAATTAAACTGAAAGATAAGCAAGGTACAAATGTGATTAACTTGAATTCGAAACATGGATACATGTGGGCAGATTTATCAAAATGTGAAATTAGAGTTCACCACAGAAAAACTCACCTACTTTCTATTCATTCCTATGGGATTTGTAGAAGAGTATTTATCAAATGGTGAACACTAACTTTGACCCATTGGTAAATAAGCTTCTAAAAATCCCATGGGAATGAATAAAAAATGGGTGGTGAGCTCAATTTCACACTTTAATGAATCTGCCCAGTGAAAATACATAAGGGGATTAATGTTATCAGCACTAGTATTTAACAATAATTTTCCTAACTGGCATGATTTGATAAAACATGTCGGGTTCAAATGGTAAATTCAAATTTTTGAATTTGTTTTATATCAAAACTCACAAATTTGAATTTAAAAGTGTGTAAATTTAAATGTGAGATGTATCACACCTGCTGAGTTCATATACAAGTCAATGGAAGAGGTCTGTTGAACCATTTGAATATGTTAATTGCCTTCCAGAAATGTGAGTAACCGCCATTGATACCATTGAGAAATTTGATAACGAGCTTAAACCTTCAAAAGTATAAATAACTAAAATGTTTTTCTTGCAGGCCCAATTGTGCAGTTCCAGGCTCCCTTCATTGGTGAACTACAAGAGTCCTCTGCACTCAACCCATTATCAATATATTTAAGACAGAGACATTTTGTGCATACTGCTACTAAAAAATGCCTTACCCTTTAAACAACACAGGGATTGTTTGTCCATATATTGCAATATATTTAAGCTGGCCAACTATGTCAAAGTCGTCCCTTCATTGGTGACCATAAGGCATAAGGACATTTTTGCACAGGTTTCCTATCCTAGTTAGACCCCTTTTTAGGTGCATGATTTTCCATACATTGAATTCTGCACAGGTGTGGCGGGTGAAGAATGTTTGGTGATGTCATTACATTAGGCTGTCATTAGGAATATATTCTGCCATATTGTAGCCACAGTTCTAACATAGTGGGCCAGATTAAATTCAGTGCGAAAAAGGTTTATCATGCGAAAAGTCATAGTTGAGATTCAATTTGAGATGCAATCCAATTCAGAAAAACTTATCTCGTGGTTTATCAGATGAAACCCCTATTTCCCTAAGTCTATAGGAAAAAAACTGGAACTGAATTAGGAGAAAAGTTTTTTTCTCTTCGAATTGAATCTCATCCATGATTTTTCATGATAAACTATGAGAAAACATTTTCTCACTGAATTGAATCTGGCCCATTCTGTGAAATATAGCCTAAAAAGCCTTGTATTATTGGGAAAATACATAGCAGTTTGGTGTGTTTTGATTATTTTACCCCAATTTTAAGTCCCTTTATTGCTACATATGTGTGTAATAAATACAATTTTGTGTCTTAAGGTAAGATGCACAGACTAGTGAAATGCACAGCCATTTTTGTTTTTGCATTGCATTTAATAGAATTGTGAAAGCACTAGAGAGTATTTATATATTTTTTATTATATGTATTTATATATTTTTACTAAGCCTTGGAGTGCTCCCACACCCCCTTTTGGAGTCTTAAATACTCTAAGGCCACATGGTATAGCTAAAAATATCATTCCTATGAACCAAGTACAGACTTTTTGCAGTGATGAAAACGTGTTAAAATTATGTGTGGTAATATTTTGAGTTATAGTTTTGATCTGTTTGTCGGAAACATAAGGTTTAACATCATTTTCACTCATTACACCAAATATTCATGAATTAAGACAAATAAAATGTATCTTAAGAGATAAAATCACAATTTGCATTTAGATTTATGAAATATATTGCATCTGATTTAGTTACCCTTATTTTTTTTATCTGAAATGACCATGAAATTATGAGTTCTATTCACTGCTTGCCTTTTATTTGCCACACTGTCCCAAGAGGCATTTTGCTTTTCATTAAAAACTGCCATAACCTTTTAAACCCAAAAATGATGGATTACTGTTTCACTCTTGCAGAATGAAGTGATGGTAGGAATCCCAGTACTTTCAGCTCTCTTGCTCATTCCAACTGCTTCCTGTTACACATGAACTTTAACACTGAATCTGTCTGCTTCATGTTTTAAATTTGCAGTGTATATAGGTAAGAAAAGTGTGTGTGCAATGCACATCTGCATGAGAGTGTGTTTGGCAAACACACACAAAATACAAAAGGGCACAAATTACTCATTAAGAAAAATGAAGAAGCAACTCAGCATTTCTTGGACACAGCAAACAGCATGCGGGAGAAGGAAAGGAGACTTTTATAATTGGATTTCAAAGTAATTTAGCAAAGAAGATAAGGCCTAATGGGTGAATATTACAGGTTAGTAGTGGATCGGAAAGCTGTTATACAAGACAGAAAAAACAGACTGAATAACAATATAAAATTAGACTGCCATCCAGAGGAACGAGACCAGAAAAGTGAGTGCCAAGAGATGAAGAGGAACTCTTGCCCTGCAGTAACAATAAAGTTTATGTAGGGTTTTAAAGCGGGGCACAAATAATTGTTGTTTGCTTTCAGGAACATAAAACATGGTTTAGAATGGACACAGCAGCTTACTGTGTAATGTACCTAACATTATATTAAAAATCTGAAAAAAAAAACCCCAACTGCAATAATATATTATTTGCATTTCCCCTCAACGTAGTGCATTGTTTTTAAACACTCAGTCATTTTAAATGTAAAAAAAAAAATTAAAACATTTATTTCACAATAAAAAATGCTAAGAAGCTTAATTGCAAGTTACAGCTTCTAATATCCCATACATGGTTCAATAGCAAACTGTTTTTTTGAGCTTTTTCTGAATAATCACCAAGACATAACTCTTACAAGAGAGGTGTATATTTCTAGTAAGTTCTGTTCTTCACAGTGAAGGACAGTGAAATTTCACAGACACTTGCAAGTGCTTGGCTACCCCCTGCTGGGCACAGAGGTCACTCACTGAACAGTAAAAAGCTACTTCGTATGAATATGTAATTTTACTAGGTTTGTTTGTTACTAGGTACTATACAAATAAGGGGGTTTAAAGAATAGCAAATATTTTTTGCAATAGCCAAGTGGAAATATTTGCATAATGTATATATATATATAAAAAAGATTATATATACCATCACTATATGCATAAAGGATAACAATAAAAAAACATATGCTATTTATTAAACACAAAATCAATCAGTAATAAAAAAGAGAAGCAGGTAAGTGGCAGAGGTTTTTTTAACGATACGCTGTTAAATTCATTTCTTAAAAACGGCCAACCAAAATGCTACATTCACAAATAAATCCTATTGTGCGAAACATGAAAAAGACCTGCGATAGCTTAATAATCTCAAATGGAAAGATAGAAAAGTTAGCAGTTATTGAATCTGCCCCCAGTCATATCACTGTCACAATAAATATAAATAAAAAATAATAACAGGTTTAAAGGACCTGACTTATTTTGCCCTTTTAATATAATTAAAAGGGACCTACCCAGTAAGGATTTTGCCTTGACAGAAGACATTTGAAGTTTTGAGTTGACATAGTGTAGAACTTAATTTGCAACGCCTGAAAGTTACAAAGAAGTAGGAAGTTGTTATACTGACAGAATTTTTGCTTAAAGTAATGTTGCTGACAAAACATTTTTGTAGAGGAGAAAGGGGACCTGTCATCCACACATAAAAAGCTTAAATATGAGACCAAATTATTTTTTTATTAAAAACATCCATACTGAGCTGTCAATCATATATAGCCTTCCGCCTCAGGCACAGAGGTGGGGGTGCAGTTACTTTCACTTTCCATTTAGCATTTCCTAGGTATAACGACACTCCTTACTTTTCCCCTCCCTTCACATGCTTGAGCACGTTACATTAGTCCACCTTTCTAGTGAATACAGAAGATTTTGTGATGATAGAAAACTTGCCTTAATAAGAATCTCCACAAAATGGCACCTGCCTATTTGCTGTTATTGTGAATTTCAAGACTAAAGGAAACAACATTTAAATAGGTTTATATAGTGTAAGTAAAGTTTATTTTGCTCAACTAGCATGATAGAAAAGGATTTGGAAATATTTTGTAGGGTGACAGGTCCCCTTTAAGTTTCATGTCTTATTTATGTACTTCGATTCCACACAAATATGGAGAGCTTCTACCTGTAGAAAACCCTTTTTGCTGGGTAGGGTGCTTAACAGTGAAGGGACTATCCGCCTGTGATCCAAAGCACATGTAGCAAACCAGGTACACTGTAGCACACCACACTTGAAGATTAGTGCATCAAATTTTCTTTATTGGCCCCAAAAAGTAGATACATGCAAGGCAACGTTTCGGACCCCACTGCGTCCTTTATCAAGCCTAGGTTTTAAAGCTCAGCGCTGCTGATGTACTCTAACAAAGTGACACATCTGACATAGTCATCTGTCAGCAGTTGAACATCTATGGGTTATTAAACACTCTACTATATGCCAAGAGAGCTTTCCTGATGACCAAGAAAATTATAAGTATCTGTGCTGAGAGTTTTGTAAATGCATATTTAGTTAAATACCTACAGTATGTGTGTTGCTGAGCATATTGAAGTTTACAGCAGCTATCAGAAAAAGATGTCTCCACTTATAACCCCCCATACCTCAGATCTGTCGAGGTCCTGTAAAAGTCCTATATCGACAGATTCAGCAACGAAAAATTCGTATGATTCTGGTTTTTGCTCTTATCAAGAGCAAGTTATTCAAGTTTTTCTACAATTCGATTAAATCGAGTTTAATTAATCGAGTATTAATAAATAAGCTAAAATCGGGCATGGGAGATAAATTCAAATTTAAGTAAAAAAAACCCCAAAGTATCAGATGGCATCAGAAAATACATTGTGACACTTGGGGCAGTACAATGAACACCACCCACTCTCCATCATGGGGCCCTATATTTTGAGCATTGTAACCTACTATTTTCAATACAGGAGGTCGTTAGAATATCGTTTAGAACCATAAACTAAAAACCCATATTAACATTAAACCATATCAGCCTATTGAAACTGCTATTTGAAAAAGAGCAGAACAATTATTGAGTGTGCCAATCCAACATGGAAACTATTCAATGTGAAGTGGAGTATCTGTGAAACAAACCAAGAATATAGGGTTTGATGCACCTTACTTGCTACACTAACTTAAAATCACTGCTTCCCCAATAATTCAGATAGGCTTAAAAACAATGTACATGAAGCACAGGACTGGACTAACCACATATTATGTAAATATTGAAGGTGCATTCAGTGACGACAAGAAATGTTACAATTTCCCTAAGAATGGCTATGATTCCTAATAGTTACAATAAGATGCTTATTTATGACACCTCATGGAGGGGGGTTTGGTAGAAATTAAATGCTTGCCAGGTTTAAGGTGGAGAGATTTTTTATTTCTTGAAAAGTCTTGTATGTGGAAAAAAACACCTGGGTCTTTTTTTACAGCAGAATCTAAAAAAAATAAAAGCAATCAATTGCAGAAAACATACATGAGTTCAGGAAGTAACCCACATTTATTTTGCTTAACCATGATCCTCGAGAGATTGTTAAAGGAAAATTATACCCCCCAAGGTAAGTACCCCAGGTAGGTCTCTATAAAAAGATATTGCATGAAACAGCTCATATGTAAAACCCTGCTTTATGTAAATAAACCATTTTCATAATAATATACTTTTCTAGTAGGATGTGCCATTGGGTAATCATAGATAGAAAATTGCCATTTTAAAAAATAAGGGATCATATGATTTACTGTGCACACAAACAAACCATACATGTTAGGTCACATGAGCCAATTAACAGACAGAGTTGTGTCTTTTGCTTTTACACTTCTTCCTGTTAAAGTTAGAGCTGCAGTATTTCTGGTCAGGTGATCTCTGAGGCAGCACACAGACCATCATGAAATGGTGGTTCATGGCAAGAGATGTAAAAGGACAATATTTACTTAAATATATATTCCAATTTGGTAAGATTCTTTAATATGCCACTTAATATGATATAAACTATCGGTTGCTAACTTTACAGGATAATCAGATTTCTGATCCAGAACCGGCATCCATTGTTTTTTCTTAATTAATTAATCAAACAAACAAACAATTAATGAATTAATTAATCAAATGTAAAATTGTCCTTAATCTGGACATCTGGGAATGATCCAAAATGATCCAAAATGATCCAATGATCCAAAATAACTGTTGGTGTATTTCCCAAAAATATCATGTTTGACAAAATATATTTAGATCTATACTGTAACAAAATTAATTTTAATCCAATAAACTTTTTACAATATGTAGGGAATTAAAAAATGCCATGCCCTTTGGGTCATCTTTATGCTTTACTTGAGTTTAAAAGTCCCCGTTCAAACTTATCAATTGCTTACTTTGAAATAATGTATTGTAGCTTATTATGGGAAATACTCTAATACTTCATGACAATATTGGATGTAACACAAATACTGCATCTAAGTGATGGTTCTCATAAATGTGAGTAAAAGAGGCTAGTTATTTTACTTACAACATTCCATAAAAGTATTTTATGTGGGATTATAGATTACTGGTTTCTTGCCGGACACACAATTTGTGCATTCTGTTGATGAAGCAGAACTGCAAAATGTCCTTCACTTTGTGTTTGAACAGCAATCTATTTATTAACCATTTGGATAGTCTGACTTGTGCTTTTATTATAGGGGAACAGTAAAATCCCATATAGGCCTTACATTTATGAATTAGCAAACCAATGGGTGGTAATGACTAAAACTGCCCTATTTCACTTTGCCAAAATAAAAATGTGGAAATATTTAATAAAAATGGTCTCAATGGTTAGTTTTATTTCCCTTGTTTTTTTTTTCTCACAGCAAATTCAGTCAATGGGTGTTTTATCTCTAGCTATTTTACATATGCCAGTACCATGGTGCTGGGCTTCATTAAATTTATGAGAGGCCTAAAATGGTAATTCTAGAGAAGTATTATTAAAACTGTATTCCTATTTTCTAATGATTTAGCAAAGAATAATTAAAATGTTATTGTACATTAATAAAATTGTATTCATATTTTTAAATGAGCCAGTAGAAAATTATTAGTATTGTACAATTGTATTTCCATTTTCACACTTCAGTAAAGAATTGATGATAACTATTTTGTTTTTTAAAAAAGTCTAGAATTTGAAAGGTTTCTGCTGAGACTAAAACATCTGTTAAATAAATGACATATATGAGACCATACTGCTTGGGTTTTGAATGACCTAGGGTTTTCCAGATAACAGATATTCCTACCTTAAGTCTACTCGGCTGGTTTTGTCAATAAGGATTAGTTATATCTAAATTTGGATCAAGTACAAGGTACTGATTTATTATTACAGAGGAAAAGGGAATCAGTTTTAAAAATTTGGGTTATTTGGATAAAATGGAGTCTATAGGAGAGGGCCTTTCCATAATTCTTAGCTTTCTGGATAACAGATCCCATACTTGTATCACTTTTTTCACTTTGCAAGACCTATTAGTGTCGTTTTATATGATGTTACATAGTTTTTTTTATTCTGGCACCCAGGCAAATGGAGTGCAAACTACAAACTGGCATAATCTCTTTATGAGCCACCACGGCTTTTAACCAGACAGAGGTGTGGGCTGGCCATCCAAGGGGTGTTTTAAGGAGGTGGGCAGCAGGTGAATGGGTGTGAGAGTGGGAGCTACACATGGGAGCTGCTGTGCACTTCACCTGCTGAATTTACAGAGATCTATTTATCAATCATCAATCTATCTATATCTATCTATCTATCTATCTATCTATCTATCTATCTATCTATCTATCTATCTATCTATCTAATACTCAAATATTAATGAATATCTTGTAAATTATATCCTTATAATACACAAAAGCCATGAATATCCTGTAAATTATATCCTTATAAACGGTGAGTTCTGATGTCATCAGTTATAAACAGTGAGTTCTGATGTCATTTCTGTCAGATGACTCACTGAAACTTGTGTATTATAATAAATAAAATAACCCTTGTTGCAAAATATGAGGATATTAGAAGTTACCTCGGAGTTCCATGACCTGTATACAAGCAGTCGGCCTTGTGTTTTTATATGGTCATGAAACTCCTCGGTAACTTATAATATCCTTATATTTTACAAGAGGGGGTACTTTATTCACTGTATAAATGGTGACTAGTGATGTCATCAGTTATAAAAGGTGAGTAGTGATGTCATTTTTGTCACATGATTTACTAAAATTTGTGTATTATAATAAAGAATGTACCCCTTATTGGAAAATATGAGGATATTAGAAGTAACCTTGAAGTTCCATGACTTGTATGACCATTTGTTTTGTGCTTATATAGAAATTATTGTGATTTTTTTTAATTTGCTTTGGTAACATTTTCATTGTAGTCAATATTGGTGTATAAATTTGGAGGAATCCCCCTTCATAAGTTCTGTTTTGTATGAACTTTGGAATGCAGCATTCACAGCAATCATGCTGCTTTGAGAGCCATGCAGAATTGTTTTTACTGGTGTTCCCTGATGTTCCCTTGCAGGATTGCAGTTATTTTTCTTGTTATATCATGTGATTTACCACTGGAAGATAAAAATATCCGCTGCATTCTGATTTCACACTGTGATGCTGAACAGGTACGATTTGAGGCTTTTCCACTCTGGGAAATCCATGCATGAAGAAACACAGATTATGCCTTTATTTATATAATTCCCAGCTCTTTAATCTTTTGCCCTGGCATATAAAAGTCAACTTGCTATTGTCATGATTCTTTTTTCCCCAGTGACAGAAGTATTCCCTATCTACTGGTTCATGGATTTGATGTTGAGCTATCTTGACACTTGCAAGGTAAAACAGGCTCTCAATCCCTTTACTTTGTGTAATTGGAATTTGGTGTAAAATATGGTGAAAGTAGGACACTTTGAACCATATGTTGACCTCAGTCCCTAAAGGTATGTTAAAACCTTCCAAATTGGATGGTCAAGGTATTACCAAGTACATAGAAATGTATTTGAACATTTTTTTCAAGATAAGAGATAATGTTCACATAACTCCCCTCCACCCAAGTTAAAGTGCTTGAAAATCAATCAACTGCGGTCAATAACTGTTATACCATCATGGAGTATAATCATCTTTCTTTTTATTTAAATATTAATGTCTGCTAAACATGGTAGAGCACATTGATTTTGACACAGTTGATTACTATAAATATGTACAAATTGGCTTAAAATGAATGAGGCTAAACAGAAGGATCTGGTGTGTTCGTTTGCATGTGTGTGTGTTTGTGAGCGAGCACCTGGGAGAGGAAAGCTCACCCAATGCTACTCAATATATATATATATATATAGTCAAATACAAGAGTCCTCTGCACTCAACCCATTATCAATATATTTAAGACAGCGACATTTTGTGCATACTGCTACTAAAAAATGCCTTACCCTTTAAACAAAACAGGGATTGTTTGTCCATATATTGCAATATATTTAAGCTGGCCAACTACGTCAAAGTCATCCCATATCTGGCCAGTCCTATGCTCAAGTATGGAGGTTTACTTTGAAAGCAGCAAGTTAAGTTGCAGGTAATACCTAGTCCCTTTGTAAAATGTATAATGAAGCAATAGAATTCTTAATGAATCAGATAAAATTGAGCATAGGACTGGCCAGATATGGGATGACTTTGACGTAGTTGGCCAGCTTAAATATATTGCAATATATGGACAAACAATCCCTGTTTTGTTTAAAGGGTAAGGCATTTTTTAGTAGCAGTATGCACAAAATGTCGCTGTCTTAAATATATTGATAATGGGTTGAGTGCAGAGGACTCTTGTATTTGACTATATGTATTTTGTGGTCACAGCCTCATTGCACCCCCGCCTAATGGTTTTAAAAAATAGTGGTGAGCACAACTTTCCCTTGTTTGTTATAGTTTATACAGGAGCAGTGACCAGCTCTATGTTGTAGCTCCCACCCTTCCCAGCTATAGTCAGGTGATCCCACTGGTGTCTAATAAAAGGGCAGCCAAGTATGGAGGTTTACTTTGAAAGCAGCAAGTTAAGTTGCAGGTAATACCTAGTCCCTTTGTAAAATGTATAATGAAGCAATAGAATTCTTAATGAATCAGATAAAATTGAGCATAGGACTGGCCAGATATGGGATGACTTTGACGTAGTTGGCCAGCTTAAATATATTGCAATATATGGACAAACAATCCCTGTTTTGTTTAAAGGGTAAGGCATTTTTTAGTAGCAGTATGCACAAAATGTCGCTGTCTTAAATATATTGATAATGGGTTGAGTGCAGAGGACTCTTGTATTTGACTATATGTATTTTGTGGTCACAGCCTCATTGCACCCCCGCCTAATGGTTTTAAAAAATAGTGGTGAGCACAACTTTCCCTTGTTTGTTATAGTTTATACAGGAGCAGTGACCAGCTCTATGTTGTAGCTCCCACCCTTCCCAGCTATAGTCAGGTGATCCCACTGGTGTCTAATAAAAGGGCAGCCAAGTATGGAGGTTTACTTTGAAAGCAGCAAGTTAAGTTGCAGGTAATACCTAGTCCCTTTGTAAAATGTATAATGAAGCAATAGAATTCTTAATGAATCAGATAAAATTGAGCATAGGACTGGCCAGATATGGGATGACTTTGACGTAGTTGGCCAGCTTAAATATATTGCAATATATGGACAAACAATCCCTGTTTTGTTTAAAGGGTAAGGCATTTTTTAGTAGCAGTATGCACAAAATGTCGCTGTCTTAAATATATTGATAATGGGTTGAGTGCAGAGGACTCTTGTATTTGACTATATGTATTTTGTGGTCACAGCCTCATTGCACCCCCGCCTAATGGTTTTAAAAAATAGTGGTGAGCACAACTTTCCCTTGTTTGTTATAGTTTATACAGGAGCAGTGACCAGCTCTATGTTGTAGCTCCCACCCTTCCCAGCTATAGTCAGGTGATCCCACTGGTGTCTAATAAAAGGGCAGCCAAGTATGGAGGTTTACTTTGAAAGCAGCAAGTTAAGTTGCAGGTAATACCTAGTCCCTTTGTAAAATGTATAATGAAGCAATAGAATTCTTAATGAATCAGATAAAATTGAGCATAGGACTGGCCAGATATGGGATGACTTTGACGTAGTTGGCCAGCTTAAATATATTGCAATATATGGACAAACAATCCCTGTTTTGTTTAAAGGGTAAGGCATTTTTTAGTAGCAGTATGCACAAAATGTCGCTGTCTTAAATATATTGATAATGGGTTGAGTGCAGAGGACTCTTGTATTTGACTATATGTATTTTGTGGTCACAGCCTCATTGCACCCCCGCCTAATGGTTTTAAAAAATAGTGGTGAGCACAACTTTCCCTTGTTTGTTATAGTTTATACAGGAGCAGTGACCAGCTCTATGTTGTAGCTCCCACCCTTCCCAGCTATAGTCAGGTGATCCCACTGGTGTCTAATAAAAGGGCAGCCAAGTATGGAGGTTTACTTTGAAAGCAGCAAGTTAAGTTGCAGGTAATACCTAGTCCCTTTGTAAAATGTATAATGAAGCAATAGAATTCTTAATGAATCAGATAAAATTGAGCATAGGACTGGCCAGATATGGGATGACTTTGACGTAGTTGGCCAGCTTAAATATATTGCAATATATGGACAAACAATCCCTGTTTTGTTTAAAGGGTAAGGCATTTTTTAGTAGCAGTATGCACAAAATGTCGCTGTCTTAAATATATTGATAATGGGTTGAGTGCAGAGGACTCTTGTATTTGACTATATGTATTTTGTGGTCACAGCCTCATTGCACCCCCGCCTAATGGTTTTAAAAAATAGTGGTGAGCACAACTTTCCCTTGTTTGTTATAGTTTATACAGGAGCAGTGACCAGCTCTATGTTGTAGCTCCCACCCTTCCCAGCTATAGTCAGGTGATCCCACTGGTGTCTAATAAAAGGGCAGCCAAGTATGGAGGTTTACTTTGAAAGCAGCAAGTTAAGTTGCAGGTAATACCTAGTCCCTTTGTAAAATGTATAATGAAGCAATAGAATTCTTAATGAATCAGATAAAATTGAGCATAGGACTGGCCAGATATGGGATGACTTTGACGTAGTTGGCCAGCTTAAATATATTGCAATATATGGACAAACAATCCCTGTTTTGTTTAAAGGGTAAGGCATTTTTTAGTAGCAGTATGCACAAAATGTCGCTGTCTTAAATATATTGATAATGGGTTGAGTGCAGAGGAATCTTGTATTTGACTATATGTATTTTGTGGTCACAGCCTCATTGCACCCCCGCCTAATGGTTTTAAAAAATAGTGGTGAGCACAACTTTCCCTTGTTTGTTATATATATATATATATATATATATATATATATATATATATATATATATTTTTTTTTTTTTATATCAATAAATGCCAGAACCAGATACAAATGAATCATCTTATTTTCAGGTACACATGCTTTGTGGTAGATTCAGTTACTCAGGGGCGTATTTATCAGACTAAAGAGACAATGCCCATGTAGTTTTCTCAGAATTCTAGAAAAGTCTATACAAGACAACAGCATTACTATTTTTTAAGTTTTCCCTAATGGCTTTTCTGGGGAATTGACTCCCCCCCTTTGGTAAATAAGCCCCTTATTTCGAAATAGTATAAATGGAGAGCATAGGAGTGAGTATTTGCAATTGTTCTTATAGAGGTATCATTGAATAATGGAATAAATTCAAAGTAGGAAATGGCTTCAGATGCCAAGCCCAATACAAGCAGTAGAATTCAGACTGTAGATTGGAAGAGAAAGGGCAAGCTCTCCAACTGAGTTTACCGCTGACAAGTCCATTCATACAGCATAAGGGTCCTAATTTATAAAGTATTCTGGTCCTGGTCATCCTTTAGGTGCCCTGTCTGGTGGTCTATTTTATGTTTTCATTCATCAATGTTTATGAATGAAACACAAAAAACAAAGTTTATCAAAAAATAAATAAAACAAGAATAAGAAATGTTTAATTTAAAAGCACAGCCCATTTCACACAGATGCTGTGAGAGGGCAGTTATGTGAGTGTCTATGGCACAATAGCAAGTACAGACACAAGCAATGCAGACTGTCCCCACTACTACAAATACAACAGCTGCATCCCCTCCAATCTGCTTACCTCTTTCTCAGTCTTCTGCCATTTCCCAGGTGGATTGTGAAATTAAGAAGGACACCATACAGCAAGTGATGGGACCTGTAAAAGGGAGCAGTTTAGATAGCTGATAGTTAAACTCATGGCTGCTTTAGGCCAATGCTCCAGAAATGCCTGCTTGCTGTTAATACCTTATGTTGGGGAAGGAACTTAGGACAATGAATCCATGGTGTAGTATAGTTTTACTATGTTCCTGGCCAGCTCTCTTGCAAAACTATGGGGAATGAGTCTCTGCGTAGCTGATGGAGGGGTGTGTGTATGGATGCTGGGTTTTCATTTGGTGGGGTTGAACTTGATGGACTTTGCCTTTTTTCAACCCAATTTAACTTTGTAACTATATATATACTTATATGACCCAGACTTGCAGGTCATACCATCATTATCACATGACAGTAATTACATTTGTTTACCAGTTTGCAAATGTGTGACTAGCTTAAAGAACATGTAACCCCACCCCAACACACACACAAAGATTTAATCAGCGAACAGCTGTTTTGAATTATTTAAATACCTGCTACTCTGGTTGTTAAAATGATATTAGTAAGGCTGTTTCATCCACTTAATCACTTAGTACTGCTTCTCTTTCTCTAACCCACTTGCCCCCCCATCAGAATTTGCTGTTACTGTACCATAAAGTACAACATAGAGGTTTGCAATCTCAGGGCTTGTAAAGAATCTCCAAAGCACTGACTGTAACTATGAAAGTATATTACAGACATACAGAATTTATATTGCTGTCTCTTTAAACAACTCAACCTGAAACTGCAAGGTTTAACTCAGAAAAGCTATTTCAAAAACATTTGCTAGATAGAATTTAATGGAACCTAAATTCAATTCCAACCTGTAGTCAGCTTGCTAGGCATAACATGTAAAGAATTGATTCTCTTATATTCATCTGACAAGCTTGCTACAAAGAATGTGTTTTTAATTCTGCTCTTTTATTAAACTCCTTACTTAACTGGCAGAAAAATGAAACTGTTTTCAAGGCCATGGTAAAGGGGATGCCAGACTGAATGACATCTGTCAGTGAATGATGAATGACCCACGATTCCCTGCCCTGTCACTCAGGTGAGGGCCATTAATCTTCATTGAGGCCCTGTCTGGTCAGGTAGCCAAGACAGCAAAATGTCTTCTAACAACAGCCACAAATACACAACAATAAGATATTCTCATTGTCAGAATACAACTGAATTACCATAATTTACTGTGGCTTTCCTCCCCAGCATTATTTCATGCAAAAAAAAAAAAAAACTAGTAGGGGATAAATCTGATTAGACAGATGGAGTGCAGATACAGTCTGCTAGCAAACCCCATGCAGTGCTTGATGAGGAGTGGAGCATCTCTACAAACCAATCAAATGCCTGGCAGTTCAATTACAGAGTAATAAAGGGACATTCATCATTCAATTAGGCACCTGTCAGTATTTCTCAAAAGGGAAAACTTCTAACCTGAGACCCTAGGGAAAACACAGTAGAATGAAGAGGCAGAGAAATAAATGAAAAAAGGACAAAGTCAATTACCAGCACCCCCATGAAAGTAAGTGAACAGGGTAGAGCCTACATTTACCATTTATATGCACTCTGATGGCATAATATTAAAAATGAAGTCATATTTGTTGAGAAAACATTTTACATATATTGGAAATCCAAAAGTACATTGTGTCTGTCTTCTGTGCAGCACTAGTTATTATATGCAGTGATGTATACAGAAACATTCTGCCATTGCCCTGCAGAACCTGGAACTGCAGAGATAACAATCTTGGTTTAGTGCCTTGTGTTTTCGTGAAACTGACAGAGCTAAGTGCTGCTTTGAAGTAATGGTATCTGGATGGGAAAGAGAAATGAAAATGTTGCAGAGCTGGCTTCCAAGAAAAAGAGGAGATAAAAAAGATAAAATGCATAAATGGAGAAGACTGCAGGCATCTGTAAATGTGTGATTAGGTTCCAGCTGAAAAGATCAATTTTATGTACATCATACAAAGGTGGGATGTTACAAAACAGAGGGACCATACTTGTTAGTTCTTGGCCACACCACATATGGTCTAACTTTTTAGTTTTGTATTAACATATAGTCTAGGGAAATAGGGTTCTTGGAATCCACAAAGTTTGTTAAAGGCATAATATATGGTAGTACAACATAAAAAAGAGAGGCTGTTCAGCTGCTTCAGGTTTTGAAGGTAATTCCTTTAACTGTATTAAAATATGGATATTTTGTGCTCTAAATATTTTACTAATTATGTTCCTATGAAGTAATCACAACTATCAACTCAAACACATTATCAGAAGCCAATGTTCTTCTTATTTGATTGCCTAGAGGTTGACTGTTCAGAGGTTGAATCAACTTGGACCTGGCCATGAATATAGAATCTATAGAAAATAGAATCTACATTCTGTTGATAAAAGTACCTGAGTGCCACAGAACGTGGATTCTACGTTTTGCAGCACTTACGGGCAGGGTGTGCAGCATGTGCATTTTTTTACAATTTTATTGAATTTCTAGCTATTTTATTGCACTTTTGGTTCTATACAGGTGTTGTTTGCTTGTTTCTGTCTGTAAAACCTAATTGGCCAAGCTAAAATACTGTTATTCTGACTGCTTACTACACTAGGCGAAAAAAAGATTTAGTGATTTTATTGCATTCTGCATTGTGTTTAGTTAGTTTAATTTTGCCTGCTGTTTATCCATTTGAAGGTCTCTATATGCCACATAGTTTGGTATTTCTATGCATATTCAGAGTCAAACTGTTCTGTAGACACCTTTAGTATGTTTTATGCTAGTAAGTTATGAAATGTGGAGCATATATGGGGTACAATGCAAGCTTTATGACGGTTCTGAGAAATTTCATAATTACAGCAGCCAGAATGTCAGTAGCAAAAATTCATATGTGCTGTTTTCATTTGGGTGCTTCTGTATGACACGTAGTATGCATATTGGGCATCAAACTATTCAACAGACTCCTGGCTTTGATATTGAGGATGTTTATGCTGGAAGATTATGAAACGTGGAGTGAATGTGGCAAAATTCAAGCTTTGAGACAATTTTTCGAAATTTCATAAAAACTGGTACATTCAGAATAGCTTTGCAGCTTTGTAGTTTGCAGTATAAAGATGTATTTACCCATTTTAAATTCTTCAGAATGTGTATTTTCCAAAAATATATTGTTTTCTAGGCTCTCCATACTGTTAAGAGGGTCTTATGGCACATAATACACACACTGGGTGCTTATATTGCATCAGCCAGAGTCAGATGTGAATTTTTTTTGTATGTGAAAATTTATATGTACTATTTGGATTTGGGGTCTCTGTATGCCATACAGTTCGGTAAATCTATGCATATTGGGCATCAAACTGTTCAGTAGACCTCTGGCATTCATATTTAGGATGTTTTCAATTGGTACATAATGCTATGGGGGAGATAAGATGCTAGAAAGTGAAAGTTTTAAGCTCTTTTATCAAAATGGACAATTCAGGGAAAGCATTGTGACTTAGCAGTTTGAAGTAGAAAGACATGGTTACCCATTTTGGATTCGGCTGAATGTTTACTTTTCAAAAATATATGGTTTTGGTGGGTTTTGTGTTTTACCCCACAAAAAACTGCAGTAAATGTGATTATTATTCAGTAACTGAAGTAACTTCTGGGACAAGTTGTACGCACTAACTTAATTTTGGGGTCTCTAAACGCCAGAGACTTTGGTAATCCTATGCACAATGGGCATAAAACTGTTCAATGGACCCCTGGCATTCATATTAAGTATGTATTTTCTTGGTACCTTATACTATCTGGGAGATACGAACTTGCAAAATCAAAGTTTTCGGGTAATTTTCGAATTTTCATAAATTTATATAGAAACCATTAAGTTCAGAAAAGCTTCGATGTTTGGTAAATAGAAGTAAAAAGACACGGTAACCCATTTTGGATTCGACAAAATCTGTACGTTTAGAAAAATATATGGTTTCCTGGGGTAAACCTACTTTTCTAGGATATTGGCTTTGAAAGTCAAACCACAAATTCTACTGTAGTGCTTTTAAATTTGGTAATTTACTGCTGGGAGTTTTTGTTTTTTGTCTATAGTAGTCAGAAAACTTCATAAAACTATACATACCTGTATCTGGTATTGGAATGTTCGAGAAACTTGAGGCTTTCCAAAATAGTTGAATTTTTGTGCATAAAATAAAATATTTTTCTGGTATAAATCCCTATATTGTGAAAAATGGCAATTCAATTTATTTGGTATTTTGAGCTCTAAATCTTTGTCCAGAGGTTATTTATCAAAGTCCAAATTTATCTCAATATTTTCTGCTACAAACTCCGATCAAATCCGCTCAGTTTTTTACGCTTATTTATTATTACATTTTCTCGAAAAAGAAATTCGGAATTTTCACCAGAAACTGTATTTCATGAAACCCAGCGCACATCAAAAAAATCAATGGGACTTCTCCCACTGACTCATATGCAACCTCGACAGGTCTGAGATGCCGGATTTTCAGATTCAGACTTTTCCATCCTCGGGGTTTAATACATTCCGAAAAATTTGTGATTTTCTAAAAGTCATATTTTTTTTCTAAAAAAAAAAAAAATCACAAATTTTTCAGGATTTTTTCATTCAGAGTTTAGTAAATAACCCCCAAAAATACACTACAAATATTTAGAAAGCTCTGGATCTCTTGAAAAAAAAAAACAATACCGTATATACTCGAGTATAAGCCGAGTTTTTCAGCATCCAAAATGTGCTGAAAAAGTCTACCTCGGCTTATACTCGGGTCAGCGGGCAGTAGCCGAGATTGCAGTCACTTTTAATCATTCCTATACCAACAGTTCACTTGGGGAGAGACTGCAATATCCCACAATGCCCTCTGTTGGTTTTATGAAAGAATAACAGTGCACCCTCTGTTGGTTATATCAAAGAATAACAGTGACTGCAATATCACACAGCGCCATCTGTTGGTTGTATCAAAGAATAACAGTGACTGCAATATCACACAGCGCCATCTGTTGGTTATATCAAAGAATAACAGTAACTGCAATATCACACAGCGCCATCTGTTGGTTGTATCAAAGAATAACAGTGACTGCAATATCACACAGCGCCATCTGTTGGTTATATCAAAGAATAACAGTGACTGCAATATCACACAGCGCCATCTGTTGGTTGTATTAAAGAATAACAGTGACTGCAATATCACACAGCGCCATCTGTTGGTTGTATCAAAGAATAACAGTGACTGCAATATCACACAGCGCCATCTGTTGGTTATATCAAAGAATAACAGTGACTGCAATATCACACAGCGCCATCTGTTGGTTATATCAAAGAATAACAGTAACTGCAATATCACACAGCGCCATCTGTTGGTTGAATAAAGGATTAACAGTGATGGCAATATCACACAGCACCATCTGTTGGTTATACGAAAGATCAGTGATGGTTTTATGACACACAGCACTCTCTGCACAATTCTCTGTCACCATCAACTTTGCAAAGAAGTCCGGTCGATCGCTGGGGGAGTCTCTTTGGCGGAAGGTGCGCTGCTGGGAGACAGGGCTGTAGTTGTGTCTAGGCTTATACTAGAGTCAATAAGTTTTCCCAGTTTTCGTAGGTAAAATTAGGTACCTCGGCTTATACTCGGATCGGCTTATACTCGAGTATATACGGTATATAGTTTTCTTAAGTAAATTAAACCCCCCCCCCTAGAAAATGCCCCTATAGTGAGATAAATTAACAGTGTATAAAGAAATAAGATTGGTCTGTTGTCAAATGATGCTGCTCAGGAGTACGGCATAAACTCTAGGAGCGATTTACTAACATTCTATTTTTTTTAAGAATCACTTTTTTCTCTCTAAAAATCTGTGGGTTTTTTGTGTCTCTAAAACTGTAAAAATTTGAGATTAGTGTAAAAAAAAAAGGGAAAACTTTAATGCAAAACTTCAGCAAGTAAAATTCAACTTATTTCTGTACAAAAAGTATTCAATCATTCTTTTTCATCCAATGGCAGTCTATAGGTATCAGAATATTTTGGCACTTTGTTACTGAACTTAAAATGATTTAATATGCTTGATCAATAGTTCCTCCAGCTACAGCATCCCACCAAGGTAGTACCATATAGCTCTAGTTTTAATCTACTGCATATCTGTTTTATGCATGCTCCTGCTGTCCATGGTGTTCCAAGCAAGCTGAATTGTAGAAGGGCAACTTAAGAGCCTAATGAACAACAAACTACTCTGTTCGTGCATCACCTTCTGTATGTACATCACTTTCTATGCTGTTGAGTGGGGCACTCTACAGGCAACGTGCAGACAGATTGCACTGAAAATATGGCATGTACTTTGAGTTTTAAAAGCTCAGAATTCCTTCTTGCTTGAGTGTAAATTGATGTTTTGGGATTGAATAATTTCCACCTTATGGCATCAGAATGATACATGCATATGACTTTGGACATGGCCTCTTAATGTAATGCACATTGAAAAACTGGAATTAATTCCACCTTCAGTGTGGCAATAGCTCAATGTTTCAGCAGGTTCAATAAGTGCACTTACACGATTCAATGCATTTTGGCGCAAGTCTGCTCACTTGCATGATTCTGTAGAAGAGGCCAGCTGGGCGTAATTGTGCTTGACACAAAGATATGCAAGTATGAGGAGTATATGAGCCCTTATGTCTTTGTGGGAGGGGGGGGGGAGCCCAAAGTCAATATCTTAATAATAAAAGAAACAATACTTGTAAGAGTTATTTTTAAATATTACCCATATATACCAATGTCTGCAAAATGTAACAGATTTTATTACTTGGGAATAAAATGACACAAAAACCTGATATCTTCGTTTTGTAGAAACAGCAAAGTTGTAAACAAAGGATAGAAAATGTCCCTTTAAATCTATATAATCATTTCCCTAGAGACTAAGTTACAGAGAAAGTAAATAGATGCCCAGCTCTGACTATAAAGCAAAAAGTACAAAGCATCAAGTTGAGACAAAATTGACGTTGTTATGAAATAGAAAACATTCATGAATAAATAATTGATAAGCTGCGGTTTTCATTAAAATTGCCATGCATGTTCATTAAATACCCTTCCAGGATTCTCTTAAGAAGGTGCCCCCTGTGTTTTGATAAGGAATCATGTGGTTTGCAT
This sequence comes from Xenopus laevis, assembly GCF_017654675.1. Lineage (NCBI taxonomy): Eukaryota > Metazoa > Chordata > Amphibia > Anura > Pipidae > Xenopus > Xenopus laevis. Next base: position 29,670,892 of record NC_054379.1, on the reverse strand, counting down.
AGATGTAAAAAGTCTGAAGTCTTTAGTTGTCTCGAATGCCTTCTAAGCCGAAAAATCTTTAGTCCAGCATATTCTAAAACTGAGCAGTATTCCCTCTGCAGTCATCACTGGTCCCTAACCATGACAGCCAACCCTAGTAAATAATATATCAAGATAAATGATAATTGCTCTGTTTAAAGTGTCTCCTAATGAGCATCATCAATTAAAAATTAATATTGCAAAGACTGTATTCCTTGCATTTATGTACTAAACATAGCAGCAGGTATCAGCTTACAAATATGAGAAGCAATTTCTCTTTTTATGGAACTTAACAAAACAAACCTTAAAAACAGAGATATTGGGGAAAACAAAGACATTAAAGATCTGTTTGTATCTTGTAGGAGATGACGGAGCTATTTCTGTTTTAGTGTGAATAATCTCACTTCATCTGTGAAATTCGCTCAAAATGTGTTTCTACAAACCATTATAAAACAAATGTTTAATTGTAGAAATGTAAAAATAAATGCAAAACACCAATAATTTTAGTGTAACAACGTTCTACAACAGAAGAATTAAAGGCACCTCAAACTCAAAACAAGGCTACAGCTATATGAAATTAGTAGTGTATTAATCAGCAATAGTTCAAGAATATCCTGGACTGCAAATATGGTTTTACTTCAAATCTCATCCTAATTGACCTTCCCGCTGTGCTTCCACATGCATCTAGGAGAGCAGATAGACATTCTACCTAAATTTCATCCTAACTGTCCTTCAAGCTGAACAACTCTACCCATGCATGGGAGGCAGCACCAAATTTAGAAACCACTGTATGAAAAAATATATATATATTTTGGAGACATAATGGATAGGTCAGCGCAGTAAATGGTTCTACAATATGCTTTTAAAATGTTTAATTTTTTTAATACAATGCGGCCCTCAACCTCTGCACTTTGGGGTTATGGGTTTTAGAGTATTGCAGACAATTAAACTGGTATTCAATACATTAACAAACTGTTATTTATATTGCTGTTAATCCATCTAAATCCGACATTCTTTTGTTAGGGATCAACCGAATATATAATTTTTGTTGTATTTGGTCAAATACTGTATTCTGAACAAGAGACTGCCAATGTTGAACCAAATCTGAAGCTTCATTTGAATATTTATACAATAAACTGCCATGCTTACTTTTCCAGGGCTTCATATCACAAGATTTTAAGGGTTTAAATTTGGTCCGGCTGCACACCCAGGATTTGGTTGATTATGAATCCTGCAAATAATGCTTGATTCAAACAACACCTGAAGTGAATCCTGGATTTAGTGCATCCTTATACAGTACTGATGAAACAGCACATAAGGTACACCACTCATCTGGATTCATTGGGATTATGGTATCTGAGAAAATGTTGCATTATGGGTAAAAATAATGGTGATTTGAATCCAAATAGTGTGCTTTGCATGTAGTGTTGTGTACCTATCCCATATAGAACACCTACTTGAATAAAATGTGTTTTCCGTAACTGCATACATAATGCCTTATGTTACTTAACACTCTATAGACAACATTAATGTAGTATAGTTTCGTAATACCTAATTAATTATTGTACATTAAAATACATGAACCAAGAACAACTTAAAAGCCTGGGAGTATAAAATATAAGCTGTGGGTTGATGATAGACACCTAAGTGAAGATGAATGCTATTATCATTAATTAGTCATGTATCCTCATGTCTGGGTCCTGTAGATTGATAGCTTAACAGTTTAGTAATTTAGGATGTAAATAAATATCTTTATGGAAACATCCAATAAATATTTATAATTAGAAAATGTTCTCAACCTGATGTACTTGGTATTCTATAGCTTTCCAGAACAGTAATGTTCATCAGTGAGATTAGGTCATTACAATGGTATAATGAAGTTTGCTATAGACCCTTTCCATGCTATAGCAGTGAAAACTGCAGAATATTTTGCCATCGCCTGTCAAGACTAATGAATTGATCAAATCATTAAGCCAGTTCAAAAGAAAAAGCAGTCTGAGATGCTGCATCCCATAATATGCTTATGGTGTTGCTTTATTTATTGTATCCTGTCAAAACCTGTTACTTTTTCTTAAGCAATATTGCCAAATTCTGTCCCTTCCTTTCACCGGCTATGGCCAAGAAGCTCATGCATGCTCTCATCCTATCCAGACTAGATTACTGTAACCTTCTACTAACTGGCCTCCCTAACTCCCATCTCTCCCTTCTACAGTCTGTATTAAACACTGCTGCCAGAATTATCCTCCTTATAAACTCCTCCTCATAACCTTCATTCCTCTGCACATAACTACATCTCATCTCTTGTTTCTCTATATTTTCCTGGCCGAAACCTCCGCTCCTCTCAGAGCAACCGCTTGGTTGTACCCCCCACTACTACTGCTGTTTGCCGTATCAAACCTTTCTCTCTTGCGACTCTCTTTTGTTTGGAATGTCATTCCTGAATCTCTCAGTAGAGAGTCCTCCTTCAGTGTTTTTAAAACGAAACTCAAAGACTACCTCTGGGCGCACCTGGATAACACCTGAACTGGGAACTGGCACTTATATAACAGTGTATCAAACGGTAATCTGCAGCACCTTAATACCCCACTGAATTGTGTCTGTATGTTACCCTCCCATTTAGACTGTAAGCCCTATGGGGTAGGGTCCTCTAGCCTTTTGTTTCCTTGACACTGAGCACTTAGGGGCCGATTCACTAACTTCGAGTGAAGGATTCGAAGTAAAAAAACTTCGAATTTCGAAGTATTTTTTGGGCTACTTCGACCATCGAATGGGCTACTTTGACCTTCGACTACGACTTTGAATCGAAGGATTCAAACTAAAAATCGTTCGACTATTCGACCATTCAATAGTCTAAGTACTGTCTCTTTAAAAAAAACCGACCCCCTAGTTCGCCATCTAAAAGCTACCGAAGTCAATGTTAGCCTATGGGGAAGGTCCCCATAGGCTTGGCTAACTTTTTTTGATCGAAGGATATTCCTTCGATCGTTGGATTTAAATCCTTCGAATCGTTCGATTCGAAGGATTTAATCGTTCGATCGAAGGAATAATCCTTCGATCGTACGATCGCACTATTTGCGCTAAATCCTTCGACTTCGATATTCGAAGTCGAAGGATTTCAATTCCCAGTCGAATATCGAGGGTTAATTAACCCTCGATATTCGAGCCTTAGTGAATCAGCCCCCAAATCTGTATTGTAGTTATATTTTATATTTATGTGAATTGTATTTCTAATAATGCACTTATTGTTACTTTTTATTTCAATGACCCCTTTGTTACTACTAATTTATTGTTTTGCAGCACAGTGCTTTGCCCTCAAGGATTGCTATACAAATTAAAATATACATACATACATACATTTATTTAACATTTTTTACAGTTCATTCTACTAATATTGTTGTTGATCAAATTGAACCCTGGTTATGCATTCTAAGGTGATCTATCTGAATTAAATCAATTCATCAGCAATTCATTCTAAACCAGATCAGATCATATTTCCATTGATAAATTGCTAAACTATTAATAGACCTACTGGAAAAGTTGTAAACTTTATTACATTACAATATAGATGTTTAACAAAAAGAATACTGTTAATTACATTATCAGACAGGATACCTCCTTTTAATTTGATCATGATGTTTCTATAAGAGGCAGATTTGTGACAAATCCTGAACACAAGGTTACTACAGAAAAAGTGTTCTATAGTCAAACATACAATTTCAATTTAAACTGGATCCCTTCTTAGAGAAGAGAGCTGTACCCTATCACGTGGCTGCCTGTTATATGAATTAAGCTCTACAGTTGGAGAGCAATTACTGCACTGAAACCCATATCAGGTGCTATAGGTAATTTCTCTGAAAAGTTGATGCCAAAAGTTTCCATTATTACCCTGGTTCATACCTTTTTTCAAAAATTATTCACCTTACTTGAAGTCTAGGGTCTTCTCTTTGAACAAAAAGGTCTAAGATGGAAATTTCACATTAAAACCTCATTGTATCCCAATCCCCGTCAAACTCGGCAATGTGGTTTTTGGTTTACACCAAATGGCTGCACCTTAAAAATCTTTTTAAAATTATAGCAAGCCTTCAATTTCTGCAGAGAATTAGTCATTGTACACACCAAAAAAGATGAATCTCAAAATCTAAAAATGTTTGGTTCAAAACCACATAGCTGTTATAACTTTATTTATTTTTATTTTATACAAAAATATGGGTGTATTTGTATACAATAAAATATATTTGATTAGCTGATATGATTAGTTTACTGTAGTATTCATGTGTCTATAGCAAGGTTAAAATTCTTGAAGCTTATGGTGGTTTTTTTAATATTGCAGTTCAATGTGTATAGTCCCTATCCCCTTCATGTTTTTAAACTACTCCTGGACAATATTGGAGAAGTAACTCTTGGGATACAACTGATTAGATTCTGGCAGGAAGGACCAAACATCTGCTTCAAACCAAAGACATCTGCATATTTCACATTTATTTTTCATAATTTGCAGAAGCAACCTGCCAAAATTTAGCAAGGGAGAATACACTAGCACATAATTAGCTAAAGTTAGCTTGCTTTAGAAGTATTAGCATGAAGTCAGCAGCTCACCTGGGAGAACATCAAGGAATATGTGCAACTTTGGTTTGCTTTTGTAAATTGAATTTTAGGTGTTGCTTACCAGGCCAAAAAGCTCTCTCCATCGCTAGTTTGCATGCCAATAGTCAAAACACATTTAAAAGAAAAATGAGTATGTTTCACAAAGAACAAAAGGAGTAATGATCTTTTAAAAAAATTGTAATTGTCATCAACTGAAAGGACTAAAATTTGATATTTTAGTTGCGTTTGTGTTTAGATCAAGATACTGATTTTACTGGAAGGTATACAGGTATGGGATGTGTTATATGGAAACCTGTTATCCTGAAATCTTTGAATTATGGGAAGACCATATCCCATAGACTCAATTTTAATGAAATAAAGTGATCTTACAAGGCATATGGCACAATGCTAACAAATCCTCCATCTGTGTTCAGTATAAAGAAAACATCTATAAAATCCTGCTGAACTGGTATTACACCGCAGAGAAATTTCACAGAATATACCCCACAGTCTCGGACAGATGGCGGCGATGTGGACAATTGAGGACACTCTTTCATATCCTATGGGATTGCCCCATGGTTACCTCCTACTGGGAGATGGCGGCTTCCACAAAAGGTCCGCCGAACCAACCATGTTGGGAGGCATGGACCTTTCTCTTAGGGAAACCCAAACTTAAATATACAAAAGCACCCAGAAAACTGATGAACCATATCCTGACATCGGCCAGAAGGCTGCTCTGTTAGAAATGGAAACAACTGGTTACCCCCACAGAAAGGGAACTACAGAACAAAATATAGGAAGTAAAATTAATGAAATACCTTTCAGCCCTGACTAACAGAACGCCACCCAAATATGATTAGAATATGGGGAAACTGGACTTACTGTTTTCCCTATGGGTGATGTGACTAGTACTTGACCTAGGGAATAATAGGTGGTTATTTTACTCTACTGCCTTGTTAAGCCAGTACTTCTGATTTTGAGTTGTATTTTATTTACCCATGTTTTTTGTTTTGTTTTCTTTTATTTCCTGTTTTCGCTATTTTGTTTTTAGTTTTGGTTTAATAAAAACATACACAAAAATAGTTATAAAAAAAAGTGGTGTTACACGTCTGGGGGAAATGCAGGGGATGCAACTACACTTGCAGACATACATGTTACCAAATACGTAATATGGAAGTCAATACAACAGCTCTAGTGAAATCTGAACAAATCAATTAATGTAATACAAGGAAATTACATAATTACATTAATAAGGGATAAGATTCTTCTTATCAGGAATCTAAATTAGACCAACCCTCTACCTACCCACTAGCAAAGGTAACAAGGCAGTTTAAGGGTGTGTTATAGCAACATGTAGCAACTTGGCTTTAAAATCTATAACCATAAAGTCATTATTAATAATCAAGATTATAGACACATTATTAAAAATGCATACATTAGACATTATATTCAAAAAAATAAACATGCATTCTGTGTATTAGTAATCTAAATACAACTCATTGATTTTAACTTTATTTTTATTTTATTAAAGCTTGATATACTTATATTCTTGTATTTTCTATTTAGATTAGATGAATAGTTGATTTGTGGACATGAAACCTAAAATGTACAAGTATTTTATAAATATTTAATTTCCTCTGAATCAATTTCTTCTCTTGGTGCTTCTTGTTAAATCAGGCAAAATATATTGCTTCTAAAGCCCGTATTTTGATAAACTTTTAACAGTATGAAAGCATTTTGAGGTGTTACTAGCTTATAAGGCTTGCCTCAAAATTATCGTCAGACTGCCACTGTAGGTATTATTTGTTTGTTACATAGGGGAAAATAACTTAATTGCCAAGAATTACTGAAGTACATCCAATTTTTTATCTCCTTTCTTTTGAAAAATAAGCACTTTATTATAAATGTGACCTTGATATAACTATAGTTTAAATAACCTCATACATCTAAACAAGCTGAACAATACTGCATATAGTTCTGAGCTCAAGGTCAAATATGAACTTTCCAGTGTGTCACTGATTCATAAAATAAACCTTGCCTTATTGTAAAGTAACTTTGGTGTTGGGTTTAACCAAGTGAATGTTCAGTTAAAATCTGTTTATTCCCAAGATGCAGCTGTCTTTGTACTTAGGTGTTCTTTCTTTTCCTTTTCATGCCCCTAATGATTTATCACTCTAAAGACATATAGGTCTATAGGGAAACAACAAAAGTAGCTCAAAATGCACTTAACTTTCATATTATTTGCTTCAGAAACTTCCTTCATACTGTGGTAGGCAAAATGTGGGTCATCAAATTCCAAAAAAAAAACTAAAAACTTGTTAAGCAAGCAGGTGGTCTACCAAGCATTGGAAGTTCACTTACCATAATTTTCCTATCCCCAGTAGTGATGGGTGAATCTGACCTATTTTGCTTTGCCAAAAATTCATTAAAATTATATATATAAATATATATATATATATATATATATATATATATATATATATATATATATAAATTATCTATGGGCATTTTTATATGTAAGATGTTGTTAAGACAAGATACACATATATACAAGGATAAAATGCAATTAAAGCCAATGAGTCTCAACAGCAACCCCCCTTGTGTGGCCCCACCTTCCTGTTGTGTTTGCTTACCGTGTGTAAGAATTGGCCGCTGCATTGTGTATACCTTAAATTCAGACTGTAATCCCCTGTATTGTTCACACTTGTGACACCTCTATTGTTCACACACCTAAAACCCTGTACTGTTCACACCTGAGACACAGACTAAAACCTGCCTGCCCTATGCACCCTGTGTGTGTTATACTCTGCATGTGTGTGTGACATACTCTGCCTGTGTGTGCCCTGCTCTGCCTGTGTGTGCCCTGTTCTGCCTGTGTGTGCTCTTATCTGCCTGTGTGTGACATATTCTGCCTGTATGTGCCCTGCTCTGCCTGTGGAACATAAGCCTGGTATTTGTTCTGGGGGGTTGTTAGCATTTGAAAATAAATTATTGTTAGGGGCCCCTAAGGTGTTTAATCATGTGCTGGGGGTGCTGTGTTATCCAAGGGGAAGAGGAGGCATATGGATTTATGGGTATGACATCTTTTTTCACATATAAGTGATATCCCGCAGTGAGCACCAACCATTTGGTTTTTTGGTGTGCTACCACAATCAATGTTGAAATGACATGGGTGTGGTTTAAAGTGGGCATGGCTTAAAAATAGAGGGAGTGGTCAACACTGGCTAACATTATCGTCCCTCCACTATGTAGGCCGGAAATATTTCAGCCCTCGTTAACACAGAAGTTGGACAGCACTGCTCTAGTATATGATAGCATTTAGTTACTTTCGGAACACAATGCTTAATGCATTGTAGCTACTCCAATGCATATGTTAGAAAATACTGGGTTTAAAAACATCACAAATCAATACTGCACAATATTCCTAAAGAATACAGTAATGTATCTCTAAACTAAATGGCATCATTAGTACACAAATAGTTCAAAGCAGTATAAAGCAAGGCATTGAGGTTAGATGTTCTTTGCAGATGGAAACACTGGTGTTGTTCAGTATGACTACTTGGAAATTATTCTCTTTTCTAAATAAAATTTACATTTTTAAGGAGAGAGTCCAAAATGGCCAGAAGAAACACACTCTTATATGCCCCTTTAATACATGGTGGATAAGGGTATTTTGGATAAGGGTTGTTTGTCTGCAATTTCGATCTCCATAGCCAAAATATAAACATTAAGGGGGTTATTTATCAAAGGTCGAGGTTTAGAGGTTCATGAGGTTTTTTTGTACCTCAAATGAACTCACAACTCAAATGTTTTCCGATTTAAGAAAAGTCTCAAATAGAAAAAACTCAAATCAGTGAATTCAGGGTGAACAAAAAAAAAACTTGATTCGCTTGAATTAATCATGTTTTCGAACAAAACCCACTGAAAAAAACCAGAACATCATCGTGAAGGTTACAAACATCTTCAAATGGTTGAAGGGAACTCTGCCATTGCTACATGACCTCCACGGGTTTTAGCAGGAATATTTTCACATTCGAGCTTCGATGTATAATAAATCTCGAAAAATTCTAGTTTTTTCTTAACCTGAAAAGAGTTTTGATTGAAAAATACCCTTGAAAACTCTTCATTTTTGCAATTAAATACAACTCGACCTTTAATAAATCTACCCCAAAAAGTCCTATTTATCAAAATTTGGATTGTTGAAAAAATACAAACATTAATAAATCTGCCCATGTATATTCAATAGGATTGTTTTTATACAGCTAGTTAGTTAGGATGACTAAGAACTTATTTAGTTAGGATCTAACTTTAGTACTATTTAGTACTATTTTATTATAACAGAGAAAATGAAAACTAATAATCATGCACTGTTTCATTCATTTTAGAGCATTACCAAAAAAAATTCTTGCAATACAATTGACAAATTACTATTTAATATCTATCGGTATAGTGTTATAAGTATCAAAATAGTTTTAAAAATTAATTTTTAAATTATATTATTTAGATCTGAAGATGAAAAAGAAATAACTGAATACACAGAGTTAAAAGAAATAAAATCAACAAATAATTACACCAAAGGGAAGATTTACATTATAGGAAAATATTGTCAAGCTACACAGGATGGTGAAATATGTAAATTAATTTTATAACAAGTTATTTATTTTTAGTTATGTATAAGGTATAGAGCCCATGAATAATATATTTTACTGCACTAAAATATGTCATAACAAAAACCAGGCCCAATCTTGTCATGTCTACATTTTTTTACTTGAGTTAATTCTTACACTGTCAGTATATGATGACTTAATCCAGGTTATTAAATTGTCTTACATGACTAATATAGAAAAATGTGGAACCTTGCCCTGGCTTTAGCTTCAGAATCTTCTGTAAATACAAAAAACCCCTTTGAAAGAAATGAATTCATAAGCCATAACTACAGACTATACTGTATCTATTTGATCCTCATAGGAAAATGTGATTGATCAAATACAATATATAATATTGGGAATTGATGCATAAGACCTCCAAAAGAAGTATCAAACCCCATAGTAGGTTGTTACATAGTAATCTGGGTTAAAAAAAAGACCCTCAGTGCACATATAATAATACACATACCCATCAATACTCCCACAACAAAAATATATACACACCTATACTAAACTGTAAATCTTATGCTTGTCCAATAAGTCGCTAAAGTCACTCTTAAAAGCATTCATGGCATCTGCCATTACAACATAACCTGGCAAGGTATTCCACAACCATACTGCCCTAACCGTGAAGAACCATTTTCACTAGTTCAAATGAAAGCTCGATTCCTCAAGTCTAAAGGGGTTGCCTCTGATTCTTTGAGCTCTCCCTCTATCTGTATACAATGTCCTCATCATGTATAATGTATTTATAAAGAATAATCATGCCCCTTCGCCAGCGCCTTTTTTCCAGTGAAAATAAACCAAGCCTTAACAGTCTTTCCTCATAGTTCAATTGCTACGTTCCTTTTACCAGTTTAGTTTGCAATTAAACAACCTTCAAAAAATAATCTGGTCTGAGGTACCAAATCCCACAGTAGGCTGCTGTGTTATTAATTTTCTTTCATGTGGACTTATTTTATGTCTTTTCCCATCGCATTGAAGGTGAGGGGGTTTGACCAAAAGTAATGTGGTCAGTGATCTGGTAGTTTGTTTAGTGGCTAAAAAGTTTTGGTCAAAAACAAACAAAAACAGAGTAACACACACACTCCCTAGGCATAACATGCACTTGCTTTTGAACAAAGAGTTTGATTATCAATTTAAGAAATTCTTAATTTATGCTGAAAGGCATGCTTTACCACCTCTATGTTCACTACCACCTCTTCCAAAAAGGTCAGATGCTAGCAATGGTTACAAACCAGCCTCTGCTAGTAGCTGATTAATTACTAGGATCTCTAGTTGTGATCTAGTCTGTTGATACCTGAGCTGCTGTGTACCCAGAGTTCCTGTCTTTGGGTTTACACTTTTTTCTAGAGTTTGGCTTCCCTGGATTCAACTTCTGACTGGTTTCTTAAAATAAAAATGTGCCTAATACAAGAAAACACAAATCTAAGCAACTTTCCAATATACATTTATTTAAAAAACTTTCAGTGCTTTTAAAGCATTTGCTTAACTTTTTAAACAATGTTGCAAAAGTCTTAGTTCCCCAGCAAAGACAGATGTGTTAATCAGCTGGCTAGTCTTACATTGTATCAACAGTCCGAGCCACAAGGACAGAGAATAGAACGGGACAGACAAACACTGCTTTCAATAGCAATACATTTACAAATAACTTAAAGTTCATTAGAATTATGTATTCTTTTATTTAAACCGTGCGGTTTGCTATATATAGGGGAAACAACCCAGAGGATTAGAGATCGTATCTCTAAACACAAATCCACTATTCGCACAGGACAAACTTCTCTACCTGTACCGGCACATTTTCGATCCGCAGGACATGCAATTAGTCAATTAAAATTTCAAATAATTGATTCTGTTCCAGTTCAGAGGAGAGGGGGCAATAGACTGCTAGCATTACAAAAATTAGAAATGCAGTGGATCCATAGGTTGGACACAGTGTGGCCGAGGGGCCTGAATAAAGACTATACCCCATCTATGTTTATTTATCAGTAGGTAGGCAGACTTTTTACCAGTGCTGGTTTTTTGAAATATCTACTATGTGTATACATATGTATTCTAACGAACAATTTTTGTCTTTTTAAGGTCCTTGAATGAACCTTCTGAGTGCGGGTACCATCATCTGCATAACCCAAGATTATTGGGGAGAAAAATGGACTGAGTATGCAGTTAAAGTACCGTGATTGCGCCTCAGTTTATTCATTCATATTCTCCCTGATTGGGAATTACAAATTAATTTTTATACATATATGCACTTTAAGGTGATAATATTTTCATATGTAACTTTTTTACACTTGTGTCATAATGTTCATACTATTTTTTGTTTTTGCTATTTATGGACTTTTTATGGATATTTTATTATATGGGTGCACAAAAAATTTCCAATCAAACATAATGGTCTGTGATTATTGCACTAATTATGTATGCAGGGTTTGAATTTTAACCTATCTCTGAGGATTCACTAAATTATTCACATGTGTCACTCCATTATTCAAATTTATCAATTAATTATGTATATTAGCATTGAATCTTAACCAATCCGTGAAGGATCACTACCATTGTTTCTCCACTCCTCCCTCTTTTTCTTTGGTATTTAACACAGTACTTTGAATGTAAGTTTAGGCTTGATAAAGGGCCCTGCGTGGCCCGAAACGTTGCCAAACTTTATGTCTGCCGTGAGCCAATAAAAACACTTTTCTTCACAAGACAAGTTTGATCGGTGTGCTACAGTTTTCTTTGGATGTTCGAGTTATTTGGACCTTGAGCAGGAGGTCCTGTGGACTGTTTAGCACCCGGCACCCGAGAGGGTAATTACGTTCAGGTGAGCACTCTAATTCTGTGTGGAATTGCTTTTCCTGCCAAGAGAAGCTCCCTGTACTACTTAACATGATGTCTCAACTAGGCTCATATTCTCAAGATGCTACAACATTTGCTTACACAGAAGCAGATGCAATTAGGATTTTAGGTGAGGAACAGAGCAACCACTCCTTCCTGACTGAACCTACTGGTGATAACCTCACACGTGAACTGGAAAAGGAGAAAAGACGTCTGACAGGTTTGGAACTGCATTCCATTACGCTGAAAGAATATTACAAACTTAGACGCATCCCACGTGGCCTAAGGGTTAATTTAAGACCCACTATATTCAACGACAATACTGACTTTGCTAAACGCTATGAACAAATAGTGAATAAATGTTCGTTTGACATATTACTTTTGAACATTGAATATTTACAGAATGCTATTCCTGAAGTGATGTCCCGCATTAAGGCAATAGAGCTGCAATTGAAAAATGCTTTGCGATCTGATGAATACAAGGAAATGCTTACCAGAACTGATGAGGCCATCGCTAAACATCGGAGATTGGTGGAGGAGCGAAAGAGAACCAAATTCCACAGAGATGCCGAAGATTACAGAACCGGCAATATATATCAATGGAACGCAGCGTCAACTGGTGGAACGCAGCGCAATAGACGTCGGGACGCACCACGTGATCACATGGATCACATACAACGGAAGCAACAGCAAGGAAAGAAGCAGCAGCGCTGGAAGACTCCAGATGAACGTACTCCAGATACGGCCACAGAGAGTTCCTCTTCTTCTTGTTTTTTAGATTACAGCCCCCCAAGACACGTCGAGGGCAAAAAAGGCGCAGGGGGCACGAAACATCAGAAAACGTTTGCAACAGAGACGCGACAACAACCACCCAGGACAGTGAGGAACTCACAGAAACGTTAGTATACAATATATCTGACAAATTATTAACATCTGAACAATTGACTTTATTGCAAAAGGGCTTATCTTTTAGTCCCACTAGTAAATGTGACACTTTTGAATTGGATGTCGATCTACAGAGATTTTTTCGTAATTTGCGTCTTAAACGCCATTTCTCTAAAATCCCACCCCCTAGTGAAGTTGTATATAGTAATGTGGGGGCAGGTCATTCGCAACTATCCCTTAAACGGGTGGGTCTCCGGAACAAAAGTATGTTTGTGCCTCCCATGACAGATAATGTAGTGGAGGCTTACATTAAATTGGTACAAACGGATGTGGATGTTTTAAAACAAAAAATTAAGCGAAGACCATTGATGGGACAGAGGTCCAATTTAACGTACAAGGAGGGGCGATGTTTACAAGATCTTATTAATAATGACAATTTAATCATAAAACCAGCTGACAAGGGGGGTGCCCTGGTGGTAATGAATAAACAAAAATATATGGATGAAATTTATCTACAATTGGCAGATGGTAATGTGTACAAGAAAGTCGATTCGGATCCACTAGCATCCATACAACAGTGCATTGCAAATTGTGTGCTTGATGCAATGGAGGCTGGCATTGTGGATGACGATCTAAAAAAATTCCTGATTAAAGACAATCCTATTACGCCAATATTGTACACATTACCTAAAATTCACAAAAACTTGGAGAATCCACCAGGTCGCCCCATTGTCGCTGGTACTGATTCAGTCTTATCACCATTGGCTGTATTTCTAGATAAGATATTACAGCCTCTAGTGCAGAATACTAATTCTTTTGTGAAAGATACCACACATCTACTGAATATATTGGATCGGACCACATTAACCAACAATAATGTTCTATTAGTCAGTCTTGATGTGTCAAGCCTTTACACATCTATAAATCATGACACAGGAATATCAGCTGTGACTCATTTTTTAAATACCACTGAATATACTGAGGAACAAAAGTCTTTTTTAGTGGATTTATTGCAAATAGTGTTGCATCAAAATTATTTTCTATTTGGGGACAATTTCTACATACAACAGAGGGGTACCGCTATGGGTAGCAACGTAGCTCCCTCTTATGCAAATCTGTATATGGCCCACATTGAGGAGGAGGTAATATATAAAAATTCCCTATTTAGATCTCATTGTACGTTGTATCTGCGGTACATTGATGATCTTTTGCTGATCTGGGATGGTGACTTAGAGAGCCTAAATGCCTTTCATCATTTTCTTAATGGTATAGAAGAGACTTTAAAATTTACAATGGATTTTAATCCAACTTCCATCAATTTTTTGGATGTAAAAGTGGTCAAGGATGGAAACATACTTAAAACTGAACTATATAGGAAGGTGACTGATAAAAACAATTTATTGCATTTTGCCAGTTTCCATCCTGATGCTTTAAAAAATTCTCTTCCTTACTCGCAATTTATGAGGGTGAAGCGAATTGTAAGTGATTCAAAGGACTGTGACTTTTATTTAAAAGAAATGGTGGATCGGTTTGGTGCTAGAGGCTACTCTAAACAGATTTTAAAGAACAATTTAGAGAAGGTGCACCAGCAAACCAGACAGGAATTGTTAATTGCCAATGTGCCAAAGCATAAGGATAATAACAGGATAGCCTTTGTAAGCCGGTATAATACGGCAAGTAAACAAATTGGGAACATCATACGTAAACATTGGCATCTGTTACAATCCTGTCTGACAGAAGTCCCAAGTTTTCAATTACCACCAATGTTGGCCTACAAAAGGGCAAGGAATTTGAAAGATCGTTTAGTCAAAGCTGATGTTGGCAGCCTAAAATCGCAGAAATGCTTATTTTTACAAAGGCCTAAATTTGGAACTTTTCCTTGTCTACATTGCTGTCAATGCAATTCAATAATTAAAGGAAATACTTTCAATCATCCCCATTCTGGTAAGCAGTATAAAATTAAACAGTACTACACATGTGAATCTACATATGTTGTTTATTTATTGAAATGCCCGTGCGGTTTGCTATATATAGGGGAAACAACCCAGAGGATTAGAGATCGTATCTCTAAACACAAATCCACTATTCGCACAGGACAAACTTCTCTACCTGTACCGGCACATTTTCGATCCGCAGGACATGCAATTAGTCAATTAAAATTTCAAATAATTGATTCTGTTCCAGTTCAGAGGAGAGGGGGCAATAGACTGCTAGCATTACAAAAATTAGAAATGCAGTGGATCCATAGGTTGGACACAGTGTGGCCGAGGGGCCTGAATAAAGACTATACCCCATCTATGTTTATTTATCAGTAGGTAGGCAGACTTTTTACCAGTGCTGGTTTTTTGAAATATCTACTATGTGTATACATATGTATTCTAACGAACAATTTTTGTCTTTTTAAGGTCCTTGAATGAACCTTCTGAGTGCGGGTACCATCATCTGCATAACCCAAGATTATTGGGGAGAAAAATGGACTGAGTATGCAGTTAAAGTACCGTGATTGCGCCTCAGTTTATTCATTCATATTCTCCCTGATTGGGAATTACAAATTAATTTTTATACATATATGCACTTTAAGGTGATAATATTTTCATATGTAACTTTTTTACACTTGTGTCATAATGTTCATACTATTTTTTTGTTTTTGCTATTTATGGACTTTTTATGGATATTTTATTATATGGGTGCACAAAAAATTTCCAATCAAACATAATGGTCTGTGATTATTGCACTAATTATGTATGCAGGGTTTGAATTTTAACCTATCTCTGAGGATTCACTAAATTATTCACATGTGTCACTCCATTATTCAAATTTATCAATTAATTATGTATATTAGCATTGAATCTTAACCAATCCGTGAAGGATCACTACCATTGTTTCTCCACTCCTCCCTCTTTTTCTTTGGTATTTAACACAGTACTTTGAATGTAAGTTTAGGCTTGATAAAGGGCCCTGCGTGGCCCGAAACGTTGCCAAACTTTATGTCTGCCGTGAGCCAATAAAAACACTTTTCTTCACAAGACAAGTTTGATCGGTGTGCTACAGTTTTCTTTGGATGTTCGAGTTATTTGGACCTTGAGCAGGAGGTCCTGTGGACTGTTTAGCACCCAGCACCCGAGAGGGTAATTACGTTCAGGTGAGCACTCTAATTCTGTGTGGAGTTATTTTTTGGATAGACATTACTTTTAATGCATTTTCTCTTTAACATCTGCCTAGACCCATGGCATGTTTACCAAATTCTGCCTGAACTCCCACATATATCCCTTTAATGCTGGTCTTTTGCCTTTAAAATGGGTGGAGTTTTTAAGAGCCGCAAGTGGTGGAAGACTAAGCCTGTGGGACCAGTGTTTGGTCTTGGATGTCTCTCTTCCATAAAAGTTAATGGTGGGGGAGCCCTTTGAGACCAGTCCATTGGTCAGGAGATATCCCAAGAAATGTTACTATGCAGGGAGATGCCAGCTTATGAAAAATGACCAGAAATAGTTAGGACCACCATACAGGTTAACTTGATGTGGTATGGTGGCTTGTCTATTTTATGATCATACCTTTGTAACTAAAAACCCCTGTTTTTGAAAGTAAACACACTTGCATAGATACTAAATTACTAGTGAAACAAGGGACCAGGAAATGTGCATTAATCAAACCCCTCTCTTTTGTCTGCTGGTAGCTGCCCTGACTACTAGCCTGTTATTGGACTCTTGTCTGCTGCCTTCCCTGTGTATTGGACTATTATCCATCATACAGTATATAAGCCAGCACATCAGTCTACAACCAGATGGCTAAAAACTGGTCTGACAAATTGTGAGTGACTGTTTTATTTCTTGAAAGCTTGTTTATTTAGGAAAATAACTCAATCTGAATAGTTGTGTTCATGTTTGGCCAAGACAAAAACTTGCACGCCAGCTAGGTTCACAGTGTTAGAATCATTTTCAGGCTGAAATTCTTGAATGTTTTAATAAACTGGGAAAATTATTAAAGTTGTCATAGAATATTGACTTCTATAGAACCTAGCCAGTTTCAGAAAATACTTGTGCAAGTATTTGCATTCTCGATTTTTCTCAAACTGACCTCAATTTCTGATAAATAACCCCCTTAGAGTAAAATAGTTGTAGGAAAGGGTTAATTGATATAAAGCGAATTATATCAATTATAAAAATAGTATATTATACGAATCCCAACAATTGATGGTATAGGTGAGACATATTTTAAAACCTAAATAAAATATATATTTTTTTATCTTTGTTGCAGAAAGCCTCTCACGCCACACTCACATAGGAATACAAACAAAAGAAAGGAAAAACATTCTTGTCTTCTTAAAAGTAAAAATGTTTAAAAACTTGTGTAGTTCAATCCAGAACCTGATCTGGGGTTAAAAAAAATGTTACCACTTTGAAGACTTATGGACCACAAACCCATCTTTGTTTTGCATAAATGCAAAGGAAGCAGCGGATATGAACTACATTAAGCATTGCCCATGCAGCTATGTGTCTCTAAACATTTTCAACGGGAGGTTATTTACTATTTATTAATAAACCTACTAAATCAAAGTTTTTTGGGCATAAACTCAAATTTTTGTTGAAAATGTAAACTCACATTTTTCTAGATTTATTACAACCCAAAGTCAGAATCTGAAAATCCGCCATCTCAAACCTGCCGAGGTCATGTAGAAGTCAATGGCACATGCTCTTTTTACAATCTGAAGACATCGTGATCTGCACTAGGTTTCTGAAAAATTTGGGATGGGATAACCTGAAAAAATTGAGCGATTCTGTATTTGAATTTTCAAGTCTTTTTTCGATCCGACTTTTTCAAGTTATATTATTGATAAATAAGATAAAATTATGGATGGGAGTTTGGTTTAGCTTGGTTAAATAAAAATATTAGATGAATTTGAGTTTTAGTAAATAATCCCCTAAATCTATGTTTTACATTGCTACATTGTTTACAATTCAGAGTGCTTTCTATATTCTATTTAATTTCAAATGAATTAATTAAAAAAAATTACCAATTCAGTGTGGCTGGAATACTAGTTTCATTTTGCATGCATAAACTTGCCCAAAACATGCTTAAACTTGCCCAAGGTTGAAGAATAACCCAGATCTCTGGGTTTCGGGTTTCTGCAATAGTGGGAGCATACACTTCCCAAAAATGCCAGCATGTAAAAATTGAAAGAAGCTGGGTGCAGTGCCAGAATGAGTAGACAGTAGAGAATAGGCCTGCATTCTAGAACTTAAAAGAAAAATAATGGTGCTTTATTGATATATATATGTGCAATATCTTACACAACAATGCGATAAACACAAAGAACAACAGGTATTCATAAGATGATGATAAATTGTGATGTCAGCAGTGCATTTCTATTTACATACTTACCAGACGCCAAATGAACATGTGCATACATATATTGAATTAATTTGCATATAGATTAGGCAATTATAATTTTACTAGAGAAGACACATCAAAATGTCCTGTTATCCGTCAGTTTTTAACATTGATTTAGTTGGCATTGCTGTTTAAAGTGCAAAAATGCCCTCAATTGTGCTAAAAAGTTGATAGCTATAAATGAAGCAGTCTTGTGTAATTAGATTTTCCATTATTCACCTGACAATAGCACAACAAAAGCTACATTACATAAAACTGCATTATTTTCTTCTGGCATTTAAGTTAATTTTGTTTCTGATGATATCAAATTGTACTGTCTTGTGCTAAACCCCCCCCCCCCAGGCTTCTTACTAATAGTTCAGAGTTAGACAGAAAAATATTAAAATACAGTAGTGCAAATGATCTTTTCTTTAGCCTAAAAAAAATTTGACCATCGAATGGGTCAAATTTGATCGAATCGAATGATTTGAAGTAAAAATTGTTCGACCATTCGATAGTCGAAGTACTGTCTCTTTAAAAAATACTTTGACTTCATACTTCGCCACTTTAAACCTACCGAGCTGCAATGTTAGCCTATGGGGACCTTCCCCAGCACTTTTCTAAGCTTTTTCTGATCGAATAAAAATCCTTCGATTGATCACTTAAAAACGCTCGAATCGTTAGATTCGAACGACTTTATCGTTTGATTGACCGATTTTTATTTGATCGTTAGATCGAAGCATTTGCGCTAAATCCTTCGAATTTGATATTCGAATTGGAAGGATTTTACTTCGAGGGTCGAATTCAAGGGCTTGTTAACCATCGAAATTCGACCCTTGATAAATCTGCCCCTTAATGTATGGTTGAAGAAGACAATATGCACTGCAGTTCCTTAGGCTTACAGTATTACAGAAGGGACACGTGTGTGGGCTTTGCTTGGGGTGGCAAAAATATTTTCTATTCTTTTATAGACAATTTGCCCCATTTGGTAAAACGCACAGAATTCTGCCAACAACCTCCCACTGGATTAAATGTGAAAGCCTAAAAGTTCCAACAATTAAACATTAATCAAATGACTCTTGCCAAGCTCTTTTCAGTAAACTCGTGCAGAGTTGCCTGAGTATGAAAGCTTGGGCAATCACAAATGCCCCTCTGTTTCAAAGATATAATAGAAAATAGGTCCCTGTCCTGTAGAGCTTACAATCTAAGTGGGAGGGTAACTTACAGAAACAAACAGGAGGATATTAAGTGCTGCAGGTTCCAGTGGTTGACATTGCAATATAGGAGTCAGTTCAAAATTCAGGCGTTATGGGAGTGCTCCAAGATGTCGTTTTTGAGTTTAGTTCTGAAGAGACTGAGGCATTCCAAATATAAGGAGCAGCAAGACAGAAAGGGTTAGGGCAGAAAGCAGAGCTGTAGTGAGGTGCAGAAGAATGAAGGTCTTTAAAAGGTGATATGGAAGACTTTGCAAGTTACTTACATGGGAAGCCATGATAAGGATTTCAGTAAGGGAGGGGCCTGTACTCGCTTGAATGAGATGACAAGAATTCTGGCAGCAGTACTTAATACAGACTATAGTGGGGAGAGATGGGGGTTTAGGTAGGCCATTTAATAAAGTTCTGTGTAGTCTAGTCAGGATAGGATGATAGCATGCATGATACGTTTTGACAGTGGGGTTAAAACGGATGTTCCTTTCCTTATTGAAATCATGTGTGCAAGGAATTATGGGGTTTGGAGGATGCAGGCTGAGGACAGCTGGCTGTTGATACAAAGTAACAGTAGTCAGCCAGTTCAGCAAAGTAGTCAGAGAGATCAGGAGGAGAGCAGGGGCTAAGCTTAGGGAACTGTCAGAAACCATAAAAAAAATCATGAAAAGTCTACTTATTTTTTAAATGATGTATACTGCAAAGTTGCTTGAAATTATGTTTACTTTTCAAAAAGCTTAAGTTATGTTTTAGTGGAGTTCCCCTTCAAGGGGGAATGTAATCTCAATCTCAAGCGATGTTTAAAATTGCATTTTTGAGAATGTTTAGCGCTGCTCACAGTGTAAAATCATTCGCTGGCAAATATTACATTGCTAAGCAAAGGTTAGTGTTAACACCTGCTCTGGAGTTTCATTACATATTTAGTCTCAAAATACTCTTTGCAATTCCAAAATTTTATTAAATACACTGGAAATGTTCACAAAAGCCATTTGGTCTAAAACTTTGTGAGGAAGTCGTTTAGGTCTGTAATCGGTCAAAAAGTATGCAAACAATGGTCTTTGCAAACGTTTTTTGAGCT
Source organism: Xenopus laevis (assembly GCF_017654675.1). NCBI lineage: Eukaryota > Metazoa > Chordata > Amphibia > Anura > Pipidae > Xenopus > Xenopus laevis. The sequence goes on along the minus strand of NC_054379.1, from coordinate 29,650,277 downwards.
AACTAAACATATTTTATTCCCCATTAGAGATTTTAGTCTCTGTTTCAACTCTTAATTTAGAAATCATCAGCATGCAGAGGATATTTAAAACCAAATGAGTGGGTGAGATCTCCCAAAAACAGAGTGTAAAGGAAGAATAACAACGGACCAAGTACAGAGTGATGCTACACCCCTACATTAGGTGGAACTGGATATACGGTTTTGTTATAATAAAATATAGTAAATGATTGATTAGAAAAGTAAGAAGAGAGCCAAGATGCAGTCTGATTATGGATACTGATTAGTGGTTAACCATTTCAAAATCAGATGATAGGTCAAGTAGCATTACGAGTTCATTTAAGCCAATAATTAAAATTTCACACTTTAATAAATCTTCCTTTAAAGGTATGTGATCACAATTAACAGAAAAAAACAGATCCCAACCATTCTGCATAACAGATACCATACCTGTACTAATATTGCCTTGTATAAATCAAAGATTATCAAGTAAGATATATAAGTAAAGGGGAAACAATTGCTATTGTTCTCCATCTCTCCTCTTGGTTCCTTCTCTTCCCTCTGGCTTTTGTTCTGCTGGAGATGGGGGGGTGCTATGTTGAGACAGGGAGTGGTGCTTGGCCAATGCACGTTGACAGTCCCAATATGGCTGACTTGTCATGTCACCTGTGACCTCAACAGGTGAGCCAGTCTGAGGACGTTATGAAAGAACAGTTAAAAATGAGGCAGTGTTCAAAAATCATGCTTTTGAATGTAAGGAGGTAAAGCCTGGAGAGAGAGGGTGCCACTCCTGAAATATTGGAAACTGGAGAGGAGATAGATTGAAATACAGAGAGAGAAAGATAGAGCAGCAGTCAAATAAAGAGATTGTATTATTGTTAGCAAAAGGGACAGCAAAAAAAAAAGGACATTTAAAGACAGATAGTATAATAGTAAAGTAAAGAAAACTACATGAGTTTGTTAAAACATCCATTGAATAAAATTGTCGTTTAACTGAATGGAGAAATATATGATTCTGTGCCAAAAGAGGCAAGGAAAGTGACTGTTAAAATTCAAACTCAATCTAAAGGAGATATAGGGGGTTATTTAATAAAACCCGAATGCAAAAATCCTGAAAAATTTGTGATTTTTTTTTATAAAATCAGACTTTTAAAAAAATCACACATTTTTCAGTCAGAATCAGAAAATCTGGCATCTCAGAACTGTCAAGGTTTCATATAAGTCAATGGGAGAAGTCCCACTGATTTTTTGACGTGCGCTGGGTTTCGTGCAATACCCCAAAGTTTTCGGGCAAAAAGCATAAGAAATCTGAGTTTTCGGGTGAAAAATCAAAAAAAAAATAGTGAAAATTAGATTTTTTTTCCTGCAAAGGAAATTTTTGGGAAAATGTAATAATAAATAAGTGTGAAAAAGCCCGAGCAGATTTGATCAGAATTTGTAGCAGAAAATGTTGAGATAAAATCAGACTTTGTTAAATAACTCCCTTAATGTCACATAATTTCCTTCATAAGGCTACTCAGAAATTGGGTTTATGAGGACTAGAATTAACTTAAGGAATAACCAAAGGAATTCATTTATTTTCTGGCCTGGGCAACAACTTGGCATAATAAGAATTCCGGGATTCATTTAACATAAAAATCAAGATTTGAAGGCAGAGACTTAACTGCATAAGCTGGAGTATTTATTTAAATGTTGCAGTGTTGATTTAGTTATTGTTGAATTTACCTCTTCATTTTGTAACTGACATTCATTTTCTATGGAAATATTTGTTTGACTCCATTGTTCAGAATATAAGTGAAAGAGCCGTGTTTCATCTAAGAAAATAAATTATTCAGAGGACATTGCCTGGTCTGCTAATACCTATACACCTTTTGGCACATATATATATATATATATATATATATATATATATATATATATATATATATATATATATATATATATATATATACAGACTTTATTCTAATCAGGGCCACTCCTGCCTTGAGGCAAGATGAGAACTGTGCCAGCGAGCGGCCAGTTACAAGGCAGCGAATGGCCAGTTACACGGGGTGGCAAAAAGCCATTTTAAGAGCCGAATTTCCGGGTTAAAACCTGGAAATGTGAGTCTGCTAATGCAGAGAGCGCTATTGCGCTCAATGCACTAGCGGTGCTGCCCCCCTTTGACTCCTTCCATTGCTGCGAGGAGGGTGGCATCTGTGCCAACGGCTTCAGAATCGCCGCTGATTCTAATCTGATCTTTAGAAATTTGTTTTTATCATACTTTCATATTATCATTCTGAGGTTAGTTTTTCTTACTTTCACTATTTTTCAAAATCTTTCTTTCAGAAACTGTCCTGTTAACATTTCAGTCTAGATTTTAAAGCATTATCAGGGTGCATGGGTCAGTGGAGAGTAACCGGATAAACTATAGAACAAGCAGAATAGATCTAGAATACAGAATGTATTATTACATTAAAATAATGATACAATTATAAAAAAAAAGAAGCTCCCATTAATTAAACAATGGTCTAACATTTTCAACTTTTGGCTAAAACTCTTTTTACTGAATTTCTCTGTGAACATTTGATACTGCATTCATGTAATATAAATTATCAAGAATTAAAGGTTTAACTTTAATTAAATTAATTAAAACAAAATGTTAAAAGATTTTTTATTGAATGGCAGCCACACAAAAGCTATAAATTCATTTACAGCTAAGTACTTCTGAACAGAATTAGAGGATCTTTTATGGCATTTTTGAGTACCTTTGATCTTTATTGCATTTAATTATTCTTTAAAAAAAACACATTGAAGGTGAATGTTAGAAAAACAAAGATTATTACTGTAAATACTTGTAAACCTTACACACTGCAGTGATCAAATGATTTAACCTTAAAACCCCTAACACCACCAAAGGAAAAAAATATGAAATTAAATATTTATTAAACATGAAACCTGTGTCCCAGGTGGTGAGGAGAATCCTTGTGGTTTGATGAAAGGTTTGATCTTTTTTTTCCTCCAACATGTGAAAGCTGATTTAAATGAGTACGTGAAAGCAGAGGAAGTTTTGGTTGAATTTTGAACAAAGATGACAGAAGAAGGTTTCAGTTTTCAGAGAGCAGACAGATTAAATGAACAAAGCATGAGCAAAGCTCTTAGGTTTCAAAAAGGTAACCTTCGTAAAAGTGATTCACACTCTGATAAAGCTGACTATGGCTGGTTACAAAAGGTATGTCATATTTATCTTAGTTTACAATACATGATTTATTCCATGGTTAATAAACTGATAAAAGGCTCCTCTGGTACAAATTGCAGCTTATTAAGCAGCGTCCGTATGGTTAGCGCAAATCAAATCTGTAGGATTGAGAAAACAAAATATCTTGGGATTTAGTGATGACAAATCATAGGAATCAAAACTGGGTTCCTCCTGTTATTCGAGAATCCGGTGAGGGTGGCTGCCATATGTTCATCACTACAAAGGACTAAAAATGACAGCACAAAAGAAAGAATTACTTTAACCTTTCCAGTATGTTAAATTCTCTAATAAAAATATTTGTATCACAGAAATACATAACATGACAGAGCGAAACAGCTATTTCTGCAAATTATGTGAAGGATGACTCCTTGTTAAGATAATAACTTGGTTTTGCATTTATAACAAATCTTTCCACAATTTGAATGTTGAGTTATCTAAAGTAGGTAAAGCCTGAATAATTAATGACTCAGGCCATTTAACAGCGATGTCTGGGTTTAGTTAAGGTCTTTGGCTTGTGCTGACAATATTTCTCCCTACTTCAGATGCATTCATTTTTTCCATATTTTGTAAACAATGTTTTTTTCTAAATATTTCAACTATAAGTAGAAAGAATAGACAAATAAGAATGAAATATAAAATTGTCATATTTGTCATGTTAAAAAAGTTTTATTGGAAAGCAGGCAATGTGTAGCAGTTTTGCAGTGGTGGATATACAAAGACCATAGTCAGGTTCAATGACAATGCCAGTTCCCTGTGAACTTGGATGTTATAGGAACTAGAAATAAAATAGCATGTATGTGCTATGGGGTAGGCATTAACCTTGCTTATAAAGTGATTTGTATCACAGAAAACAACATTAATAAGCACAGCCCCACCAAGAGGATTTTTTTAAATTTTTACTTAAACTTTAAGAAACAAAATATACTACAATTGTTTGTTTTTAATTTTAACCTAGAGAGAAAAACAACAAAAAATGAATGTTTTATTTAAACACATTTTAATTTATACCAGATTGTAATAAGTTGGATGACAAAGAGCACATAGTACAGTTGGTAGCTCTAAGAACTAATGGAGTGATGAAACAATTTCCACTTAATGAATCAGGAAGCTTAAGTTGTTTATAGACAGATCAATCATTCCAGTTGTATTAGAAATCCAGATGGTAGTAAAGGCTGGTTAATATACAGAATTCAGAGCAAAAAGCAACATAGGTGCAAAAATTCAGTTACAATTTTTTATCATTACATTACAAGAATACATTATTTACCATTTCCAATCATAAGAAATAAAAATTGCACATGCCCTAATGTACAAAAATAATTAACTAAACCTTTTTAAATATAAATGAAAATGAAATTTTACATTCCTTTTCTAGGAATTCTGCTTATGTTTACAGTATATATATATATATATATATATATATATATATACCAATAGTTTCCAGACAAACAGTCCCTTTAGTGAAAAAAATTAATTTTTATTATTGCATAGTATCAGTTTCCAACGTTTCGATCCCCATTGGGACAGAAACTGATACTATGCAACAATAAAAATTAAATTTTTTCCCTAAAGGGAGTGCTGGTCTGGAAACTATTGGTGTATATAAGATTACCGTGCACCTCTCATTTTATCTAAATTGGCCTTGGAGTGCGGATACTCATTGGAAAATTATATATATATATATATATATATATATATATATATATATATATATATATATATATATATATATATATATATATATATATATATATATATGTAGTGTTATGTTGTTTGTATTGATGGCACACACAGAATTTGCACAGCCAAAACAAATATGTTTTAAAAATTATAGGTTTATTAATTCCGACATTTCGGTCCCACACAGGAACCTTTTCCGAAAAGTCAGATTATATATAGTAACGTTTTCTAAATACAAATAATAGAAATACATCAAATTTAAAGGACCAGCATACAAAAAAACATTTGTTTACCTTTTGCTCATACAACAGAAGTCTCTTGATATTAAATTTATATCTGTCTTTTCAAACCCTAATGTATGAATATTTTAACACATGTGTACTCAGTAGGGTGTATTATCATACTGATATAAATAGAATTAATGAGCAGTCAGCCTGCCACATGTCATGACATATGACGAAGCAGCTAGAGCATATTTTATTCTCATTCATATTAATGTTTCCAGCTACAGTATCTGTTGGTGTTTTACAGCAGTATACTTGAAGTTGTTACTTGTGATTTTTTGTTCACAAATTAAACGTAAAATGAATATAACAAATTCCAAAACATGAAGACATCAGAATCATTAATCAATTGTAAATAGATATAGTATTTTTTTATCAACAAAGAATACATAGTATGTATAAACAGGAAAGATCAAATGATATTTGTGAATAAACATTTTGGGGCAAATTAATCAAAATGTTTAGATTTTCATAAATACTGAAAAAACTAAAAACCGAAAGTTAGAAATCACCATTTGATAAATACACTTCCAAAAATCCAAAAGGAATGAATAGAATGTGAGTGGGTTTTCATTTATTAAAAGCTAAACTCACATTTTCATAAATCTGCCCCTTTGTATAAAAAAAAGTCCTTTGCGGTTTTCCAATATTCAGAATTTCAAGCAATACTTTTATACACAGACTAAAATCTAAGATGTGTCCCACATAGCAAAATTATCAAGGAAAGATGGCAGGTAGGTCATGAAGGGAAAGTAGGAGCAGGGTAATAATAAAAGGTTTTAGTAACAAGCATTGGATGGGTTGGCTTCCTTTTTAGCATGTCAGAAAAGGCTACTGATATTAATACATTTGGTTTAAGCTTGGCTCAGGGAATGGTCTCAGTTTTACTCTACAACCAAAATGTTTTACTCTTCTTAGTAAACTTGGTATTTTTTTATTTACTTTCGCCTGTATCAATTTCAACTTAGTTAGAATTTACCTTAGAACCTTAGTTCAGCCTCAGCTATTATGTAGTATATAACTATGCCACAATACGGCAAACAAAATTAATGGTATTCTAAGAGCTAAAAGAAAAATATTCAAATTATAGCATTGCAATGGCAGCCCGTGGTTCCATACAAATGTAGCTAAATGGATGAACCTGGAAACACATGAGTCTCCTGAAAACTGTTAAGGGGCAATGTTCAGGATAACAAGGGGACCTCCAGATGCAAGTGCATGAGCACTAAAAAAAAAATCAGTGTGAAGGGGAGAATACAGCATTAGAGGCCACAAGAAAGCTCTGTCTTTACCTCTGAATATATATATATATATATATATATATATATATATATATATATATATATATATATATATATATATATATATATATATATATATATATATATATATATATATATATACATATATATATATAGCCAAAAATTTCATATATCAAAAATGATGATCTCTGTATCAGCACTCCCTGAGATCACATTTCTTTATTTAAAACATTGTACAAAGGTCTGACATTTTGGTTATTTTTTTACTGGCTATAGTTTGCATATTTTGGGAGAAACTTGTCAAGACCCATGGCAATCCACTCAAAAGGAACTTCAATTACAAGCAAATGGCTTCAAAAATGTAGTTGGGGCATATTCATTTGAAATTCAGAACAAGACTTATAATAATATTCTATATAACTTTACACTCAAGGCCAATAAACCACACCGATTCATTATTCTGTTTTTTCCCATTCCTAAATGTGCCCAACAATGTGTGAATTGGCACCGGCAGCTCAACACTTGCTCTCTGTCTCTGATGTTTAGGGCTAGGCAGTTATTCAGACCTGGCATATGTTTCTCACCCATTTCTTTAGGAGTGTGTTTGTCCCACTGAATAAAAGGAATAGTCCTAGCTGAAGCTTTGGTATTCCTAGGTGATACCTTGGGATTCAATTCCTGGAGATGCTCCTCTATATCTATATGTTGTTCCGTGACGGACACAAGTTCATACAGATATGACCAACACAGCACTGTCATTTTACAGGCAGGGCCCTAATGAAATGGCCACAGACCACCCATTTAACGATCACCTTTGGATGTAACCACCTACTGTTAAGACAGAAGAGGTGATATTTCTGTGACCTTGCTGGCTTATGAGCATCCTACTCTCATATAAAACCCTGGTGTCCTGTTCTTTTAAGCGATGGTAAGCCTTATGGGGCTCACCCATTAGAAACAGAGTTATTACATCTGCATATTGATGTTCAAGCAACTTTTCTTACTCCACAACTCTTTTAATATGTTTAGTTAGGCTTCGACATCATCCTCCATGGACAACTTTCACAGTACAGTCTATATCAACCAATAATCTTTTAGTTGCAGCTGACTCACCTGTTGCATTAGATTGTTGCTGGTTGACCTCTTCCAGCACAAACTGCTCTACAATTCCTTCCATTATTTCATCAAATATAGACATATCCTTTTCAGAGCTCTGCCAACATCCAAACACCATATATGGGGAGGGGCATTGGCAGTTGTCATGTCTGTCATGTTGAAGTGCTGCAGAGACACACAATGGGTTATTTAAAAACACCAACGATGCAAGTGCATCTGCATGATGTTTAAAAGCTCATGAGGTTTGTAGTATATCAATTTGTTAAAATGTTAATCTGATTTCCTGTATTTTGAGATGTAGCAGTGGCGTTAGCTAGATTACCTCCTTTATATATACTACACTTCTCTGTCCTTGCTTTGTTGTTATTCATTCACACCTTTAAAATTCTTCTTCCCCTACAGAATTTGTTTCCATCTGTGGAGGTATTGCACATGGTAACAGAAGGAAATTCATCTACCAAAGCATCCATACTACTATGTTCTTTAAACTGTATTGGCTTCTTGTTATTTTCTATATCAAAAAGATTCCCCATTATATAATGTCCTTTAAGAGTACTTAAGTCCCATCAAAGGGGACTTATCTCCAAAAACAAACCCAAATTGGATTTTACCAATCAAGTTGCACATGTCTGCACTCTTTTCTGTTACTAAACGTCTTTCTTAAAGACCGGGGTCCAAAACTACACTGCATACTTAAGGTCAGGCCTTACAAGGGGCCTAAATTAGTGTTTTCATCCCTAAAGCCAATGTCCCTTTATAAGCAAGACAGCACTTTATTCACTTTAGTATATGCTGACTTAATGCAGATAAGTCTTGGACATATGTTCTGGGACACAAACTTTCAAATGCAATTTTTGCATTTTAACAGAAGTAGGAGATTGCCTCCTGCTCATAAACATACACATGTTCTATATGGGTATTACAAAAATACCTGATATATGTTTAAACATACAGTTCTTTAATTTCTTGGTTTCACTTGAACAGCTTAACTCAACTAATATCCCTTGCAATGATAGCTCTCTTAAGATAATGTATACTTTGTATTTTCCCTTCAGGAATGAAATTTGGTTTAGAAATCTTTGCAAATTTAGTGATAGTAAAAGGATATTCTCAAATTTTCCAGACATAAAAATAATATCTTGACCTATTTTAACAGGAGAAGGAACTTTATTTATTTACAGATGATAAAATGTGAAAACACAAGTTATTTATTATATTGTTTTAACATGAACTTATATTATTTAAAATAATATATAGGTTTTAAATAAATCAGCACTAGAACAAATTAGATAAGCTAGTTTTCCTTTTGTATTCAATGTTTTAGTCTAAGCATAGTGATTGCACTATAGAATTATTTCTGGCCTGATGGTAAGCGGGACAGTCCAACTTTATGAGACCTACAGCTTTCTCAGAAGAGCCATAGGTGTGTTTGTAGATGATAACCATTTACAATTTGGCCCACTAATGTGGTTTATTATATTAATCAGCCAAAAACAGGAAACCCTTTGCCTTTGCATGAAAACGAGGACCCATTCTAATTAAAAAAAAAAATTAAACAAGAAAAGGGCTAACATTGAGGATCCATTCTAATTTATAAAGATACAATTCAACAAGAAAAGGGCTAACATTGATAAAAAAAAAATGTGCCTTTTAAGGTGCCTATATATAAAAGCAGACATTAACTAACCTCTTGGTCTTTCATTACTCACCGGTCTTTGCATAACTGTTAGACAATATCCCTCTGCATGGGACCAAACTGATGCCCATTCTCAAAAAATATATGGCAAGGCTCACAAAATCTGGTCAGCAATAGACCACATAGTGACTTTATCACTTCTCAGCTGAAGTTGGCCCACCATGTGGGTAAAGGATACAGACAAATATCTAATTATTCAGTAACCAGACCAGATCATTTGATATTTTTCAGGACCAAACATAACCAATGTACAATATTATATCTCCAACATTCCTTCTTCTGCAAACTGAAATCTGAAACACTGCCATGGTCATAGCAAAGATTTAATTGCAATGTAAGAATTTATTGTAATCATACATGTCTGTCACTTACCTCTTAATATGGTACTCTATAATCCATTCTTCTTTAATTTTTACATGAACAAAAGTTGTTTTCATTTATTGAACTACACTAGACTAGACTGCTAACAGATGACTGGTCGCTGTGTGATAATGTACAGGGGTATGTAGTGATAAGCAAATCTGTCCCGTTTTACTTTTGCTGAAAAATTTGTGAAACCGCAGGGAAATTCCCAAAACTATGAAAAAAACACATTAAAGTCATTAAAGGCTTTTTTTGCCTGACATTTTCTGAGCAAAAAACATTGTGCATTTTTATATGGTGCCTTTTTCACTTTTTAAAAACAAATTCTGCAACAGTTTCTCTATAATATTTGCCCATTGGGGAAATTTGGAATTTTGCCACAAATACACACCTGACGAAAAATTTTGCCCATCACTTACTACATGACCTGAACTGCATAAAATCCTTATCAACAACTGTAAAGAATGTGCTGAAATGGTGATATAATAATAAATTGTATCATTTGTATGAAGTTTATAAAACCAGATCTCTACAGTACACCTTGAGCTCTCAGGTTTTCTTGCATCGATTGCTTTTTTCCTCTGGTTTTTATATTTTTTGAAAGAACACAATCATGGAAAAATATCTGCACAAGAAAAAAAAAAACAATCAGTGCAAGAAAACATTGATCACTGGGATTCAGGTAAAAATCAAACTACCTTATTCCATTTTGTAAATCAATAAATAAGCTTCCAAGTGTCCCTGACACAAGCATTGTAGTATTTGTACTGTCGTGGCTATTATCAATAATATCCTAGAACCTATATTTTTTTGAAAACTCAAATTCGATGAAATATGATGTTACTTTGATTTGTACGATTTGAATTCAAACGAAAACGGCCTATTCACCCGAAAAAAAAAAATGTAATTTTTTTTTAATACATTTCTGTTGGTCTTTTTTATTCGAATTTCTACGTTTTTTTTTTAATTCGAAATTCGACTCTTGATAAATCTGCCCCTAAATGTATCAACTGCTTGGTAAAAGTTTGGATTTAACATTTATCTCTGAGCTGGAATGTTTAGAGTGATCTTGCCCTGTCAATTGTAGTATTTGTACTATGTCGTGGCTATTATCAATATTTCCAGTCCTTTAAGAGAGTAAGTTCTTGTGAGCCAGACCTTCTAATCCAAATGTTTCATTCTGTGATCCCTCCCTGAATAATTTTCAGGTCAGTGCTTTAAGGGGCAGATTTACCAAAGGTCGAAGTGAAAATTTGGATTAAAAAAAAAAAAAACGAATTTTGAGCTATTTTTTGTGTACTTCGACCAGGGAATAGTCCAATTCGATTCGAAAAAAGTCTAAAATTTGAATGTCGAAATTTATCATGTACTGTCTCTGTAAAACTTAGACTTCGACCATTCGCCATCTAAAACCTGCCGAATTGCTGTTTTAGCCTATGGGGGACCTCCTAGAACCTATATTTTTTTGAAAACTCAAATTCGATCGAATATGATGTTACTTTGATTTGTACGATTTGCATTCAAACAAAAACAGCCTATTTAACTATTAAAAAAACGTAATTTTTTTTTAATACATTTCGGTTGGTCTTTTTTTCTAATTTCTATTTTTTTTTTAATTCAAAATTCGACTCTTGTTAAATCTGCCCCTAAATATATCAACTGCTCGGTAAAAGTTTTGATTTGGATTTAACATTTATCTCTGAGCTGGAATGTTTAGAGTTGACACTGCTTTGATAAATGTGTCAACTTTATAAAAACAAAACAAAAAAAAGGATTTTCGCCATCGACAACTCTGACGCCGGCGACAATTCCGACGCTGGTGACAATTCCGATGCTCATTAGCGTCAGAATTGTCTCTGGCATAAAATATATTTTGACGCTTGTGAAATTTCCCTGCAGTTTCGTGAATTTATTTGCCGGCAGCGAAACACTGAAATTTGCAGCAAATTTGCGTCTGGTGAATAAATTCGCCCATCACTAATATCCACATCTGTGATACATGAATTATCTGCATAAAGTCACACACCACATGCTGTGATTATAATGTTTGTTATCATTGTTGCACATGCTACAAACAGCTATCAAACAATTATCTCCATATACATTGTTTTAAAGAACTATAGCTGGTGCATATTTGTTCCATTACCATAATAAATGAGAGTGCTTGTAACTACCCATTTCTGAAGGAATAACCCACAAAAAACATTAAATTAAATAATCCATTCTAAATTATTAATAATGCTATTAATATGGACATGATTTCAGCTTCAGTTAAAAGGAAGTAATGATCTCCCTGCCCACAAGGGAACATTTTATATACATTTTATGTGTTTATGTGTGTGTGTATTTATATAAATAATGATAACATAGCACTCACAGGTCTTAAAAATAGTGCAAAAATTTTTATTGAAAAAAGGATGATCTTGCCCTGTCAATTATGAATAGAATCTGGTAAACAGTAAGGGGTTATTTATCTGAGGTCGAATTTTAGAGTAATGTGATTTTTTTTAAACTGTAATAAATTTGATTTTATCCACAATTTAAGTGGTATGTTATATATGAAAAAATCTGAACGTTTAAAATTTGATCGAATAGTCCCAACCTGAAAACGTAAATTGAGTTGGAATCAGATTTGAATCGAGTTTTCCTCTGGAAAAAAACGTCTACTTTTGCCGTGACAAGGAAACTTGGCAAAAATTTGGCTCAACATAACTATTAACATCTTCAAATAATTCAAGGATCCTCTGCCATTGACTTCAACATGAACTCGGAAAGATTTAGGTGGCAAATATTCAAATTAGAACTGTTTCCAGGGTTGAGGTGTGATAAGTCTTTTAAATTTGAATTTGTGAGTTTTGACCAAAAATGTTTTTGAAAAATGTAATTTACCATTTGAATCTTAGTAAATCTGCCCCTTAGTAATGTATGCAATGTGTGCAGGCACGTTTGGTTTTAACAGTAGAGCTTGTTACTTTGTTGCAACACGTGTGCATCAATTTACTCACATTTGTTATTTCATACATATTTTATGTATCATGGGTTGTATAAATGTTTCTATGATGTCATGGACAATATTTTGCCACCAAATTTTGCACAAGGGAATTTATTGTGGGGGTCTAACACTGATAAAGGTCTGTTAATCAGACCGAAATAATGATCTTTTTTCAATAACATTTTTGCACTTTATTTGAAGACCTATAGGTGCGTTGCTATTATTATTATTTTTTTTAAAAATATTTTTATTTATACATTTATCCACAGTGACATTCATTTTAGTATACAATCTTAATAACAATGTGTATAGTATCTAGAAAGTAGTCAGTTTGTTACATCAGAAGTTGGACATAATGTTACATTAAAGGGATACTGTCATGGGGAAAAAATCACATGACCAGGGGCAGCTGGGAAATTGACAAAATGTCTAGCCCCATGTCAGATTTCAAAACTGAATATAAAAAAATCTGTTTGCTCTTTTGAGAAATGGATTTCAGTGCAGAATTATGCTGGAGCAGCACTATTAACTGATGTGTTAAACATGTTTTCCGATGACAGGATCCCTTTAACATCGATTGTCAAATTACCAGTATGCAATACGTACTTTCACATAATAAAGCATTCATTAAGTATTATTTAGACTTTACCAAAGTCTTACATTTTTGCTAATGAAATAACAAAGCTATTATTATTATTTTTATGTTGTTTCTGAACTACCACATAGCACCCAGGCAACATACATATAGAAAAAGCTGAACAGGCAAGAAAGTTCAGTGCTTAGAACATGAGAAAAAAAACATGCCATACATATTGGTAGTGATGGGCGAATTTGCGCCGTTTGGCCGGAAAATTTGCGCCCGTTTTTTGTGACGCCGGCGGCCGTTTTTGACTCCGGCGAATTTTTGCGGCGAATTTTCGCAGGCATTTTGCGAATTTATTCGCTGGCGGCGAATCGCGCAAATTTGCCGCAAATTCGCACATGGCGAATAAATTCGCCCATCACTACATATTGGGTGTGGATTAAAAAATTGTAAACCCAGAAATAAGAATGGCAGCCCTATACTGAAAATTTAAATTACAGATGTCCTTTAACAGTTGTGCACCACAACCATTTTGACCTGGAAGCTTGTAAAATAGTTATATTCATTGATAGACTAATGTTATGTCAAGTCCTCACATTTTAATGCATAAGGTCAGTAGGTTCAGGAGTAATAAACTACCTAATATTAGTATAATAATTCAATCAATGCTTAGAATAAATATGTACAGAATCGTATTTATTAACAGCAAGGGAAATCCAAATAAGAACAGTTTAAACTGCTTTAAATAATTGGTTTGTAAATGTACCTTTAATGATCGAGTTTCAGATTGTAGCTAGTTGTATCTGAGTCAGTAATGACAAATGAAATATGGACACAGTTATGAACTATATAACCATGTTATATAGCTAGTGTTATTGCCGACAGTCCACAAACTACGAATTTCATCACATTTATTACAAGATCCGAAAAAAAAAAAAGCACAAACTTCGTTGATGCACAAAAAAATTCCCCCAAAACCTCTAAAAATTCAAGTTTTTTGGACAATTCCTAATGAGAAAAAATCTGATAACATCTGAAAGTCCAAATTGATTTAAAACAGTCCAATAGGAGCTCCCATTAACTTCTATAGGACCTTGACAACTTTTAACTTGCAAAGTTTTGTATTGGTGGCTTACATGGTTTTTACACAAAGGGGGTTATTTACCAAAAATGTAGCTGATTATTTTAAATAAAAAAAGTCCAACCAAAGAAATTTTTTTTTGACGTGCGACAATTTTTTTAAAAAAATTCTTTCTCCAATTGGAGTCTATGGGGCATCATTTTTGTAGCGAAAATTTGGCTCATCACTACTATTAACAAATAGTTCAAGGGACCTCTGCTAATGCTCTGCTTCACAAACTCGCCAGATTTTAGGTGGAGATTATTCAAATTAGAACTGTTTCCAGGGTTGAGATGTGATAAAGCTCATATTCAAATTGGTGCTTTTAAAGTGGACCTGTCACCCAGACACAAAAATCTATGTAATAAAAGTCCTTTTAAAATGAAACATGAAATCCAATTTCTATTTTTTATTAAAGCATTCATAGCTGTTGTAAATTCATTTAAAAATCTTAGCTGTCAATCAAATATTGTCTGCCCCTCCTCTATGCCATGGGCATTTCAGAGTTTCGGAATATCCGGCACAGATCACAATGTCAAGAAACATCTTGCCATTGACTTCTACATGACCTCAACAGGTTTGAGGTGGTGTATTTTTGGATTTGGATTTTTAGCAGCTTTGGGGTAAACAAAACAAAAAAAGGTTTAATTTCTAGTGTCAGTATCTCTTAAGGCTATCAAAAGACATCCTACTTCACGGAACAGTACAGAATACTGGCGGTAAAAAATATGGTTCATTGTTGCAAACAAACTGCACTAGTCAATAGCATTATTAAATTACCCTTATAATGTATTGTTTTGCCACCAATATGGATATATGTAGTTTAAATATGTTCAGGTACAAGCTACTGTTTTATTATTAGAAAAAGGAAGCAATTGTTTACAAATTAGAATTATCTACTATGAGAGAGAGCCTTCCTGTAATTTGGAGCTTTCTGGATGTCAGATTTCCGTATAAGAGATCCCATAACATTACAAACAAGTTGCCCTTTTTCACAAGGGTCTTTGTGCACATTACACCATAAGACATGTACGATTCACTGATTCACAACTTTATATTTTATTAACATGTCTGGAGGGCAGAACCAGTATTCTGATTTTTTTGCATGTGGCAAGTAAGTTCTGAGTCATGCAAAGGAGAAAGTGATTGATTTATATTTTGAACCATTCTAAAGTGCATGATGTGCATTTGTATTACAGTACCTCTTCAAATGATAATGTCCTTAATTATAGGGTGTCACCTACATTTAAATTATAAGTTACTGTTTGTTTTTATTTTGAATAAAAAGTGTTTGACCTAGAAATTCTAATTTCATTTACATTAAATATCTTGCTTATTGGCTAAAATGCTACAAGGTTGGTTAAAGTGGACCTGTCATCCAGACACAAAAATCTGTATAATAAAAGTCCTTTTCAAATTAAACATGAAATCCAATTTCTATTTTTTATTAAAGCATTCATAGCTGTTGTAAGCTCATTTAAAAATCTCAGCTGTCAATCAAATATTGTCTGCCCCTCCTCTATGCCAGTGGCATAGAGGCGGGGTAGACAATTACTTTCACTTTCCATTCAGCACTTCCTAGATGTCACTGCTCTCCACACATTCCCCCGTTCTCTTTACCATTTAATTGTGTAGCCAGGGCATGGGGATAGACATCAGGTCCCCCATTCTGGTGCACAAACAAGATTCTGAGATGATGCAAGACTTGTCTTAATAAAACTGTTGACAAAATGGCTGCTTCCTGTTATAATTATGAATTCCCAGACTGAAGGAAACAAGATTCAAATAATTTATATAGTGTAATTAAAGTTCATTTTGCTTGACTAATGTGATAAAATAGGATTTGGAATGTTTTGTTTTTTTTTGGGTGATGGGTCCCCTTTAACTTGGCCAAACCCTCAGACTTACAATATAAAACCCTTTCTTATACAAATCAGGATAATTTTTGCTGATAAATACTTAATTATCAATAGATGTTGTTCAGACTAAGGGTATGGACATATGGAATGATGGGTGTGTGTATATATACTATATTTTATATATATATATATTTATATATGTGAATTAAATGAACCAAAGATATGCCTATTACCTATAAACTTGATGTATGTCTGAAATATTTCATGGTCTTTATTAATTTGAGTTCCCTGAAAGGTCCCCCTTTATAAGGTCAACCATTGCATTTCTTTCAAAATTTTATGTCATCACCTAATTCATTTAGAAGTGGCAGGCACGATACAATTCTATGAGGTCCTGAAAACAAGCGAAATATGAATAGCAAGTTCATTTGTATTCTGTTTGTCCCTTTAAGGACTATTTAGAAAATATGAAAGGGAATTAACTACAATTTCCAGCATCCTTAGCAAGTTCTCCTTGGTCAAGATCCAGCAAAGTGTTACCTGAGCTGTAGCTGGGTTTTATGTCAGTAAGAAGAAAATGTGTTTATTTTCAAAAGATATTTATTGCAACCTTTGCTCAAAAATTCCAAAATTCTTTTATGCACAGTTACCACATGTATTTACTACTACCAAATCAAATCTGTCATTTATAATGATCCACATGATAGCTCTGGCTTTCGTGGGAATTCAGCTATTTCCTGGTCCGGCTATATGAATGGATCACCTTTTGTTTGGGTCAAGCACAGATGAATTAATTAATGTGTGCTGTCGCCCATATTTAAACTTTAAATTTCACTGACCATAATTATTAATATGAGAGAAAGAAACTCAGTAATCAATGTCAAACACAGTCTGGCACCTCTTATGACCACCTCATAAATTATTCTCCCCATTGCCTCAGTCTTTTAACAATGCACAAAAAAACCACAGCATTTCTACAAAATCTAAGCCCAATAATGTGGTTGTTTGAATGGCAAACAAATTTGTCTTTTTGATTATTCCATGGGCAGCTTGGTTATGTATCCAAGCTTTAAACTGTAAGAAATATACACAGAACGGAAATTATATAGGAGTAATTATGTGAAGGAAAGCTTATGCTTTGCTCCCTCTGAGTGCGGTTTATATACCACAAAGCCACTTTCATATTCAAGTAAAAAATGCTTAGCACAATTTAGTAAAAAAAAAAATATGAACATAATCCACTCCATATTTTTCTAAAAAAAAAAATCCATTCTGAGAATACAAAGAATAAGGAAAAAGTGTTGATGAAGAGCAATTAAATGGATGATGCATTCATTTGTGACACTTCAAATGAATTCTTCCCCCATAACATTTGCTACACTTGAAGAATTGTAAAGATGCTTCATAACAAATTAGCATTATCAGCAGAAGATCTGAAAATTCTTGCTTTCACCTATGCCATTTGTTGGTTTTGGCACTTTTTTGTATAGGTGTGTTATACAAATGACAAGGTGCCAGTCATTCAGGCTGTGAGATACCAGCATAGTCTGTTCTTGGCTACAGTAATTTACACTTGGCTGAACACCTCTCAACAAGTAATCACTAAAATACCTGCAGATTTCAAGGAAACGAGGTGTAAATATATAGTGTATTTTGTGTTAATTTTTGTTTTGTTTTAATGGAATGAAATGTTCTAAAATGGGGATGTCCAACCTGAAGCACTCCAGCTGTTCCTGAGCTGCAACTAAAAGCATCCATTGATAATTACACGCCTGGTACACTGAAAGGGTGCAGTTTGGCATCCTTGTTCTGTGATTGAATGCTGCATTGTTATCATGTAGACAACAGCATTCTGTGGTGAGACAACTGCACCCAGTTTTAAGTAAGTAAGATAAGCAGTAAAAAATAATAAATAGAATGGAACATTCACAGTCGATATCAGTTTGGTTGCAGGGGAAAGTGACTAACAACCACAGAACATTATCAGTTGCAGGCTGGAAGTAAGCAGAATAAGAATGCAACTAAATTAACATATACACAGCATAATTAGTGAAGACAGATTGAAATGTTGCTTAGATTAAACATTCGCTTACAGTACAGGTATGGTACCTGTTATCCAGAAGGGGTGGGGGCGGGTGTTTTCCGGATAATGGGTTTTTCCATAATTTGGATCTCCCAGAAAACCATGTAAACGTTAAGGGGCAGATTTATCAAGGGTCGAATAGTAAATTTGAATTTCTGGGGGCAAATTTAATTAGCTCGAGTGAAGGATTCAAATGAAAAAAACTTCGAATTTCGAAGTTTTTTTTGGCTACTTCGACCATCGAATTGGCTACTTCGACCATCGAATTGGCTACTTCGACCTTCGACTACGACTTTGAATCGAACGAACTACAAATCGTTTGACTATTCGACCATTCGATAGTCAAAGTACTGTCTCTTTAAAAAAACTCCCCAACCCCCTACTTCGGCACCTAAAACCTACCGAGCATCAATGTTAGCCTATGGGGAAGGTCCCCATAGGCTTTCCAAGGTTTTTTTGATCTAAGGAATTTTGTTCGATCGATGGATTAAAATCCTTCGATTCAAAGGATTTAATCGTTCGATCAAACAAATAGCGGTAAATCCTTCGACTTTGATGTTGAAGGATTTAACTTCGATAGTCGAATATCGAGGGTTAATTAACCCTCGATAATCGACTATTAGTAAATGTGCCCCTAAGTGTCAAAATGACACATTCGAATTTTAATGCCCTTACTCGAATGTCAATTTGAATGAGATTTATAACCATGATATCGCCATGAAAAAGATTTTTGTTTAAAAACACCCTGCTTTTCAGTACCTCTGTAAGTCTCCTTATATCTTTCAGTATCCTCTTAAGCCAACATCAGGCGTGCCAAGCAGCAGTGTAGTAAATTTTAGTACAGTCATTCACACAAACGGTGTTGGCACTGGCTTTTTGGGACACAGACTTTGATCCTGGGAGTATATTTAACAGGCTCCTGTTGTTTCCCAGAAAGGAAAAATAGCAAATTAAATAACAAGAAATAGATTCCCCCAAGCAAGCACAATAACATTTACAGCAATAGCATAAAACATCTGAAGGTTCATTTACAAATGCAGCACAATTTTTGCATGCAAAGCACCATATTTTTTTTCTCACAATGCAGGGTTTCATCCAGAATTCCCACATTTTATGTGGTCTTTAGAGCCCATGTATAAAATCACCATTGCAGGTGAATGTTCCTGTAAAGGTCAATGCATTTGCATCTGATTGTTTTGGCTCAAGTCTGTTGCACCTATTGGTGCAGCCTTCTGTGGGAACCCAAGAATTACCACCACATAAGGGTGGTGCTAGCTGCAAGGTTCCCAGACATATGCACAATTCATCAGAGCAGACTAGGCAGGCACTTTAGCAATTAATGCAATTATTCATAAGTGCAAGGAGCATGTTTAGACACAATTACCTTTAATGAACAGCTGTAATATGTCTGTCATTTGCATACATTTTTGCATGACCCCTTGCAGCTGCATTTGTAAACAAGGGTTTTGTTCCAAACATTAACTAACTTTGCACAGTTTTTAGAACAATAGTACACCCTGTATTCTGACCACAGTATCCCTTTAAAGGGATCCTGTCATCAAAACATGTTTTTTTCAAAAGGCATCAGTTAATAGTGCTGCTCCAGCAGAATTCTGCACTGAAATCCATTTCTCAAAAGAGCAAACAGATTTTTTTTATATTCAATTTTGAAATCTGACATAGGGCTAGACATTTTGTCAATTTCCCAGCTGCCCCTGGTGACTTGTGCCTCCACTTTAGGAGAGAAATGCTTTCTGGCAAGCTGCTGTTTTTCCTTCTCAATGCAACTGAAGGAGTCTCAGTGGGACATGGGTTTTTACTATTGAGTGTTGTTCTTAGATCTACCAGGCAGCTGTTATCTTGTGTTAGGGATCTGTAATCTGGTTACCTTCCCATTGTTCTTTTGTTTGGCTGCTGGGGGGAAAAGGGAGGGGGTGATATCACTCCAACTTGCAGTACAGCAGTAAAGAGTGATTGAAGTTTTTCAGAGAACAAGTCACATGACTTTGGGCAGCTGGGAAATTGACAATATGTCTAGCCTCATGTCAGATTTCAAAACTGAATATAAAAAAAATCTGTTTGCTCTTTTGAGAAATGGATTTCAGTGCAGAATTCTGCTGGAGCAGTACTATTAACTGATTCATTTTGAATTTTTTTTTCCCATGACAGTATCCCTTTAACAAGGGATTTCTTCCCACATTTCTTCCCTCTTTCAAACTGTTACCGTTACAATTTTCTTTTTTTAGAGGACTGGTAAGATAAATGTGTGCATTTTACATTCACCGGCCATAACAAAACTGATCACTACAGGAATATTTAATATATTTATCTTGAGTTAATATGGCAGTTAAAAGTCTTAAATGGTCTTCATCTTTATTCCAAGATCAATAAGGAGTACAAATTGTCAATGGTCAGATCTTCCTTACTGCTCCATATAACTGCAACATTGTCTCATTTGGAATAAATATGGTCCAGACAGATTTAATAGCATTAGTATATTCTTGTGTGTGGTGGGAGGGGGATTCTTTATTTCAGATGTGCAGTATCCATGCAGTGTCTGCATATATTAAAATGACGGCTAAGAAGAAGACCAGGCAGAGCAAATTTGATTAAAATTGATAAAACAAAGCAGGAAATGTATATGGTTTGCCACATAAGCATTTTCATTACAAGAAGCTTTTAGACAGCTCCACTAACATTTGAATTTTTCTTAGCTTGTTACATTTCCACCAATCATGCTGATCATTTTACAGATTCAACAAGTAAATACATGATAATAGCTGTCTGTTGCGAGACTGCATATTTTATGGATAGATCACAAAATGCCGGTCCAGGTTTTTATCCCATAAAATTGGAACAAGCAGCTTTTACTTCAAATAGACAACCTGAATAGAATATTATCTTGAGCCAACATTTGTAAAACTGACACATGAAACAAAAAATACATGAAACATATGTTACTGAACAGCATAAATCCCATATCTAAAGGTTTCCTGTGCTTTACAATAAAAGTGATTTTGAAACATGCATGCAGCCAGCTGTGGGGTGGAATGCCCGACATATGTTCTTACAGGAAGGCTCTGTTATTGTCCATGTAAATATGAATCAAGCCCAAAGAATTGTCCATCCTTTTCATGAGCTATCCTTTGACTCTCTATTTTAAATGCTTTGCAGGATACAAGACAGCTGCTACTTACAGTGAAAAACATTTTTGCACAACGAGAGAGACAGCAGAATACAAACAAAAAAAAGGCCTGGCTTTGTCATTTTTCTTAGGAAGCTTTACAAAACGAACCTAATAATACATACTGGATTTTGTAGGCACACTTAGGGGCACATTTACCTAGGGTCGAATATCGAGGGTTAATTAACCCTCGATATTCGACCGTCGAAGTAAAATCCTTCGACTTCGAATATCGAAGGATTTTGCGCTATTCCTACGATCGAACGAATAATCGTTTGATCGAATCCTTCGAAACGAACGATTCGAAGGATTTTAATCCATCGATCGAATGATATTCCTTCGATCAGAAAATTGTTAGGAAGCCTATGGGGACCTTCTCCATAGGCTAACATTGGCCTCGGTAGGTGTTAGGTGGCAAACTAGGGGGTTGAAGAATTTTTTAAAGAGATAGTACTTAGACTATCGAACGACTTTTAGTTCGAATTGTTCGATTCAAAGTCGAAGGTCATAGTCGAAGGTCGTAGTCGAAGGTCCAAGTAGCCCATTCGATGGTCGAAGTAGCCAACAAAAACATTTGAAATTTGAACTATTTTTCCTCTATTCCTTCACTCGAACTAAGTAAATGGGCCCCCAACAGATTTACAGTCTGAGAGGGCTTCAATGTAAGAATCAGAAGTTAAAATGTAATACTCTCTACCAGCGCTAACTTCATTAACTATGTTGGGACAAGATTAACCTATTTTAAAAGATAATACATGTTTGAGATCCATTATCCAGAAACCAATTATCCAGAAAGCTTCAAATTACAGAAAGGTCATCTTCTATAGACTCCATTATAATCAAACAATCCACATTTTTTTAAAAGTTTTGTTTTTTCTTTGTAATAATAAAACAGTACTTTGTACTTGATCCAACATAAGATATAATTAATCCGTATTGGAAGCAAAACCACTCTATTAGGTTTATTTGATATTTACATGATTTTCTAATAGACAAGGTATGAAGATCCAAATTACGGAAAGATCCTTTATCTGGAAAACCCAAGGTCCCAAGCATTTTGGATAACAGGGCCCAAACCTGTACACAGCTGGTATGAAAGCCAGGATTGCTTAATCACATCACACAGGCTTATTCAATGACTTACGCCATCTCCCTAATAACATTTTCATCATCATCTAAAAGCACAGGACACAAATAGGGGCACATTTACTTAGGGTCGAATATCGAGGGTTAATTAACCCTTGATATTCGCCCGTCTAAGTAAAATCCTTCGAATATCAAAGTCGAAGGATTTACCACAATTCCTTCGATGGAACGATCAAAGGAAAAATCATTCGATCGAACGATTCTAAGGATTTTAATCCATCGATCGAACGATTTTCCTTCGATCAGAAAATTGTTAGGAGGATAGCACCTCGGTAGGTTTTAGGTGGCGAAGTAGGGGGTCAAAGGTTTTTTTAAAGAGACAGTACTTTGACTATAAAAATGGTCGAATAGTCGAATGATTTTTAGTTTGAATCGTTCGATTCGAAGGTCGAAGTAGCCAATTCGATGGTCGAAGTAGCCAAAAAAATAATTTGAAATTCAAAGTTTTTTTTATTCTATTCCTTCACTCAAGCTAAGTAAATGTGCCCCATAATAATTTGAATTTTTTTTACTAACAATTCATATAAAGTCCTTATTGGCATCCATCGTACTTTATTAAGAAGCAAAATCTCAATGCATGTCATATCTCTTAAAAGAGTTACAGAGCGCTGTTTATCTACACAAAACCTAGAAAATAGCAATTTAGAAACTCTTTTATCAGACGTTGGAGCAGCTGAAACCTCTGTACTTTGGCAAGAAAACGAAGTTTAGTCAATGAAGAAATTTAATTTTCTTCAACAAAATAATACAGCCAGACACATTCACCTTCAATGAGATCTTCTGGCATGCTAAACTGCTAATCCATAACACAAGCCAATGCTTTGTTTTGAAAAACACACTTAGGTTTGCTTTCTGGCAAACAGTTCCAGACGTGAAAAGGCCAAGCTGGGGGGAAAAAAAAGGAAAGAGAAAAGGGAAATAAAAAGTCAAAGAAGAAAAGGAGACTGTTCTATAATAAGGTTACCAGATGGTTTACAGCCATCAAAGACAGCTGAGCTTGTTCTGGTTCATTAACTTCTATCCTACTGAATTTTGAAAGTTGATGTCCTCCTTGTCTTGCAGATGAAGAATGAAAGCTTAAAAGCATAAAGTCAAAGCTACTACAGGTCACCAGTGATGCCACCAAATAATGGCATGCCCTGTTAGGGTACATAAGGTATTCAAAAATACAAAAGGAATGGCACGTTCCAGCAGGTTTACATTTTTCAGTCACAAGGTCCAGTATAAGCAGTAGCATAAGGGCTGAACTTTACGGTGCAAACTGGTACGATGCAATGAGATGGAGCACATGAGACAAGATGGATGTGCCGAATACGTTGCGTCTTCATGTCGGATGCACGCAGTGACAAGGTTGGACATTTCTATTACTTACCTTATATTCGGCACATCCGTCTCGTTGCATGTGCTTCCTCTCAGCCCATCGGACCAGCTCGCTCCGTGGAGTTCGGCCCTAAGACTTCAGCAGTAGCTACTTTTTTTTTTAATGCAAAGGGCATCAGGCTTGTTTGGATGTCAAAATTTGTTGGTTTTTGTATAAATACAAAAATCTATAAAATACAAGGCAAAATCTACCTCTAAAGGAGCCATTTACTAATCAAATTTAGTTTTTTTCCACAAATCTCTAAAAATTCGCAGTTTACCCATTCAAAGCTCTAAAAATGTGAGATTTAGTAAGTGTAAAAACCACAAAAACCTCTAATACAAAACTTCACCAGGTAAAAGTTTTGGAGGTCCTATAGAATGAACAGGAGCTACGCTGATCTTTTTGAACCACTCTCAATCGATTCGGACTTTTAAAGGTTTTCGTATTTTTTTGTTGCTAGGAAGTGTCCAAAAAAACTAAATTTTTTACAGGATTTTCAAGGTTTTTTTATTTTTTAGCTCGTCGTTCAACGTAATTTCCGTTCATACTTGTTTAATCAAATTTTTTAATAAATGTCATGACATACAAAGTTTTAGGGGCAGATTTATCAAGGGTCGAATTTAGATTTTGAAAAACATTGAAATTCGAATTCAAAAAGAAATTAAATCAAAGGTTTTTTTTGGCCGAATAGGTCAGTTTCCGATCGAATTGGAATCGTACGATTGGAAGTTTTTCCCCAAAAAAAAACCCTTTGATTTTTCAAAGTCCATCAATTGACTCCAAATAGGTTCTACAAGGTCCCCCATAGGCTAAAACAGCAATTCGCAGGTTTTAGATGGCGAATGGTTGAAGTCGAATCGAATTTGGACTATTCTATACTCGAAGTACACGAAAATTAGCTTGAAACTTTAATTTTTTTTAATTTGAATTTTAACTTCAACCTTTGCTAAATCTGCCCCTTAGAGTTTGTGAGTTTATTTGTGGTATAAAAACCTCTAAAACACTAAAAATCGACCTTTGATAAATAGGCCTGAGCGTCTAATGCTAACTCTTTCTGCACTCTTTTTGGTGTTAACTGTATAAGGTTTAATGGACAAAAAAAAGGATAATTCCCTGTAAGGGTGGCAACATTTTTCCCCAGGCCAGTGCTGCAGGGCTATTTTACCTCTCTATATGACAGATAAAATATTGCAGGTGCAATAGAGATTTTTACAATTTTACAGTATTGCACACAATGCTAATGTTTTGCATAATTTTTGTATCATGGAATTAAATGTATTTTAAATAATTGTGTCTTGTGTGAAAATCAGGGATTCTCTGGGCCTTTTTACTTCCGAGCTTGTCATTAATTTCAAGTGGTCACTCTCATAACTCCCCCAGCCCCCCCAAAATACACTTTACTCCATTCACAGTACTTTGTATATGATGCCTACCGAATACAGAATTTTTGATTTCGAGAAATTTCAGAACAAAGTTCAAACTTTAATATGAACGTTTTACAAACTTTTATGTCTATATATAACCTGTCTAACTACTAGTTGATTCAGAGAAAGGCAAAAATGGCAAATAAAGTGTCAATATTGGGTTTTTTTGCCTCCAGTTGTGCAGTTTTTTGAAGCGATATGGCATTCTGTTTGCAAACATTCTAGGGTCCAGCCAAATTTTGAATACATTCTTGAATGGGTACATCACACAGACTGTATAGTTATATACAAGATTTCATTGGCTAAAGACTAATGTGGATTTGAACTGAACAAAAGATACAACATTTGTTCTAGTTCTAATAACTCAAGGCAACCAATCAGGTGTTTGCAAAGCAGCAGTCTAGCTACCTGTAATTGGTTGCTATGGATTGGTAGAGCTAATTATTTAAATACTTTTAAATACACTCACCCACCCACCCTAGTCCTGAGTTACCTTCAGATTCCAACAACAGCATGACACAATTATGTAGCCCTGGATGTGTCACCCAATTATCCCTTGGCAGCCCTCCAGTTATTGGGACCTAAATGGCAGAATTAAATAAAAAAAAAATGGTTATGTTGCAGACTAGGAAATGCCAGCTGAGGCAAACCCTAATATATATGGACTGAAATATCAGTTGAATGATATTTTTTCTTTTATATAAACATAATACATTGCCCCTTCCAAGGAGAAAGAGACCACCACATGTGAAATCTCTGAAATCAGGCATGTTGCCCATCACTGATCCATGACCTAGTCTTATTGAAAGAGGGTGCTTAAGCATAATACTACTGTACTCTTGTGCACTATGAACATCACATATCGAATGTGTGGAAAAGTATGCAATCATAAAATATATTTCTTCTATGGTACAAAGAGTACCTGGAAAATATATTAAAATGTTGGCAACTATGGTGCTGAGAATAGACTGCATTTCCACGGATCTTTATATTTCCAGGACTTTCCACCTGTCGTCTGAGACTGTTGACAGCTGTAGAAGGCGTAACGCTAACAAGGGCTGCTGTCTGGACATCTCATAATGGTTAGCGTTGCTGTCTAAGGGCTCTTACAGACGAGCGTTTTTACCTGCGCTCCCCTGCGTTCCATTTTTCTGCGTTCAGCCGCAGGAATAGACGCATTACATTTTTTCCAATGGGGCTGTACTCACACAGGCGCGTGTAGGCGCCGAACGCAGGAAAAATGCAGCATGTTGCGTCTCAACCTGCGTTCGGCGCCTACACGCGCCTGTGTGAGTACAGCCCCATTGGAAAAAAATGTAATGCGTCTATCCCTGCGCTCCCCTGCGGCTGAACGCAGAAAAACAGAACGCAGGTAAAAACGCTCGTCTGTAAGAGCCCTTACAGTGGCAATATCAGACTTTATACAAGAGAATTCTATCATTACCCAGACGAGTGGCCCGTGTGTGCAAAGTAAATTGATTATCAGACGTTGCATCAGTGGTCCCTAACGTGAATTTTGATTGGAATAACTAACTCCTCCATGGCATGGATTTTTTTTTTTTACGAAACTAAAATTCGCCACGACAATCCAAGACAAAAAGATGCCGAGATAAAAAGTCGGCATAAGAAAAAACGCCCATTGACTTTAATGCATTTGGACAAAAAAGTCGCCATAAGAAAAATGCCCATTGACTTCAATGCATTTGGAGCAAGAAAAATTGTCGCCCATTGATTTCAATGTGTTTCACAAATTTTTCTGCGAAACGGGACAGATTCGCTCATCACTACTGACAGGTTAACTGCACACTTTGGAGCAAACAGTAAAAGATTACTTTTGGCCAGTTTCTAGTTGACTCTTATGTTAGCCCTTGCTCTGTCCCTGAATGGTAAAAAATAATAGACCCTTCTATGACCAAAAATACAGAAACACTTTGATACCACCTAAAAAAAAGTGCCTAAAAAAAACAAGGATTACTGTCGGTCAGTTTCATTAATTATCTTCTCCTAAATTAGCCATGGTTTTGTACCAAAATTATAAAAACCTGGTCCTTCTTTACTGGAACAGAAAAATACTAAAACAATTACATCGTTTCTGGTTAAATAGTAAGATAAGGATAGGATGGCAGCTGGTACTGTTGTCGACCATGAAAATATTATTTATTTTTCTTGTGGGACAAGTAGAAGGTCTGAACAGAGGCAAAATGAAGGGTACATTTGGTTAACTTTTATTATGTTATAGAATGGCCACTTCGAAGCAACTTTTCAATCCATCTTCAATATTTCTGTTTAATTATGTGTCTTTTTCTTCTGACTCTTTCCAGATTTCAAATGGGGGATCTAAAATAGTGTATTCGGTGCATCCCTAAAATTGTCACAGAATATCGCCTACATCATACTAAAAATGAACAACCCCTGGGGGTGGCGCTATTGCTTGTAATGATAACCCTAAGGAAAATAATGTGGTAAAAACTATGAGCAGAAAAAAAAATGATTTACATGAAGCTGAGACCCCAGTGGCAGCTAGTGCATTCCTCCCAACTGTCCTGTTTTTAGAGGGACAGTCCCTCTTTTGATAGCTCAACCCGCAGTCCCTCATTTGTACTGGAAAGTCCCGATTTTCTCTGCACTGAACAGGCAGAAAAAGAAACAATGTTTCAAACTTAATTGGCTTTTGCAGAGAGCCCAGAACAGCCACGGCTGCAGATACTTTTGTAACAATTTTGAGATAAGCAAATAAGTAATTTTAACAATATAACATATCAGGTCTCTTGGGAGAAGTTAACTTTTAGTATTTAATAGAATGGCCAATTCTAAGCCACTGGTCTTCATTATTTATATGTTATAGTTTTTTTTAATTATTTGCCTTTTTCTTCTGACCCTTTCCAGCTTTCAAATGGGGGTCACTGACCCCGTCTACAAAGATATACTCTGTAAGGCTGCACATGTAGGGGCACATTTACTTAATTAACCCTCGATATTCGACCCTCGAAGTGAAATACTTCGAATATCGAAGTCGAAGGATTTACCGCAAATACTTCGATCGAACGATTAAATCCTTCGAATTGAACGATCGAAGGATTTCCCTTCAATCAAAAAAAGCTTTGAAACCTTATGGGGACGGTCCCCGTAGGCTAACATTGAAGCTCGGTAGGTTTAAAGTGGCGAAGTAGGCAGTCAAATTTTTTTTCAAAGAGACAGTACTTCGACTATCGAATGGTTTTTAGTTTGAATCGTCAAAAGTCAAAGGTCGTAGTAGCCTATTCGATGGTCGAAGTACCCAAAAAAAACCTTCGAAATTCTATGTTTTTTTACTTCTAATCCTTCACTCAAGCTTAATAAAGGTACCTCGTATTGTTACTTTTTATTACTCATCTTTCTATTCAGGCCTCTAATATTCCTGTCTCTTGTTCAAATCCATGCATGGTTGCTAGGGGAATTTGGACCCTAGCAACCAGATTGCAGAAACTGC
The DNA here is from genome assembly GCF_017654675.1 of Xenopus laevis. Taxonomy (NCBI): domain Eukaryota; kingdom Metazoa; phylum Chordata; class Amphibia; order Anura; family Pipidae; genus Xenopus; species Xenopus laevis. The sequence goes on along the minus strand of NC_054379.1, from coordinate 29,621,418 downwards.
AAAGGGGGGAGCTGCTGAATAAAAAGCTGAATCACTCAGAAATTGCAAGTAGTAAAAAATGAAGACAAATTGCAAATGATCTCAGAATATCCCTCTCTACATCATACTAAACTTTAACTCAAAGGTGAACAACTCCTTTAAAGGGCAATTCACTTTCAAACGGTAAAAAAAAAAAAAAAACACAGAAACATGTTCAAACTTTCATAACCTGCCACATTGTGTAAAATGAACATGGTAATTAGGGGGCGTGGTCACAAAAATGGGCGCGGTCGAAATCGATTTGCTGCACTGTGCGTGGCAAGTTTTTTTTGTCCCTCTTTTTATTTCCAAAATGTTCGAAGGAATGGAGAAAACAATAAATCACTATTAGATAGTTGTAGCCAAATCCTGACACGGGGCTGAGTTCCCCACCGCCTGCTACGAACAAAAGCAGCTTATCTTTAGGACAAGACTCGGCAGACGTCGCGCTTCACTCTCCATAAAGCTGCTACGTGCCGCGTCACCGCGTTTATAAACGTGCCTGCGTGACGCCATAGTCTCGCGAGATGAGACTTGTGATGTCGGTATTGGCTGTCCGGCGAGAGCTAAGGAGCTGGACGTTTACGTGATTACGGGATGTTTAAGCAGCGGGCCGGGGCTGCGGGATGTGTTAAGAAAGTCGGCAGTGTCCCGCGAGAAGCCGGACTGTCGGGCGGTATGCATTTCTCTGCTGACATAGTCACTACGTCTTTATTGTAAATGGGCTGCAATTAACATCACTGGAGTTTGGCGTCACCGCTGGCCACCATTGCTGCCTGTGTTGCCCATTGCTGTGTATTGTCCCCTGTTTATCCTCAATCAGTTGCTTCATTTGCATGATATTAAGACTCACAACAAGTCAGGGAGTAATGTCTGATGCAGACAACAATGGGGCCCACTGTATAACCCAGCCTGAGCCATGGCAGTCAGTAAGCACAGCCACATTAGGAAGGTGCAGGGCTTATATCCACATGTATTGCAGAGTAAGTACACTGCACTAAGCTTCGGGGTGAAAAAACGGTGCACATGATTGATCTTGAAAATTGATCCTGATTGATACTGTCATGGGAAAACATTTTTTTTTTCCAAAAACATCAGTTAGTACTGCTCCATGAAATCCAATGCTCAAAAGAGCAAACAGATTTTTTTTATATTTAATTTTGAAATCTGACATGGGGCTAGACATATTGTCAATTTCCCAGCTGCCCCCAGTCATGTGACTTGTGCTCTGATAAACTTCAATCACTCTTTACTGCTGTACTGCAAGTTGGAGTGATATCACCCCCTCCCATACCTCCCCCCAGCAGCCAAACAAAAGAACAATGGGAAGGTAACCAGATAGCAGCTCCCTAACACAAGATAACAGCTGCCTGGTAGATCTAAGAACAACACTCAATAGTAAAAGCCAAGTCCCACTGAAACTGATCCAGTTACATTGAGTAGGAGAAATAACAGCCTGCCAGAAAGTAGTTCCATCCTAAAGCGCTGGCAAGTCAGTGGTCCCCAACCAGTGGCTCACTTGCAACTCAAAGCAGGTGCTTATGTCAAGGATTGACAAAGGACCCAGAGGGGTCCAAAACGTTGCACCCTTTTTGCGGATACACATGGGGCTAAATAAAGCACCTTCTTCATTGAGCAATATACTGGTGCGCTTCTGGATTATTTTCTACATGTACCTTTGACCCCGTGCAAGTAGGGATGCCCCGAATCCACTTTTTTGGATTCTGCCAAACCCCCGAATCCTTGGTGAAAGAGTCGGCCGAATACCGAACTGAATCCTAATTTGCATATGTGGGAAGGGGAAAACATCCTTGTTTTGGGACAAAAAGTCAGGTGATTTACCTCCCTGCCCCTAATTTGTATATGCAAATTCGGTTAGGCCTGGCAGAAGGATTCTGCCGAATCCTGGATTTGGTGCATCCCTACGTACAAGGGAAGGGTCTTCAGGTTGAGCCCCCAGCACTTTCAACAAGTGGATTTTGAACGGGTAGAGCACTCCACGATCGTGCAAAAGTCCACACATAAGTCCACATTAATAAAAAAATCCAAGTGCAGAAAGATTAGTCCCGATGTCTTGTGTGTTGAAAGTGATTTCCATTCATTTCAAAGGTTAACAGATAGAAATTCCAAAAACCTGAATTAGATTGTCACTCAAAATAAAACCCCACAACAGTTACCTTTTATTACATTTCTTACCCATACTTAGTTCTGCATCAGCCAATGGTCATACAAACTCTCTTGAATATTGCTGACTATCTAGTCGGTTGCACAAGTCCTTGTTTTATGTGTACCAAGAAAGTAAAAACAAGGTTAGTCACATAGAAGACAAGCTAGATTATATTACCTTTTGGTTCCAATACCCATAATTTCCAAATGCAGTTACATTATCTCTTAAGAGTGTTTTTTTTATTTGTTTCCCCTCCCTTTTTGGCTCTCCTTTTCCAAGGCTCTTTAGAGTAGCTGTGCCACCTTATGACCTTGCTCTATAAAATGTCTAGAAACTAGTGTATATCACTTTTATGTTCAGTCTTATCCTAACCAGAGTGATTGTGGAGTAGTGGGTATAAGGGTGCCTTATGATCAATTATTTGTTAATTTTGTACCCAAGGAAGGGTTTTCACCCAGAAACGTTATGCACTGTACTTTTTCTGCAATAAATGTGGCTGTATAAACCTTTCACCTTCCTAACTTGTTTTGCCCCAAGTTCCAATTTTCTTTGGTGAAATACTTCTACAGTGATTTCAGACACCGTTGAGACAGAGAGCACCAGTGAAATCATATGGAAGGCGAGTCTATTTGGAGGTGTGCTTATTCTATTATTTATGGTGAGGCAGTAAGGTCAGGCCGAGGCTGGCGGGCAGTCAGGACAGGGTTTTGTGAGCTTCAGGCATACACCTACTATTGTGTTTCTAGAATGTAGAGTGTATCGCTCAATTATATATTGTGCTTCTCTTCAATTGTTCTGATAGAATCCTCTTCATACAAGAAGACTCCAAAAAGGTTGTCTAGAAGCAAACACTCCTCTCCAGCCTTCAGTTCTCCTTCCAATGATGTTGACCAACAACATGAAATCATTTGGGATCCATATTCTCCAACAGCATTTAAAATCGGTAATGCTTGCTTTTTTGTGTGTGTTATTTTTGTGATTGGCTGCCCCCCCCCCTCCTGTTGTGCTTCTGGACATGCACACCTCTCATTTGAAACGGGGACCAGTGAACATCGAGGGATCTCAAAAAAAAAAAAAAAAAAAAGGGCTATTTTTAAATATAATATTAATTTTTATCACCATGTAAAACCAACACCATATATTACTTATAATTGCCTACAAAATGAGGGGTTTTGTCATTTATCCTATATGTCTCCTTTAATGGAATGAAAGCGGCAGACATGAAGTACGCACAGTTTTTCAGAAACATGATGTCCTCAACATAAGCTCTCATTGAAGCTTAAATGTATCCGATGCGTACTTATTGGGAATTCAGTGTTGCCTGATTACTAGACCTTGAGACTTTTGCAGTTGGTCTTCATTTCTTGTTTTGTGGATTTTGAATTATTTTGCTTTTTGTTCGGCATCTCTCCAATTTGTAACTTCAGTAGCTATCTTGTTTATAGGATCAAATTTAATCTAGCAACTAGGCAGCAGTTCAAAGAGGAATAGGAGAGGGCTGTCTGGTTCAGGGACCCCCTTTATAGCTATATAAAACCTGGATGCAAGTTATGTGCATAGACACATTGCAAGTAACAGTTACTCAAGGCAGCTGTTCATTTTAGGGTTCCCTTGCATATATGTGCCCTGTACATTACACCTTGCACTTTATTATGAAAAACTCAATTAACAGGTGTTTAGGTATTAGGCACATGTATAGATCAGTGTCTATTAAATAGGTTGTCCATCTTTGAGTTAACTTTTAGTATGATGTATAGAGTGATAGTCTGAGACAATTTGCAATTGGTTTGCGTTTTTTATTATTTATGTGTGTTTTTTATAATTTTTGATTTTAATTCAAAAGCTCTCCGGTTTGCAGTTTCAGCAATCTGGTTGGTAGGGTCCAAATTACCCTAGCAACCACACAATGTTTTGATTTAAAGACTGGAATATGAATAACAGAGACCCGAATAGAAAGATGAGTAATAAAAAGTAGCAATAACAATACATGTGCATCCTTACAGAGCATTTGTTTTTTAGATGGGGTCATTGACCCCATCTAAAAAACAAATGCTCTGTAAGGCTGCAAATGTATTGTTATTGCTACTTTTTATTACTCATTTGAAAGTTGGAAAGAGTCAGAAGAAGGCAAATAATTCAAAAACTATAAAAAAGAAAAAATGAAGGCCAATTGAAAAGTTAATTAGAGTTAACCATTCTATAACATACTAAAAGGTTTACTTAAAGGTGACACGAGTACTGATGGAGTTTAAGAGCACACAATTTTGTACTTGCCTTGGTTCATAAATGATCCCTTACAACCTAACAAAAATTGCGTCTATATTTTGAAAGCACAAATAATGCTAAAATACGTGTGTATTTACTGTGAATTTTTCATGTTCTAGAAAATGGAAGAAGAAAAAGACCAAATGCAAACAAATGTACTGTTGAAATTTCCGATATTGTTAACAGGATTGCTCCAAAGGTAATGTGCTTTATGTGAAGTATTTTAATAGGCTTCGTCAAGGGTATAGATAAAAACCTACGATTGATTTTGTATACAAATTGTTCTTGATCTTCGTGTGTGGAGAGTGCTCATTAATGGCATATCGGGAAAGATCCGCTCGTTTGGCGATGTCGCCAAATGAGCAGATCTTTGCGTCTATGACCACCTTAACTCTGAGTTAGAGAACTGAAAAGCTGGAAGTAGTGTTCTGTTCTGTCAGACATCCAGTCCCTCCAGCCTTTATACATTACGTTTTTGGCTAACTAACTATATTAGAAACATTGATTATTTTGCACATCCTATCTATTTACCCAGTTTTTATTGTTACACTGAACAGTTCCTTTAAGCACTACACCAGCCCAGTAAATTGCACACAATCCCCTCCATGTTGCATCCAAAACCACTCAAGTTCTTAAAGTCATAGTGAGACATAGGATTAGAGTTTGCAGAAATCATGCTGTTTTCTGAAGTGGGAAAAGTCTACAACTATGCATTTTTTAGTAGAAAACAATCTCTTATGCACATGTAGAGCATCCAGGCCCTGTGAGATTCTCCATGTGATACGATGGGAACAAGACACTAGTACTAGTACAATACTCCTTTATTGTATTGCATCATTACATTGATTGCTCCACTAATGCAGTGAAGTTCCTACATAAGAAGAGATCTTCCTAAAAATGTGCAGATTAGGATGACTTGTGCCTCTGTTTTATAGATACACAGTTGCCCATGTTGCTTTGTGTATTTAGAGAGCAGCTTAGTACTGTGATAGACTGTAGTCCCTCAGAACCCTTCCCTGACTAATGCTTGTTTTGTTTTGGTATTTTATCTGCTGTTTAATGTGTGTGTTTTTGCAAAGAATGTGGCCTACAATTTATGAGCCTAATAATTGAACTTTGCATTAATTACATTTACATTTTCAATGTGTTAAATATATTCCTTCTCTACTATTAATGTATTAATATAATACTATTTTTCCTCCATTTGGGCTGCAGAATGAAAAGCCGGCAGATGCTGCTTATCTTCAAATGTGGATTGGGGACGATGCTATCCCATCAACACCTGTAGTTGCAAGATCAAGGTCAAAAGCTAGTTTGTAAGTATTATTTCAATGGATTGTGAAAGAAAATGTTGGAATCTCCCTAAGGAAGCTACTTGAGAACATTTTCTCATTCTATGCCACATTTCCATAAGGCAAGAAATTGGGGCTACGGACAATTCATGGGCATATGTCTGCCTGAAATGGTTTCGCTCTTCACTGTTTCCCGCTCAGCAGCTGTCAGTCAGAATCCGACTCCTGCATGAAGAGAGACTGATGCTGAGAGGGGGATAGTGAAGATTAACTTGATTATTTCAAAAACAGTACATCATTTTTAATTCTTTATGTTTAGAAAGTTTCTTATTTCAGTATAATGAAGCTTGTATTCATTTTTTATTTTCACGATGGTTCCCGTTTAAAGATTTAATGCTTTAATTTGGTGTCCAAATGATAACATTTCTCTTCATACTTATTGCTCATTAAAGGGGAACTCCAGCATCCAAACCAAAATTTGATAAAGAGGCCCACATAACACAGAAACCCCTAATATACCCATCACAGTTACCTGTTTCTTCAAAAAGTATGAATAAATGCCATTTTCTATCCTGAAATTCGTCTGTTTAACAGTTCTTCTTTTTCTGCGTCATTTGAAATCCTGGCAGGGAAGGAGGGACTAAACACTGATGTTACATTTTGTAACCACTTCTCCACAGCTTACAGACAGCATGCAGGAACTATATAACCCACGATGCATTGCACTGTGATGTTCCTTTCCTTATTGAAATCACATGTGCAGGGAATTGTGGGGTTTGGAGGATGCAGGCTAAGGACAGATGGCTGTTGATACAAAGTAACCGTAGTCAGTCAGCTCAGCAAAGTAGTCAGACAGGTCAGCAGGGGACTAGGCTTAGGGAACTTTTCCAAACCATTTAAAATCATGAAAAGTCTGCATATTTTTTAATTGATGTATATTGCAAAGTTGTTTGAAATGATGTTTACTTTTCAAAAAGCTTATGTTTGTGTGGAGTTCCCTTTTAAGGTTTTGTATTATGGTTGTTTCTTTTAGAAGGCCAAGAAGCTTGCATACAGAAGAAGAACTCATGAAGCTGGCCAGACAATTTGACAGGAACTTGATAGAAGCAATACAGCCTCAAGAACAACGCGATCTGTCTGCAGATGAGAAAACTGTACCTTTAGGCACTGCTCAAATCTATGAAACCGATACATTTCTAGAAGATATCCCTGAAGAAGATGTAGAGCTTGCACTAAAATCTGTCAGTCAGAGTTCAGGAATAAGCACGTCATCACATGGCCAGAAGGCTGTGGATCAAGATGCAGAAGCAGCCCTCAATGCACTTTTTGACTGTTCTACACAAAAAGTCAGTGGACGATTAAGCCAGACGTTATCAGATATCTCCATAGGTAGCACACATGGGCTTCATGTAAGTGTAAAAGGCAACACTGGTGAAGTTTCATTGAGTGAAAAAAGTGATGGCAACAAATTTGAAACGCCTACAGTTTCAAAGCGAAATACATCACATAGTGAATCAAATTCAAATGTGCTACATACCTCTAAAAGGGATGGATCTATTTTGCCTAAAGAGAAATCTAGACAGACTGAGTCTCATGGTGTGTCTGACCCAGCTGCTGCAATATCTAATAGCCAAGATGACTTTGAAGATGACTGGGGCAATGACCTTTTTGAAGATGATTCTTTTGTTATGGAAATTACTCAGAATCCAAATTTGATAGCTACCCCTAAGACTGAACGGACCAATAGCAAATCAGAGCAAAGTGGCTTATATTCTGTTGGATCGAAATCATTTGAAAATAATAAATACAATGATAAAAGTGTGGTACCTAACAAAGCGAATCATTTTAAGTTTGTGTCACGAACATCAAATGTACCAGTTGATTCACATTCTGTTGGCAAAAGGGACAATAATATCTCGGTGCCTTCAATATGTAATGTTTCCCAGTTACCTTTAAACTCCCAAAATAATAATTCTGTGCAGAATAGGAGAATGCAGAGTAACAGCTCACTTGTTCCTGAAAAAGATGCCTTCACCCGTGGATTGTCTAAAAACCACAGCACAAATGCAGAAATGTTAGGTTTACTTAATGTGCCAGCGAAGCCTTCCCACTGTCACGTTCCACAGAAACAGAATCATGCGCCTATTCCAGAAAAGGCCTCAGTCCAACTTGATGAATGGGACGACCCCAAATTTTCTGATGACGTTCTGGATATGTTTTGTAAATCTGATAGCCTTTGGGAAACAAATGAAGATGATGATGACTTGCTATATCAAGTGTGTGATGATGTGGAGAGGTTGACTCAGGCTCAGATATCAAATGAAGGCGTTAATAAAATGGAAAATACACAGTTAACCAGCTTAAGCGGTGCAAAAACCATTACAGGAATAACCAAACAAGTACAGGCAAGCCAGCACTTTGGGCAAAACAAAAATGGAAGCCAGATTTCCCAATCCTCTTCTGCAACAAATAAATTTAGTGGAAATGCAACACGATATAATAGCTCAACAAACAGCTCCTTACAGAAAATAACAGCTCCTTCTGCAGGCACAGGACTCCGCGTTTGTGGAAATGCCTTCACCTTTAATGAAAATGGAGGCTTGAGCAAAACTAACCCAGCCCCTGTAAAGTTTGGCAGGTTTAATTCTGTTCCTTCTGCAAGTGAATGCACTAAAACACTGTTTATTGGCACGCAATCACAAAGTATGGGGAATCCACAGGCTGCTACCACTTCTGCGAAGAGTTCAATGGCACCTTCAAAGTTCACCTTTACTCGAACAAAATCATCTCCAATAGTCCCTTCACATACGTGTACTGGAGGGACAAGTGATTTTAAATATATGGACTCCCAAGAAGTGGCTGGGAACAAGAATCACAAAAATCGGTTGGTCCCAAAGAATGAACTACTCAATCAGCCCTTTAGTTTAAAGAGACAGCTCTCAGACTCTGTTTTGCAGTCTACAAAAGGTCTGTATCTCTGTTTTTAAGGTAAATTGTAGTGAATGTATAATGTTTCTTAGAATTATGTTTTCTTTTGTGAGGCAAACATAATATTTTGTGTTGACATTAACTTTAATCAGTGTCTAACAATAAGTGAATTAAAGGAACAGTAATACCAAAGAATGAAAGTGCTTCAAAGGAATGACAATTTAATGTTGTGTTGCCCTGCACTGGTGTTTTTGCTTTAGAAACACTACTATAGTTTATATTAACAAGCTGCTGTGTAGCCATGGGGGCTGCCATTCAAGCACAGGATACACGGTAGATAACAGATAAATCCTGAAGCATTGCATTATCTACTAGAGAGCTTATCTGTTATCTGCTGTGTGTCCTTTTTCTCAGCTTGAATGGCTGCCCCCATGGCTACACAGCAGCTTTCCTTCTCCTTTAAATCAATGTGTTAACAATGGGGCAGCACAGCGGGTACCACTTCCGCGTTGCTGTTCTGGTGCCCTAAGCTTACTCCCAGCCAGGGAGCTATCTGCAAGGCTTTTGTATCTTCATGCTGTGTCTGCACCCTACTGTGTGTGACAGGGAGCTTAGATTGTAAGTTCCACTGTGGCAGAGGAGAAGGAGAGCTACCAAGGTAGTTTATTGCCAATAGATAAGCCACAACACTGCAAGATAACTGAGTAAACAGCTCTAGACACGGTAGATGTTTGTATAAGATAGGAGCTGCCATATTAGCTTGGTGTGTCATCACTTCCTGCTTGAGTCTCTTCCCTGCTCACTCATAGCTCTGGGCTCAGATTACAGCAGGGAGGGAGAGGGGAGCAAACTGAGCATGCTCAAGCCCTAGCTCTGGAGGTTTAAGCTGAAAACAGGAGGTCTGATACAGAAGCCCTTGTGTACACAATAGAACGAAAGAAATGTGATGTTTCTTTTGACAGAGGACTCAGAGCAGCAATAATTTGAGGGTGTATTTATGTAGATCTTTCTGATAAAGCTTACTTAGTTTTAACCTTTCCTTCTCCTTTAAATATATTCCATTAAAATTCTTAAGATTTGCAGAGCAAACAGCTATTTATCATTTATTTGATTTTACAACGTATTATGCAGTTCTTTATGTTTAGCCAGCTAGAGCTGGCTATTTACCTTTGGTTATATTTCATAGCCTGCTTAGCTGAATTGGAAAAAGTCTCTCCTGACCAAGTTATTGGCTTCCCAAACAAGGAGCTAGCATTCAGCTATGAATATGCTTTTTTTTTCTTTCCCAAAACACGAGCCAACCAATCACTCATTTTGTCTGATTGTCCATATTATTCGCATAAATAGTCCCATCCCACTTGCATACATCATCCCTTGTGAATGTGTCACTTGGTGTAACCAGATCAGCAAAGGCAAAAAGCATCAAGAATAGCTCCATTATGCACCGCATGATTATTCATATGATTCTCTTTCCAGTCAGCAAATAAGTTTAATGCCGTTGCTGTAAAAATATATATTTTTTTAACTTCAGACCTTTTTGTTCTTCAGTATTTGTTTCAGAAGAAAGAAATAAAAAGTGTTCTATGGAAGAAATCGAGAGAAAAAAACAAGAGGCGTTGGCCAGAAGGCAAAAGAGACTGCACGTATTATCCGGCGAAACGGCACACCCATAGCCATGAAAGATCACTGCAGTGTGTGCTGGTGACGACATAGAATTGCAGACTGGATCTTTGTTTATTGTAACTTCTCCGTGAGAAATAATGCGCCGAATCAAAAAGAGAACACTATTTTTATTATAGTTTCTAACATTTGATTGTTTACAATGGTAAACACTTCTTTTTGTAATATTTCTATAAGTAAAAAGGCCTCCTGTATGTTCAGGAATGGTCCCACTGATAACAGTAATTGTATTTATCACGAATGTAGAAATCAAACTAGATTCTTTTTCCCTAAAAATAAATAAAAAAGTAAAAATCATTTATTTCTAAACTGTACAGTTTCTTCGGTTTTGTGTCATTTGGCCTAAAATGTCCTGTTTGCTATAATAGGTGTATTATATTTGACATGCTCTAAGTACGCAGTTAATGCAGTTGCCTATCTTTGAACCCAGTCAGTGATTTGTTTTGGCTCTACAAAGTACGGTGAAGGGAAGAAACTATGGCAGCCATTGCAGATTCTTTACTCGTGATGTTAAATGGTTTTTCAGCAGGTTGGGAAACCGTGTTAGTGTACAGACCTATTGTGGCCCACTGTTATCTTTGCTCAAGCACCCTTTTTGATTCATGAGATTTAAGCAGGTCCAGCCAGTGGCTCAAAAGGGTTGGAGCAGTAGAGCAGGGATCCCCAACCTTTTTTACCCCTGAGCCAAATTCAAATCTAAACCAAGTTGATGAGCAACGCAAGCATGAGACATGTTCCTGGGGAGTAGCAAATAGGGCTGTGATTGGCTATTTGATAGGCCCTATATGAACTGGCAGCCTACAGGAGACTCTGTTTGACAGTACACCTGATTTTTGTGCAACCAAAACTTGCCACCAAGCCAGGAATTCAAAAATAAGCACCTGCTTTGATGCTAATGGAAGCAACGTCCATTGGGTTTGTGAGCAACATGTTGCTCATGAGCCACTGGTTGGGGATCACTGCAATAAAGCAATGGTCATGCTGCACCAACATTTTTAACCACGCCAGCTTTTTTGGTAACAAGCAGCAGCTCCTGAAACAGTGATCCCAGGATTTCATGACCTAGTGGCCTAACAATATATGTCACTGTGTCATCACCATACCATGAGTGTCCACCTGTATTTCTTAAGTTTGTGGCCTCTGCTATATACAGTTATGGGATCCGTTATCCGGAAGCCCGATATCCAGAAAGCTCTAAATTAAGGAAACAGTCTCCTATAGACCAATTTTTATCCAAGTAATCCAAATGTTTAAATGATTTCCTTTGTCTCTGTAATAATAACAGTAACTTGTACTTGAACATAAACTACAATATAATTCATCCTTTCCGTAATCAAAACCAGCCCATTTGGTTTATTTAATGTTTACATAATTTATTATCCACAGGAACAGTGCCAGTTTACTAACAGGCGTAGATGACAATTCGCTAGCGTAGTCGGTATCACAGTTTCTAACCCTATTGTCCGGCAAACAATCGTTACTCCGCAAATTCACTGAAGTGCGAATTTTACAGAATGTTACCTCTTTCGACAGTTTCCTATTCTAGCTTAGACCTTGCCAACTGATAAGATGAAGCGACATCCTCCTCATTCTTATGTCAGTTACATCATATCCTGTTTCTGAAAAGTCATAAAGGTTTTAAACAAAGCGGGGTTTTTTTCATATTTTAAAGCTGGATTGCCTTCAAAAGTTCTAACTATTACAAATTTTTTCCACCATTTGAGAGGCATGCCACATTTGTATTAGGATGTGCTCATGTCTAGGGCACTAGAGGATCTCTTGTCTTTATTTTGCTTCCTTGGCCATTTGAAATAAGTGGCCACTTCAAGAATTTGCACCAACATCTCTAATAAAGACATATATATGACCTATATGTACCCACCCTATTTAATTGACCTAAAGCTGGCCATACATGGGCCGATAAAAGCTGCCTACAGACCGAGTCGGCAGCCTATTGGCCCGTGTGTGGAGCCATTTGATTGTCCCTGGACGATATCTGGCCGGATGGCAATCGGGCAGGTTAAAATATCCCATCGGATCACGGCCGCATCTTTTCGTTGAAGCGGTCCTGTGATCCGACCTCCCGTATGCCCTCCATTCTGATCTGATTGTTGGGCCCTAGGGCCCATGGATCAGCCCAATATCTCCCAACTCAATGTGGGCATACCAGGGAGAGATATGTTAGTTTGGCTGCATCGCCAAACGAGCGGATCTCCCTGTATATGGCCACCTTTAGTGTATTATTGAAGTTTCGCTAGGCAGAAATGAACGCTAGTTTGCTATGAAATGCTCGCACTGAGGAATTAATGCTAGTGAAACTTCGCCAGTGTTCGGCTACTGAGAGGTAACTTTGCATTATGGTGAATTAGCGTAGTGGTAACGAATTTACAACTGGTGAAGTCGCTCAAAATGTGCTGGCCCTTCACTGGCGAAAATTCACCCTTTAGTAAATTTGCACCATAGGGTTGTAGCATGAAGGCGGCATGAGGGCAGATAAGTGAAATGAGCCTGGAGGAGGTTTAAGAGTGGATGGGTATGAAACAGGTTGGAGGACTGGCATTGGACATGGGAGGAAATGCGAGTCCTTTTTCTACATGAGTTCAGTGAATAGCTTTTGTGCTATGGTTTTTCTTAAACAGAGAAATTGAAGCTAGTTCATGTTTGATGTGAGGTAAATAATTAGATTCTCAGTGCACAGATAATACCCTTGCGTAATGGACTCCTGCTTACAAAAGAGCCACAAAAAGGGTGAAGTGTAACACTTAGAATCGAATTATCTCCCTTGCAAGGACCAAACATGGAGTAGCTTTCATTTCTCTGTTTACCCTCCCAACCAAATCAGAAAACCAGGCATTTGTAAGCTAGCTAATGTTCCAATACACATGCAAATGCAGTGCACAAGCATCCAATGATTTTCTGTTTAAACCCATCCAGTTGGTTTCATTCCACTTGTCAATTAATCCTCCCATGTCTGATATTCAGTGCCTTAATCTATTTGTTGCCCACTGTACTAATATTGATGTTAGCACTACAGTGTTACAAGCAATCTTAAAGGGATACTGTCATGGGAAAAAAAAAATTCAAAATGAATCAGTTAATAGTGCTGCTCCAGCAGAATTCTGCACTGAAATCCATTTCTCAAAAGAGCAAAACAGATTTTTATATTCAATTTTGAAATCTGACATGGGGCTAGACATATTGTCAATTTCCTAGCTGCCCCAAGTCATGTGACTTGTCCTCTGATAAACTTCAATCACTCTTTACTGCTGTACTGCAAGTTGGAGTGATATCACCCTCCCCCCAGCAGCCAAACAAAAGAACAATGGGAAGGTAACCAGATAACAGCTCCCTAACACAAGATAACAGCTGCCTGGTAGATCTAAGAACAGCACTCAATAGTAAAATTCCATGTCCCACTGAGACACATTCAGTTACATTGAGAAGGAAAAACAGCAGCCTGCCAGAAAGCATTTCTCTCCTAAAGTGCAGGCACATGACCAGGGGCATCTGGGAAACTGACAATATGTCTAGCCCCATGTCAGATTTCAAAATTGAATATAAAAAAATCTGTTTTCTCTTTTGAGAAATGGATTTCAGTGCAGAATTCTGCTGGAGCAGCACTATTAAATAATTAATTTTGAAAAAAATATTTCCCATGACAGTATCCCTTTAAGATTTTCACCATTATCAAGCCTGCTGTACAAATGTATAGGAAGTGGCAAAGCACAGGATACACATAGATTTGTTCGATGGTAGAAATTTTCCATTTGCATCAGCTTTAAATGAGGAAACAAACCCCTTGAAATGCCATCAAAGCAAATGGTCTGTGAATGTTGTTTCAAAGCTTGTCATTAGGTGCCTGGGTATTTTGCCACTTAGCTTGTTATAGGTTTTTTTTTTCTGAAGGGGAAGGTATGACTAAATGTACAGCTTGGCACCATCACTGCTGAAACTGAAGGCCACATTAATTCTTTCTTGATACATAGAATTAATTAGAGGATTAACATTCGTTATGAATTCCTGCCAAAGTGTTTTTGCCTTTTTACTGTGAATAAACCCCAGGCTTTTTTTTTTTTTTTTTTTTTTTTTTTGCACTAATGAAATTGCAAATTGACTTCTGTTGAAATGATGCTTGACTAAAATGAACAATTAAAAATGTATTGGTCTCAATGAGATAGATCAACTGATCATTTTCAGGATTAATTAGTCTCAGGAACCATCTTCATTATGCAGCAGGCTAAGCATAATGCTCAGAATTGCCTTCTAAAGTGACATTAAAGAAGATAACACATTAGTCAACTGCAACCAGATTTCTCGACAGTAAATGCACGCCGCTGTTTTCACTGAGAATCCGTTCTACGCCCATCGTGAAAGACACTGTCATCCAGCAGTTTAGAATGTACCACAGTGAGCCGATAGAATTCTCTTTGTGAAATGCAGCTGGTTCTCACCATTTTGAACCAGTGATTTTTGGCTTGGCAAAGCATATCTCTTTGTGTTTCTTAATAATAAGCTCTGCTTCCATATACAAGTATAGGATCCCTTATCCGGAAACCCGATATCCAGAAAGCTCCGAATTACGGAATGACTGTCTCCCATAGACTCCATTTTATCCAAATAATCCAAATTTTTAAAAATGATCTCCTTTTTCTCTGTAATAATAAAACAGTAGCTTGTACTTGATCTCAACTAAGATTTAATTAATCCTTATTGGAAGCAAAACCAGCCTATTGGGTTTATTTAATGTTTGAATGAATTTCTAGTAGACTTAAGGCATGAAGACCCAAATTACGGAAAGATCCGTTATCTAGAAAACCCCAGGTCCCGAGCATTCTGGATAACAGGTCCCATACCTGTACATGTTACTAAAGAATAATGTTAAAGCAGTTTTGTGTTTATAACACTTAAATCAAAATTGATTATTTAAACAGAAGAGCACCTCCACTGTCTCCTACGATGTGTTCCCTAGACGCCTTTGTGCTTCAAAACACAGAATGGGGGGAAAAAATCTGAACCCCTCTTGCCGCTGGGCTTACCTCCTAATTGTTCTTGTTCAATCAGAAAAATGGTGGGAGACATGCACATCATTTGGGTCTTTGGCTATTTCCTGGCACTTATATGACCCACTATATGCTGCACAGTGGTCTTCTCAGGGCTTTTTTCCCCTCCAGTCCCCACACAGGACAGCTGCTTCCTTTTCAAATGCACAAATACAAAAACACTGCACCACAAATGACGGGAGAGCAGGGGAGGAACCCATTGCCGGCTGTTTTCTTTTCGTTGCCCGACACTTTTTTTTTCTGGGGAGAACACTGAAGAATGTGTAAAACTTGGAGAAACAGGTATAGCAATTTAAGTGCACAGCTCAGGGTCAGCCCAGATCCCAGGCATTATGTTAGAAATAGGGAGGGCACAGATAGATTTCTATTGGCAATTTACTTATTCCTGATATGAGAGTTGGATGCTAAGCTATGCTTAAACAATTCGGAGCAGATTTATCAAGGGTCAAATTGAAAATTTTAATTTTTTAATTTTTTTTATGGTCAAAACTGTCAGATTTGACTAGGGATTTATTCAAATTCAATTAGAGTTTTTTTGAAAATTCGAATTAGATTTTCGAGATTTATCATACCCTTTAAGAACTGGATTTTGACTATTCGCCACCTAAAACCTGACAAATTGCAGTTTAAGGCAGTGGGAGAGGTCCTGGGATCAATTTTGAGTTTTGAGCCTTCCTGACGTTCGAGTTTTTTTCTGAGAAAAAACTTGAATCAAGTTTTTAAAATTCAAAGTGAATTCAATTCGAGACGATTTCATTCATCCGAGTTTTTAAAATTCAAAGTGAATTTAATTTGAGACAATTTCATTCATCCGAGTTGAAAACATTAGATTTTTTTTTTGTAATAAATTTCGATTGGTCGAATTTATTGGTGAATTCGAAATCCGACCCTTGATAAATGTGCCTCCACATGTGTGTCCTAAAAAGAACCATTGTATTTGCTTTTAAAAGGGTAGTGACCTTTAAAAACTATAGGCGGTTATTTATTAAAACCCGAATGCCAAAAAATTTAAAATTTTCAGTTTTTAACTATAAAATCAGAATTTTTAGTGAAAAAAAACTTTGATTTTTCATGATTTATTATACCCCGAGGATGAATCCAAAATTCAAAAAAAGCCTGAATCCAAAAATCAAGCATCTCAGACCTGCTGAGGTTGTATATAAGTCAGTGGGAGAAGTCCTGAAGATATCCTGATCGGCGCTGGGTTTTGTGCAAAAAATCCAAAGATTTAGTGGTTTTCAGCCAAAAAATTGAAAAATCATACGATTCGGATTTTCGTACGATTTTCATGATTTTTCATAGTTTTTTCCTGCACTGCATTTTTTCGGGAAAATGTATAGATAAATAAGGGGAAACAACCCGTGCTGATTTGATTGGAGTATATTTCAGAATATAATGAGATTAATTGAGATTTTGATAAATAACTATTATTTTACAGAATGTCCTATTCTTAGCAAGCTTTTTAATTGGTGTTTCTTTTTTACATTCTATACTTACTTGCCTTCCT
Source organism: Xenopus laevis (assembly GCF_017654675.1). Classification (NCBI taxonomy): domain Eukaryota; kingdom Metazoa; phylum Chordata; class Amphibia; order Anura; family Pipidae; genus Xenopus; species Xenopus laevis. The sequence continues at coordinate 29,604,501 of NC_054379.1, read as the reverse complement.
TGTCTGCCCCTTTCCAGCTTTTATCTATAGTTGGGTACTCTGAACAGGTATGGTTAAGGCTAAAAGATCTGCCCATATGTGTGTGGGCCCTAAAGTGCACAGTTTTGTGCTCCATCTTCATCCTGACCCACAACTGAACAAAACTTATACTTGCTAGAAATTCAGGATTATGCATAGCAGGTTTTTTGTTTGAAGGGGCAGTGTTTTTAGTCTACCTATTGGGGTTTTTTAGAATTGTCCAGTGTTTTATGTTTGGTGTTCTGGGGCCTCCTTGGGACTGGGGTGCCAATAATACTCACAGAGTTATCCTTTAATATATTAGGTTTAAATTATAATGTCATGATGTGGTACGGTGTTGACACTAATAATAACCCTTGGATGTAATGAGAAACTGCTGTGGGTAACTGGTTTCTAAGACAGAAAGTGTTGTGAGTGGTGAAATAATCCTCACTTTTTCTTGAATATACAATTGCTGCTTCCCCAGAAACCACATGCTCTATCTTCAGCCAAAGACATTTGTGAAACTTCATTCTAAACATGTTAAATTGTCTTGCAAATCAGCACATTTATTTATTTTTCACAATTTTGGCTGTGGCAGAATTCAAACACAGGAATGGAAAGTTGGAGTTCTCAACCTATAAACCACATGCCTTTCAAAATAAACTCTGTGAATCTTTACATTTTTTTCTAATCATATTTGGGCTCTGTGAGAGCAGTCATGGCTGGAGCATTCATCAGAGGGTAAAGGAAGATCTACAGTACTGCTAGACATTTAGGGGCAGATTTATCAAGGGTCGAATTTCGAAGTGCAAAAAAACTTCGAAATTCGACCATCGAATTGAAAAACGTAATCGAATTCAAAGTTTTTTCACTGAATATGGCAATCGTACGATAGAATAAAAATCGTTCGATCAAACGATTAAATCGTTTGATTCGAACGGTTTTAGCGTACGATCGAACGATTTATATTCGATGTGTGAAGACTTTAAAAAAGTTTGTAGAAGGTCCCTATAGGCCAGTGATCCCCAACCAGTAGCTCGTGAGCAACATGTTGCTCCCCAAACCCTTGGATGTTGCTCTTAGTGGCCTTAAAGTAGGGGCTTATTTTTGAATTCCAGGCTTTGAGGCTAGTTTTGGTTGCACAAAACATATGTACAACTAAACAGAGCCTCCTTCAGACTGTCAGTCCACATAGGGGCTAACAATAGCCAATCACAGCCCTTATTTGGGTCCATCCAGGAACATTTTTCATGCTTGTGTTGCTCTCCAACTCTTTTTACATCTGAATGTTGCTCACGGTTGAAAAAGGTCGGGGATTCCTGCTATAGGCTAACATAGCACTTCGGCAGGTTTAATTTGGCGAAGTATGGAAGTCAAAGTTTTTTAAAGAGACAGTACTTCGATTATCGAATATTCAAACGACTTTTACTTCGAGTCAAAGTAAATTCAAAGTCGTAGTATCCTATTCGATGGAATTATTGTCATATATTCATGACAAACAAACAGTATATGTCAAGACTTGGGCAGCATGGGTTATGTTTCTGAAATCAGACACCATTAAAAATATATAACCAAACAGGAACAATCTTTTAAAAGAGTACAAATTGTAGGATAACAGAATGAGCAAAATGGTGAGTTTGGCCTAGAACAAGTTTCTTTCTTTTCTTTTCTGTCTTCTTCCTTCTTCCTTTTTTCTCTCATTTCTGTTTTCTTTACTTGGGTATTCCCCCTAGATCTCTTCTAAACCAGCCCTACCCCTGTTGATTTTATTAGGGGACTTACTATTATGGTATACTGATCTGGTTGTAGGGTCAATATACTCTCTACACTAGGAAGTGAGAAGAGGACCAATATCAAGCAAGATAAATGTGGAGTTAAAACTCAATTGAACCTCTAAAATGTCAGTAAAAAATGGGCAAACCGGATAGAGAGTCCAGGGCTAAGGAGGAGAAGTGAATACCCCAGTGATTTTTTTTTTTTTTTCTTATTTCCTTTCCCTATGTCTTATTTTTTTTCTAACATCTGAACGTAAATAATGTATGGAGAATGTGTTATATTATTGTAATAAGAATGTTGAGATGTTATTCTTGTGGATAATACATAAACCAAAATAAAGATTATATTAAAAAAAAAGTGATTTATTTTGCCCAAAAACACACATCAAATCAAGCCTAATGTTACTACATACAAAAGCATCTTATATAGTGATTGGAGGAGGTATGAGTGAGAAGCCCCTCCTCTTCCTTAATGTGACATCACCAATCCACATACCCCATGAAAGGTGATAATTATTTACAGTGAATATAAAATACCTTATTAAAAGTCCATTCAAAGTCCATTTGAAAGTCTTAAGTATCTGTACACAACAAGATGCTTGAACCGCTGTGAAAAATATTTTTGTTTTTAGACAAGAACAATACGATGTTTCACTTTTATTGTTCTTGTGTCTAAAAACAAAAATATCCAGATATTTATCTCCAATGTTAGTAAACACACCCCTAAATCTCGAAAACTGGAATGTAAAAATTCTGCAGTGAAAACCTTGTGGTCTTCTACAGAAACTAATGGAAGGTGTTTATTCAACATATGAATTTATTAAAAATAATAATAATAACATTGGGATTTCCATTGCGACCTTTCCATGAATTTACAAGATTAAGTTTAACAAGTTTGAGGTTTATTTTTGTAAATGTTTATTAACATATTATTACATCTGCTGAGTGTGCACTGTATTGTCCTGTCCCTGCACTGTGCTGTCCTGTCTTGCAGGAGTTGCATATTTTTGCACTTGCACTTTTTGTCTGTTGTCCGGTACATCTATGTTGTGTGTAGCACCATGGTCCTAGAGGAACATTGTTTTGTTTCACTGTGTACTGTACTGTATGTATATGGATGAAATGACAATAAACTCACTCTTGACTTGACACTTGAAATGTGTTAGTGATCGATGAAAAAATTTGCAATCACAATTTTTTTTTTGCATGGAAACATAAAAAAAAGTTTACCTAGGCCTTTTAAACTTAATGTATTCATTGCTTTCTCTTTTTTAATAGCATTGACACTATGGAATCATATTCTTCATTAATGCTGCCTTTGTGTTGTTTCATTTCTGCTCATTACTTTAAAATCTATATACAGTTATGGGACCTGGGGCTTTCTGGATAGCGGATCTTTGTGTAATTTTGATCTCCATACCTTGAAGGGATATTGTCATGAGAAAAAATGTTTATTTTCAAAATGCATCACTTAATAGTGCTGCTCCAGCTGAATTCTGCACTGAAATCCGTTTCTCAAAAGAGCAAACAGATTTTTTTATATTTAATTTTGAAATCTGACATGAGGATAGACATATTGTCAGTTCCCAGCTGCCCCAGTCATGTGACTTGTGCTCTGATAAACTTCAGTCACTCTTTACTGCTTAACTGCAAGTTGGATTGATATCACCCCCCCTCCCTTCCCCCGGCCAGCAGCCTAACAACAGAACAATGGGAAGGTAACCAGATAGCGGTTCCCTGACACAAGATAACAGCTGTCTGGTAGATCTAAGAATAGGACTCAATAGTAAAATCCAGGTCCCACTGCAACACATTCAGTTACATTGAGTGGGAGAAACAACAGCCTGCCAGAAAGCAGTTCCGTCCTGGCTCTTTCTGAAAGCACATGACCAGGCAAAATGACCTGAGATGCACCTACACACCAATATAATAAATTGAAAAAAAATATGCTTGCTGGTTCAGGAATGAACTTTTATTTTGTTCAGTGAATTATTTGCAGTGTAATTTAGAAATAAAAACAACATCATAAAAGTCAGGACGAATCCCTTTAAGTACAGGAGAAAATCATGTAAGCGTTAAATAAACTCAATAGGATGGGTTTGCCTCCAATAAAGATTAATTATATCTTAGTTTGGATCAAGTACAAGGTACTGTTTTATTATTACAGAGGAAAAGGAAATCACTTTTAAAATGTTGGATTGTTTGGATAAAATAATGGAGTCTATGGGAGGAGGCCTTTCCATAAGTCTGAACTTTCTGGATAAAAGGTTTCCAGATAGCGGATCCCATACCTGTTCTATATAGGCACTAAACTGTGCCAGGCCAGGCTGGTCAGGTGCCCTATGCAACCCAACCAGCCACGTCGCACTTCACCTCCCCAGCACAACTGTACATGCACATATGAGCACACAAACTAATGTGGGTGCATGTGCAAACAGGTGCGAATGAGCACTTTCCTTGCGGAGCCATAGTGAGGGGACATGGGCCCGGACTAGGATTAGGCAACAGACAAGTTATGTGCTTGGCACCGCCTACACTTTGCCCCCTAGGCACATGCCACTTCTACCTACTCCTAGCCCTGACACTATATAAATAAATTTATCTTGGTTTCTACTTATATTCTTCAAAACAGACAATAGAAAACTATACATATAGATAGGCGTTTTTTCTATACTGTTTGGGTTGACCAAGACATTTCCCAAAAGCCTCATTAGAACATAGTCTGTACTAATATATGACTTTACATAGAAAATGGCTGGAAAGGGCATGTAATATGACTGCTTGCAAGACTCCAAGACATATATCAGTACTTAGAGGCAAAGCAATGTATTCGTTTTCATTTCTTTGCTGTCTGTTTGGGGGGGGTAAAAGGATCTGTGATGTTTATCACATATTTAAACAACTGAACAAAACTTCTGTTTGCTAGAAATTCAGGATTATACATGGTAGGTTTTTTTTTTGTTTTTTTTTGAATGGGCAGTTTTTTAGTCTACCTATTAGGATCGTTTACAATTGTCCAGGGAGTTTATTTGCCAATGTTTTATAATGTTTTGGTGTTCTGGGGCCTCCTTGGGACTGGGGTGTCAATAATACTCACAGCATTATCCTTTATTATATTAGGTTTAAACTGTAATGTCATGATGACATTTTATAAGTGCTTTCCCTTTTCTCCCTAATAATAAAACCGTACCTTGTACTTGATCCAAACTAATATAGTATTTTTTTTTTTTTTTGTTTTCACTAGCTGTGTTTGTTGGGGTGCCACGTTTTTTTTAGAATGTCTGGAGATCCTTTCTTGCTGCCATTGTTAATTACAAATGCTTTTGCCTTGTTAGTGAAAGGAAACCAAAAATAAAAGGTAAAAATAATCCCCTTTTCTCCCTCTAGGTGGGATTTAGCACAGCCAAATGTCCTGCCCAAACTCTATGCTGAAGAAGTATTAATGCACAAGCATACATCTTGTTTGGTTTTATTATGTACCCTTTGGTTTACTACAATATAAAATAATTTGGTGGCTGCTAACTTGAGTTACAATCTGCATTATTCACTAGCTTGCCTCAAAGAATACTCTTACATGGTTACATTGCTTAGAGAGCAAATTCATTGTCATATGTTTTTATTTCTTGATCATGGAGAGATATAAAAAAGGTTTAAGCAAATGCCAATATTCTGTGATGTATCCGAGCAAATCACATTTTAAGATCTGTTATATTTCTTCTGAAATCCTATAAATCTCTTCACTAGTCCCCCGCATGCTTAGTAAAAACAAATAGATATTTATGTCGACTTATTTGGTAGGTTTATGTTTATTTTACAATAAACAGCAAATATTCAAATTTACGAGAATGCTTAGTCGAATGTGCTTGGTGAAACGACTCCAATAAATCCTTAGGCATGGAGGAAACTCTAGACGGAATGGAAGCGGCACTGGACAGTATTCGGTTGGGATGGAATGTTCTGTTTTATTTTCATTTAGAACTGAAAATTTGCCCATGGGGGAGAAATATCTCTTTTTAGTTTGAAAGGTTTGGTGTATGTATTTAAAACAGGCATCTCCAATCACAGCTTTCCAGCAGATAACTTTATAATGTGGGAAAAAGTATAGGTATGAGTCTTCAAAAACTCTTTAATGTTGCTTAATTATCTAAAAAATAGAAACAAAATCACTTTTAATAAAAATGTTTTTGTTGTATTTATATGTCTTTAACTTTTGTAAATCTCTCAGTGTTTCCAGTGCCTCACTAAGCTATATTTTACTATACATACCACTGATCAATATTACCACTATTATTCAAACTACTATAACCTTCTTCTTTATATACGTAGTGCATTATATGACTCCCTGCCCCACTGGAGCTTACCACCAAGAGTTGTAATACAATCCCAGCACCCTATTGCTTCATGGCAGTAATGCCTTTACATGCATAATGGCAGGTTTATCTTGATGGAGTATTTTAATCAGTTTAAATCTTTTGACAGGCCAACTTGATGTAAATTTACATTTAACATTGCCCTTGTCTTCCAGGGATTTGAAACCTCAGAACCCCTAAAGGGCAATGACACAAGGGGAGATTAGAGGATCTCTTTTGTCTTTATTTTGCTTCCTTGGACATTTTTAATAATAAGTGGCCACTTCAAGCATTTGAACCAACATCTTAAATAAAGTCATATATAAAAGCTATATGAACCTGCCCTATTCAACTTGACCTAAGCGTAAGTGAAGTTTTGTTAGCCAGAAATGAACATTAGTGAAAGTTCGCTATGAAATGTTTGCACTGATGAATTAACGATCGCAAAACTTTGCCAACGTTCGGCTGTCGAGACGCAATCTCGCATTTTAGTGAACTAACGTAGTGGTAATGAATTTGCGCTTGGCCAGTTGGTGCCTTCCCAGGCAAATTTGCCCCAAGGGCTATGTAAGGAGCCTCAATTATGAAATAAGATTTTGGAAAGCACTCTAAACGTTCCTTTAAACATCAGCATTTGTGACAGTACACTGGCATCATCTGAGGAGCAGAGCTGTCCTGACATTGAGAGGAGTCCAAAACTTCTAAGACAACAACCACTGTAACACTTCCTCAACTTTCTTACGTACTACTAGTCGCAGTAACCTAAACTGTATTGAGAATTTCTAAAATCTCAACGGATGATCAAACTCAGGCAACTGAGAATTTCTCTTTCAGTCAACTCCTACACCACAAGAAATAAAATATGAAATGACATTTTTTATAACCTTTTCCATTAGTAAGTTAAGGAAAAATATTGGAGGCACTTAAGGTTTATGGAGCATTGTTTACTGTTAAAAGGGACTGACAACTCTTGAATTAAGAAAATAAAAGGCCATTGATTTTTTTCTGCATATTTTAATGATTTGTTCATCGCTTGCTAAACCTTTTAACAGAGATTCAGAAGATATTTTTTTTTCTCTTGGAAAATAGTTATATTTCATGATGAAACAATATATGTAAATCCATAGCTGTAACTACTCCATGTGCTAATGGTTTTATTGCATTTTGTCCAGTGTTTATACTGTCTAGCATTGCACAGTACTTAAAGTTTGATTAATTTCTTGAATAATTCAGTTCTCTGCATGACATTGAATTGAAGACTTTTTTAAAGCTTGCTCTGGGATACATTATAAATCAACTTTGTACTCAGCAGGCATGTCATTATTTGGGAGCAAACTATTGACCGAACACATAACCATTTGATTTAGACTTTCTAGGTAATTCCAAATAGGAAAGGCTGTCATATTGTAATGCAGTTATGTATTCACTGTGCTATGTTATTTTCCCAATCGGCTGTTAGACTACAAGTTAACATCATAGTCTGAGAATATGGACTGAGAATGGTGAAATAGAAATGTATATTGTTAGGAAGAGAAAGATGATAACAAATTGACTCCCCTCACCAAATTACCAAATTGTGCAAACTTTAGCAATTTGAAAATATCTCATAGGTTATGGATTACTGGACCTGGGGCAAACTTTGCAAATGTAATGCATTCTGCTCTCTGAGCATTACTAACCATCTGATAATTCCTCTTTCATTAAGATGTGCTTTCTTGGGGGCATGACCACAGGCACAAGCAGGACGGACGCGACCTAAGATAGCTCTGTGTCCATGCTCAATTACCCTGTCACTCACTCTGCAAAGCCGGCGGGGTAACAAGCGAGTCGCTCCGCATTTCACCACTGCATCGACCCGCCACACCTTCAGCCGGTATGATGGGGAAAAACCATGCAGGAGGCACCAAGGACGGGGCTGCAGCCTCCACCTCCGAGTTTCAAGATGGCACCGCCTCACTGCCAGCACACACTGCCAGCCCTGAGCCCCAGGGGGACTCAGCAACGGGGTCAGAACGCAAGTCTATTGCTGCAACAGCGGCACAAAAACTGGGCAAATATGCCAGGGATTCCCTGGACAGCCCAGCACCAGAGGAGGACTACCCCAGCACACATAAGGGGTCATATGAAACCTCAGTACCCTCACCAGTCAGTAACACTGACACAGAAACACAGCATCAACCATCCCAGCCCACCATGGCAGAGCTTGTGGCACTGATCATTAATAACCATGTTGTTACTATAGGTAAAATTGATTAACTAAAATCTGATTTTGCCCTGCTTAAGCATGATGTGCAGAAAATAAGAGACCGCACTGCAGAAGCAGAGAGGCAAATCAGGGACCGGAACAATGTGTTGGCTGAGGCTTGCAAAAAGCAAGAAATAATGCACGAGAATGCAAACGCTGATTTTTCAATAGAAGTCCGCAAACAACTCCAGAGATTCACTGAGGTAAAAAAAAAAGACTGCACCTGCAAAACCTACCATACGCGATGATGTTTCCAGCTAAACTTTGGGTCCAAGAAAAGGATCACTCACACTTCTTCACGAGACCAGAGGAGGCTATAGCATGGCTGGAGGCTAGAACCCAGAAATCTCCATCTCGCTAGATGCAAGTTCACCTGTTGGTGGAGACCTTGCAGGGAAATCCACGACCGGCAAAGGCTTTTACTTTACAAGCACGGAACACTTGACTGTTATCACGTAAAGTATATTTCCGTTTCATTTTATTGACACATCCTGGTCCTGTTTGTTCGAGAAAGTTCCACGCACTCCTGGAACAAGTGTTTGTTTGGGAATAATGTATCTCTAAATTGGGGGGAGGATACTGGGTGGGGGGGACAAGGTTATGGTCAAATTTTGATGTTTATGTCTTTCTAGCTTTCCTTTCTTCACCAGGTTGGAGCCAGGGGTGCCCTGTTTATGTGATTTGTATAAGAACTTGCTGTGCAGTAGGGACTGGGACTCAAGGCCTATCCCTATACTCTCAACGTTTCTACATGTGACTAAGGTGGCAGCTCCTGGGCTGCTCCTCCCACTTACAAATATACAAGAGATAATGTCGGTACAACAGCAGTTTACTTTACTGTCATGGAATGTATGGGTCTAAATGATAAAATTAAAAGGTCGGTGGAGTTAGAACAGATACAGAAATTGAGAGCAGACTTCATCATGTTACAAGAAACCCACCTAGTGGGACAGAGAGTTAGGGCCCTAAAAAGGTTTTGGATTACAAATGTTTACCATTCAGAATACTCCACCTATTCTAGAGGAGTTGCCATTATGATCAGAAAACCCCCTCAATTTCAAATTTGAATCTCAGATTAAGTAGGAAGATTCATAATACTTAAAGCAGGCATGTTCAAAGTCAGGCCCGAGGGCCAAATGCGGCCCGTTTTCAAATTTACAGCAGCCCTCAGCCTCCATCATGAAATGAATAGTGCAATCAGGAATTGCGTAGCCGTAGCAGTAATATTTGGGCACATTAGTGAAATGATCTGCCACTAGGTCTATACTGCTGCCTCTGTGCTGAAGTTGTTAGTAATAGACACGTACTGGCACATAGTGACATGCCACTCTTGCTAAAGGTGCAATAGAGGTATGCGAGAGCGGCATGTCACTCCATGCCAGTATGTGTCTATTACTAACACCTTCAGCACACAGGCAGCAGTATAGACCAAGTGGCAGATCATTTCACTAATGTGCCCAAATATTACTGCTACGGCTACGCGATTCCTGATCGCACTGTGCTGGTGGGCCACATTATTATTAATTTCATGATGGAGGCTGAGGGCCGGTGTACTACGCGATTCCTTGTTTAAATAAGTTAAATGATGTTAATGGTTCAAAGAATGTCAGGCTGAATGGTCGGCCCCACACATTTTCACCTCTTAGCAATATAGATTAGAGAATTTTAGGAGGTAGAGGGGCTTGTACGCGGAAGAACTGTAGAGAAAATATCTTTATACGCAGACGACATGCTACTCTATTTAGCCAATCCTCACAGGGCCCTGGAGGCAGCACTGAGAGAAATAGAAAAATTCGGGGAATTCTCCAGCCTCTGCATTAACTGGACCAAATCGGTTATATTCCCAATAGATCCGCTACCTGTGGGTTCACCACCACAAAAATTTGAGGAACATAACGTGACCCCAATAGTTAGGGCTTTAACAGCCAAAACAGATGTCTGGCAACAGCTGCCTCTCACTCCAAATGCATTCAATTCAGTGGGTGAGCTTACTGAAGTTTTTTCTCAACCCAAATGCATTAAAGTGAATGTGTGTTTTCTCGCTGCAATTTTTTATGCTGTTTCATGGAAAAAAATTTTGCAGGACTTTCACCATAAATCCATGGCTGGTGAAAATATACAGTAGATAAGACTTTTTTTCAGAATGGCCGAGTTACAATAATTAACTTACTTTGGAAAGTGCAATGATGTTACCCTAAACTTCATATATTTAAATATGTATGTCCACTTTCAGACTTAGAAAGGGAAAGTTGCATTTTGGAAGTCATATGGTGGTCATACTTTTGTACTAGCAAACATGAAGGGGGTTATTTACTAAACCTCAAATTTATCTGATCGGGCTTTTTGGCATGGGTGCTTCAAAAAGCCCACATCTAAAAATCCTCCATCTCAGACCTGTTGAGGTCCTGTATAAGTCAATGGGAGAGACACATATCTCAATTATCGTGGTTTGCGCTGGGTTTAGCCTGAAAATCTGACTTTTTCTGGGTTTTCGGGCAAAGACTCAAAGAAATTGAGTGATTCGGGAAAAAAAGCCCAAAATATTTAAGTGATTCGGGTTTTCGGTCAGTTTTATTGAGCTTTTCCACAATTCAATTAATTTGGGTTATTTTACTAATAAATAAGTTCAAACCGAGAATGGGAGTTTGGTCATATTTTTTTGAGAACAATTTGGATTTTAGTAAATAACCCCCTTTAAGAGAAGAATTTTTGAAAAAAGAGTAGTGATGGGCGAATTTATTCGCCAGGCGCGAATTTGCGCAATTCGCCACCAGCGAATAAATTTGCGAAACACCTGCAAAAATTTGGCCGAAAAAATTCGCCGGCGTCAAAAAAAAATTTCTGCCGCGTCGAAAAAAACGGCCGCCCGCGTCAAAAACGGGCACCGGCGGCAAAAACGAGACGCTGGCGCCATTTTGCGAATTTTTCGCCGTTTTGCGAATATCACGCGAAATTAGAGAATTTTCCGGCGAATCGAAACGGCGCAGATTCGCCCATCACTAAAAAAGAGTATTATCTATACTGTAAATAAAATAGAAAAATAGGTTATTGATCAATGCACATTTGCTTCCTCTCTCTCTCTCTCTCTCGATATATATATACAGATATATTAGGGATGCACCGAATACAGAATTTGATTTGAGATTCAGCCTTTTTCAGCAGATTCGGGTTTGGCTGAATCCTTGTGTCTGGCCGAACCGAATCCGAATAATAATTTGCATATATTACATATACAAATTAGGGTCAGGAAGAGAAATCAGGTGACTTTTGAAACAAAACAGGAAAGTCAAGGGTTTCCTTTCCCGTCCCTAATTTGCGTATGCAAATTGTATACACAAATTTGGATTTGGTTTGTTATTCGTCTGAATCTTTCATGTTGGATTCGGGGATTCAGCAGAATCCAAAATAATGGATCCGGTGCATTCCTAATATATATATATTTGTGCATAGAGGGATGTTATTTTCTGGGGTTCATGTGACTAAAAATAAAAGTCTGACTAACAATTACTAAACTGTTTATACCTTTGTGTAATTTTGTTATTAGAGGGGAGTAATCACAGCACTAGGAGCAATAGTGGTCACAGCTTTACACCCATTAAAACACCAAATGCATATGCACAGAGTGTACTTGTGCTCTATAATAGACCTCTATCATACTTCTAGAGAGAAAGTATTACATTTTATGTTTTTTTCATTTTATCTAGCTTTGTAAATAATATTTTATCCTTTGTAAAACCATATTACCCCCAAATATTACGATATTTAACATGATATCAATGTAAGCCATATGTTTGAAATGCAAATGTGGACGGATGAACGGCAGATAAATCTGATATTTTCCTGAAAAAAAAATAATAGTAAACATTTATTTTGGCATGTTAAGTCTTCAATTCAATTTATTTTCAGCTGTTCTTCTAATTAAATCTATAAATAATGTCTTTTCTTGAGAGAGTGCATCTAACCTCACTCTGACGACGCTTTAGCTCTGAGCATCCACTGTCAAGAGAAGAAAATATATTCCAAAAGTTAATTATCCATCAATGAAATATCCTCTCACCCTCATTAATTTCACTATGCTTAGTTTAAACTAGTGTGCATTGTTCCACACTCCCAAGCCAATATAAATATCCTATTGTAATTTTTTTCTGTGACGTGAGATTCATTATTTTCAACTCTTTAATTTTCTTTGTTCCAGCTGGAACCATCTTAATGTTAAAGAATATAATTGTCTGGTTTATTTTCCTGTCTCTGCTCATATTTTATGTCTTTGTTTTACCTTTGCTTAACCATATCTTTTTCTTATTATGTTGTTTCCAAAATTCCATTAAATATATCTCTTGGGATGCCATATCATAGACTAATTATTTTTTTCTGTCTCTTTTTAACTTTTTTTTTTCTAGTTGAAATATTATGTCTGAATTCCTTACCATAAAAATCTATTCTTTCTTGTTTTGGTCTAAAACAGTTTTCCACTTGTAAAGTGGTAGAATCATCTCCTTGGGATTTAATCTAAGTTATTGGATTTCAGCAATTTATATATATGCACACTTCCGCAGCTTAACATGAATACTGAATGGAAATGTGAGAAACATCTGCTTAATTCACACTCACCCTAAACTCCTGCTATACAAATGTAATCCACACAGAGAAATAAATATTCAGCACAATCTGAAAGCAGTGGTATATAATATATTATTTATGATGTACAACCTTATATCATCAAAAATAAATTATCGTCACTAAAGGAAAAAGTGTGATCCTATTTTGCAGGGAATGAAGATTTTTTGGTTGTTCTGGTTTCTATATGCTCATTTTAAAATATAATTTAGCCTCACAACATGGTCAGTCTTAGAGCCACTGTTTATGTCAGGTAGGTTTCCTAAGACATAGGCCTCAGATGTTTTCTGTTGATATAAGTCACTGTAGCAACCATATTGGTATGGATACTATTGATTCCTAAAGACACTGAATTCTCTATACATGACCTTGTTTCCAAAACTGTCCGAGCTGCCTTTTTTTGACTTTGTAGGCGTATGATGCTATGAGGCCTATAATGCAGATGGTTGCTTCACATGGGCAGTAGACAAAGTCTGACAAAGCTAGTGACAGTCTCCCTCTGAAAATCGTACGATCGGCAATACATGCAGAGATATTACCCGCAGCCGACAGAAATCTTTTAAACTGTCCGATCGACCAAACGACCGATCTCCACCAGACGAAAAATTACTGGACTCTCCACACACGGTCCGAAAATCGTACAAATCCTCGATTCGTATGATCAGATCTTTGGGTCTATGGCCAGCTTTAGTCTGCTAAAAATCATTTAAACGTTAAATAAACCCAGTAGGCTTGTTTTTACTTCAATAGGATTAAATATATCTTAGATAGGATCAAGTACAATGTTTTGTTTTATTATTACATAGAAAAAGGAAATAATTAATTAATTAAAAATGTCAATTATTTGATTAAAATGGAGTCTGGAAGATGGCCTTCCTGTAATTCAGAGCTCTCTAGATAATGTTTTTTTGGATAAATGATCTCATACCTGTAATAATAAAGTAATATCTGAAGGTAACGTGGCATGAATCCATACCTGTGGTAACAAATACCATTGGGTTTATTTATGGGGTTATTTACTAAAACTCGAATTTATCTCATCTTTTTATTAAACCAAGCCCCCATCCATGATTTTCACTTATTTATTAATATAATAACTCAAAAAATTCAGGTCAGGAAAATGCTGGATTAAATAGAGCGAAAACTTGAATCGTATGAGTTTTTCTGATTTTATGGCCAAATTGCTAGATTTTTTCAGGTTATCGCCAGAAAACCTCTGTCTTTTACATGAGCTTGGCAGGTACTAGGTGGCTTACTATCAAATTCAAGTTGTTCCCAGGGTTGAAGTATGATTAATCTCAAATGAGTGTGGATTATACCCAACTCAAATTTGTGAGTTTTGACCAAAAATCCAACTCGAAAATTCAAACCTTAATAGATCTGGCTCTTAGGGTATGGAGATCCAAATTATTGAATGATCTCTTATCTGAAAAAACCCTGGTCCCAAGCATTCCGGATAATAGATCCCATACTTGTACACAGAAGTGGGTTTAGGGCCAAGTTTACTATACATGTTTGCAAGTATTGCCATTATAGATTTATTATACAAAAGTCAATATGTGTGTTCTTTATTGTTAAATTTTTAGAGAGATTCTTGTGAATAGCACCCTAGTCAGGTGATATTTATTGTGCCAGCGCTCTGTATTAATTATAGGAACAATTAACCCAGCCTGAAGATAAGAAGTCAATGTGATAAGTAGTGATAGGCGAATTTATTCGACAGGCGACGGAATCGACGCCAGCGTCAATTTAGATGGTTAACGGACGCCCATTGACTTTAATGGCCGATGGCATCAACTTTGACGCCGGCGCCCATTTTGACACCGGTGAATTGTAAACTTTTGAAGTTATTGTAGCCACATTCAGTTTTCAGAGAAGAATAGCCAATGTCTGTATGACATATCCTTTAATCACATTAGCTGTCTACAGAACAATTCAGTTGACCTACACATGAAATATAAAAAAGCAAAACATGTTTGTGTATCTTTTTTGTTAAAAAAATGTCTGCATTTTTTTTAGTAAATTAATCTTGTAAAATTGATGGTTGTTTCCCTCAATGATACTTTTAGAACATATGAAATGAGTCAATTTTCAAATACAAATGTGCTTGTTCAATACTTGGATTAGCACTAACTATTTTGACTAGTGACGAGTGCCCTGTTTTAACAGATTGTGAAATGGAGAAATTTCACTAAATTTCAAAATGCATTGGAGTCAATTGTTCTGGCTAAAAAAGTGCAAGGATAAATTATAATAATAATAATGTTGTGTGTCATTTTTTTCTGGCACAAACAAAATTCTTGCAAAACCAAAATGCATGTCAAAACTAAAAGCCTTCTGTAGCTCTAGTAGTTTTATTATTTGGGATATAGAGGTGAGATGGAAATAATGCCACAGAGCTCATAAAATGTTTAATTCCCTTATTCCCCATTATTCCTTTAATACGGGAGCCAAAAACATCTAGTCTGCTGTTAAAGCACAAAATTAAATTTATGTTTCTGTTGTGACTATGGATGTTATTTTGAAACCATAATGTAACCATGTAGATAGTATATCCTTTACCAATTTATCCTTTATCAATGTTAATATAGATGGCCTGAAAAATGTGTGTAATTTGAATCTTAATTTACACTAGAGTTCTTACAAGGCCTATTAGAGCTTTGTTGTCATTGCAGATATATTTCAATACTTGTTGACATGTAAGTAAAAAGGATAAATTAACAATTACAAGAGGCTTATTTATCAATGTCCGTATCCAAATTTCTCTGGTGATTCTAATTTCCTTGGCGAAAACGTAGGAATTCGAATAGGCTTCGATATTTAAGCTCAACTAAATTCTAAAAGCTTGAATTTAAAAATTTGGCATCAAAAAGCTTGTGATTATAGAAGCCAATTGGAGTTGTCCTAAGCAAAATGTAGGCATTTTTTGTTAATTAGTTTGTAGACCCATTGAATGAAAATGTGGAATATTAATTTAATGTATTTTGTAAGTTTTTGTTATGGTTTTATTTATTGCTTATTTATATTTTAAAAACCAAACATTAGAGTTTGGTAAAATTTCAAATTTAAAAGACTCCTAGAGGCCCATTTATCAAAGGTCGAATTTCAAATTCATGTGATTTTTTTTTTTTTACTTTAATAAATTCGAATATGCTAACAATTCGACTGGGAGGTTATTTAACAAAAAAAATTAAATGTCTTATATCCAATCGAATATCGAATAGTCCCGACCTGAAAATTCAAATAATATTAGAATTGAATTTGAATCATATGAATCTAGTTTTCTTCAAATCTGTGTAGAAAAATCCGCAAAACACATTGAAGTCAATGGGCGTCAAAATAACGCTCGTCAATTTTGACACCAAATTTTTTTCGAAAATTTTAATTTTAATTTACTATTTGACCCTTAATAAATCTGCTCAAATTCTAATTTTGATAAATAGGCCTCCATGTGTCGTATACAGTTTAGAATTATTTAAAGGTATTTTTAAACTTACCAGTTTAAAAGAAAACATATTATCCAAGCCCCTTGCTGCTATCTTTAAGGTATCCTGAAGTATTGCTCCCTTTTCCTATGCATATTACACATGGGCTCACTTTTAACTGAACATTTTTTGCAGAAGAATTTCTCTACATAATTCAGATAAATATATTATCTCCACATGTTACTAGTGTTTTGTAGAGAACAGATGATTAAATTAGCTTTATGTAAATATGTTAAGTTCATCTATATTTCCCAGAGAATTTCAAAGCAGAATTTTGATCAAAAAATGAGTATGGCAGATTTCCTTTTGCATGCCAAAAATTTATCTAGATCTTATTTTATTACATACACAGAAACCAACCTATTTATCATAATGTAATGTACATAAATTAATTATGTATAGTGATGCCAAGTAATGATTTGCGAATGTTTTGTCTCAGAGAGGATATTGAGTTGCTACGGTGTCCTTACTAAATCACAATTTTGGCAACATCGATGCCTAAACACCTACGACCAAGATCTCATCAGATACTTGCAGAAAGAAATTCCTGCTCATCTGATTAGTAAGAACCAAGGGTACAATGTCCTTTCCTTCCTTCAAATTTCTATTTAACTTTACAAATAAGACATATACAATTTCAAATTGTTGCAGATAGTAAAATTATGGTGAATGCAGGACGTGCCTTAAATCAGAACAATTGTTGCTATGGATTCTAGAATATTTGGGGGGGAGGTATGTGTGGTTTAATTAAAACCTGGATGAATGTGTAATACAAGACTAGTGAGTATTCATGATGTGATCAAGAGTATACATGGATACGGTGTTCATGGTTTTGGTGCACTACAGCCTAGAGAGGCAGTGGATGAGGCATCTCTTAAGGAAAGCAGCTTCAATAACATACTTGGTGGGGAGAGTTCAGACAGTTTAAAGACTTAGTAAAGACAAATTTGCTACTACTTTGTTAATCTATTTTTCACCTGAATGTAAATAAAACACTCATGCTGAAAGATCTTACCTACGCTAAATGGTTGATTTCAGTATGAACCATCATACAGTGAACAAGAGCTGTTTTCAACAGAAAAAATGTTAGGATGAAGAAGACAGCTAATAAATCATCAATGTATCGCAAGACCTATAAGGGGAAAAAATTACTTTTGTGAAAATAAAATAAGGATTATGCATGTACTAATGTATGGGTGCATGTTTTTTTTAATGCGATTTAAAGAGAGTTATTAGGTTCTGACTGACATCTCTTGGTCTGAAGATTTGATTTGATCTTTGAAGGATGAACGAGATCTCAGGGCAACTGCAGGTATAGGACCTGTTATCCAGAATGCCCAGGACCTGTTATCCAGAATGCTCAGGAAATACAAATACAGCCTATTCACCCACAAAAAAAACTTAGATCTGAGAGAGAGATTTAGTTCAAAACCTAGACTAAGTCAAGCATTCATTCTGCAGTCCGTGGAGGATTTCATCCAGGTCATGATATACAGTATCCAGTAGTGATAAGTCTTAAATGACTCTTTCTTGAAAACAACTCATCCAAGTCGCTTCTTCAATTCAGTGGTAGGGAATACCCCATGGCTTCGAACACCGATTGTCAGCAACATACCATGCCATTTTAACTTACCCTGATGGCTTCATAAACAATTCACAGTTTTGGTCATGTAACTTGAAAAATTAACACTGTCTCAGAGATTTATGGTACCATTGTGACTGGATTATACTTTTACATGGATTCAGCTGACCCCTACCTGAATATGTTCAATGGAACCATTTGATTGGATGCAAGTGGATGTATTCCCATAAGGGTTTAAAATGATGGAGGATTTGATACCACTTAGTTAAACTGAAGAAACCACTCGGATGAGTAGTAAAAGGTTTTCAAGATTACTCATTAAGTCCACAAAATTCATACAGACAAATACAAGAGATCCTCTGCACTCAACCCATTATAAATATATTTAGGACATTGAGACATTTTGTGCCTTAAACTACTAAATGTCTTACCCTTTAAACAAAACAGCAATTGTTTGTTCATATATTGCAATATGTTTAATCTGGTCAACTACATCAAAGTCATCCCTGGTATGGCCATTCCTACATTCAACTTTCATCTGATTAATTTTTTTAAAGGGTAAGGCATTTTTTAGCAACAGGAAGTTTGGAGACATGACAGAATTTCCAAGATGACAATTGCCTGACACGTAAGTGTACCCTGAATTTCACATGATTGCCAATCACATAACTAGGAAGAGAATCAGAACATTTTGTTGCCTGCTCGTGGAGCTATTACAATGTGCAAAAGTTTGATTCATAAAGAGTAATAGGGAGTGCCCACAAAATTCGAATCAGTGGTTCAAAACATGGGTTTGCTGCTGGAAATTCATTAGGTGTAAGTAAATTGCGTGGGTAGGTGCAACAGGTAATGGGAGCAGGGTCAGACTGAAGGATTGTGGGCCCACCGGGTTCTTGCTTCGGGGGGTCCCACGTGTGCCGCATATTATTAATTTTTTTATGTGGGCCGGCAGATCAGGGTAGAGGGTCTGGCCCGGCAGAAACCCTTGAGGGCCGGGCCCCACAGGGTTTTTCACGGTATCCTGCCAGCCCAGTCTGACCCTGAATGGGTGCCTTAGAAGTAACCCTTCCTCAAGAAAGGTATTAATGTCAGGGTTCCCTTTTACCCTGCACCCTGTAATTTGCACGTGATTCAGCAAAGCATAGACAACTGCCTATTTGATACAAGGCGCAATCATTTATGAGCATCTATTGATAGTGTATCTGTAAATAGCATTTGGATGAACACAACTGCTTACTGCTTTAGTAAATGAGCTATTTCAGTGTATTAAATAGTAATATTCAATAATCTGATCCTGGGTTTTTCAACCGAGTATAAAAGGTATAAGGGTTATAAGATACACTTCAGGGCAGATTTATAAGAATTTCACTTTTTGTGTTTTTTTCAATGCCAAAATACTTGAAAACTCAAAAATCTCAAATGTGTACTTAAGAAAAATATTGAAACGTGAAAGCTCGACCTCAATGAGTTTGCCAAATATAAGAATAGCTTGCAAGTACCCATGACTTTAAATGGTGATTTTTTTTAATTCAAGCTCTTGATGCTTTATAAATCTCAAGAATTGGAAACTCAAATTCACAATTATTGCTGCAAAAAAACTCAAATTGAGGTAAAAATTTTGTAAATCTGCTCCGTGTGTAGTTCAGCAGTTAAACTAGTTATATGTTATATATATATATATATATATATATATATATATATATATATTTAAATATTTAATATGCGAACAAGTGCAAGTTTTTATTGTGAATAATGTCTAGTTTAAGGTATAGGACCTGTTATCCATAATGTTCGGGACCTGGGGTTTTCCGGACAACGGATCTTTCCATAATTTGGATCTTCATACCTTAAGTCTACTAAAAAATCATGTAAATGTTAAATAAAAATGTTAAATAGGCTTGTTTCGCTTCCAATAAGGATTAATTATATCTTAGTTGGGTTCAAGTACAAGCTACTGTTTTACAATAACCTTAGTTAAAATATTATGAGGCCACTATATTGCTAATTGAATAAATTATTCACTTAATTTACCCACCTAATAGTGATGAGTGAATTGTTGCACACATAAAAAATTGTTGCGCAGAAAAAAGATTTACTCCCATTGACTTCAATGCATTTTGTGAATTTTTCGCCGTTTCGTGAATTTTTTTGGTGAAGAGAAACAGGACTGATTCGCTTGTTGCTACTACCTAAATATTATCAATAACCATTGGTTACAATTTGATGGACTTCAAAATGTCTTTACAAGATTTGCAACTACAACACATTAATTCTCTCTGAATGAGTGTTTGGAGGATTTATTCGCCCATCGCTAGCTAAAATTCCAAGCAAAAAAATGATTAGGTTAGGGTTTATACATTTAGGGCTGCTGAACTTATTTGTGTTTTGCTTTGATTTGTCTTACTTTTTATATCAGTATAGAAATTACTTTTAGCAATACATTCATTGTATGTAAATATGATATTGTTCTTGAAAAGATGGAAACACTTCAGAAGTATAAATTTAGATCTTTGATTTTGCGGCATATAAAATTTAGTTGCATAGACTTTGCCTCATGGCCATTATGGAAATGTCAAGAGTTTAATTGACAGCTGTGAATAGCAGCACCTGCAAACATCTCAGGGCTTGTTCCTGTGGTCTGGCAGCATTCTTACTTTATGCTTTAAATAAAGGCTTACTCACTCAGACAGAAATAACTGACAATGGATGATTGATGATTGCCCATCACGCTATAGCTGACATCTCCCATTCACTGAGTCCGTGTGCAGTCTTTCATTAACCGCAGACTAGAATCTTGGAATGGTTTTCATATGAATGGCAACTGGTTTCACAGGCGAAATATGCTGACTACTTAGTAAACTTGAGAAAATATATGTGTTTGATATAATAGGCATATACTAAAAAATTTAGTATATGATATATATATAATATACTTAAAATCCTTCCTAGACACAGCAGCACACGTTACCATAGAATATTTTGCAATGTATTCCCAATATCCTATTTTTACTCCTGTAAACACAAAAATGTACAATATAACAATAAGACATCAACATTTTATTTAGCTATGTTAGAGGCAATAATAATGTTGTCCGTTCTGAAAACAGATATTTGCCCATTTTTTTTAAAAAGGATATACAATTTCATCTCAAACTGAAGCTAGCTAAGGTTGAGAGGAATAACTACAATTCAAATAAGATTTTAAAAAAAAATCAAATCAAATTTTTAAAAAAATGTCAACTCGGTCATAGTGAGTGAAAACATTGGATTTTATTTATCAAAACAACACACTGCCTATATTACCTAGACGTTTACAAATATTCGGAAAATATCGGAAATGGGTTTTTAGTAATTTGTCATGGTCTTTAACAATTCAATAATATGAATATTTGCTCTTGTTCATTTTTTTATATTTTTCCTACCAATACTTTATGTTGTTTTTAATTTTTTTGCTTTCTTTGACAAATATAAGACAAGTCTTAGTGACTTAGAAGTGTATTTATCAAATTTCACACATTGTTAAATATGCTTCTAAAAGTCCCAAAGGAATGAATAGAAAGTGGGTGAATTTTTCTGTAATGAGCTTTAATATTACATTTTGATAAATCTGCCCCATAGTGTTAAGACAGAATCTGCCAAATTCAAGAACAAAGAGGTCCACTAAAATCCCCAATACATAAATAAAAGGATCGACAATAAGTCAAATGTATTTAACAAAACTGGAGAACAAGTATGGGCAGCAGTGATGGGCGAATTTGCGCGATTCGCCGCTAGCGAATAAATTCACGAAATGCCCGCGAAAATTAGCCCGAAAAAAATCGCCGGCGTCAAAAACAGCCGCCAGCATCTAAAAAACGGGCGCCGGCGTCAAAAACGGGAGGCGGCGTCAAAAACGAGACACCGGCGACGTTTCGCAAATTTTTCACCGTTTCGCTAATTTTCCGGCGAAGCAAAACGCCGCAAATTCGCCCATCACTAATGGGCAGCATTTTGGATTTATCTATCACATGTAAATCACAAGTTAAGCAGGAATTCAGACTTAAACTGGCCACACACTAAGGGGCAGATTTATCAAGGGTCTTAAGGGACAGTACATGATAAATTTCGAAATTCAAATTCAAATTTTTTTAAAAAACTCGAATCGAATTTGGACTATTGCCTAAAATTTTAAATTCGAAATTTGACCCTTGATAAATCTGCCCCTAAAAGAGTTGGGAGGTTGCCAAACATTTCCCTGATATGCCCACCTTGACAGGAGGGCTGATTGTCTTGCCCTCAGCCCAAATGAACAGATTACAGCCACGGCAAATACTTTTGGGCCACAACTACATTGGAGTGATGATCCAATGGCGCCATACGCTGAAACAATATATATATATATATATATATATATATATATATATATATATTTTATATTATTGTACTTACTAAACTTGTATTATTTGAGACACATT
The DNA here is from genome assembly GCF_017654675.1 of Xenopus laevis. Classification (NCBI taxonomy): domain Eukaryota; kingdom Metazoa; phylum Chordata; class Amphibia; order Anura; family Pipidae; genus Xenopus; species Xenopus laevis. The sequence continues at coordinate 29,581,994 of NC_054379.1, read as the reverse complement.
TTATGGTTCACAAAAAATGAATAGCTCTTGTATGTGAAATATTTTAATAAGCATATAAAATATATTTATCACCAGTTTATTTATGGTTAATGGCATCCAGATATTGTACATGCATTGGCATGCTTAATATTTCACATGGAAATACTTCACTTTATAAGAGCAAATCGATCAAAAAGGCATGCAGATAAACTGAGCTCCTCCACAGTGACTTGGAAGGCAGTGCTGTGCTGCAGCATTGAGAGACAGAAGTATGGTAGAACCCATGGTAGGATCTGACATCATTTTTGAAGCTGCTACTGTATGTGTGAATTGACTGCACTCTATGACATCCCATGACTGTTGACCTTATAGACTTGGGGAGGTCTGGTTTTAAAATCTGAATTTGTGAATTTTAGAGGTGTAATTTTAACTATGGGGCAGATTTACTAAGGGTCGAATTTCAAGGGTTAAAAAAACCCTCGAATTCGACCCTCGAAGTAAAATCCTTTCTATTTGAATATAGAATTCGAAGGATTTTAGCGCAAAGGTTAGCTCGAAAGATCGAATAAAAATCATTCAATCGAACGATAAAACCCTTTGAATCAAATGATTCGAACGATTTTAAGCGATCGATCGAAGGATTTCTATTTGATCAAAAAAACTTAGAAAAGTGCTGTGGAAGGTCCCCATAGGCTAACATTGCACTTCGGTAGCTTTAATTTGGTGAAGTATGGTGAAGTCGAAGTTGTTTTTTAAAGAGACAGTACTTCGATAATCGAATGGTCGACCGATTTTTAATTTGAATCGTTTGAATGATACGATTCGATCGAATTTGACCGATTCGATGGTCGAAGTACCCAAAAAAATACTTCGAAATTAGAATATTTTTGTATTCGAACTATTCACTCGAGCTTAGGAAATCTGCCCCTATGTATTTACAAACAAAAAAAACCCAAAAAACTGTAATTGAAAAAAAAAAATCCCACGAAAGCTTTTAGATGTCAATGTTTTGAATTTGAGCTCTTTCAATTTTTCTGCATTTAATAATTAAGCAAAACATAAATTCAAAGAATTTTTATAAATCAGCCCCACAATAAATGAACAAGGTAACCCTATGCAAATGTGTTTAAACTTGTGGTTAAATTTGAAAATGTGGATAATAAGATATGGCCTTAAATGAACTCAAAATCCGTCTTCTTATGGTAATCTGAGAAATGCAAATTTATGTAAATCTTCAACACATATTTGGGTTGCTGATTATTTTCCAGTTAGAGTTATTAAGAAAAAACAGGCATTTTCTTCTCTTAGGATAGAATGAACAATAACTAAACAACATAAAAATAAATAAAGTCATATATAATCTCTAATATTTAATATGTAAGATGGTTTGGACAGGGCCCCAGGTCATGGTAATCTTCTTTCAATATTAATTGGTTTTATTATTTATTTTGATGTTCTAGGGCAGTGATCCCCAACCAGTGGCTAACGAGTAACATGTTGCTCACCAACCCCCTTGGTTGTTAGTCCCAGTGACCTCAATGCAGGGGCTTAATTTTAATTCCAGGCTTGGAAGTAAAACCAGGTATACTGCCAAACAAAGCCTCTCATAGGCTGCCAGGCCCATTATTTGGCACATCTAGGGCTACATATAGTGATGGGCGAATTTATTCGACAGGAGCGAATTTGTGCGATTAGCCGCCAGCGAATAAATTCGCCAAACGGCCGCGGAAATTCGCCAGTGTCAAAAACAAATGTCGCCGGCATCCAAAAAAACGGAAAAAAAACTGTGCAAATTTGCCCATCACTAGCTACATATTATTTAATGATATCACTGATGCCAGCACTCACGTTTAGTAGAACATGCAAATCCTGGATGCAGTCTAGCCTTTGCTTCTACATTTAATGGGCCTGTTATGAATGCAGCTGCAAGTGCAGTTGTTTGGATGTAAATGTTGCACTTATTGGCAACATACAATAAAGTACTTGCTTCCAAATATGTTATGTAGAGTTGCACTAGTCATCACTGTGACCATCCTGCCCCTTGTACTGAATCGTGTGTAAGTGTGCCTATTGACTCTCAGAAATGCTGGTGCTTCTGCCACCCTGACCATTGCAATAATTACAGAAAACCCCAATGGGTTGCATCAATATCTGAGTAGGCTTGCTGTGCGGGAATTGTGATCATTCTAATGCATCAGATGCAGTTGCTGCATATATATCTCCCTGAAGCCCCCAATTGCATTGGAATTCAGGGGAAGGGGGAATTAATTGCGGTTTGTATCTGAAAAACACACTTTGCCTTGTGCACTTCATTTGTAAACGACCCTTATATTTATCCATTTACATGACCTTTTAAAATAGCTGGGCAATTTTAAAGGCATTTTTATGGAAGTGTTTTATTTATTTTAACACCAACGAAGCATCAGAGAAGAGCAGAAGAAGCAGGGAGAGGATCACTCCATGGTGCTCGCTAGAAGAACCCTGGGCCAGTGCGGTTTTCTGCTGATAGGAGTATCAGGTAAGTGAAAGTAGTCAGTTGGGGGTGCTTAACTTTTGGCACCCCAAATGTATAATGGTATTCCTTCTCCTTTAAACACATCAGCTGAGAAAGTTATACAGGTTATACCTGTGTAGAAACTGTTGTACTTTGTAACCTTTCGTAAGAACTTATGAATCTTACACAATTTTCCTGTCTCTCCAGGAAAGAAGCTAATTTTAACAGGTGCCTTCTTTGTAGTTTATATAACTATTGGCAATGTCAGTGTTTCTTAAATAAGCTTGTCATTTGTAAATGAAATATGATGTTTAACATACATTGTGAGGTGTCACTTTTTAAGCGTAGGATGATTTGCGAGCAAAAGAGTGTCTTTATATCCTACAATACACAGTGTTTCAGCACTAGATTTGGGCTCAGTTATGCACTAAATCCTAACTCTGATTCCAGTTCCATAAGTCAGTTCTGTTTTGTAAGCTCTTAATGATGTTTAGATATTTTTTATTTTTTTTTTAACTAATTTTATAATGAAGGAGCACTGATGAAGAGGGTTAATTGCAAGATGATACAGGCATTAAAGTCCCAGAGAAATAGACACAGAAATAAAGTTTTCTAATGATCATTTTAAACTGCATTCTGTCATGATTTTTATGGTATAGTTTTTATTTCTTAATTACACTGTTTTTTAGCTGTAATATTGGTGTGTAGGCACCATCTTAGGTTATTTTGCCTGATCATGTGCTTTCAGAAAGAGCCAGTGCTGCACTATGGAACTGCTTTCTGGCAGGCAGTTGTTTCTCCTACTCAGTGTAACTGATGGAGTCGCAGTGGGACATGGATTTTTACTATTAATCCTGTTCTTATATGAACCAGGGAGCTGGTATTTGGTTACCTTCTATAATTATAATGAAATAATTGAAATATTTTTTTAGATGATTCCTAACTAAGATATAATTAATCCTTATTGGAGGTGAAAAAATCCCACTGGGTTTATTTCATGTTTAAATGATTTTCAAGTAGACTAAGGGGCAGATTTAGCAAGGGTCGAATTGAAAAATCAAATTTTTAAATTCGAATTTCGAACAAATTTAAGGGGCATATTTATCAAGGGTCGACTTTCGAATTGAAAAAGCTTCGAAATTCAAAAAGACCAACTGAAATTAAGTCAAAGTTTTTTTTGGTCAAGTAGGTCTGATGGACTGCTGGGGGAGGAAGGGAGGTGGTGATAGCACTCTAACTTGCAGTGTAGCAGTAAAGAGTAACTGAAATTTATCAGAGCACACGTCACATGACTTGGGGCACCTGGTAAACTGAGTCTAGCCCCATGTCAGATTTCAAAACTAAATATCATAAAAAAAATCAGTTTGCTCTTTTGTAAAAATGGATTTCAGTGCAGAATTCGGCTGGAGCAGCACTATTAACTGATGCATTTGGAAAAAAAACATATTTTTCATCATGACAGTATCTTTTTGACTGATAAATATGGTGACTCACAAAATGTTTTTTCTTTATCACCAAAAGAAGTGTGTATTTAGAGAAGTTTTGGGATCTGAAGAGAGTTATATGTGGGTAAGAAAGTGTAGGTGTGAGGGAGTGGTGAGCCCATCGTACTTTACCTTGTACCCGCTAGTATTGCATTTTGAGTATCAAGGCCTAGGAAGCAAATGTTTACTGAATGAGCATGTTATTTAAAATAGATTTCAGGCAATGTTGGTAGTACACATGGATTGAATTTTCCTTCCAGAAATAAAACACAAAGAAAATGTCCATGCTTTAATAACCCAAACATATGTTATAAATACAAACTAAAAGTGACATTAAAGAACCACAAGAAGAAGCAAGCAGACAATTGTTGCCATAGTCACTTGCTAACACTATCGAGACCACTTTGGGTTCCATTTGGATTTTAACAGTCACCTGTCACTTTTCAGACCACAAAAAATAAACCAATAATTTGAGAGGTGAACTGTAGATGGTAGGTCCAGGAGCACATGCCCCAGATCTTAAGCATAAGGTGTAAACTAGTAAAAGTCATAAGAGAGGCACGAATCTGGACCAAAAACATTGACAGTAGAAGAAGCTAATCATTTAAAATAATTTCAATTTATTTTACATCTTTACAAATATAAAACAGCCTTATCTGTTTCATGCCATCCAGGGGCACTTAATAATAGGCTCATCAACAATACAGTACATAAACTTTTTAAAAGATTTCAAGCCAATCACATCAGATTAGATTCATTAATCAGAAACTCCTTGTCCAGAAAGCTCCAAATTATGGGACGGCCATCTCCCCAACTAATATTTTTTAAATGATCCGTAACTAAGATATAATTAATCCTTATTGGAGGCGAAAAAATCCCACTGGGTTTATTTCATGTTTAAATGAAGTAGACTAAGGGACAGATTTAGCAAGGGTCGAATTGAAAAATCAAATTTTTAAATTCGAATATCGAACTTATTTAAGGGGCATATTTATCAAGGGTTGACTTTCGAATTGAAAAAGCTTCGAAATTCAAAAAGACCAACTGAAATCAGTTGAAGTTTTTTTTGGTCGAATAGGTCAGCTTTTGATCGAGTAGGTCCATATTTGGCCAAATTCAAACCGCACAAATCGAAGTAATAGTGCATTTGATCGAATTCAATTCAAAGTTTTTCCCAAAAAAACTTTGATTTTTCAAAGTCCACCAATTGACTCCAAATAGGTCATAGGAGGTCCTCCATAGGCTAAAACAGCAATTTGGCAAGTTTTAGATGTCGAATGGTTGAATTCGAATTTTTAAAGAGACATTACATGATAAATTTCTATATTCAAATGTTTTAATTTTTTTCAAATTAAAATCGAATTTGGACTATTCCCTAGTCGAAGTACAAAAAAAAAATTGGTTGAAATTCAAATTTTTTTCATTTGATAAATCTGCCCCTTAAGGTGGCCATACACGGGCATATAAAGCTGCCGATATCGGTCATTTGGACCGATTTGACAGCTTATCTGCCCGTGTATGGGGGCTTCTGACAGGTCTTCCCGATCGATATCTGGCCACGATATCGATCGGGAAGGTTGGATTTTTAAACGACCGACCCGTCGGAGCCCCTTGGCGCATTGTAATTCGATCGTTCGGCCATACGGCCGAACGTTCGAATTACCCCCGATATAGCCATGCCGTTAGTGGCATATCGGGGAAAGATCCGCTTAATGTCAAACGAGCAGATCTTTGAGTCTATGGCCACCTTTAGTGTACTTCGACTAGGGAATAGTCCAAATTTGATTTGAATATGAAAAAAATTCAAAAATTTGAATCTCAAAATGTATCATGTACTGTCTCTTTAAAAATTTGACTTCCACTATTCGCCATCTAAAACCTGCTGAATTGCTGTTTTTGCCTATGGGGGACCTCCTAGACCTATTTGGAGTCATTTGGTGGACTTTTTTTTTTAAAAAAAAATACTTTGAATCTAGTTCGATCGAATACGATCCAAATTAGATTTGAACAAACTAGTACAGCCTATTCAATTTAATAAACTTCATTTAAAAAAAACTCCCATCACCTTGAAATTCGACCTTTGGTAAATCTGTCACTAATGGGTCCATTTCTTAAATCGCAAATATATCTGGTCAAGTTTTTAAAGGGGAAAACTTGAATTTTTCATGAAAAAAAACTCAAACTTTTCTTATACCCCAAAGCCGCTAAAAATCCGAAAACGAAAATACTCCATCTCACACTTGTCGAGATCATGTAGAAGTCGATGGCAGATGTCCCAGAAGTTGTTTCTTGACATAGTGACCCGTGCTAGTTTTCATCCAATAATCCGATAAAGTCGTGTTTTTGCTTAGACAATTTGATCAAGTCTAGTTATTCATCTTTTTTAAAGCACCTGACCACACTTATATTGTGGATCTTTTATGATTCCCATGGGCAGAGGTGGATGAGTACAACAGCAACACCAGAATGCCCCCATGCCTTTAGTGCTCATGCATGGAACCTTCAGCCTGGGAGAATGGCAGCAATGTGCATCTTATGCTGGATAGAAAATCTAGAAGAAGGTACACAGCACAGTGTCAGGGGACACAGGCCAGGGCCTGTCCTCATCTCTGCCATATAAATATGACTATAGCACTGCTGACCTCAGACTGCTAAATTTTTCTGGGCAGATTCAAGTTTGCTCCAAGACTGAACACAGAACTTCTACATGACCTCGACAAGTGTGAGATGGAGTATTATCGTATACCTGTAGCATTGAGCATACTTTTTTTAACCACTATTTTATCTAATGCTTATCTATACAAAGTGATTAAAATGCCATTAAAATAATGTGATTTCAATGAGATCTGAATACTCAATAACATTTCCATTACTGTTTTAACTACTTCAACATTTATACAACTTCACGTAAAACTGCTGGAACAGTTTGAAGATAATGGAAATCTATGAAGTTGGCCACAGTAGTAAACTCAACTTCAAAACTTTATGAAGAAAGCCCTATAAGAGAAAAAAAAGGAAAGAGACTTTGCTCTAATACAAAGCAGAAACTCGTATAATAGTTTAATATGCAGAAACTCAGTCTAAAGAAGAGAAATGGCAGTTATTAGAGAAGCATTAGCTGAAAGTTTCAAGATTTTTCAAATAAAGCTTCAAAGAGTAGAATTTATTAAGACAAAAGGAAAATTTAGAACAAAAGTACATAGCATCCATTGCAATAATTCACAATACTAGACTAAGAAATGTGACTTTATCGAATGAATACACAAGGCATATTTATTTAAGGCATAACGAGTACATCACAATGTTCTTTATATTTTTAATATTTAAAACTTCAACTGACCTTGAACAGAAAGTTGAATAGACAATAGAGTTGGGCAAATGAATTCTTATTTGCCATCACCTTTGAGATCATTTTGTGTTGAAAATTTTGGAAATCTGCCCTAAAATTTCACCATGCACTGGACTTCAGTGCATTTGGCACAAGAAAAAATGCTCAGTGACTCTAATGCATTTTGTGCAAGAAAAAACATTAGGGGGGTTATTTATCAAAGATCGACTTTTGTTTTGCATGAAAAATTTCAAGGTTAGTTATTTTTTCCAGGTTAAAAAAACTAAATTTTTTCGGAGATTTATTATACCCCAACCCTGGAAATAGCTTGAATCTGACAATACACCATCTAAAACCTGTCAAGGTCAATGGCAGAGGCCACTTGAACCATTTGAAGAAGTTAATAGCCTTCATGTTGTTCGATTTTTTTTCGGTGGGTTTTACTCGAAAACTCAATCAATTCCTGCGGAAAACTAGATAAATTCAAGTATTCGTGTTGTTAACCCCAAACTCCCTGATTCGAGTTTTTCCATTCAAGTTTTTTCTTAAAAAGGAAACTATTTGAGTTGTGAGTTTATACGAGGTTCTAAAAAATCCCCTTTGATAAATAACCCCCTTAGTGTCACATTTGGTGCAAAAAAGCAACCATTGACTCCAAAGCATTTGGCAAATTGTCACAAAGCAAAACAGGGCAGTTTCGCTAATTATTTCACTCATATTCACTAGTGCACTAGTCTGTAATAATTATAAGAAAAAAATATCACAAAATTGTACTTATTCTATGTTACACTTTATAAGTCATTGTGTACAGACATGGGATCCCTTATCCAGAAACCTATTATCTGGAAAGCCCCAAATTATGGAATGGTTGTCCCTTAGGGTCCATTACAATCAAATAATTCCAATTTTTGAAAAACAATTTCCTTTTTTTCTGTAACAATAAAACAGTAGCTTGTAATTGATTGTAACTAAGAAGCATGAATCCATATTGGTGGCAAAACAATCCCATTGGGTTTATTTAATGTTTAAATCATTTTTAGCAGACTTAAGGTATGGTGATCCAAATGAGTGAAATACCTCTTATCTGGAAAACTCCAGGTCTCAAGCATTCTGGATAACAGATTCCATCTGTATTTATAAAGTTGTGTGTGTGTGTGTGTGTGTGTGTGTGTGTGTGTGTGTGTGTGTGTGTGTGTGTGTGTGTGTGTGTGTGTGTGTGTGTGTGTGTGTGTGTGTGTGTGTGTGTGTGTGTGTGTGTGTGTGTGTGTGTGTGTGTGTGTGTGTGTGTGTGTGTGTGTGTGTGTGTGTGTGTGTGTGTGTGTGTAGTTAATTGTAGAACCAACCATGATGATGTTATTCAAATGTAAAGCTTTTGTCATATACCTGTGTTATACATTATTGTTGCACCAGATACTGCAAGCATTGTTTTTTCCCCAACAAATTTCACAAAGTCCAGATTTAAAATGTATGTGTAATATACTGGTATAATGGTATTTCTATCTACATTACTACTATCATTTCATTTGTTCAGTGCTGTACATGAGGGTAGTTAAAGGAGACATTTTGTGTAAAAAATAAGAATGTACCAGTGCATTATACTCATTTAGATATAGAGAATTGTGCTTAAAAACGTAGTGTTTCAGGCTGATTTATTGAATATTTCTGCAAAAACCCTAATAATCCCTCCCTTCCCTTCCACTTCCTGCTCCCTGAATTCCCAGGCTGTGCAGGAGAGCTGGGAGCACTCAGCTCACTGCACTGTAGGACAGGAACCAATCAGCAACTAGCAGGACCTGATAGGGAAATTAATCCTGTCTGTGCTTGTGTGATTGCAGGGCTGTGATTGGTTGTCCCCCTCCTACACAGACAGGGACCAGAGAACATCTATAGGGAGCTCCAATAAAGGGGCTATTTTTAAAGATAATATTAATTTTTAGCACCATGTATAAGCAACACCATATCTTTATTATAATTGCCTACACAATTAGGGTTTTTTTCATTTATCTTATATGTCTCCTTTAACAACAACATACATCATTTATGAAGTTTTATGAATAATTACACAATTGTTAATAAATTAAAACTCCCCCATGTTCTATTCATTCCTATGGGATTTTTAGAACTGATTTATCAATTGTGAGTTCTAACGTTTACCCATTGATAAATACAATTCTAAAAATCCCATAGGAATAAATAGAACATGGGTGAGTTTTTTATTTATTACAATCTCAACTCACATTTTGATAGATTTGCCCCTTGGTGTTATTCTATGTATTTTGTATATAATCGTCAACCTATTTACAGCAACTTTTCACAGTTTTTTAGTCTTCATTCCACTTGGTCCCATAATACATTACTGCATGAGTTGTATAATTGTTAATATATATATATATATATATATATAATAGTTGTGTATTGATCAGCATTTATTCTTCATTCCACTTGGTCCCATAATATATTACTGCACGAGTTGTATAATTGTTAATATATTTATATATATATTATAATATATATATATATATATATATATATATATATATATATATATATATATATATATATATATATAAATCATATGTAAAATAATTCACTTCAAACATCAATCATTTATCTAAGGAGGAGAATGACAGAGGAAAAATAGAAATCCATTGTGAGGTCTGAAATCAGTTACTCCCAACGCAAATCCGCCCTGTAAATCAGCAGTACAACGAGAGTGTTTACTTTTTACACGTTGGAACAAAAGTTAACATTATTAAGATGATTTTCATTGTGCCTGGCACTCAGGATGTCAGAAACAAAATAAATCTGAAAGAGAATTACAGCATACATGCAAAATAGCACTTCTGTGGAGTATAAGTGCAGTTCGATATATTACCTCTGATATTTATGATATTTTATTATGCAGCTGAAATTAAGAAATCTGTTATAAAAAATGATTCAGCTATTCCTGCAATTTATGCACTGTTTCTACAGCATCTGCATTTGACACATGAGTTTGTTAAATAATTTTGCATGAATTAAAATTTAAAGTAGCGCGATATATTAAGGGAGGCTCAAAATATAGAATCTGCAGCTATAATAATTAATGTCTGCGGTTCTTGTAAACTTAGCTTATAAAAACAGGGATTAAAAAAAACGGAATCCTTTCAATAAACAGACGCACAGATTTGCGCACAGATTTGATTGCATTGATTTATTTGGGGTCCTTTGAATATGGCATATTTGTGATGACAGACTACAAATGTAAATAGCAGCTAAATCTGGATTCAGGCAAAGCCTAAAATTATTTATGAGATCTAAAATGAAAGCATAAACAGAGAAAGGTTTCTGTAAACACACGGCATGTACAGGGACGAAAGAAAGATGTTCTTAGCTACCGTTCTGTAAATGGACTTGTTTTATAGTGTTACAATCTTATTACTGAAGATATGAACCAGACTTTATGTCTCGACAAGGGGAACGTCAGCATTTTAACCACATGATGTGATGTCTCCGAGTGTACTTTTCCTTTCCTGTAAAATATGCTGCACATTGTGTCTGTGCCACTCTAATCTCAAACTTTTCATAACTAATAAAATTATGAATGTTCCGAGGACCTGGCGAACTGTTGGAGTTAAAAAGCAAAACCTGTAATTCTTTTGTTACGGGTCTTTCTGAATATAATTTAACAGGGGATTAAAAAATAAATAATTTCAACTGTTTCTGGAATTTTTAGCTGGAGGTAAAGGGTTTTTCAATTTCTAAGGGGTTTTGTTTGTTCCATTTATAAATACAATTTAAAAGTAATATTTTAGCAGACAGAAAAAAAGCAGATATTTTTCACGCAAGATTTTGTTCTTAATCTCAATTTCATAGAAATATTTATGTTTTATGTGTTGAATTTTTCAAATTCACACAAGTCTATGTTAGTAAAGTTACCGTTGAGTGCAGAAAATAAATGTTACTTATAGAAAAGCCCTATTAGTGATTTTCTTTAACTAGACACCAAGTAATGGATTAGCGAAGAATTTGCAGCCTTCTTTAGAGCATATAGAAAGATTCTATTACAATTTCTTATTTCTTAAAGTACTTTTGCCGAAAATACCTTGCAAGGCTGGATAGATCTCATTTCTATATGCCTTAACAAGAGCTCCAGCATGTGTTGTGCTTTCTTAAGCTGGTTTGATTTATCAGTGATTTCTTAGTCTTCTTGGTCGAAGAAAAATAGTAAGTCATTTTCAGAGAAACAGTTTTATAGTTTTTTTTTTTTTTGGGGGGGGAAGCTTCATGAATTTTCATGAAATAGCAACAGTGACCCCTAGTGTGTCTTTATACCTATAATTTGTTTGCTTATACTGTTCCTAACCTTTAGGGCATCATTTAACCTTAAGATCCAGTTGTAATTTTCTTATTGACTCCCCAAAAGGCAACAGCTCTCTCATGACATTCTTTCTTGATGATTTATGGGGCTGTAATTATATTTTTATTAATGACAGCAATTATAGCTTATAAAGCTGTCTACTTAGAAAACACATACCTTGCAAACAGGCCTACTTTTAAATTGCAGCTGGGATTTAAAGCAGTGGTAAATCATATGCTGTATACAGTTTTTTCTGAAAAATGGATACACGTGTAGAGTCTACATTTACCAACTAATCACAATATGTAATAAATGGCACTGTAAAAGTCACTGCTTGCTTACTAAACTGAAAGCAGATGTCCTGGCAACTTTCTATCAATGTTCCCTCTAATTTCTTATTGGCTGTTATATAAAAATATTCCACTACTAATTTGCAGATACATGCCTTATCATCAAACTGGAATTTCATGAATAAAAAATATGGACTTACCCCATACCCATCTCCTCTCATGCCAATGGTTCACAACCTAAGCTTTCCCCCCAGTATAAAGGATATCTTGATTATCTGGATTATCTTCATCTTTTGGAATCCCTCAGCTTCAGTTACGCCATGCATTACCAACTGGTAACAAAGACCCAGAAATTCTACAAAACAAACAACACTGGACTACCATGGATAAATGGAGATATATGCGAATAACTCACTACTTTTCCACAGATAAATCCTTAGCAAAAGCAAGTAGAATGCTCACTGAATTTGAATGAGTATGTGGACACCTTTACATAATATAACACTCTTGTATAAACTATTAATAGAAAAAAAAATATACAAAACCACCAAGCTATATTAATTCATGGGAAACTGAACTCTCAATGCATATAGAAGACGGAGAATGGGAAAACATTTTCAAACTTAATGCTAAATGTTCTATAAGCAAATCCCAAGGAAGTTCCTATAAATTATTGGCCAGATGGTATAGGACCCCAGAGAAAATATATAAAATGAGATTGATACCTTATAATCTATGTTGGAGATGTAAGAGTGCTTTGGGAACATTTACACCTATTTGGTATGTGTTACATACATTCTGGGAGACAATAGGTAAAATGAAGTACTGAGATTACCTGCAACCAGTTAGTTTTATCACCACAGTTAATATTCTTATTATACTCCCCATGTGAGGAAGTTTGTATTAAACAAACCCTTCTCCTCACACTATTGATAGCAGCACACTCTCTAATACCAAAACATTGGAGACACAGGAACCCCCCATCTGTAGCAGAATGGCAGAATGGCGAGCTACAGTAAACAACATATATCACATGGAAGATTTCACAGCTTTTTTACATCATACACATTATACAGTACATCTTTTATATCTACCTGGATACCTTGGGTCTCATTAATGGGCAGCTGGAATATATATCATCAATGTAATGGTGTAGTTACTATGGAAAGACAACCTCCCATGGGGCAAATTCCCTAAAGGGCGAAGTGACTAATGTGACGTCATTTTGTAACTACACAGATTCCCTAACGTCACAGGCGTCACTTCGCTAGTGAAGGAGATAGACACTATTGTTGCTTCACACTCTAACGCCAGCTGAATTTTGGCTCTGGCGAATGGACTTAACTCCGCAAATTCACTAAGATGAGGATTTTACTGAATGTTACCTCTTGCGCCAGACTTGCCTTCGCCACCTCAGACCAGGTGAAGGGGTAACCGGGTTCCCCCCTACATTTCCTAACATATGACACATAAACTATACAGTGGGATCATGTGTAGGGCAATATAACAACTCTATTTTATTTTATTAAGGTTCCCTGGGCTTGTGTAGTGTAATGTATTTGCTGCAACATGTACTTCCATTCAACTTTCACTTCCCGCTGTATACAGATTAGTCAACGCAAGCGCAACTTTGCCAGCGTTCGTTGCCCTGGACGCAACTTTGCATCTTAGGGAATTAGTGTTGTCCTGGCGAAGTGTTGCAAAGTGGGTGAAGCGGCTGGTAGCGAATTTGCGCCGCTTAGGGAATTTGCCCCATAGACTCAATTTTTAATCAACTAATTCAGATTTCTAAAAATAATTTCCTTTTCACCTGTAAAAAAAAACAGTAGCTTGTACTTGATGGTGGCTAAGCTGCATGAATCCATATTGTCCAAAACAATTCTATTAGGTTTTATTAATATTTAAATTATTTTTTAGTGAGTATCCAACTTACCAAAAGTATGAAAACTTATGAAAAGATTCCTTATACGGAAAACCCCAGGCCCCAAGCTTTCTGGATAATCAATCCTGTACCAGTATTCTGTTACTTACTAAGGTTAAGGTATGTGGTTGTTTGTATTAACCTCAGGTCTTTTCAGGGTTGGCTTTGCTTTTTTTATTTTTTTATGCATTTTTCATATTTATTTAAAGTGAAATTTAAGCTCATCAGTCTTCAAAAAGAAAGCATTTACCTGAATTATATTCATTTATTGTAAAGCATAGTTCTGTATATTTTATTCTAACTATCTCATTAGGTTGCTTGCCTTGTAGGGTAATGTCATACATAGTGATTGGACTGAGATTTGTATCTGCTGATCTTCTCTGTGACAAAATGCAGAGGATTGTTAACATAAATTAAATCTATTTGGATAATTATGTACCCTGTGTTTTACATCTTTAATTTAGTTTAGTCGGTATTAATATCTCTGCCTATCAGCTTAAACCTGGGACCAGGAGAGGCACTTACCTTGAGTTGCTTTTGTCAATATTTTTCTTCCAGAATATTTGTGCCAAGGACCCTTATTTATTGTATTTCCCTTTTGCTTGTCAAATGGTAGCAGAGCTATTAAGATATGGCAGCAGAGCTAATAGGATATAATAGAAATTGGAGCAGAGCTAGTGAAACAGGCAGGACCATTGTGAAGGCAGGACCAGCTAGAAGGCACAGTTAGAGTCATCCAGTGAAATGAAACTGTTTAATAATGTACCTGATATATATGCCCTGAAGTCACACTGACAAGTTTAGCCTAAGATGCTGGATGCAATTTACAGAGACACTGGACACAAGAGCACTAAGGGATGTAAAACCATACCCTTTAGTTATCACTCAAAGAGCACTTGCATCTGGGGTCTGGCTGTGCCAGCATATGGTATGGGGTGCTGCATTGATGGGTGCAAGGCAGCCGTGTATTTACCACATGCCATAGGACTTGCAAGTTATGGGAAGGGTAGGGGGCGTTTATAAGCCTTTGTCATTCAGACCAGGGGGCTGCAAGGTGTTGGGAAGACCTGTACATATGCTTTATTTACCAGTAGGTCTTTCCAGCTGACACAAGGTCACCCATTCCGATTAGAAGAAAAGAGGTTCCGCCTAAATATTCGGAAGGGTTTTTTTTCCAGTGAGAGCTGTGAAGATGTGGAATTTTCTCCCTGAATCAGTTGATAGCTTAGATAGCGGGTGGCTTTTTAGCAAGTGAGGGAATACAGGGTTATGGAAGATAGCTCATAGTACAAGTTGATCCAGGGACTAGTCCGATCGTCATCTTGGAGTCTTTTTTTTGCATTTCTCTGGATCAACTAGCAGTTAGGCAGGTTAAAATAGAGTTAAAAGGTTGAACTTAATGGACGTATGTATTTTATCAACCTAACTTATTATGTTTCTATGTTACTAAATCACCTGTGTATACCAGGCATTAATGGGCAGATTTATCAAAAATTTAGTTGGCGGGGGTTTGTTTGTTTTTTGATTTGAGAAAAACATACAAATAGTCAGGATTTATTAAAGGAAAACAATGTAAAGAGTCGCCAGAAAAAGCTTCGCAAATAAAAGCTGACAAGGATGTATAGAAGTCAATTGGAATATACCTTAACAACTTATTTTTATAATATTTATTTTACCAGTTTACTAAAGCATTTGAGTTTTTTAGCCTCTTTAAACATTGAACAATGTGATTCTCACTGGTGTGCAACATTTTACCACAAAAACATGCAAAATCAACTATTTGCTTCAAGTTTGTTCTTAAATAAGCTAGCATTAAAAATGTGAAAAGTCTTGCGTTTTAAACATGTTTTTTTCTCAGTTGTTTTTTTTCTCTTAAACTCCAATATTCATAAATTGGCCTCCCTGTATTCCTGGAATTTAGCAGTGCTTGATTGTGTACCCCTTTGTTTTATACTTTACAGATACATTTGAAACATTTTAGACTGGTGTGTAGTGATTAAAGTAAAGAATCTTTTGATTTTTTTCAGAACATGAAAATATGGTTTGTTAGGTACTACAGCCTAACTTAGGGGGAGATTTATCAATGTTTGAGTTTAGGTTTTTTTCAGGATTAAAATTTTTTTTAGCTACAACTCTGGAAGTCTAATTAAGCTTAAGAAACTTCTACGTACAATGTTTAAGAGCAAAAATTTGAAAGCTTGAATGTTAAACTTCGTAATCTAAAACCTGCTGAGTTCATATACAAGTTGATGAGAACAATTAAAGGATTTTTTTCAATGCAAGTTTTTACATTTTTTGACCCATTGCAAATGCTAGAGTAGAAATTCAAGGTATTCAAGTTTGTTTTATGATTTTTTTCAGGCAAATGTTTTGTATTTGGATTTTTTAATAAATAAGCAAATATTACATTTATAAAAAAAAAAATAGAAGAAACCCTCTAACATACACAAATTTGAATTTTGCATGCATGCACTTTTTTTTCCAAATGTTATAGTGCAACGTGAGATCAATACATTCTAATAATAATTCTAGTACTATAACATTTTGTAAATATAATGCCTAACACAGCTTTAGTCCAAAATGTTTGAAAATATCCATTTTTACAATTTCTTGAACTTATCTTTTCAGATCTGATTAATATGGAAAATTTACATTGCTTTTAGTAGACCAGCAATTCTCAACATTTCCATAATGGTACAATAGGATTTTTGTTTTTAGGAGAATTTGTCAACAGCCAAACTATTCTGTCAGATTTTTTTCTCAAGTATGTTGGTGCTAGAGAATTAAAAACCAAGTCAGTTCTGACATTTTTTCAAAAATGTTACACTTAATTAAATGGCGTATTTTTTAAACTGTTATTTTTGTGGGCACATTAATGCTATTCATCACTATCTATAAAAATGAAGAAATAGACGTTTCTTACTGAAATACTAATGTTAGACTTAAAATATTAGAATATTCACTATTAAGTAAAGTGGTTCTTCTCTTATTTCATCTTTTAGTTGCTCCTAAACTATTAGGTGTGACATTTATTTTACATTGAACATCACTTATATTCACAATTTCATGTAATTTGGTTTTTCCACTGCTTGTCTTGCCTGAGGTACAGCTAACATTCTCTATAGCCATATATTGTTCATAACTGGCACTAGTCCATCATGAATCATCTTCATCACAAGTGAAATGAAGATGTAAGCAGGCCTGAGAAGCAGGAAGGCACTTGCCATCTGGTTTGGTCTTATTATCATGAATGCACACAGTAGGGCATGGATATTTCTACACTCATCTGCAGGTGCTATGTAACATCATTCAACACTAAACCAACAGTGCACTATCTATGGTGACAGGGTCACCTGACTAATTTGACTCTACACTATAGTTTCTGCTCTTGTGAGAAAAAGCAGTGCTAGAAGATGTTTAGTTTATAATATTTAATATTTATAGATTGTAATGTATTATTCTGTGCATTAATGTGTATATGAATATGTGTGTACTGGAAATCATATATATTTGCTTCTAACCTAACAACTACTAAATGCGGGTTATGATTGACATAGGGACATGGAAATCCTAAAAAGTTGCTGGATTCTTTTAGGTGATACTTGCAGGAAAAAGAGTATCCAAGAAGCACCTGACTCTACCTGTTAATGATTATTATAGGCCAGAGCTCTCCTCTTGCTTGTTATGCTGGTTAAGATTTCGACACAAAATGGGAATGAACAGTTATGATCTTCACAATGGCAAATAAAAGCCAGTATGTAGACAAGTAACTGTAACAGGAAGGAGTGTGGTAGTAAAAGACAGAACTTTGTCCAGTAATTGGTCTTGTGACCTATTATTATTATTAACATGCATTTTTAGAGCGCCAACATACCTAACATATATGCGTGTCCTTGGTTTGTTTGTGTACACAGTGTGATAGTATGATAGCAAGGAGCAGCCCATATTTAGGATTACCCAATAGCACATAGTACTAAAACAGTACATTTTTATTAAAAATTTTGATTTAGATGAAGCATGGTTTTACAGCTGTTTTTATCTGATATATTTTTTATAGAGACCTACATATTCAAGTTTTTTTCTTTAAATAAAACTCAGAGATAATGCACATATAGTGATCTCATAGCCACAGCTTGTCTTGTTTGGCTGAGCATGTGAATGTCATTTACATAGTATTGGGGAGAGAAGCTTCCAGTTGTTAGTATCAAATAACCAGCTCTAATTTATTATGTAATGGACATTTGCTATGTAGAAAAGGTCGATATTCAAACATGTAGACTGATGATAACAAACAAAATAACTTGCAGTTCAATGATTCAATTGGGGAATTAATTAAAATTTTAAATGAGTAATGTTTTTGCACTATTACACAAGTCTCACATCAATTGGTCTTATAATGGACCTTTTCTTCCAAAAAAATCAGGCAATTGGAGAGTTGAGAAGAGAATTGCAAGGTGCTAAGAAGGCCTGCACTTAATACTTGTTTAAGGTAGACATTAAGGGGGTTATTTACTAAGCCTTGATTTTTTTTCTGGTCGAAGTTTTTGGGCAAAAACTCAAATTTAGAGGGAAAAAACTTGGATTTTTCAAGATTTATTATACACCGAAGCTGCTCAGTATCCGAAAATCCGCCATGTCAAATGTCATGTAGAAGTCAATGGCAGATGTCCCTTTTTACATTTTGAAGATATTGGGATCTGCGCTGGGTTTCATCCCCTCCTTATTATGATTTATAACTTGTTTTTTATGTTGAGACTTTGGGCCAGATTCAATTCAGTGAGGAAAAAGGGTTACCATTGAAAAGTCATGGACGAGATTCAATTTGCAGAGATGCAATTGAGTTCAGAAAAACTTATCTCACTATTTATTACATGAAAACTCTATTGAAGTCTATGGGAAAAAAATGGAACTGAATTAGGAGAAAGTTTTTTTTCTCCTCAAATTGAATTTCACCCATGAGTTTTCTAACTGAATTGAATCTGTCCCTTTAGGTGCTTAAGGTTCTTCAGTTTTGATCTCTCTCCTTACATAGTACTCAACACAACAGTAGGACTGGTTGGTTCAGTATTTGGTTAACATTCTTTGGGACTCTTTCTGGTTTGTAATCTTTTGCAATTCATTTCTGTTTTTGTCTGTAAGAAAGGCTGCCAGAAAGTTAGAGAAACACTCCTACTCACCACTTCTACACTCATATTTTCCAGTTGTACAGTTTTAGGTGTTTGTAAAGTTGTTGTGTGCCAAGGCTCTGAATTTTGTCACTTCGCAAGCAGAAACGAAGGGTATCAGGCTGCAACAATATCAATTTTTTATCAGATCTTTGTTCAGCCTGAGTTTTTAGCTTTTCTTAATGATGCACTTTACCAGGCAGCTTTTTCATACATCATTAAACAGAAGCTAGAGTACATGAGCCTTGTTTCTGATTTACTGTAGACAGTAATGTTTAAGATCACATTAAACACCACACATGCTCTCAGCTATTTGAGCAACATCATAGTAATGAACAGTCAATAGTCACTCTAAATTAGTACCCTTTCAAGGCTTTTATTACTGAATCAAATAAGTATCCTTTGTACTCCCAATGATGGAAGTCTTAGGGGGTTATTTACTAAACCACAAATTTATCTCATAATTAAATTATAAAAAGCTTGACCAAACTCCCATGCTCGAATTTGCCTTATGTATTGATAAAATAACTTGAATAAATTGGATCTGGAAAAATCCATTAATTGAGCGAAAACCGTGCCTTTCTTGTCACAAAATTTGTTAGGTTTTTGCCCGAAAACCACTAAAAAATATCATATTATCAGGCTAAACCCAGCACAAACCACAATAACTTCCAATTGGTATAGGTCTGAGATGGCAGATTTTCAGATTCTGCCTTTTTGCGACATCAGGGTATAAATAAATGAAAAAAATGTAGGGTTTTTTCCACAAAAAAATTCACATTTTTTTTCCCAAAAAAGCCTGACCACCTAAATTGGTGGTTTAGTAAATAACCCCCTGGATGTCAACTAATACATTTAGGCTCTAATCTAAATTTCAAAGAATTTTTTTTATTAACAATTGACTCCAGAAATGAACTGTAGGAATTATAAAATATCCTTTAAAACTATGAGTGCTTTTAACCTAGCAAATTGTAAATATTAGAAGAAAAATATTTTTCTTTTACATTTTAAAACATTTACATAGAAAATGGAAGTGATTTGACAAAAATACTATTAAAGGTTCAGTATATTCACTTGATTCACTTTGTTGATTTATCAATTTTTAGTTTGAGTTTATTTGAAATTCAAAATTTTTCTCAAAAATTCAAGTTTTGAAAATATTAAAAATGGCAAATTTTTGGCTGTAAATATATTAAACTAATGGAAAATTTCAGTTAATTTGCCCCTTGGTCTTCAATTTTGATGATTTGTCATTATTTTGAAAAGCATTACAATTTCTCTTAACTATACCTATAATTTTGCTTATCTTTGCTTATTTATAATCTAAGGTTTGCAGAGCACAATAAACTGGGTAGGGCATTAAAGATGATAAACACACCAGGCATGATTATAATACACTGCAATAAATTACACAAATATATGCTAAAGAAGAACCCAATAAGCAACAACACTAAAGGGGTAATTTAACAAGCTCCGAAAATCCCAGAAATCTGAAAAATTTGTGATTTTTTTTGTGTTATAATAGGCTTTTAAAAAAAAATCACGATTTTTTCTGAATTTATTAAACCCTGAGGGCTAAAAAGCCCGAATATACAAACACGGCATCTCAAACCTTTCGAGGTTGCATAAAAGTTAATGGGAACAGTCCCATTGATTTTTGGTTGTGTTGGGGGTTTCGGGCAATTTCACAATGTATTCTGAGCTTTTGGGTGAAAACTCAGAAAAAATTTTTTGGGGAAAATTCATGAAAAAATCGTGAAAATCTGAGCCTTTCCCGCAAAGGTAATTTTCGGGAAAATGTATAATAAATAAATGTTAAAAACCTGAGCTGCTTAGATCGGAGTTTGTAGCAGCCGATATTGAGATAAATTCGGACCCTGATAAATAACCCCCTAAACATAGCAAGAAAATATACCTTTAGGCTAAGGGGCAGATTTATTAAGGATTAAGTTGTGTTTTCCAAGAAAAATATGAGTTTTCGAGGTTATTATTGTGTCACAAATCAATTTTTCGGGTTAAAAAAAAACTAAAATTTTTTGGGATTTGTTATACTCCGACCCTGGAAAAAGCTTGAATCTGAAAATACCCCATCTAACCTATCAAGGAGAAGTCAATGGCATAGGTCATAAACAAAACTCGAATATATCTTATATTTTTATTAAACCAAGCTCTAACAAACTTCCATCCACAATTTTATCTTATTTATCAATAAAATAACTCGAAAAAGTTTGGGTCAGTAAAAGATTTTATAAAATCGAGCAAAAACTCGAATAATATAAATTTTTTGGATTAGACACCCGATTCACTTGATTTTTTCGCGTTATTGCCCGAAAATCCCACTTTTTTGGATTAACCGAAGACTGAGCGCAGATCACAATATTTTCAAATTGTAAAAGGAACATCTGCCATTAATTTTTGCATGACCTTGGCTCGGATTCGGACTTTTAGCAGCTTTGGGGTATATTAACTCTTGAAAAATTAAAAACATTTTTCCTCTAAAAATTTAAATTTTTGCTAAAAAAAACCTGTTTGTTGTTGATGTCCCCTTTTGTTATCTGTATATAGAGACTGTGTCTTAAATATCACCACCTGCAAAGTATGTTTTCCTTGCTGTTTATTTCTATGTGGCGCTACTCTTTGAGACTGGTTATAACTATGAGCCTTGTCGTGGGGCTTTTCAAAACCTACAAATAGGATCTGAAAATGAACCCACACTTTTATTTTTATTAACAGTAGCATGCCATTTGCTTAAAAGAAAACTTTTCAATTTATCAAGCATCATTTTGAATGTTAAAAGAGAAAAATGAGGATATACATGTCTTCTGCTATGAGCTAAAAATAGAAGGCAACTAATCACTTGGCATCCATTTCTGGACATTGATTATTGTATATAACTGAATGAGAAGTATTAAGATTAAATAATCCATTAGTAACATATATTTAAAGTAAATATTTTTTAAGAAACAGGATAATATAGGCTAAATACAGTATATGGCACCTTCTCTGGTGCCTACTGTATGTACACATAGATCAAATTGGTGAATTTTGGATCGTTCCCGGTAGGTTGATAATTTTATGCATTCATACAACCGAATGTCCGTTATATTTACACATTTTACAGCTCTAGCTCTAGCATTACATACCATTGGTATAGGTCCATGGATGCAACTTTTTTCATTTGATGTTTCCCTATATTTTTGCAGTTATCAGAAGACCAGCTCCATAAGGACCATTATATACTGGCAACACATGACTGACTTCCTGGGTAAGTGACTCCATTGTCTGATGGGCTCATTAGTCAAATATATTATAATTCAACCACACTTGTTTATCTCCAAATTACATTAATTCAAACAGTTCACTGACAGTCTAGATGGTCATCTTCTTCATGTAACTATGAGTCAACCATAAGTTGACTCATAGTCTTGAGGTTCTAAGCTAACGTGATTTACAATTTTGGTTGGCCAGTTCTGAACCATTGTTTTATTGGCAAAGGTATTTCTTTAGGGGACCATTATAGATAATAACCAAGCATGAATAGTGGTGATGCAGGTGTGGCTGTCCCAACAGGGAACCATTAATCACATGATTTTATCAGTGAAATCAGGCCTCCAAAGCAGGCTTATGCCATTCAACACACCCAAGCATAGACCCCCTTCATCACGCAGTTTTCAGTAATGAGAACTCTAGAATGACCATATACACATAGCATTTAACTTGTCTTACATAATTTAGCATCCAAGCAATTTATTTCCTCAGCAAATTCTCAAAGCTTGGCAATAATTCTTATACAGTTTTCCATTCTCTCATGTATTTGCAAACTGATTACTGAATGAATGTTTAGACATTAGTGATGGGCGAATAAATTCAGCAGACACAAATTTGCAAAGAATTTCTGCGTTTTGCAGCAAGTGAATACATTTGCAAAACTGTGGCAACAATTCGCTGGCGAAAAATCCGCCTCGTAAAAAAAAAAATTGGCGTGCATCAAAATTGACATTAATGCATTTGGACCAAATTGACGCTCGTCAAAATAATTTTGACGCCCATTGACTTCAATGTGTTTCACAAACGCCACAGATTCACCCATCTTACCTTTCTCATAGATTTCTCATTTCACATTAATGATTATTTCTTGTTTGCTAGAAAACGAAATAATTTTAATTGCAATGTTCAAAAATTGTGAGTTTTTTTAACTCAAAATCTACAAAGTATTAATTCATTTTGACCCTTACGATATGCTAATACCTTATATTGCAAATATTGTCATTCTTACAATCTATTATTTGTTGTAGCTCCCACCCTTTCCAGGTGATCCCACTGGTAGCAATAAAAGGGCATCCATGTTTGGGAGTTTTAACCTTGAAAGCAGCAAGTAAGTTGCATTTAAAACTTAATCCCTGTGAAAAATGTATAATGAGGCAATAGAATTCTTAATGAATCAGATGAAAATTGAGCGTAGGACTGGCCAGATATGGGATGACTTTGACGTAGTTGGCAGCTTAAATATATTGCAATATATGGACAAACGATCCCTTAGTGCACAAAATGTCTCAATGTCTTAAATATATTGTTAATGGGGTTAGTGCAGAGGACTAGCACTGCATGTATGAGATACTATACAAATTAACTTACACATGAATGAAAAGAGAAATGGAATATCATATGGAATGCCATGTATTTCAGACTAGATCCAATCACATCTGATTAGAATGCTCTGCTTTGTTTATTTTGTTTATACTGTTTATACTGTGTATGTTGAAGTCAAATACTGAAATACAGTAAGGAAAGGTGAGGAGATATGAATGAATTGGCAAGTTTTTTGTAAATTATAATTACAAAACCATGGGGCCTATTTATCAACAGTCTCATTTTCGTGGTTTTTGAAACCACAACTGAATTCACCAACTTAAAACTATGAATGTCATGAGATTTATTTAAAAATCTGAACGGAAAATTGCTTTGAACTCTGTGCTAAAAAATATGAATACCTTGAAAACCTCTAAAATTGTGAGTTTTTTTTGTACAATTCCTTGGGGAAAAAAACAAAAACCTCTAAAAGTCCAAATTGATTTAAAGTGGTCCAAAAGGATCAGCACAGTTCCCATTGACCTTGACAACTTTTACCTGGCAAAGTTTTGTATTAGAGGTTTCATGGGTTTTACACTTAGAGGCATATTTATCAAAGGTTGAACTTTGAATTCTTGTTTCGAGTTTTTTTAACTCTAATAAATTTGAATATATTCTAAATTAGATTTGGAGGTTATTTAAGAAAAAAATTGAATATCTAAAACTCGAGTGAATATAACCGACCCAAAAACTGGAATTGAATTGGACTAATCTTGAATTGTGTTTTTCTCTGAAAAAAGCTTGAATGTCAGGAAAATAATAACATCTTCAAATTGGTCACTGGACCTCTCCCATTGACTTATATATGAACTCGGCAGGTTTAAGGTGTCGAATAATCAAATTAAATTATTCCCAGGGTATAGGTTTGATAAATCTCAAAATTCAAATTCTAATCAAGTTTAGATAATTTTAATTTGAGAGTTTTGAATTTGAATTTACTATTTGAACCTTAATAACTCTGCCCCTTAATAAATCTTTAATTTTTAGAGCTTTTTAAAGAAAATCAAATTAGAGATTTGTGGAAAAAATGTAATTCAATTGTTATTAAGTGGTTCCCCATGTTTTGGGTGCAATGGAGTAAAAGAAAATTAACATACAGCAGAACTAGCAAGGAAGAAGAATGCGAGCCTCCATGCGAGGAGAGCGTCAGGCTTCCCCGCCGCCCCCACTAGACCAGCAGGTATCGTTACACATACTCATCCAATCTGTTAGATCTAACACCATGCATTTGGTGAAGGAGTGCTTGAACTATAAGTTTGGATGTCTTCCAAAGATATTTTAAAATAAACTAATGTAATGTGCATGTTTTAAATGCTACCTGGTTAACACAGTAACCGCAGGTAATTCAGCTAATGAACAAAATCCCCCAGGCACATTAATCATTTCTGACAGTTGTTCCATTGTTAATATTTTTAATTAGCATACAAATATGCCAAATGACATAAATGAAAAGTTGTTGGGAGCCATACATCCTTTATGAATTGAGTTGCATACATGTAAATGTTTATTGTTCTTTTAGCATAGGTGGGAGGTCAGGAGACAGGGTGATGTCAGGAAATATAGACCTTTAATGAATCAGTGTATGTCCACAATCATTGTTCCTAAAGACATGTCTCTCTGTACCTAAAGAGAGAACATCCTGAGAACATGCAGGTACATGATATAATGCACCTGCATTGCAAAGCATCACATAACATACACAAGCTCAGATTCAGAGTATGGTTACCTCCATGAGGAGCGGGTGGGGATGGCCCTATAACTGGCACTAAGAACAGGGTTGGCCTGCCTGCCTTAATGCTGCAGTCTGTATTTTGTTCTGGCACTACATACTATACACCCCACAACCAGACCAGGGGAAGAAATGCTCCAAGAAGTAGCACTAATGGGCACTTCTTCCTCCATTCTTCTTTAATTACCCATTAGGTTTTGCAAACTTTCTAAATCAACGCAAATGCTATAAAACAGCTAACACTGAGATCAAATCCTCCTAGAAACCCGAGCTCACTTTCTCCCTACTCTTACAACTGGCTTACAAAGACTTAATTGCCTGCATTGTTTATAAAGCTTACCTGACAAGGCTCCTTATCAAGACCGACATATTGGCTGCTATGTCATTTTGCCCTTTATTTTTATAGGTTGCTGTCATATGTCATATTTATTTACAGATACAAATAATTATGTTATGTGCTACACAGACTTGTATGTGGTCAACATCCATTTATTGATCGCTCTGGAAAGGACAAGTAGCATTTAACAAGCTAGTTGGAATGGTGTTATTGTTTCAGAAGCACACAGTGCATTCTATCAACTTCATGGAGCAGAATAGGGCAGACAACACAAATGGTTAACGGCCTTATATAAGAAACAGTTATTCTCGTGCCTTATTTGTACAATATCACTGCCACTAGTACAATGCCAGTACACAAGTACAATATAATGCAAATCCTAATAAATATATCCAACTGCTCAGTTTAGTGTATACACATATATAGTCCTTTATACACATATTTGTACAAAGTAATTTTAAAGATTCCAGCCTTAGGAAGGTTTCATTTTTCCATTGAAGTCCACTTGATTTACAGTACGCAATATGTTACAGCTTCCTTATTTGCTCTTTTGGGACAGTTACTGACAGTAAATCTCTATTAAAATATTCTTCCATATGGTTGCATGAAAATTTTATTGCACTGAGCCTGGGGCTGAAGGTCACAGCTGAGTAGCTGCAGTTAAGTATTGCAGTCTATAGAGTCTGAGGTACATCTGCTCTGGGAGATGAAGAGAAATCTACATTTTACTGTCAATATCTGTACTTTAAATTGAACTACATTTGTATGCTACAAAAAAAAAAGTTTATATCAAGGCAAATAACATTGTTATTGGCTAGATTTATCATCGTGTGTGGATGCCGTTGAATTTAGCAATGGTTATTTGACCGTAAAATAAGATTGAAGCATAGGGTCACTTGAGAGCTTCCCTAATGTATTTTTCATTTATGAATCATAAAAAATTGATATTCTCTCATATGACCGGACAGTTGCTAACTTATATGATTTCTGACATGCTCTCCTTTGTTTCTCAAAGTGTTTTCTGGACAGCAAATCAGACATTTGTAAGTGATATGAGTTCCGTAGCTCTGTAATGCTGCAAGAGCAGCAAATACGAGAATTTTATGTAGTTTATGAATAATTAACTCATTGGTGCTAGAGGGGCTCACAGAACATTGCAGTTTAATGTTATACTATACCGGCTTTTCTGTTGATGGGACTGTTAAGGAAGAATTTCAATCACATGGCTACCTGAGGCCTTTTAAAGATCAAATGAATAAAGTATGTGGATTTTTTTTTTGGTCACTGTCTGAATCAGAAACAAAGAAAGAACCATACATGTGTAAATTTATGGGGTTTGTTTTGTAGTGTGGCAGCTTTATACAATAATGCCAGCAGTCAGTCCAAAACAGATTACTCCTTACTTACTATCCTAAGCAGGCAGATGCCTAAGCAATTGAAGAACTCTGAGGGGCTGATATATTAAGCCAAGACTTTTTTTTGGATCTGTATTATTGACCCCAAAACTACAAAAAAAAAAGTTGCAGGGAAAAAAACTCCAACAAAAACCTGTTGAAGTCATTGGCAGATGTCCCTTACTACAACTGGAAGATCTTTATTTATTCCTGGTTTTACAGGTTTTTGGGTATTTTTGACAATGGCTTTGGTGTGATAATACAAAATAAAAAAGTTGGAGTTCTTGTGACTTTCTGCATCTTTTCCCGTTTGTGCATTTTCAGTTAGGATTTTTTAATAAATACCATGATATTTGTGGTTTTAGAGAATGTGAGTTTAGATGTGGTTTCAAAAACTTCTAAAACCACTAAAATGAAGCTGTTGATAACTAGGCCTCCACAGAGGTGTGCAGACTCAACCATTGCCTGAAAGCAATTCAGACATATTATTACTTAGTAATAGTGATGGGCGAATTTGTCCCGTTTCACTTCGCCACGACTTTCGCGGGAAATTCGCGAAACTGGTGAAAAATTTGTGAAGCAGCGATCTTGACGCCGGCGTCAGCCTTGACGCCGGCGCCCATTAAGGTCAATGGGCGTCCGTTTATCAAAATTTTCACTACTTAGTAATATATTAATACATTAATTACATAAAAGTTTGCAGAACGTTCGTTTCTCCGAATCGTACTTTTTAGCACAAACAAATTCTTCATATACTTACTCAATCCACAATTTTTTCATAATTTAGCAAGTGTAAAAACCAGAAAATACACCATTACAAAAGTACGGCAAGTAAAAGCTGTAGAGGTCATGTAGAAATCAATAGAAGTTCCCTTTCTTTCATGGTTTTAGAGGTTTATGGAGATCAAAACGTTAATTGTTGTATAAATTTTTCGTTTGTTACTAAAAAATCGTGATTTAAGATTTTTTTCAACAGCTCTATTTATTTGTACTTTTTTTATTCAGATCTTTTAATAGCTTTCATGGCATTCGTGATTTTAGAGAAATAGAGTTTAATCGTGGTTTCAAAAAGCTCTAATACCACTAAAATTCGACCTTTAGTAAATGGGTCTCCCAATGATTGATTCAGTGTTCTTCAGAAGAGTAGACTGGTATTGCAGCAAACTATACATTCACACTTGGAGATATAATAAGTACGATACGGTACGATAAAGGTAAAGTATTTATTGGATGCCAAATAAGCTATTCAGTTGGCTATATCCATTTATCAGTTCAAAACAATACCCTTCCCTAATGAATATTTCTTCATGGCTTGTTTAAATATTGTTCAGACAGGCTAGAAAATCAAATAGAGGCAGCTCTGGACTGCATTTCACAACTGATAAGTCTGTAAAACCTTCCCATTTGATCCAATTATTGGCTTTTGATGAGAAAACAACTGGGTGAACTTGATGTGGCCTGTCCATTGGGAAACCAAGTGCATTGCCAGCTTTACCATGTTTTGTTTTGGGATGCCTCTGGCACAGTATGAATATCACAGTGTGCAAAACCTCATCCCATACAGTGGACAATACATGCACTCATCCAAATATTTCAGCAAACAGCACAGCAGTAGAAAGGCCATTAATCAAATTAATAATACCTGCATGGGGAGACCCATTTTTTTCAACTTTCTCATCTAAGTGGTTTTGGAGGTTTTTGAATCGAAGACTATGGAATCGAACACTGGAATTCCTTTTACCATGTCCTATCACCTTCTAGGGGCTGTTACCAACTACTCTCCTCCTGGGAATGAAGTGCTGTTTATATTACCAATCGTCCACCTAGAACACTCTGGGGGTTATTTATCAAAGGTCAAATGTACACCTTGAATCAACTCGAATAAACTCACAACTCGAATGGTTTCTTATTTAAGAAAAAACTCAAATGGGTAAAACTCAATCCTGCAAGTT
The DNA here is from genome assembly GCF_017654675.1 of Xenopus laevis. Lineage (NCBI taxonomy): Eukaryota > Metazoa > Chordata > Amphibia > Anura > Pipidae > Xenopus > Xenopus laevis. The sequence continues at coordinate 29,552,953 of NC_054379.1, read as the reverse complement.
CGTGTTACAAAACCTGAAAACTCAAATGAATCGAGTTTTCCATAGGAAAAAACTTGAATCGCTTGAATTATTCAAGTTTGTTGAAACTTCAAAACTTGTCCACATAAGGTATCTTTCCATAACATGGATACTATGCCTTACGGTTACTAAAACCATTGGTTGCTAAAACAATCTAACACAATTATTTGCCATGTTTGCTAGCTTATTTAAAGTGGACTTGTTACCTACACATAAAAAGCTGCATAATGAAAGTCCTTTGCAAATTAAATATGGAACCCCAAAAAAAAAAAAAAATTTTCATTAAAACATCCATACCTGTTATAAAGGTGTTTAAATATCTAAACTGTCAATCAAATATTACCTGCCCCGCCTCTATGCCCGTGGCATAGAGGAGGGGCAGTCAATTACTTTCACTTTCCATTCAGCATTTCCTTGATGTCAATGCTCTCCTGACATTCCCCCTTCCCTCCTCAGGCTCTATAATTGTGTAGGACACTGCACATGGACATTAGGTCCCCCATTCTGGTGCATACACAAGATTTTGGGGTGATACACAATTTCCGTTAATAACCTTGTCCACAAAATAGCAGCTGCCTGCTTGCTGTGATTGTATAATTCCAAGACAGAAGGAAACAAAATTTAAATAATAAATACAGTGTAAGTAAAGTTTATTTTGCTCAACTAACATGATAGAAAAGATTTTGAAATTATTTCTTAGGGTGACAGGTCCTCTTTAACATAGTTGAAAGCTAAATCAAAGTTACCCAGTTGGCATATTGCCATATTTTGGAGCTGTCTGGATATTCGTTTCTGCATTGATTCCAAACTCTACTATTCCCAAAAGCCAAATCTTGTGGTTACATTAAACCTTCACTCCTAAGATGTCCCTCTGCAATATGGGACCAGAAGCCACGATCAAACCTTCACCTGAGTGCCAGGGATCATTAAGAAAGAATACTTTATTTAGCAAACACAGAGCTGCACATACTATACCTGATGACTACCTTGGACACAGTAAAGTTCATATTTTACATTAAACCCTTACTATGCTCTATCAAGGCTCTACTTATAGAGCATCCAAATGGCAGCTTTCAGGAAAACCTTTATGGCTGCAAGAAAGAGAGACTTCCTGCCTTGTCCAAATTAATATGAAGTGCAAATGTAGATATGGGATCCATTATCTGGAAATGCGTTATCCAAAAACTCCCAAACTACACAAAAGCCATCTACAATAGACATGTATGTATGTATGTATATTTTTATTTGTGAAGCGCTCCTTGAGGGCAAAGCACTGTACAACAAAACAATAAATTAGTAGTAACAAACAAGGGGTCATTGGAATAAAAAGTAACAAGTGCATTATTAGAATACAATTCACATAAATATAAAATATAATTACAATGCAGATTAAGTGCTCAGTGTCAAGGAAACAAAAGTCTAGAGGACCCTACCCCGTAGGGCTTACAGTCTAAATAGACATTGTTTTAATCAAATCAAAATGTTATAAATATTTCCTTTTTCTTTGTAACAATAAAACATTGTTTTGTACTTTATTCTAACTGAGACAAAATTAATCCTTATTGGAAGCAAAACAATCCTATTGGGTTTATTCAATGTTTGATTTTTTTTCCCATTTATTTTAGTAGTAATACTTAACGTATGAAGATATAAATTGCAGAGAGATCCCTTATCTGGAAAAGCCCAGGTCCCGGACATTCTGGATCATAGATCCCATACCTGTTTTCATTTCTTCAACCTATAATACATGCAGCATGGACATTATTAGTAGTGGTGCTATTAATAATACAGTACTCAGTATATTAGGAAAAAATATATTTTAGTCATAGTTACTTCTGTTCAACTAGAAGTTTGGGAGGTTAAGCAAAAACAGATCTGATCAAATTATAGATCAATAAATATAGACAAGCAAATTATTTTTGCAACTGTTTTGTCCGAAATTCTGAAATAATTTATGTTTGTATTTGCAGAAACACTGGACTAAATTACTATGCAATTGATGGTTTAGAAACAGTTATTGATAGATTCCCTCTAAATCCTTTTTAGGCATCAACATTTTCAGCATATAACGATATTCACATTTCCCTGAAACTTTATGTAAATGTTCTTCCAATATTCAGCCCCACAGTGAATTGAACTAAATATTTTACACTCGTAGTCAGCCAAACAATTTATTTTTATGTATCTTTCTTGCAATCACAACATATTCCAACATCTCGCTGATCTAATTTAAATGAGCAAAATTGCAGTAACTAAATGTTGTAACACAATTCCAGAGTATAATATTACAAGCAATTACATAGAAAGGATTATACACAGTATATGTATCCCACTAAAAATCCTTTGAAGGTGACTTTTTATATAAAGAATATAATTTGATACTTCATCTTAAATTCAAACATCAACTCCCATGGCATGTTCAGTCAATAGTTTAACTGTTCTAGTGTTCAGTGTATTGTTAAAACATAGAGCATAGGATACTGGTCTTTCCAAGTGGTATCTTAGACATCTGATAACATTTAATCACCATTGTTTTAGGGGAATGTAATAAAAATTGCTAACGGAAAAACTATTCGCAATGCGAAAAGTTATACCTTTGTGCGAACAAATTTTGCTTTGTGCGAATTTAATATAGCTTTTGCGAGCCCGGAAACTGTTTAGCGACCACTTCCGACAGTGAAAGACCATTTGCGAATTCTATAGTTTGCGCCAATGCGCAGTCAATGTAATAAAACTTCTTACTGAAAAAGTCGTTATGTTTGCTCCAAAAGATTACGACACCTTCAAGCACTTCTTATGAGTGTGCAATTAAAATTCGCAATGCGCAATTAAAATTCGCAATGCGCAATTAAAATTCGCAATGCAATAACAGTTTAAGGAACAATATTACATTGCGAGATGAAGATTTTTAGTCTTATTGGTGCGAATTGTTTTGCTCTTTGCGACTTTTATTACATTCCCCTATTTGTGTTTTTAATTTTTAATGTGGTTCGGAATTTTTCTTTGCCTCAGAAATAGTTAAGTAGCAGCAGTTGGTATTCATTAAATACATTTGTCACAAAAATAAGGTATGGTGGGGGTGTGATATTAAAGTGGTTAATTCAGTTTTGGTCTGAGAGTGACGGACAGTCATTTTTCTGGGACATGTAAAGGTGGCCATACACCAGCAGATAAATTGCCGATATCATTCCTTTAGACCAATTCAGCAATTTATCTGCCCATGTATGGGGGCTTCTGACAGGTCTTTATCTGGCCATGATATTGATCGGGAAGGTTTCATTTTTCTGGCGACCAATCCGTCTAAGCCCATTGCTCCTCATTGTAATCCGATCGTTCAGCCCTAGGGCCGAATGTTTGGATTACGCTGATATAGCCCTGCCGTGGGTGGGCATATCGGGGAAAGATCTCTTCGTGTATGGCCATCTTAAATCGGGGAGATGAGTTGGTTCAGTCTTCTGGAACCCAATAGGATTGTATAGGTTACTCATGCTGAGGTCTCAACGAGAGGCCATCAAACATATTAATGGTGATTTATGACCACAAAGGCAGTGTACAAAGTGCAATTTCATTCCAGGGTAATTGTGGCCACGAGGGGCATGTGTCCAACACAATTGCAGCCAATATGTCAAGACACAGGCAGCTGCGTTTTGACAAAAATCATTTGCAATTTTTTTGAAAATGTTCCGTGTTCAGATGCCATCGGGTGAAACCTTCCGAAAAAAACTTGAATATCAGGAAGGCTATTAACATCTTCAAATGGTTCAAGGAACCTCTGTCATTGACTTCTACATGACCTTGACAGGTTTTAGATGGTGTATTTTCAGATTCAAGCTATTTCCAGTTCAGGATATAATAAATCTCAAAAATTTCGAGTTCTTTTTAATACGAAACATCAATTTCTGATTTAAAAATAAACTCAAAATTGGAATTTTTCATGGAAAACAAAACTCGAACCTTAATAAATCTGCCCTAAATGTAATGAATAAATCTGCCCTAAATGTAATGAATAAATATTGTCATGATACAGACCTGTAAGCGTTAATATAGCAGGCCAAGCTATTTAATAAACATTTCTGCCACTAACAGAAACAGATCATAACAGGCCTCTGCTCAGTAAGGTCTAGAATTGAATAAAATACTGGAATATTAATAGAAAAGAGCCTGAATAGAAAGATGAATAATAAAAAGTAGCAATAACAATACATTTGTACAGACCATTTGTTTTTTTTAGATGGGGTCAGTGACCCCCATTTGAAAGTTGGAAAGAGTCAGAAGAAGGAAGGCAAATAATTTAAAAACTATAAAAAAAATAAATAAAGGCCATTTGAAAAGTTCCTTAGAATTAGCCATTTTAACTAAAGGTTAACTTCAAGGTGAACCACCCCTTTAAGTTTGGAGGTGAATCACCCCTTTAAGTTTGGAAAAAATATTAAAAAAATAGAAAGAAATTAAAATAAGTATTTATTTCTGGTGAACAATCTGAAGACAACTAAACCTAAAAAAGTGTTTGGAAGGTGAACAGCCCCTTTAATAAAGATACTGAGCTCTAAATAAACAGACCCCCTTCCCCTTTGTTTGATTCATTTTTGGCTTACAGGAAAGCTGAAGCCAATTATACAGGGTGGTTTATCTTTTCCCTAGTAATCTAATTAACTACCTTCTTGTCCAGAGTTTACTTCACCACCTAGATCTCCCTCAATCTTATGTCACTTACATCATATGCTGTCTGCCGGAAATGCATTAAAGTTATAAAACACTGTCGACATTTCCTTTTTTTAAGGATTGCCTTCAAAAGTCCTAACTATTAAACTTTTTTGGGTTAACATTTTTCCCCAGACATTTGAGGGGCAAGGAACATTCATTTTAGGGTGAGCTCATGTGTAGGACATTATAGGATCTCTTTTGTCTTTATTCAGGTTCCTTGGACATTTGTAACAAAAAGTGCCCATTTCAAGCATTTGCACCAAAAAAAGACATCCATATGACCTTAATGTACCCGCCCTATTCAAAGTGAACAAAGCGTAAAAGGACTGACGAAGTTTCGCTAGGCAAAATTGATCGCTATCGTAATTTCGATTTGAAACGTTCGCACTGCCGAAAACGCCAGCGTTTGGCACCAGGACTCAACTTTGCATTTTAGTGAATTAGGGTAGTGGTAACGAAATCGGTCAGTGGCGACAATATGCCCTTTAGTGAATCTGCCCCGATGAAAGATGACCTTCCCATAATTTAGAGCTTTGTATATAACAGGTTTCTGGAAAAGGGATGCTATACCATATTTAAAATTCCATGTAGGTTTGATTTTTTTCATCCCAATAAAGTCACAAAAATGTAGAAAGTAGAACAGTATTTGATTTTTGCAGGAATCTCTTAAAAATAAAAAAAGCCTCATGCTTTTTATAAGAATGTTTTTAAAAAAAATCAAGTTTCCACATGGTTGTACCTTTTTGGGAGGTAATTCCAGCTTCAGTACTCATCCTATCTCTTTCAAGAGGTACATCTGTTTCCCTATGCCGAAGCTCTGGGAAATATGCACCTGGATGTCCTTGATGAGTTTATACTTTTCACATATCAGTACCTGCTAAACAGATGTTACTGGGCCCCACTGTAAAATAATTTGAGGGGTCCCAAACTCTCCAAAGGTTGTACTGTTTTACTAATATATATTAAAATTACTCATTCATTATGGCCTCATGGGTCCCCTATACCTCCTGGGCCCCCTGCAGCCGCAGGGTCTGCTTCCTCTGTAGCTAAGCCCCTGTTGCTAAAATTATTCCTTATCTCTTTTTTTCAAGCCTAATTTCTAGCAACCAATCTACATTCCGTTTCATTAATGTTACATTTCTAGCTAGTATATTAGGTTGGCACCAGTTGTGCTTCATTTTTTTTTTAAAGTGGCAAGGAAATATAATTATATAAGATTAAGCAATATACAAATGAATAACAATGGCAGGCACAATGATAAACTGTAATTGCATTAAACATCTGGTTGCTGAGTCCTTGGTGAATTTGCCACCTGATGACATGTACTGATGCATTCATTTAAGGCAATGCCCCCAGCTTCTTAGTCATCTGGCATCTACTGCTAAACACATTTAACATTTAGTTCAGTATCAATTATTGTCTCTTGTGTTGTTGCTTTGTTTTTAACCCACCGAGTACTAGAAAGGCTTCTGCTAACTGTATGGCTTTGTTTCTCGAAACGTTTCTCTATCAGAAGATAAATGCTTTGTTGTATATCGCAATTAATAAATATCAGGAATTCTATTTATCAGAAATATGTTTTTTAAATACTAGTTTCGCTTGTATTATCCCATGATACACAACACCCCTAAAACCAGCTGTGCCAGTCTGCCGAATTTACTATTTAAATGAAAAATTCTTGATTTTTGCTTTAGAAAGAAGACAGTGCCTTACTAAAACACTGTCAAATGTATTATACTTTTCCTTGGAGTTTGCTGGTATCTCCACTGTGTTGTCTAACTAAAGTCCGACTCAGAATATTGTGTTCAATGGAGCCTCCAAAAATACATTAATGAGCCACCAGAAAATCTGCAAGTATTTAGAAATACAAATGTGCTTTTTTAGAAATGGTGACAAATTGTAAAATGTTCAAAGTAAGTAAACAGTGAATGGTTTAGGCCTAGGGCATTTGGTTTTCCTGTAGTTATTGGTCCACTGATGTTTAAATGTGTATAGGTATAGGATCCTGTTAATCAGAAAATTCAGAATTACGGGGAAAAAACGTCTCCCATAGACTACTTTTTAATCAAATGAGCCAAACTAAGATGCAAAACAATTCTATTGGTTTAAATTAACGCATATCCTTACAATCAAACATTGATGAGGTGATGTAATTAGAGTGCTTTGCTATCCTTGTAATTGGTAGGCCCGAGCCTTTACATGACTTTATCTTGCTGTGAAAGTAAATTTAAAAGGTTACATGATTTTCAAGCTCATTTATGTATTTTTTCCACCCAATTCAGATTAAGATGTGCAATGCTATGCATGTTTGTTTATTGCTATTTTGGACAGATTAGTGGCCAATACATGAGTTATGGGTGTGTTTCCCAAAACCTGGTCTGAATATTGTACATCACCATTTATGGGTGAATTTGTCCCAAAAGTCGTGAAATTTCACAAAGCCAAAATGTTGACGCCCATGTCAATTATGATGCCAGCATCAATTTGACGCAACTTTGATGCCCGCATTAAAGTCAATGTGTGTACGAATAATGTTGACGCGAGTGACTATTCCAATGTGTGTCCAAATTTTTTTGCCTCTGGTTAGTTTCTGCCGAACTTTCACAAATGTATTCACTGATGGCGAAACACGGAAATTCGCAGCAAATTCGCACCTGGTAAATTTATTTGCCCATCACTATACAGCACCTCATAGTTAGCAAGACCTACCCCATCCCCACCTTAGGACCAAGGGCAACCAGAATTTTAGATGGCTTGTTTAAAAAGGAAAACATGTACTGTATGTTACAGTATTTGCAGCTGTAATTGTGTAGTACAGGCATGGAACCTGTTACAGGGAATGCCCAGAACCTATGGTTTTCTAAATTTTGGTTCTTCATACCTTAAGTCTACTAGAAAATCGTATAAACATGAATCAAACCCAATAGGCTGGTTTTGCTGCTAAGGATGAATTTTTATCTTAGTTTGGATCAAGTACAAGGTACTGTTTTATTATTGCAGAGAAAAAGTAAATCATGTTTAAAAATGTGGATTTTTTTTTGGATAAAATGGAATCTATGGAAAAAGACCTTTCTGTAATTTGGAGCTTTCTGGATAACGGGACAATGGATCCCATACCTGCATACCAAAAATGTGTCGATTTCTGAAAGACTCTTTAGATGACTAATTAAATTTTGGCAAGATACCTATTTACAATTTTGGACAACATTTTCAGCAGCAACTTCTTAGATGCATTTAATGCTCAATGTTCACATCTTAATTAATCAGTTAATGTTAATTAACATACTACAGGAACTTAAATCTAGAATCTCAATAGATTTTCTGACCTGAAAGAGGGATACACAAATTTATTAATAAGTATATTGTGTCCTATCACTTCAATAACAGCCACAATAAAGCTATCTGAGAGCAGACTTGGGGGCAGATTTACATAGGGTTGAATATCGAGGGTTAAATAACCCTCGATATTCGACTGTCGAATGTAAATCCTTCGACATCGAAGTTGAAGGATTCGATCGAACGATTAAATCCTTTGAATCGTTCGATTCGAAGGATTTTAATCCATCGATCGAACTATTTTTCTTCAACCAAAAAAACATTAGAAAGCCTATGGGGACCATCCCCATAGGCTAACATTGCACTTCGGTAGGTTTTAGGTGGCAGAGTAGGGGGTCAAAGTTTTTTTAAAGAGACAGTACTTCGACTATCGAATGGTCGAATAGTCGAACGATTTTTAGTTCGAATAGTTCAATTCAAAGTCGTAGTCGAAGTAGCCAATTCGATGGTCGAAGTAGCCAAAAAAAAACATTTAAAATTCGATGTTTTTTTTATTCTATTCCTTCAGTCGAACTAAGTAAATGGGCCCCTACAACTCTAGGCAAACCTTTAGACTCCCTATTAATATGCCCTAATCCATATCTGTTTAGTATGGCTAAATGATCTATGCCAAGCATTCTGCAAGGAGAGTATATTGAAGTCCAAATGATGCTTTCCAGTCTAGATCTTCTCTAGAGAAAATTAATATTTTATTGAAAGGCCAAATTCACCATTTGCTATCTTCTAGTATTAAAAAAACATATGTTTACAGTGGATCACCCAGAACAAATTTGCAGGGATTGTGCCAGAACTCTGTCAAACATATTAATATTAATCTTGTCTTAAAGGAGAAGGAAAGCTACGGAGGCATTTTATTGCCAATAGATTAGCTGCAATAGTGCAAGTTAGAATGCTATATTTATTCTGTAGAATGTTTTACCATACCTGAGTAAAAAGCTCTAGAAACTCTCTGTTTGTTTAGGATAGGAGCTGCAGTATTAACATGGTGTGACATCACTTCCTGCCTGAGTCTCTCCCTGCTCTGGGCTCAGATTACAGTAGAGAAGGGAGGGGGTGGAAGAGGAGCCAACTGAGCATGCTCTTGCCCAGGGCACTGAGGTTAAGCTGAAGGCAGGAAGTCTGATACAGAAGTCCATGTGTACACAATAGAAGGAAAGAAATGTGGTGTTTCTTTTGACAGGGGACTCAGAGCAACATTACTTTGGGGGTTTACTGGTATATTTAGATGGACCTTTCTGTTAAGGCTTACTTAGTTTTAACCTTTCCTTCTCCTTTAATTAGAATCATTGTGAAGCTGAACTATAAATATAAAAAAAATCACTAACAGAATTGTATTTAAAACTGAACAAATATTAACATGGTCATATCTGGACATGTATAGTAAAAATTAGCACTTATTTTTCAGAAGGTTAGTAGGACAAACTTTTATGACTGTTGAGTTTAACTTGGGATCATTAAACACCAAAAGGCACATAAATATTTTATCTGTTCACCCCATTACTGTAGGTGAGTGAACAGGTTGTTGAGAAGTTCCCAAAGTAGCTTAGAAAAGTATTCTACTGCCTTGCTCAGTTCCAAGGTAATAAATACAGTTCAAACCAGTACAAATCAATGAGAAAATGTAAAAACTTGCCAAACTACTCATTCTTTCTCATTTTCTGTTCTAAATATAATATGTGAAATGCTTAAATGAGCAGCCACGAGTCTCCAGCAGCCAAGTTTCTCACCAACGTGAACTTTGGAAAGATCTATCTCTCAGCTCAAGGTTTGTTCAGGATGTACTTTTGGAAATAATAAAACAGTGAAATGTTTTTTCTAAAAATGTGTTCCTTTCACTGAAGCACCAAAAGTTTCTCATAACTATTGAACAAATGAATGTAAGTGTTATGGAAGTAATCATGATGTAATTAGTCAGTGATCTTCAGAGGAATACAAATCTTTATGATTTACCTGCCTTAATTAACTTTATCCAACCTTTTTGTCATAGCTCAGCGCTTCTGATCATTTAGGACTTACAGTAAGTTCAGGACACACTGAGTTACCCATGCAGAGAGAGTCTTCAAAAGCAGGTCCGGATTTGTGGAAAGGCCACAAAGGCCTGGGCTTAGGGATGCAATAGTTTTTAAAATTTCCTGTGCACCAATTCCCAGTACTCCAGACTCGATGCTTAAAATTTGCGCATGTATACAAAGGAAGGGGAGGGGATGGAGGCGATGAATGGCAGTGGGCCTAGGGGCCCCTGCTATGTAAATCCAGCCCTGTTCACAAGTATCTTCCTTTTAAAGGAAAAAGAAAGTTTCAATCAAGGAAGGGGGCAACAATTAGGCATCCCCAGTGATTGTAACCAGTTACCTAATACCTCGAGCTGGACTTCTGCTAGCAGAAAATAGACCAGTCCAGGAGCACCATAGAGCCATCTCTTCCTGCTTCTTCTTTCTTTGCATGGATGCTTCATGCCCAGTAAAGTGAAAAACTGAACTTTAACAAAAAGCTGGCTTATGCATCAGCCCCCTGGATTAGTAAAAAAGTAAGAAGAGGATTGCTCCATGGGACTTACTTAGTAGTACTCCAGGCCAGTGCAGTTTTCTGCTTACAGGACCACCAGCCTGGGGTATCGGGTAAGTCATTATAATCTTTGGCCTTTTTATTTGTAGGGGCGTTATAATTCACAAAACTTTATAGAAAATCTTGAATATTACTGTATAAAGTATCATCAATTCTATCGATTGGCATGTTTGTCAAAATAAGAAATCAGTGGTGACATCCAAATTATTTCTTTAGGTGGCACATTATGCTTTCAGAACCAGTGGTTTACTAGCATCAGGTACAGCCTTAAGATTCAGAACAATTCATCTAAGGGGGTTATTAATCAAAATCCAAAAATATCTCATTATTTTCTGAAATCTGCTCTGACCAAATTGACACAAGTTATTTCCCCTTATTTATCAATACATTTCCCAAAAATTTCCTGTGCGGGAAAAAACTCGAAAAAATTGTGAAAAATTAGACATTTTTTGGAGTTTCTGCTAGAAAACTCAAGGATTTTTGCCTGAAAACCACAAAATCTTCATATTATTGCATGAAACCCAGCTCAGATCTTCAGTACTTCTCCCATTGACTTATATACAACCTTGGCAGGTCTGAAATGCTGGATTTTTAGATTCTGACTTTTTCCATCCTTGAGGTATAATAATAACAATGATAATCCAGAAAAATTCAAAAAAGTTCGGATTTTATAGTAAAAAAAACTTGAATAACCTGTTACAATTACGTTAAATAGAACATGGCTTCTCAGGGGTAGGGCTGAAAGAGTAACCAAATGGAACCAGAATAAATTCTAAAATATAGAAGTTTTATTTTCATTCAAATCTTCGAAACGGCGAAAATTTTGTGAAATGACGCCGGCGTCCATTTTTTTTTGTGGCGGTTTTGCGAATTTATTCGCAAGCGGCGAATTGCAGGAATTCGCAGCGAATTAAATTCGCCCATCACTATCCAAAATCACTGCACTGTTGGGATCTAATATAATTAATTAAAACGGACTGCCTTTAAGTTTGGATCTTATGTATGTGCCCATTCTAGTTAAACAGAGGTTTTTGGATGCATAGTTAGCCTTATGGATACAAAGGGTTATTTTTTTGTTTAATTTTTTATGCTTCACTTCACGCAGTATCAACCAAACTGTTAGTTTGACCCATTGACTATTTAATACGATATTTGATATATCTGATATTTGCATGTTAGACTGAGGTTCTCCAGGAAACTATGGATAATTTTCCAGTTTTGTCTTGAGTAGTGATGTTCGAATTTATTCGTCAGACATAGATCTGCAGAGAATCTCACCGCCCACAAATGTTTTCGTGAAACTGCGGCAAAAATTAGCTGGTGAAAAATTCGCAGCAACAATTGGTTTTTGTCAAAATTGTCGCGCGTCAAAATTATTCTGACGCCCATTGTTGTTTGTGTAAACATTGTCGCATGTCAAAATAATTTTGATGCCCATTGATTTCGATGCATATCGCGAAGTTTTTTGCCGTTTCGCAAATTTTTTCGCTGTTATTGCAAATTTTACGGCGAAGCAAAATGAGACCGATTCGCCCATCACTAGTCTTGAGGTGCACTTAGCAGTTCTTCTAAGTTAAGTTGTTGTAATTGGTGCTGTTTTTAACTCTCGATGATATCTTCATGATGATTAATAGGCCCACAAAAATTGACAAAAATGGTCTTCAGGCAAGGAAAAAATACTTATTTAGATGTATGCTATAACATGTCCTTACTTATTCCATAGAGTGGCATACATGATGCCTTATTAGTTACACACCTAATTCTAATAAGATCATATGTGGTGCTAAATGGTTTACTTACTATTCATTTCACATTGAATGTTTACTTATGTTCTTGCAGCATAAATATCAGCTTTAATTTTTTAAATCTTTTCTAATCCATCCAACGGGTATGGCCACTCTATTCTTTACAACTGCGTGAGGTTAATGAGTGATGATGAGCTCGCTGAGAGATGAGAGAAAGGTCATTTGTTGTGTGAATATGAATCAACTCAGCTGTGCTCTGTTTATGCTATATATATGTTGTATACATTCATGGACCATTATGTTTACTTTCAACTTGATTACAGTATATTAGCCAAGTCAATGGGTATGCAGTGTTTAGTTTCATGGTTTAGAAATAATACCGATTAATAGGATTCAGGGAGGCAAATTTATCAAAGGTCGAATTTCAAATTCATGTGAGTTTTTAAAAACTCCCATAAATTCTAAATTCGGCCAATCGAAATTTATTAAAAAAAATCTATCTTTTCAAACTCAGTTGTACTAAATCAACCTGAAAACTCAAATCGAAAAAAAACTCGAATGTCAGGAAGACTGCAAACAGCTCCATATTGATCCCTGGAAGTCTCCCATTGACTTAAACAGCAATTCGGTAGGTTTAAGGTGGCGAATAGTCGAATTTGAATTCTTAAAGGTCCAGAGTATGATACCTCAAAAATCAAATTTGAATTTTTAAAAAAATTTGAATAACTCCCTAGTCGAATTTGACAGTTTTGACCATAAAAAATTTGAAAATTCGATAATAGAAATTTATCATGTGGCGGCACATTTACTTAGGGTCAAATAATGAGGTTTAATTAACCCTTGATATTCGACCGTCAGAGTAAAATACTTTGAATATCGAAGTGGAAGGATTTACCGCATTTTCTTTGTTCGAACGATCGAAGGAAAAATCGTTTGATCGAACGATTTTAATCCATCGAGCAAACGATTTTCCTTCGACCAAAAAAAGCTAGGAAAGCCTATGGGGACCTTCCCCATAGGCTAACATTGATGCTCGGTAGGTTTTAGGTGGCGAAGTAGGTGGTCGAAGTTTTTTTTAAAGAGACAGTACTTCAACTATCGAATGGTCGAATAGTCGAATGATTTTTAGTTCGAATCGTTCGATCCGAAGTCGTGGTCGAAGTAGCCAATTCAATGGTCAAAGTAGCAAAAATATACTTCGAAATTCAAAGTATATTTTATTCTATTCCTTCACTCGAGCTAAGTAAATGTGCCCCCTACTGTCTCTTTAAAAATTCGACTTTGACCATTTGCCATCTAAAACCTGCCGATTTGCTGTTTTAGCCTATGGGGGATCCCCTCAAACCCACTCTACTTTTTTTTGGGGGGGGGGGGAACGGAACTATTCCCTAGTCGGAGTACACAAATTTTTTTCGAAAATTCACTTCAACCTTTGATAAATCTGCCCCCAAAAATACATTATTCTAATATTATTTTTTAAGTTGTATGTAGGGCTGTAAATTATCATTTACCCCACCTCATTCCTCACACAGAGCCTCCCCATGCATTGCTTTGCGCCCCTCTACTGGAGCTTGTTCCACAGTTTAAGAACCACTGGTTATGGCAATACACTTTGCACCACCTAACTGAGATGCACAGCATGACTCTCATGTTACTGAATATGATGACCCTATTTATATCCAGACTGGGCAGCCTTATTGCTATTAATTGAGTTCCTTGTGCTGTAGAAGTCACTCTCTATTTTATAGGCATTTGTGGCACAGACAACTGTATTGGGATTGGCTCTCTCCATCTATTTTCATTTCGTACAACATGACTGTTACTGTATTTTTCAGTCTTGAAATATAAGCTACTTCTTCTGCAGATCTATTGTACTGGGTTCTTAATTGTAAGAGAAAATGTATTCCTTAAACAGCTAATTGCTCATAAGCAGAATAGGCTGCCCTAGTGAAGCAAATCAAGTTTGAGACGATAATATAGTCACAGGAGTACTTTAGAGCACATCTCCGATCAATAGGGAAGCTGTAACTACATTTTCTGTCATCTGATGATATTGATGTAAAAACATAATGGTCAGAATTATAAAATCAATTTCATAATTTAATCAAAAAAATGTCTATTGGTGCTGTTAAAAGTGAATTCAATGTAGTTAATTTCCTACCTGCCAGGGGTGAAATATGTAAATATATATACAAGCATGCCTGAGGCTAAATTCAAGCATTTGGTTTATACAATCCCACTCTTTTTTCACAATGATACATATTGTATGTATCAGATACATCATTTTTTTACTGTTTCCGCATATGGGTAATGCAATAGATATAGTTAACAAAATAATATGCACAATACAAATATTTTTTATTTCTTCAAATTATTTTTCCATTCCCTGAGCCGGTAAAAATAATTGTGCTCATGGTATGTTAAATAACCTCTTACTACATTATTTAGCCATAAAAAAAGAAACATATACCACCTTCAAGCAGACCTTGCAGTTAATATTTTCAGTGTGATAACTGCCTATTGAGAAATATTTAATTTCAAAATGTAAATTCTGTAAATTTGTTCTCATTTATTCAAAAACTTTTTATGTATGACTTGCAGTGACGGGCAAATTTGTCCCATTTTGCTTCTCCGAAAAATTCGCCCGCATCAATTTGCATACATTTTTACCAGCGCGTAAAGTTTGACGTCCGCATTAAAGTCAATGGGCATCCGAATAATGTTGACATATGTCAGTTTTGACACAAGCGACTATTCCGACGCGTGTCCATATTTTTTTGACGCTGGTGAATTTTTGCCGCAGTTTATCGAATTTATTTGCTGGTGGCGAAAAGCGGAAATTCGCCACAAATTGCACCTGGTGAAATTATTCGCCCCTCACTAATGACTAAATTTGTATTACATTTCCTCCAAACAATTTCTATTCTTATGACTGTTTACAGAATTGATAGTAATAGAAACATTTCGAATTCCAAATTTGAGCATGTTATTATAACATAAATTAACCCAGGAAAGACTAAAGAAATATATAGAGTGTATTGCTAGTGGTGCACCAAACTTATAGTACTACCACTCTTTTGTGTCACATTTTATATTTCACTTGCCCAGCCTTGTGGACAGCCCATCTATGGACACTCATTTTTGCTTATCAATACCATCTTTCAACCAGCACAGTTTAAAGAGATACTGACACCAGAAATTATTTTTTTTTTTACCTCTATCATAACATTGTCTTTGCATGCTACTTATAATTTTGCCACAAAAGTAGCATTAGAAACTCTAACTGGCCGTTTGAGAAGCTACAGTCAGGTTGGCTGAACAGTCAGATTTAGGATCTTTATTTAGAAAAGAAGACTTATTGACGAAAAATGATCAACATGACCTACAGATAACTTTTGGGGGCAGATTCACTAAGGGTCGAATTTCGAAGTAAAAAATACTTCGAAATTCGACCCTCGAATTGAAATCCTTCGACTTCGAATATCGAAGTCGAAGGATTTAGCGCTAATCCTTCGATCGAACGATTGAAGGATTTTTCATTCGATCGAACGATTAAATCCTTCGAATCGAGCGATTTGAAGGATTTTAATCCAACGATCGAACGAAAATCCTTCGATCAAAAAAAGGTTAGCAAGCCTATGGGGACCTTCCCCATAGGCTAACATTGACTTCGGTAGCTTTTAGCTGCCGAAGTAGGGGCTCGAAGTTTTTTTTAAAGGGCAAGTACTTCGACTATCGAATGGTCGAATAGTCGAACGATTTTTAGTTTGAATCGTTCGATTTCGTTCGATTTCGATCGAATTCGAACGAATTTAACCAATTCGATGGTCGAAGTACCCAAAAAATACTTCGAAATTCGAAGTATTTTTCATTCGAATCCTTCACTCGAGCTTAGTGAATCTGCCCCTAGATGTATATTAATATTTCGAAGGATACTTCATATATTCATATGGTTTGTTCTGGGGGAGGGAAAAATGCAGTAGAGTCATTACAGTTATGATGTCATTGAGCTCCTGCAGGAAACATTCCACTGCCCTCCAGTAAATGCAGGTGGCAACCAGGCATTTGCATCCATTTTCTATTTTTTTGTTGAATGCTCAAACCTACTAGCTGTAATGGTTGCTGCACTGGTGCACTGAATCACAGACATGAAAAGCGCACTATTGGAAAATCTTAGATATGGAGGCCTATTTAAGTTTGACACCACAACTAAACTCACAAACGCGTTGATGCACCATGCACGAATAAATACACTTTGAAATATATCTGATGGTCAATGCTGCCTGCTATGGTTACAGTATCTTATCTGTCCTGGCATTGTTGCTGTTGTCTGCTTAGCAATTTTCAGACATTTAACTTAAGTGGAATAAGGAGGATCATAAAAAGCAGTAAGGATGCCACTCAACCATGAATGTTTGCCTGTTATAGTTTGTTTAGCTTATGAATGCATAAGGAAGTTCTTAAGGTAATGTATATATTTGTAAAAGTAGTTAAACAGGAAGAAATAAAAAAAATTTTTAATGAGTTGTTTCATCATATCTACTAGTGGAAACATCTGCGCATGTGCTCACACTGTGTATTCAAGATTCTCTAATGAACTTGTTCCATTTCTATGTTCATATTTATTTTAAGCATTCTGTACCATGGGTGCAGCCTGACTATGGAGAACCTACTGACAGCTAAGTGGAATGGGTGATTGCATCACTGTCGGTATCCGTTATATTTGGTAAAGGAAACAAGACGGTTTAGGTCTAAGATTCTAGAGCATTCTCTGTGTTTTGGAGGTATGTTATAAATATAAAAATCCCTTAAATAAAACAGACTGGATGGGATTTCTGCTTGAAAGAAAAAAGAAAATAGTTTAGAAAAGTTGTGCTTATGGTATCCTCAACATGAGTAAGTCCATTAAAAATAAATCTTCTTGTTGTTGTACAAAAGCATATATGTGAGCAACATACGACATAACTCATATTCACATCATTATTATTCACGCCTGTCCCATTGGAAACATCCCTAGCTATCCATTATTTATGCTTTTACAATCATTTTAAAGCATCTACACAACCAACTCACTTCACAATGCGCAGTAATTCTTCTTCTTTATATGAAAGGAGTTGATTGCATTTTGTAAAGCTCTGTATTGTAAAGTGATATTAAGGAAAACATTAAGAATGACCCTTAAAACAGACTCTGGTGAGTTCATGATGACACATTCATTACATCTAGAATTTTTTCATGCTTACCGTTGGTCAGTGAAGATTACACACTTCTTCTCCTGAGATCCTGAAAAATAGCTTCTTTGTTTTTCATCAGTCTTCATCTGGAACAATGAATCCTGGGTATCTCTTCCATGAACCCCATGCTGCCACACTTTTAATACAACATAATGCAACTTGTGTGCAATAAGACATTAATCTTATTAGTGCTGCAATGTAGAATTAAAGGGGTTGTTCACCTCTGAGTTAACGTAGAGAGTGATATTCTGAGACAATTTGCAATTGGTTTTCATTTCATTTTAGTCTTTGTGGTTTTTGAGTTATTTGGCTTTTTATTCAGCAGTTCTTCAGTTTGCAATTCTAGCAGTCTGGTTGCTAGGGTCCAAATTACCCTAGCAACCACACACTGATTTGAATAAGAGACTGGAATATGATTAGGAGAGGCCTGAATACAAAGATGAGCAATAAAAAGTAGCAATAACATAAAATGTGTAGCCTTACAAAGCATTTGTTTTTAGATGGTGTCAGTGACCCCCATTTAAAAGATGGAAAGAGTCAGATGAAGAAGGCAAGTAATTAAATACTATAAAAAATAAATAATGAAGACCAGTCGAAAAGTTAGAATTGGCCATTATATAACATATTAGAAGTTAACTTAAAGAGGCCATTCACATTCAAACGTTCAGTTGGTTTGAGATAGAAATAAAGACTTTCCAATGACTTTCTATTTGTCTGTTTTCCTAATTTTGAAGTGTAAAGCAGCTCAGGGGGTGACTGTAACGGTTTTGAATTAATACATTTAGTTGATACATTTCTTATCTTTGTCCCTGCTGAGCAGAATCTCTAAATGTCCTTAAGGGCAAGGCCAGACGTGGCGTTTTTGCTGCGTTTTTACATTGCGGTTTTTAAAAAAGAACAGCCAGGCGTAAATACGCATAAACTGCAGTACCACTGAAACTAATGGAAAACGCACTAGATTCTATGGGATCTGCACGTTTGAAACCACACTTTGCATAAATACGCAGCGTATTTTAAATATGGCGTCCAAATTCTCAATGAGAACAATGAGAAGTGCATGTTGGGAAAAGAATACTATGTGCTGAAAAATGCAAGTTTGACGGTCGCATGTGGTTTCAGTGGGGTTTTCACGCCTGGCTGTTCTTTTTTAAAAATGCAACGTAAAATGCAGCAAAAACGCCACGTCTGGCATTGCCCTAAAGGCAATTGTTGGAATTGATACAATAGTTGCTACTATCCCACAAAATCTGCTGAGAAATGGAGCAAATTGTAACTGTTCAGAATCTGCACCTGGATTACTGAGCTGCCCAGCTGAAACACCAGCAACATTCAATTTTAAACTTCAATTCTGGAAAAATGGTAACAAATAGAAGATGGAAAGCAATTGAAAAATCTTTATTTCTGGAGAACAATCTGAAAACAACTGAACTAAAAAAAAAAGTTTTGGAAGGTGAACAACCCCCTTTAAAGGTTACCCACCCCTTTAACAAATATAAATAAAAATAACATAAATATGATCATTATACCTGAAATAATTGCCACTTATAAAATGCAGTCATGCAGGCTATTACTATAAATATATTATCCATATGCGTTCACTTTGTTTGTGGTTACCCATACAATTTGGTAAGAAGACTTTTTTTTACATTCTTATACCATTTCTAGTTGCGCTGTATTTAGGCTTCCATACAGACTATTATAAACAGATCTTGGAAGGTAATGCAGGACATCACAACATGCACCAACCAAACAGAGTAGAGAAACGGTTGGTTCTAAGGAAGAGGGTTGGTGGACTCCAACCTTGCAGCTAAATAATTGTATTTTTATGTGAACCATATGGTAATGTAGGTGATTTTTCTATAGGGTAATGACTGAATAATCATTCTGTTACAAAGTATGATGGACCATTATTCAATAAGCACATAGTGGTAATATTTTTATGAACCCAAACTAATATGTATTTATAATTTTCTGGGTATCAGCCTAAGCTCAGAGGTTGCACTTCAGAACCCTTGTTATCACTTACCAATGCGGTCACTAGTCTCCGGTACTTGACAAGGAGTATGACTGAGCACTGTTTCTTTCCAATATATTATACTGTTATTAGAGGACTTTCTGTACTTATCAAAAAAGAATTCGCTATTTCACAGAAGAAAGCATTGTGTTTCCTATAAATTATTCAAAATTCTTTCACACATTTCTTGGGACTTTGTTTTTAATATAATAAACTGGATCAAACTCATTCGTTAAACTCAAGTAAAGGGGTCTAAAATTATCATTTGGGAGAAAAAGAAATCAAAGGTAATTTATGACTGAACCAATTTCATTTGACAATCCAAATCCATTACGCTCTGTTGGAGGGGGGAGAGAAAAAACAAAATTCTTTGTTTAAGGAAAGAAGAAAGTGAAAATCATTTAACTAAAAACACAGAAGGTACTTTGATGCAAATCGTATTACTTTAAAGAATGGGGAAACTAGAATCGATAATTTGTAGCTCCAAAAGACTTTACCTTTCATCTAGCTCAAAGCAGATTTAACTGCATGTTAAGACTTGTTTCTAATTCTGGTTTGAGTTAAGCTAATGTTGCTCTTTGAGTTGAAAATTAAAGATGATACCCGTTAACTTTGCATTTTAAAATCAAAGATGATACCTCTTAAATTATTCACATATTGTTCTTTTCCTTCTTTGTTAGGCAACATCTGCTAAGACGTATTGTACAGAATAGCATAAAAAAAACCAGATGGTGCTAAAGGTTCAGAACCAGTATAACTTCTATTGTAATGATTAATAAAACAGCATATATTTAATGTCCTAAACCTGTACATGCACATATTTATTGCAAGTTTAATATGGTGGATACGTAAAATGAGCACTTAGCTTTGGTGCCTTAGATACTGGCTGATTGAAACAGCTCTGATCTACTTTTACTGTTGGAGGGCTCTGGGGAGGTGGGACTGGCAGAGAGCACAAGTATCTTTAAGGTTATTTTGTAAGTCAGAATTTAGTAGACTAAATAGGCTAAAAAGATATACTGTATATATGGTACATGTTGCCATCGCTCCATTTTTTTTTTTGACACTTATCAACAGTTGGCAGGAATTTGTCACATTCTAAATAAAAACATGGACACTTAACATCCATTTAAACCTTGACCAAAACAGCATACTAAGCAAGAATAAAGCAAGAATCATGGATTAAGTCATAGGTGAACATTGACACCGCAAAGCTTACTCATTTTTGTATCACATTAATTTCTGTATCACATTTATAACATACCCATGTGATTCAGTACAATTTAATAAAGCATATATAATAAACATTACATAAACATTATGGAAAATCCATAATGTAGAAGGACCTTGGAGTCCTTGTAGATAATAAACTTGGTTGTAGCAAGCAATGCCAGTCAGCAGCATCAAGGGCAAATAAGGTCTTACGCTGTATTAATAGGGGCATAGATTCATATGAGAAAGGGTTATTCTTCCACTCTACAGAGAGCTGGTATGGATCCACCCAGAATATGCTGTACAATTTTGGGTTCCAGCGCTCAGAACATTATTTAATTATAGAGGGTGCAGAGAAGGGCAACTAAGCTGGTAAAAGTTGTGGAAAATCTCAGCTATGAGGAAAGACTGGCCAAGTTGGGGATGTTCACCATGTAGAAGAGGAATTTAAAGGGTGATATGATATCTATGTATAAATAAATAAGGGGATCATATAATAATCTCTCTAATGCTTTATTTACAAGTAGGTTCTTCCAGCTGACATGTGGGCACCCTTTTCGATAAGATGAAAATATTAGGAAGAGGTTTTCTTAGATTGAGAGCTGTGCAGATGTGGAATTCTTTAGCTGAAATCAGCCCTACTGGCTGGTACATTAGATATAATTAAGAAGGGGGTTGGCTGGCTTTTTAGCTATTGAGGAAATACAGGGTTATGGATAGTGATCGGCGAATAAATTTGCCAGGCATGGATTTGCGACGAATTTCTGAGATTTACCGACGGTAAATGTTTTCATGAAACTGCAGCAAAAATTAGCCAACAAAAAATTTGTGCATCAAAATTGCTGCGTGCATAAAAATTGTCAAACTTATTCAGACGCCCGTTGACTTTAATGCATTTGGACAAAATAGTTGCACGTACATAAATTGTCGCTCCTGTCAAAATTATTTTGACGCCCATAGACTTAAATGAGTTTCGCAGATTTTTCGCCCATCACTAGTTGTGGAAGATAGCTCATAGTACAAGTTGATCCAGGGACTGGTCTGATTGCCATCTTGGATTTAGGAAAGAATGTTTCCTCCTCTGAGGCAAATTGTAGAGGCTTCAAAAGGTTTTTTTTGCCTTCCTCTGGATCAACTAGCAGCTAGGCAGGTTATATATATATATATATATATATATATATATATATATATATATATATATATATATATATATATATATATATATATATATATATATATATATATATATATATATATATAGATAGATATATAGATATAGATATATATAGATATATATATATACAGTATACACAGTAAATATATATTTAAAAGGTTGAACTTGATGGACGTGGTTCTTTTTTAAACTTAACTTACTATGTTACTATATGCACAGGAAGGATTGGAAAAGTCACCTTGAAAAATGGCCATTGTCTTCAATGTGTTTCACAATATCAAACTTTTTGGTTTTTTGGTTTTGTTTGCAAATTTTTTGATGAAGTGAAACAAGACAAAATCACTACTAGTAAGATGTATATTTTTTAAATGATTTGTTCTAGTTGCAACATTATGCTTTGTGTCTGCTAATGTTTGTTTTTTTTTCACTGAAGAACCATTTGCTGATATTATGACGTTGGATCATTAATGAAATTCAGTTAGCTGGTCATTTCTACCTATTTACAGGTAAAGAGATAAACAAGTTGAAATAGTCCGTTTGACAGTAATCAAGTTTAACCAGCATAATGTAGTCAATCATTCCATATGATTATGATGATGCTAATGTGTAAAACTCTTTTAGTTGAAATTATAAGACTTTAATTGGTAAGGAATTGAATTTAACAGACGTCCTTCCCCGGGGTCTTGCAGTAAAGGAAAAAAAATGTAAGGAGAGAATCTAAAATTAGGAGAAAGTATGTCTTTGACCCTTTGTCCTTTGCATGTAGATGCAGAGATGTAGCACTTAGAATTTAGAACTCTGTAACAGGACTTTGGGGAATCATGGCATTTCAGAAGACAGTTGGTATTTTACTCTTTAAACATGGCTTTACTTGTGATCGAGTGCGATAACTGGTTGTGCCTGGCATTGTGGCCTTCAGCTCAATTAGTTATTTCTTCAAGGATATTGAATATGGATTAGGTGAACTTTCTAGCTCTTCCATCTTTTTCTTGTCTTTCTTTTTTTTTTTTGCTGTAACCACTGAAGTATCTGTAAAATGTTGCCTCTAATTCAGAGCAACAGTAGGGTTAGCTCCTGTACTGTAGATATAGAAGAATGGATACAGCATACATTTTTTACTTACAGCGCATCCTTTATGCATTCTGATTCTCATTCTTTTAGCAAAGAATGAATTATGGTACAGGTATAGGAGCTGTTAACCAGAATGCTCAGGACCTGGGGGTTTCTGGATAGTGGATCTTTCTGTAATTTCGATCTTCATACCCGTAGGGGATTATTTATCAAAGGCCGAGTTTATCTCAATATTTTCTACTACAAGCTCAGATCAAATCCGCTCGGGTTTTTTATACTTATTTATTATTATATTTTCCCGAAAATTTGCTTTGCGGGAAAAAAAATCAGATTTTCTACAAACTGAGTTGCATCATAATATGCAGGCCTCACTTTATGTTTACAATCAGTAGAACCGATTCTCAGTTCAAAATATACATGACTCTGGGTTCATTGATGCATGTTATGGTACAGTAGCATTCTTTTTAACAATAAAGCATGATCAGTTGTTATAAACTCAGAGCCCAGTATCGCTAGTTAGATTAACTTGGGGTTAGTAAATTACCCCTTAAATCTGCTTACATTCTGGCAAACAATAGCAGTCCTATCTTGTTTTATAGAAGGAATTTTATATATATATATATATATATATATATATATATATATATATAATATATATATATATATATATATATATATATATATATATATATATATATTAAGAAAACAAATATATACAGTATCTATTATATTATGCTATATAAATATATGAAACCTGAACCTAACCAGACCAAATTTACAACATGGAATAAATGTAAATACATCAAAGGAAATAATAAGGTGATGGTTTATGTCAACTTTCTTAGGGAACCACATGCAGAAAAAAGACACTCTGCAATAGTGCCAGGAGCAAGAAGAAAAGCAAATACCATTCAATCAACCCTGATCTGGCCCTTATTGTCTCTCAGGTTTCTCTATTTTTAAAATAAGATTTTGTTATTGGTTTTGCAACTGCTAAACCAGGTGAGAATGCAAAAAATGTTGAAATAACATTGATTGATTTTTCAAGGTGGGCTTTAAAGTAATAACAATAATAAAAGAAGGTGCAAGAAGTCTTTCTAGTCATTAAAGAATCTCTTTTTTTAGCCATATATAAATATAATATGAAGATTTTTCAAGGTTGCATAATTTTCCAATACATCTACAAAAGTCTATAGGAGACAGATAGTTTTGATGGACTAGATATATTTTCATAGTTCGTGGAATCTTCCCTTGGGTCTGTTTGAAATTTCTGGTCATAAATAGAAAACTTCCTTAGTAGATAAAACCGCTTAAAGCCTTGGGATATTTTTTGACGTTCATTAGGCAGGTTTTCAACCTTATACAGCGTATTTTATCCTATTGATTTAAACAATCATTTATTTCATAAGACTGCAGAAGGAAAAGTTAAGTGTGAAAATGCTAATTGTTTTAATTACTGCTTTGCAATCCAACATAGCCTTTCCAAACCCCAGAGCAAATGAGAAATAACACAAGATGTCTTAAAGAAGAACAAAGAGAATTTGTTATCAAAAAGCCAGTCTGTCCTTGAAAATTACAGACTGTTGATTATGTGGTATGTGTTTGAATTCAGTTTGGGATTTGGTACAAACACATACAGTCAGATCGTGTCATGATAATATGAAATAAATTGTTCTGAGTCAAGGCTTTATGTAAAAAAAAAGTACAGACATGCCTTCCAAGATTGCAGATAACAATTTGCTGCAATTTAACAAGTTGGATTTTTTCCATGACCTGATGCCGTATAAAGAAATAGATTTTAACTTAGTCATTGCTTATTTGGGGGCTCATAAAGGGAATGCATTATTTCAGAAAATATTGGAAAAGACATAGAAATCCAACATTAGGGTTAACAATTTACAGGTAAACTAAATTAAGATCAACTTGAGTTGCATTGTAACATGGATTTTTGCCTATATGAATAAATACAAAGAGGTATTAAATATTGTTTTCCAGGGTGCTGAACAGCTGTTCATTTCGGCTGAGTAGTAAGCGCAATTGTAAGGACTCATCCTGGTGGTCTAGTGGGGGTGCAACAGGGACACCCATAACATCCTCGGCGGGGGTGCTGAATGTGACATCATGAGTGGCACAAAATTGAAATATTTAAAGGGCTCTCTGTGGTAGTGTAGTTTTCATTGCCCAAAGTAAAGGTCTATTCATTAGTTCCTGGGTGTGATTATCTGTGTTTCTACTCGTGTTTGACCCTGCCTGTTCTCAAAGTCCTGTCTGCTGCCTGTCTTTGACCCCTGCTTGTGTTTTGACCATTCTCTCGGATCCTGAAACTCTCTGGTATTTTGACCCGGCCTGTGACCCGATAACGCTTCTGGCTCCTGTTATTTTTCTGTTCAGCTCATCTGGTGTACTGACCCAGCTTGTGACACTGACTAAGTTCCTTGTTCTCCCATTCAGTTTAACATGCGGTTTCCTTGCCTGCCAGGATATCTTCCTTTGGTCAACTCATATTAAGACCTGGCATCACCTGAGTAGCAATTAGTTGCTATTAATTCGTAGACTCGGCCTTGCTTACTAGAACTTGAAGAACTTGAATAGTGACATTTCTACACTAGTTATAGAAACTGCTTAGCAATAATGGATTGTTATGTACAGATATCTTATCCATTATCTGGAAACCCAGTATCCAGAAACCACCAAATGACAGGAAGGCCATATCCCATTAATTTTAAACACAAATTTAAGCAATGTTTACAATTATTCAAAATAATTAAATATTTCTCTGTATGTTATGTGGCAACTGAAAGTTACAATGTTTATGTGGATCTCCCTGGTTGGAGACCTGAAGCCTAGTAACAAGTGAAGTGAGTCCTCTGTCAATTGGTGAGCTGAAGACTTGTTACTGGAGCACTTCCAGCAATTTACAGCTCCTGTGTATCAAACACACAGGGGTAGAAGGTGGAGCAGATTTAACAGTGGCTGGTATGCACAGAGGCCTAGAGACACCATCAGCGACACCATCCAGAACTCACATGGCCTCTTAAGAACTGCTACTTAGCTTGTGCTCCGGGGCTCCAAGGGAGCAATGCAGAACTCAGCTACTGTGATGTTCTGGAACCACACGATCAGGGACAGGAGGAGTAGTGGTGCGAACAGGTAGTTAGACACTTGCAGGTCAGCTGTAACAGGTAGGGAGAAAGCACATTTGGGTAGTCAGTGTGACCTTCAGGCAGTAAAACCCATCTCCATGGCACAGTTTTCAGCACAGAAAAGAGACTGACACCACCTTAAAGAGTTCAAAATGCAGCTTGGCTGGCTTTTATTATACACAGTGAGCACATTCAGCAAACTTGCTTCGCATTAACAGTCCTCCTTTATCACCCTTACTGGTGTTTACATAAACTCACATTTTCCAGCACTTACAGCCTTCACCGGACACAAGTCCCAGAATCCTCTTTGGGCTCACTCAATATACTCATCTCCTGGGAGGGGTTTCCCTCTCTCCAGTCCTTTTGGAGCTCTCTTCAACACAGGGGGAAATCACTCTCTTTTCCCAGCTACACACGTCGCCTTCCCTCCACTCAAGGGGGTCTCACTGGGGAAGCTCTGAGGTGTAGCTCAATAACTTAACTGCCTCTAGCTTGGCAGCAGCAAACCCTTACTGGAGCAAGGTATGGAAGCCCACCCTGCTCTCTTCCACTCACTCCAGGAACCCATTACCCCGCTTTTCCTAAGCCGGTACACAAGTACACAGCTTTACTAGCTGCAGCAAAACAGACTTCCACTGGAGTTTTCATTTCACCAGTCTAACACTGATGAAATATACACAAGATTGTGCCCTTTTTACACACATATCACCAGTTATGGGCCAGGTCATACACTGTGAAATCAACAGCACTTTTACAACAGATTATTAGGTATGCGCTAAATATCATGTCATGTTTCACAAAGATAAAGTACCCATATACTTGGATGTATAGTAAAAAAATGTCTTATGGTTTGAAAAATACAGTGTGGAAAAAGTTGCTTTTGGCAAATTTTTTGCCACTTCTTAAATTTTTGGTGAAGCGAAATAGGTCAGATTCGCCCATCACTGCCGATGATTTATATTCGAGGAGTTTAAAGTTGAACGCACTCCAGTAGTTCAAAAAACCTATATCTGGTGCTGCGTGGCCAGTGCTTATTAACTCATGCTTCACCAGCTCACCCTGCAATCCTAACATTGTAATAATAAAACTGTACCTTGTACTTGAAGGTAACTATAAGGATGTAAACATTAAATAAACCCAATAGGCTGGTTTTGCTTCCAATACAATGATTAATTATATTTTAGTTGGGATCAAGTACAAGGTACTGTTTAACTATTATACACTAGTTATACACTAAATGGCAGTGTGTTGGGAGTTTCCTTAAATGAGAAGGATCTAGGGGTTTTTGTAGATAACAAGTTGTCAAATTCTGGGCAGTGTCATTCTGTGGCTACTAAAGCAAATAAAGTTCTGTCTTGCATAAAAAAAGGGCATTAACTCAAGGGATGAAAACATAATTCTGCCTCTTTATAGGTCCCTGGTGAGGCCTCATCTGGAGTATGCAGTGCAGTTTTGGACTCCAGTCCTTAAGAGGGATATAAATGAGCTGGAGAGTGCAGAGACTAAGTGCAACTAAATTGGTTAGAGGGATGGAAGCCTTAAATTATGAGGGGAGACTGTCAAGGTCGGGGTTGTTTTCTCTGGAAAAAAGGCGCTTGCGAGGGGACAAGATTACACTTTACAAGAACATTAGAGGACATTATAGACAAATAGCAGGGGACCTTTTTACCCATAAAGTGGATCACCGTACCAGAGGCCACTAGACTATAAGAAAAGAACTTTCATTTGAAGCAACGTAGGTGGTTCTTCACAGTCAGAACAGTGAGGTTGTGGAATGCACTGCCGGGTGATGTTGTGATGGCAGATTCAGTTAATGCCTTTAACAATTTTTTGGATGATTTTTTGGACAGACATAATACAAAGGCTATTGTGATACTAACTCTATAGTTAGTATAGGTATGGGTATATAGTATTTATGTGAAAGTAGGGAGGGGTGTGTGTATGGATGCTGGGTTTTCATTTGGAGGGGTTGGACTTGATGGACTTTGTCTTTGTTCAACCCAATTTAAATTTAGCTGTGTAACTATTATAGAGAAAAAGGGAATATTTCTAAAAATGTGAATTATTTCATTATAAAAGTATATGGAGTATACGGGAGATGACCTTTCCGTAATTTGGAGCTTTCTGAATAACGGGTTTCCAGATAACAGATCCTATACATGTATTGGTAAGAATTTTTATGAAGGGCACAAAATGCCTATATTTCCCACTCTCATTATCAGTTTTTGGGAAGTCAAGCAAAATATGATTGCAATAATATGTACATTTAGGGGCCTGTTTATCATAATGTGTAAATCAAACAGCAAAAAAGTTGTGTAAAATAAATGGCAAGTGTATGTGTCAGTGGGAAAATTTCAAGTATCAAGTAAGTTCTGGTTGAAAGTCACCCTGGAAAAAAAAACATGTACAAATCACATAGAATAATAAATAGGCCCCTTACTGTATTTACACTGCCTTGATTTATTTTTTTTCATTCAAGACCTATGAAATGTTCCTACCATCGATAGCCTACTCTAGTAAATCTAGCTATGACAGAAACAGGCTACAGTTAAGTCTACCAATTTCCACACAATTGCATCCACAACGTGTTAAAAGGACAGGTAATGGGGAAAAATAAAATTCACACGTATTTTTAAAATCTGGGTTTAGAAAATAATAGCTTCAGGAGGACCAAATGCATCTGTTGTGCCCCCAAACCGACCCCGTGCAGCATTCATATATAACCAAACAGCACCATCATCTGCATGAAGTAAGGCCACAGCTTTACTGATAAATCAAAATAAAATGGACAACATTGAGGCAGATTAATCAAAGTGTGATATTAGAGCATACCATAGAAAAATTCAGCCACTCTTTATTCATTTTTTAAAGGTGTAAGTTGGACTTCACCAGTTAATAAATACGCCTCTAACAATTCCATAGGAATGAATAAAGAGTGGCGGAATTTTACTATGGTGAGCTCTGATTTCACACTTTGATTAATCTGCCCCATACTATTAACAGCTGACATAAAACTTTCCCATTCAACCTGAAGTCTCCTGCTGTGGTAGGGCCAAAACCAGGTCCGGACTGAGAATTAAAATAGGCCCTGGCATTTCAGTCCGGGCCTGGCCAAAACCATAGGCTGCTGAACCAACCACAGTTTTGCTCAGCAAATTTGCTATTCCATAACTTCCATACAACAGGCAAGAAACCCACTGATGTTAAAGAAATAAGAATTATAACAAAATCTGTATTAATATCTGCAGAAAGAGGAGGGAGTACTGGCTTCCTAGATTTCAGAAAGAAAGTGTAAATAAGAACAATATCCACTCTCCCCTTCCAGTGGAAAGCCAGTAAAATTGGACTGCCCCATAATAATAAATCCAAGTCTGGTTGTTCCCGCAGTCATGACCCTGCCTCTTGTACTTCTGTAGGGTTTATTTATTTAAATAACATAACATCCACATAAATGCAAATGCAATCTTTGCTGTGTTTGGGATTATGTCGATATGTTAGAATTCCAATACCCTAATTTCGTTTGACTACATTTTTTCCACATTTCAGTTGAGTTAATAAAACCCATAGCAATGAACAAAATGATTTCACGCTCTGCTGTACATTTTGTTTGGCACAGACCAGTAGTAATAATGAACATAACATTTTTTTTTCTCTTAACCACCAGCCTCAATATACTCTGGCACTCTATTGGAGTAATACCTGGCAATAAATTGTCTACAAGCCTTCAAAACCCTAAAAAGATAATGAAGAACCTCAATTAATGATGTTAAAAAAATCTAAATATACTCTAAATACGAGCCTCCATGTCCCCTGTACTCAATTTACAATTTATATGTCTTCTATGTCAGGAATACAACTTTGACCTCTCAGCTGACAGCTGCCTTATATTGCTTTTTCTATTACCTGCCTACTGCCGAAACAACTGCCAGTCTTCATGTAAATCTGTCATCCGTTTCTGGCATGCACTGTGAACTTTCTGAAAAAAAATCAGCAGTTCTGCAGCCAAAAGAATAAATCTTATCTTCATAAATATAACCAAGCTTGTCTACATTTACAACGTATTATTTAACCCCATTGATACAGAACCTATAATTAAAGACAATAAGTGGCTCCGGGTGACCCATTGAAGTCTTATGTCTTTCATATATGATAAATGCCTAGGGTTGACTATACAGAAGTAGATATAACAATAAAAAGTAACAATAAAAAAAAACATTTGTTCCACTGTTCTGGAATTAGTTATCGGCTGAGCAGAGTCATGGATGATATCAATATGAATAAAAATAAAAATGTTTGGTTTGCCCATGAGGTACTTGATTACAGTAGTTTCCTGAGGGAGATGTTTAACAATCAAAATGCCCCCAAACAACCAAAAATGACTTACTATTCAATAAGTAAATGAACTGCCTGGGGCACATGGCAAGGATTATTTTGATAGAAGGCTCAAGTTGGCATTTTCCAGTGATACTATGTTGCAACTCTTGCTAGTTTTCTGTTCATGAAAATGAGAAGCAGCTGCCAGTGGTTCAGGGCATTTGGATCTCTGCAGCTCACTATGTTAGGACTGTAGCAATCATAATTTACCATGTTTCATTATATTTCAGCTCTTGCAACTAGGGTAATGGGAGCTAGAGAATTAAAAATATATAGTGCAGTAAATCAGACCTAAAATGTTCACTCCCGTGTGATGAGTGAAAAGTAGTAAAAGTTTATTCCAGACTGGAAAGAGAAATTCCATACAAGACTATGACCCAACTATAGCCACTGTTACCTACAACACACCTAAGGCACCAGTGATAGTGATAGACAACATATTGCTCACCAATCCCTTGGATGTTGCTCCCAGTGGCCTCAAGGCAGGTGCTTATTTTTTAATTCCCAGCTTGGAAGAAAGGTTTGGTTGCATAAAAACCAGGTGTGTTGCCAATACCAGCTCATATTTGGCACCGCATGAACTTTTTGCATGCTTGTGTTTCTCTCCAACATTTTTTACATTTGAACATGGCTCAGGGGTTAAAAAAAAAAAAGTTGGGTTCTCCCTGATTGAAGACAAAAATCAATATATTTCATAACCCAGGAGTTAGTGTCATCTCTAGGAAAGTCAATGAGTAAAACATGTCAGGAATTACATCATAAGAAAGCTGTACTTTAGAACCAACCGGTTGCTAGGCTTTTCCTCCTTTCACATGATCATTGAAATACAGTGCAAAGAATCTCCATTTGACGACTATTTGAGATCTTCCTATTTTGTAAGTATAATACTTGTTGTTAAATTTTATTAAAGGAGTTTCTCTACTACAGTTAGGTTCATCAATCTTTGGACAGAGACAACTGTTTTCTAATTTTGGGTTGAACAAAAAGATTATATAAGAATGTGAGGAACTAAAGCCTTTTTTTAACACAATCACTTCATTTCAGGAAAAACTAATTGGACAAATTAAAAAACTGAAAATAAAATGTTTTCTGACAGCCTGAAGTCTTGAACTCTTGAATTCATGGACATCACCAGATTCTGGGTTTCCTCCTTTATAATGCTCTGCCAGGCCTTTAGTTTCATCTGTCCAAAGAATGTTTTTCCAGAACTGTGCTGGCTTTTTTTATAGCAAAGTCCAATCTAGCCTTTCTATTCTTGATGCTTATGAGTGGCTTGTACCTTGCAGTGCACCCTCTGTATTTACTTTCATGCAGTCTACTCTTTATGGTAGACTTGGATATTGATATGCCTACCTTGAAAGATTTATGGACCTAACTGTATGTGGTGTTGCCACTTATTATAGATTATTATAGATATCATAGATATCAACTGTTGTATGATTTACACTATGGAGTAGATTTATCAAGGGTCGTAGTGAAAATTGAAAATTTGAATTTTGAAATTAGTACTAGGAAATTCAACTAGGGAATAGTTAAAATTTGATTTGAGTTTTTAAAAAGATTGAACTCGATTTTCAAAATGTATCATGTACTGGCCCTTTAAGAATTAGAATTTGACTATTTGCCACCTTAAACCTGCCGAATTGCTGTTTTCGCCTATGGGGGACGTCCTGGGATCAATTTCCTGAAAATCGTGTTTTTTTTTCAGAAAAAACCCCGAATCGAGTTTGCGGGTCAATCCCATTCAAATGAGTATGAAAAAATTGATTTTTTTTTTTATTAATTGCAGTTGGTCAAATTTTGGTCGAATTTTGAGTTCATGGAAGTTTATAGGAGTTTAAAAAAACTCCCATGAACTCAAAATTCGGCCCTTGATAAAAGTGGAACCATTCTTACTAAGTTAACTGCCAGGATGGTCTGTGAGTACACACCTACATATTAAGCTTTTGAATAATATTGTTGAGTCGATCACTATGGGATTCATCATTTACATTGGAGCCGTATATATATGCATTACATAGTTAAATGTTAATTGAGCCTCTAACACCCCATGGTATTTTACGCATGCATTTTCCCATTCAGATGACAGATTTGTTCTCAATTGATCAAATGAATTATCTTGAATGTTAATTTCCAAAATAGCTATGGATCAACTAATCCATAATGATAACTGATAAATCTGCCATGCAGTCTATAATGCTTCGAGCAATGGGCTGCAAAAACTTGCATTAATATATGATAGGGTTAATTTATTGGCAGCTTAACACAACTCCTGTGTAGCCAACAGAGCATTAAAGAACATAAAATTAATGTTATATGGCTAAAGTAACCTCCTTTCAGTGAATACTATAGTAGTTTGTTGGCATTTGGTGCTGGGCATACATCCCAGACTAAAATGTACGTAATTCTGAAATATGTAACTGGTACACTAAAGCTGACCACACACAGCTTGACTTTTAGCATATGCAACCAGTAGTTTGGAAAGTGTACAATTTGGCCAGATTGCCCTGTTCTGATTAATTTGATCCATGATTGTGTGCCCAATGATAACCCTAGTCGGTAGGCTAATATTGGCCCCGAAGTTGGCTACATTATTGACATTTGAAGTTTGAAGGAAAAGAAGGTAAAGAAACATTTTTTATTTGCTGAGTGCAACCACATTAAATCTGGCACAGTGTAGCCCAAGAAGGAAAAGAAGAAGAAGAAATTATGCTCATTTGGATTTCTTCTAACACTGAGCTCAAAAAGCTTCCAATGGCTTAATAGGGTATTGCACCAGCGGGTTACCTTGCAGTCAAGGGTTTGAATGTGGACATTTCCTGACATATATTTACGGCGGATCGCTATGTACTTTGCCGTAAATTTATGAAAAAATCTTGAGGAACCAGAACAGACCTCATTACACTCTTTTGACTTCTCCGTTTTACATATTAACTAGTAAGAGAGTCATCAGTCTAAGAAGTGGGGGAAATGTAGTTATTGTGGTTCCCTCTTTATCTTTTCAACATAACATGTTCTTCACTTCGAACATTAATAAACAGTCCTATAAAGAAGTGCAAACAAAATCCCTTGTAGGGTAGTATTACACAGAAAGACATTATTGTATAAATCCCAGAAGCAAAAGATTCCAGTATGCAAATACAATTCACCAAAGCAGGTGAATATACACTGCAGTATTTCTGGGGATTCCAAAGTCCCAGTGGTTCCAAAGCCAATCACCCATATGGTGATTTTTAGATACAAGGGAAATGTAAATTTTTTAAGCAATTTCCTCTACTTGAAATTAAACGCTTCCATAGATTTACAGCAAAGCACATCGTGCTGTAAATATGGCAGAGCAGCCCACAAATACTCTTTTGGTTAGCTAAAGAGAGTCTTAAATATTTTATTGGCTGAGTGCAAGGAAACAGCAAACAAGAAACGGATCACGAGGTGATATAATAAAGAGGGGTGTCCCCCCAACTGCTGATCATAGCGTGTGTGCGGATCCGTTTCTTGTTTGCTGTTGCTAAGGGACCTGGCCGGGGTCAACGGAGAAACCAGCACCACCAACGCAGTGAGAGGAAAGGCGAGTGTGCGGTAGGAACATATATTACAGAATCTGAGTGCAAGGAAAACCACATTTAAATCTGGCAAAGCATAGCTGGTGTCCTAAGATAAATGGAAACTAACGTATATCCAAACCCCATATACCTGGGGTTTCTGGATAATGGATCTTTCCATAATTTGGATCTCCATAACGTAAGTCTGCTAGAAAATCATTTAAATATTATTTAAACCCAATGGAATTGGGTTGCCTCCAATAAGGAATAGTTATATCTTAGTTTGGATCAAGTACAAGGTAATGTTTTCTTATTTTAGTGAAAAAAGGAAGTCATTTTAAAAAAATAGAATTATTTGATTAAAATGGAGTCTATGGGAGATGGCCTACCAGTAATTTGGAGTTCTGGATAAGGGCAGAGACACACGCTCAGTGAGGTTTCCTCATGAGGCAACTTCGGGCGACTTCGGAAAACTAATCAGCCATTCTAGCTGGCGGGAGGCAGTTTGGGGAGATTAGTTAAACCGAAAAAGAGATTTGTTGTTGGGTGGCTAATCTCCCCAAAACTGAGTGTGTGTCTCTGCCCTAAAGGGTTTCCAGATAACGGATCCTATACCTTTACATGTGATGCAGTACCCTAAAAGGCTTACTATTTCTGCACTTGCGATGTAGCTAAACATCAGCCCGGTGCCTTTTTAACCTGATCTCTTACTTACCTAAGATTATTGAAAAAATAACAATGTAAGTCTTGTCAAATGAAATAACTGGAAAAATCTGTTTCACAGCATCATCATTACTATTTAATGTAATTCATGAGTTACAACCAAAAAAATGAAATGCAGAGACTCAGTAATGTATAAAACTGCTGAAACAGTAATGTGCTTTCATTTAGATTTGCAAGGTCTGTTTTTGCTACGGAAGTACAATAGAAGTCTGACAAACTATTAATATATATTGTGGGGAATGCCGGCTTCCACCAGAAAAATTAAATATATATTTTGACAATTAGCACTTGATCACTAAAAATCAAAAGCAGGCATATGCTCAGGGGAATAGCTTGATAAATGAACTATCATTCTCAACCATCTGCTTTACAGTACCCTAATTTAAAATCCCAATGCCCCCTGGCTAGGTCAGCACTTTCAAACACTGAAAAGTAACTTTGCAGATATTTACTGGGCTTGCATTTCATTTTTGAAGTGTAAGAAATAAATGATCCATGAAGCTTCATTAGGTTTACAAAAATGCAGGAAAGTCTACAAAATTGATGTGCACATTTTTTTTTTTTGCTGGTGTATGATTTGTATATTCATGTATCTAATTGGCCATATATATATTTTATGAGGAGGTAAAAAAAATACCCATGATGAAACACATATTCTTTATCATCGTGCATTCTCTATGCCTCTTTAGTTGGATACCAATCTATATATATGTGTGTATATATATATATATATATCTATATATATATATATATATCTATATATATATATATCTTCCAAACGAGTATCAGCACTCCAAGATCAATCTTGATAAGGGCAGGGGTGCACGGTAAATCTTGCATACACCAATATTTCACAGACCAGCACTCCCTTTGATATAAGACAAACAATCTTTTATTGCATCTTTCTCCGAAACGTTGGAGAAAGATGCAATAAAAGATTGTTTGTCTTATATCAAAGGGAGTGCTGGTCTGTGAAATATTGGTATATATATATATATATATATATATATATATATATATATATATATATATATATATATATATATAATATGAAACAAAAGACCGCACTCACAGGACTTATCATGAAAAAAAAAAGCCACAAGGGCTGTGATTTTATTCCTCAACGTTTCAGCTATCCAACTCTAGCCGTCCTCAGGAGTAATATAGTAACTAAATGAAAAAAATAAGCTTATTTATATATATATATATATATATATATATATATATATATATATATATATATATATATATATATATATATATATATAAAAACAAGGGAAAGTTGTGCTCACCACTAGTTTTTAAAATCATTAGGCGGGGGTGCAATGAGGCTGTGACCACAAAATACATATAGACAAATACAAGATTCCTCTGCACTCAACCCATTATCAATATATTTAAGACAGAGACATTTTGTGCATACTGCTACTGAAAAATGCCTTACCCTTTAAACAAAACAGGGATTGTTTGTCCATATATTGCAATATATTTAAGCTGGCCAACTACGTCAAAGTCATCCCATATCTGGCCAGTCCTATGCTCAATTTTCATCTGATTCATTAAGAATTCTATGGTTTCATTATACATTTTATAAAAGGGACGAATACGTTTTACCTGCAACTTACTAGCTGCTTTCAAAGTAAAACTCCCAAACTTGGCTGCCCTTTTATTAGACACCAGTGGGATCACCTGACTATAGTTGGAGGGGGTGGGAGCTACAACATGGAGCTGGTCACTGCTCTTGTAGAACTATAACAAACAAGGGAAAGTTGTGTTCACTTAATGAATCAGATGAAAATTGAGCATAGGACTGGCCAGATATGGGATGACTTTGACGTAGTTGGCCAGCTTAAATATATTGCAATATATGGACAAACAATCCCTGTTTTGTTTAAAGGGTAAGGCATTTTTCAGTAGCAGTATGCACAAAATGTCTCTGTCTTAAATATATTGATAATGGGTTGAGTGCAGAGGAATCTTGTATTTGTCTATATATATATATATATATATATATATATATATATATATATATATATATATATATATATATATATATATATATATATATATATATATATATATGATTGTCCATAGAGAACTCTAATACTTCTATAAAATTATACAAACATCATTTTCTGCAATCTGTTGTAATGCAACAATTATGCAGAATGCTTGGGACCTGAGGTTTTCTGAATAAGGGTCCTTTCCATAATTTGGATTGCACCTGCTAAAAGTCTGCTAGAAATGATTTAATCATGGGGAGGGTTATTTACTTAAATCAGAATTTATATCATTATTTAAATAAAAAACACAACCAAAATCCCATACACAATTTTACCTAATATATTATTAAAAAAGCTTGATTTATTCGGTTTGGTAAAAACTCAATAAAGTTGAGTGAAAACCCAAAACCTTTTATGAGTTTTTTCCCAAATCGATTGATTTTCTCAGGCTTCTTCAGGAAAAGCCAGAATTTTTCAGATTTTTGCCCAAAAGTCCGAAATGCTCAGCTTTTCGGGCTAATTCCAAAACAGACTACAAAAACTTCACAATAGGATAGGGACCACTAACATTGACTTATACACAACCTCGGGAGGTTATGAGATGGCGGATTTTCGGATTCAGGCTTTTTGCTGCACCAGGCTTTAATAAATCTCAAAAAATGCAAGTTTTTAAAAAGAACCCGAAAAATTCTAGTTTTGCCCCAAAAAGCCGCAGTGTAATAAATAATCCCCTAAATAAACCCAATAGAATTGATTGGCCACCAGTATGGTTCCATGCAGCTTAGTTACCATCTAAGGTGCTGTTTTATTATTACAAAAAAAAAGAAATCATTTTTAAAAATAAGAATTATTTGCTTAAAATGGACCCTATTGGAAATAGACCCTATTGCCTTTGTGTAATTTGAAGCTTTCTGGATAAGAAACTCCATACCTATATGAACAATGTGGACAATGCTTGCAAGTGTAAAATATTTAACTAGTACATAATTAAACATATATACTGAGTTATAAGATTTCAAATTTGGGAATCTTTTTTTTACATTAGCTTTTTGTTACTTTTTTTAAATTAGTTTTTTCTTTAAATTGTGCTAGTTCATTGGAACAGGTTTGACTGCTTTTTTGGTTGCTATTTGTACTCATTATAAATATGTTGTTGTATGAAACAATCCTTTTAGCTTCACATATGATGACCAGACAACTTGCACTACTATACCAGTAGAATGTAGTGTTTGATCAGCATCTATCCTAGCTATGGTTTTAATACCCAACGCACTAATATTAGTTTACAAAACTAAAAAGAAACAAACAAAAAGAAACATTGATATTAGAATGTGACTTCTTTTCCACTTGTATTATTCTTGAAATTAATTTTTAAGAATCAGTCATTCTGGGCTGGCTGGCTTAATCCAAGTTAGTAAAATCATTCTATCCTACACATTGTAATTATACTACCCTACATACTCTAACAAATCTATTAATATTTATCAACCATTCTCTATTAACATTTATGATATATTTGTCCTGCATAGCAATAATTGCTCCCCGTGCTCTTTTTGTACTTTTTGTGTGTTTTTTCCCCTTTATCTTTTTCTAACCCATGCATTATCACAAAGCCATCCCTCAAATTCTTACTGAACTAAGTCTTATACAACATATATTAAGGCTGATCCATCCTCTTGTGTGTCTTGTTGTATTACTTGAAAACAGTTTGTCAGTGTCAGCTAAAACATTTACAACAATCTATTACACACATTTATTTAAACCTTTCAGTCCTCTGTTCCCCTTCTATTCTTATCCCACATATTCAGACAACTCTACATCTTCTTTTTTCCTTCTACTTTTCTTTTCTTCACCATCTCTCCAACTCTTACTTATAACACTCCATAAAGGTTGTTAATAGTGACCATTGTATAAAATGGTGCTTTTATATTATATTATGCTTGGGACCTGGTGTGGGACCTGGTGTGTTCCGGATAACAGATCTTTCCGTAATTTGGATCTTCATACCTTAAATCTACTAGAATATAATTTAATCATGAAATAACCCCAATAGGCTGGGTTTGCATCCAATTAGGATTAATTATATCTTAGTTTGGATCAAGTACAAGATACTGTTTTATTATAACAGAGAAAAAGGATCAAGTACAAGATACTGTTTTATTATAACAGAGAAAAAGGAAATGTTTAAAGATTTGGATTATTTGGATAAAATGGAGTCTATGGGAGATGGTCTTTCCATAATTCGGAGCTTTCTGGATAACAGATCCCATACCTGTATTTGCAGTATCACAGTGTACCACGAATATATGTGTACCACAGTGCACCGTGGGTTAAAATGGCTAAAGTATAAATGCAATATGTGTATGAAGATTAAAGCAGGTGAACAGACAACATATACATCCGAAATTCTACCTTTTTACCAGAAAACAAAGTTTATTGAACTTGCAGCTTCTTTCTTCAGACAAAGGAGCTTTTTGTTTTTATGGCAGGAATTTAACACAGTAGACATATTCACATGAGGCTGAGACCTTTTTTTAGAAGATATAGCAAGACATTTAGAATCTTCTGCTGACAGACAAGCTTATTAAATACTGTGGGGTTTTATGAGGACTGCCATTGATGGCCCTGACAGCAGAGTTAGAAGACAAAATCAACACACCGTGCTGGAACCAAGACAATATTGTGTAAGAATAAGTCTATCCTAAGATAAGATTTTTTTTTCTTTGAACAGGATTAGAAAGAATCAATAATCAATATGAGGAAAAAAATACTAAAGAATTAAAAGGGAATTTGCTGTTTAAACACTGACATTTCATTTCTATTGATTAGACATCATAATAATGATATAATACACAAAAGCCATGAATATCCTGTAAATTATATCCTTATAAACGGTGAGTAGTGATGTCATCAGTTATAAACGGTGAGTTCTGATGTCATTTCTGTCACATGACTCATTGAAATTTGTGTATTATAATAAATAAAGTACCCCCAGTTGTAAAATATGAGGATATTAGAAGTTACCTCGGAGTTCCATGACCTGTATAAAAACACTCGGCCTTCGGCCTCGTGTTTTTATATGGTCATGAAACTCCTCGGTAACTTATAATATCCCTATATTTTACAAAAGGGGGTACTTTATTCACTATATAATAAAAAAATAACATTTTTTTTATAGAGCTTTTCTCCCATAGGACTCAAAGCGCTTAACATATTACTGATTGATGATTATCTATCATATATCTATGTATAATACACAAAAGCCATGAATATCTTGTAAATGATATCCTTATAAACGGTGAGTTCTGATGTCATCAGTTATAAACGGTGAGTTCTGATGTCATTTCTGTCACATGACTCACTGAAACTTGTGTATTATAATAAATAAAGTACCCCCAGTTGCAAAATATGAGGATATTATAAGCTATCTATCTATCTATCTATTTATCATCTATCTTTCTATCTATCTATGTCATCTATCTATGTCATCTATCTGTCTATTATCTATCTATCTATCTATCTATCTATCTATCTATCTATCTATCTATCTATCTATTTATCATCTATCTTTCTATCTATCTATGTCATCTATCTATGTCATCTATCTGTCTATCTATTATCTATCTATCTATCTATCTATCTATCTATCTATCTATTTATCTATTATCTATCTATCTATCTATCTATCTATCTATCTATCTGTCTATCTGTCTATCTATCTATCTATCTGTCTATCTATCTGTCTATCTATCTGTCTATCTATCTGTCTATCTATCTATCTATTATCTATCATCTATGTATCTATCTATTAACTGTCTGTATGTCTATCTATCTATCTATCTATCTATCTATCTATCTATCTATCATCTATCTAACTATTATCATCTGTCTATCTACCTATAATCTATCTATCATCTCTCAATCCATATATTATTATATAGAATACTATTTATTTAGTATTATTGTAAAATCTCAAACATTTAAAACGTAAAAGCCACAGTATTACTACAATTATCTTATGCTATAAAAACCCAATTAATTTAATGACATTTTCAAGATGCTCCTATGAAAATATATTTTTTTAATTAACATTAAAGACGTTTGACTCTTTACAAACAGAGAATACACAGGGATAAGCAAGAGCAGCTCCTACATCTCATAAGAAAATAACTGAACTTTACATTCTAGACAACTACCGCATGAGATACAGTAATTATATGTTTACATTGTAAGATGGTAAACATGAGGCACACTGTAAAATCGGAATTGACTTTATTGATCCCTTGTTTCATTCTGACCTTAGCATGTTGATGATGAACCCAAATATGAATAGTTTAGAAATGGATGTGGGACCTTTGGATGTATGGATATTAAGTACACGTGACATTAAACACAGGGAAATAAAAATCAGAAGAAAATCAGACACTAAACACTAGAGACCTTTAAAGTAAACACATTTTGACTCTTCTTTCTTAGCAAAGATCTGTGTATTTACATGCATTTAACCTCCAATAGGCTGTTGCTGATCTCAGCGGAGGACAATAAGGTAAACTCTTTAAATGCTGAATTGCCATATGGTCTTCAAGAAACATTTACCTTTGCACGGGGATAAATACTTAAAACCATTATCTCATCTGTGGCTTGGTGCTCTCATCTGATCTGGGAAATAAGAAGCCTGACGTCTAGAAGGAGAAAAGTCTACCTCTCTGAGTGTTCTCTTTGAGAGTAAAGTCAGTGCTAGGTCACAATTCCAATGTATTTCCCTTTGTACTAAATTCTACGTATAAGAACATTCTTGCCAAGGTTCACTTGTATTTAACCTATCATATAATATCTAAGTTTACTGTGTTAGAAGAAGCAGAACACTATTAAGCTTTTCCCACAGGACTGTGATTGTGTTTGACCCTGTAACCTGTATTAGATTAACATTTATTCCACAAGTACGCAGCTGGACCGCCACAAGCACTCGTTCGTGGTGTACCCCGCACAAGAAAGGTTTTCTTCTGAGGTAGAGCATACCACTGAATTGAATATGAAGGTATTGCGTGTGTGTGTGTTTTTTTTGTTCAGTGATTGAATATTTTATAGGTGGCAGGCTATAAGGAAACATTAAATTCACAGCAGTGCTAACATTTCTGACAACATTGTAAACTCTCTTTCTACTTTTATGCATGACTGACCTCAAATGTTTCCAATTTTCTTTGTGAAGTATATCCATATATATTTTAAGTAAACATAAATAAACTAATTAGGACTTTCAGCATGAAAAAAACAAGGAAATTATTTTAATATATACAGATGTCTTGGAACATGTGCGCTGTGTTCTTTATTTATTATTATTTTGTGTTTAAGCAG
This sequence comes from Xenopus laevis, assembly GCF_017654675.1. Classification (NCBI taxonomy): domain Eukaryota; kingdom Metazoa; phylum Chordata; class Amphibia; order Anura; family Pipidae; genus Xenopus; species Xenopus laevis. Next base: position 29,510,740 of record NC_054379.1, on the reverse strand, counting down.
ATTCATCAGATTCCAATTTAATACAAAACAATTGGTGAAAAAGGTTTAATAATACTATATGAGTGACTTATCTTGCAACGTATGCTTAAACCATGAATAGTCAAGGCTCAACCCATGAACTACTATTCTCAGTAGTCTGGGAAGTAAGGATGCAGGGTTTTGCTTCTTGTGAGCTGCTATAGTTTTGAAGGGTCATTTATGAATGCACTCATAAGTGCAGGTCCTCTAGATTGGCCCAATTTATTACTTGGGTGCAAACAATTCCACATGGCTGCCAATGTGTCCGTCCTGCTCTTCTGGTTAATGGAACAATGATGAGCCTCTTGGTACAGGGGAACCGTGGAGCTACCACCACCCTGGACCTGGTGGTAGCCACACCAGGTTGCACCAATAGGAACAGTGAACTGGATGCAAACACTGTTTTAAACATGCTTTCTGGTGACACATCCCGTATGCTAAAAATGCTACATGCATCTTGCATTCGGTTGCATCAAAACGCATCTATGTCCATAATGGCACATTGGATGAAAGAGCACAATTATATTCTGGACTGATGGGAAAAAAATGATAGATTATGAGCAAGAAACATGGCACTCTGCCTTTCAAAATTGCACTTTACACTCCACACTTGTTTCCATAAATGTCCCCTTTGTATCTCTTAGGGGCCAATTTATTTTAGAATCTAGTTTTAAATGCACAACAAATTTGGAGTAAAATATTTCTACTGTGGCATATCCTCATTTGGATGCATTCCATGTTTTTACTCAGTGTTTTTTATAATCAGATCTTTTAAAATAGGTACATGTGTGCTTTTTTAAAATATGAGTTTAGTCATGGTTGAGAAAAACCTCCAAAACTACGTTTTGATAAATAGGCCTCAAAATTAGTGATGGGTAAATAAATTCGCTAGACTGCTCTGTGTTTATAAAATACATTTGCAAAACTGCTGTGGAAATTCACCGGTGAAAATTCGCTATTGCCAAAAAAATTTTTTTTTGCGCGTCGGAAAAGTTAATTGTGTCAAAACCGTTGCGCATCAATATTATTCGGATGCCTATTGAACTTTAACACCGTCATCAAAATTGACACGAGCGTCAGAACTGACGCAGACGTCAAAATTCGCATATTGCTAATTTTTCGGGACAAAGTCGACCATTACTACTCTCAATGTTAATTTGTTAAAGAAAATAATTTTTAGAATATATCTGTTTAATCACAAGCTATTTCCATCAGATTTAGAAATCAGTGCAATGATTTTCTGGTACAGGTATGGGACCTGTTATCCATAATGCTTGGGACCTGGGGTTTTCCGGATAACAGATCTTTCCGTAATTTGGATCTTCAAACCTTATGTCTACTAGAAAATCATGTAAATATTAAATAAACCCAATAGGCTGGTTTTGCTTCCAATAAGGATTAATTAACATCCATTTTTGTCCTTTTGGAACATCAGGACAGCATTTTGGTGTAAACTCCAGGAAAACATTATGTAAAATAAGGGAAAAGCACCCATTAAAAAGCATTATAAATTTGTGGGACCACAAAAAGAAAAACAATGTAAAATGCGGGAACCTGTAAAATTGAGAATTTACTGTGTTTTGTTACTAATTGTTGTAAAAAATTTACTAATATCTCTCTTTGCTAGGGATGGGCTGCACCTCAATGATGATGGGGCAGCTGTTTTGGGAGAGAAGATGGCTAGAGGGTTGGAGGAGATTTTAAACTAGGTGTGGGGGGGGAGGGTTCAGTAAAAGATTCAGTGGTAGACAGGTTAGATGAGATAGTGGGCTAAGAAAGGGAAAATGGGGGAGGAGATTTGGCTAGGGATACTGTTAAGGATAGGGAGGACCACATGTCATATGTTCAATATGGTGCCAGTATTAAATGTATGTTTACAAATGCAAGAAGTCTGACTGGTAAAATGGGAGAGCTGGAGCTGCTGGTGATGGAAGGAAAATATGATGTGATTGGTGTGGCCGAAACATGGCTGAATGAGTCGCATGACTGGGCAGTAAATATCAGTGGCTATACTTTGTTTCGGAGGGACAGAGGCAATAGAAAAGGAGGAGGGGTATGTCTGTATGTTAGGCAGGGTTTAAAAGCTCATATAAAGGAGGAGGTTGTGTTAGAAAATGAGGGGCCAGAAGTCGTATGGGTGGAGTTCTTCACCAATTGTAAAGAATCCAGCAAATTAATTGTAGGAGTATGCTATAGACCCCCTAATGTAAGTGAGGAGGAAGAGACAAAGCTCCTAATGCAAATAGAAAAGGCTGCTAGTTTAGGTAAAGTAATGATAATGGGGGATTTTAATTACCCAGATATTGACTGGAGCAACGGTACTGCTAGATCAGTTAATGGGAACAAGTTTATAAACTTATTGCACAACAATTTTTTAGCACAGGTTGTTGAGGAGCCTACCAGAAAAAATGCTATTCTTGATTTAGTGATCTCAAATGACCCAGAACTTATAGCAAATGTGCAAGTCATTGAACCCCTGGGTAATAGTGACCATAATGTTATATCTTTTAATGTCTGGTGCAAAAAACAAAAATATACTGGGGCAACAAAAACCATGAATTTTGCCAAAGCTAATTTTAGTGCCTTGAGGGCTGCCCTACAGAGCATTGATTGGGGCATTAGGTTTTCAGCTAAAAACACAGAACAGAAATGGTTGTCCTTTAAAATTATATTAAATCATTACTGTTCTCAATTTATTCCCTTAAGGACTAAACGTAGAAGCTCTAAGAATCATCCTGTGTGGCTTAATACAGAGGTAAAGATGTTAATGGGAAAGAAGAGAAAGGCATTTAAAAACTACAAATCTGTAGGGACAGAAGCTGCATTTAATGAATATAAACACTGTAATAAATGTTGTAAATCAGCAATCCGGAAGGCTAAGAAAAGAAATGAAGAGTTAATTGCGGTGGAGGTGAAAACTAACCCTAAAAAGTTTTTTAAATATATTAATAGTAAAAAGATGCAGGTTGAGAGTGTTGCTCCATTAAATAATGGTACCAGTATGGTTGTAACAGATACAGATAAGGCAAATGTGCTAAATCAGTTCTTTTCTTCAGTGTATACAATAGAGGAGTCTGGGTTCACAGGCTCACTTAATAACTGCACGAATGGTTCAGCTCAATCTAGTCAGTGGCTGACTCAGGATATGATTCAAAAAGCTTTAATACAAATTAATGTAAACAAGGCTCCAGGGCCTGATGGCATACACCCCCGGGTTCTAAGAGAGCTTAGTTGAGTTTTAGACCAGCCCTTATTTCTGATTTTCTCAGATTCACTGTCATCTGGTATGGTGCCTATGGATTGGAGAAAAGCTGATGTTATTCCAATATTTAAAAAGGGATTACGATCTCAGCCTGGCAATTATAGGCCAGTAAGCTTGACATCTGTGGTGGGCAAATTATTTGAAGGCTTGTTAAGGGATCACATTCAAAATTTTGTCCTAATGAATGGCATTATGAGCAACAATCAGCATGGCTTTATGAAGGATAGTTCATGTCAGACGAATTTGATTGCAGTTTATGATGTGGTAAGTAAGATTCTGGATAGTGGGGGGGCAGTAGATGTGATCTATTTGGATTTTGCCAAAGCGTTTGATACTGTGCCCCACAAACGACTGCTTTCTAAACTAAGGTCTGTTGGGCTTAATGAAATCGTTTGCACATGGATAGGAAACTGGCTACAGGATCGGGTACAGAGGGTGGTTGTTAATGGGACATTCTCTACTTGGAGTAAGGTTCTTAGTGGGGTCCCCCAGGGCTCAGTATTGGGTCCACTTTTATTTAACTTGTTCATTAATGACTTAGGGGAGGGTGTTGTAAGTAATGTATCAGGGTTTGCAGATGACACAAAATTATCCAGCCCAATTAATTCCATCCAGGATGTGGCATCCTTGCAACAGGATCTTGACAAACTGGCAATCTGGGCAGCTAAGTGGCAAATGAGATTCAATGTTGATAAATGTAAAGTCATGCACCTGGGATGTAAAAATATCCAAGCCACTTATACCTTTAATGGGACTGCACTAGGCAAATCCATTATGGAAAAGGACCTTGGAGTCCTTGTAGATGATAAACTTGGCTGTAGCAAGCAATGCCAGTCAGCAGCATCAAGGGCAAATAAGGTCTTGAGCTGTATTAAAAGGGGCATAGAGTCACGGGAGGAGGGGGTCATTCTTCCACTGTATAGAGCACTTGTAAGGCCCCATCTAGAATATGCCGTACAGTTTTGGTCTCCATCACTCAAACAGGACATTATTGTATTAGAGAGGGTACAGAGAAGGGCAACTAAGCTGGTAAAAGGTATTGAAAATCTTAGCTATGAGGAAAGACTGGCCAAATTGGGGATGTTCACGCTGGAGAAGAGGCGCTTAAGGGGTGATATGATGACTATGTATAAATATATAAGGGGATCATATAACAATCTCTCTAATGCTTTATTTACCAGTAGGTCTTTCCAGCTGACACGAGGTCACCCATTCCGATTAGAAGAAAAGAGGTTCCGCCTAAATATTTGGAAGGGGTTTTTTACAGTGAGAGCTGTGAAGATGTGGAATTCTCTCCCTGAATCAGTTGTACTGACTGATGCATTAGATAGCTTTAAGAAGGGGTTGGATGGCTTTTTAGCAAGTAAGGGAATACAGGGTTATGGGAAATAGCTCATAGTCCAAGTTGATCCAGGGACTAGTCCGATTGCCATTTTGTAGTCAGGAAGGAATTTTTCCCCCTCTAAGGCAAATTGGAGAGGCTTCAGATGGGTTTTTTGCCTTCCTCTGGATCAACTGGCAGATAGGTAGTTAATAAACAAAAAAAAAAAAGGTTGAACTCGATGGACATGTGTCTTTTTTCAACCTTACTTACTATGTTACTATGTAATATCAAAAGTTTTAGAAATACTTTTTCCTGCTTTGTGTAGCCACCGAAGCCTAATGAGGTAGAAGCATTGTGCTTAAACAATTACCACTTACAGTCTCTTGCTGAAATATAATGGTGGGTTTGCATGTTCACCTGACCCCCACCATTTAAGGATAGTATGTATAGTTAATTATTTTAACTCCACTCAGTTTATTTATACATGATACTGATCTCTCAATACAAATCAGATAAGACCTATTAGATTTAGCTGCAAACATTAAAGATAAACCCCCATCAATAATATAAAGCACTAATTTTGCCTAGGAGCAGTAACATATAGCAACCAATACGATGCTTGCTTTTAAACAGGTGACCAATAAATGATTCCTGCTGATTGGTTGCTGTGGGTTACTGCTCCTGCTCAAACTTAGGGCCTTTTATTACATAACCCCCAAAGTGTTCTGTTGCAGGAATATAGCCATTAAGGGGCACATTTACTAAGGGTCGAATTTCGAAGTGGCAAAACTTTGAAATTCGACCATCGAATTGTAAAAATTCGATAGTCAAAGTTTTTTTTTAAATTAAATTTAACAGTTTTCGATCTAAATCGAATCGATTTAATCGATCAAACCATTTTCAAAAAAAAATCTTTGACTTTTTAAAACTTAGCCAAATACTGACTATAGGTTCTAGGAGGTCCCCATAGGCTAACATAGCAGTTCGGCAGGTTTAAGGTGGCGAAGTGTCGAAGTCTTTTAAAGAGACAGTACTTTGATTTTCGAATATTTGACGTTTTTTCAATTCAAATTGAATTTTGGCCTATTCGATGGTCGAAGTACCCAAAAAATTCAAGTTTTTGAATTTGAAAATTCACTATGAATTCACTTCAACCCTTAGTAAATGGGCCCCTAAGGGTTGCCAAAACATTTTTTCTCATGCTGTAATCAATAGGGATGTAGCGAACTGTTCTGCGGCGAACTTGTTCGCGCGAACATCGGCTGTTCGCGTCCGCCGCAAGTTCGCGAACGCCGCGCGACGTTCGCCAATAGGCGTTCGCGTCAAAATCGTTCGACCATTCGACCATTCGGTCGCTAAAATCGAACGATTTTCGTTCGATTCGAACGAAAATCGTTCGATCGAACGATTACAAATCCTTCGATCGTTCGAATCGAACGATTTTCGGATGTTCGAAGTTCGCGAACTGTTCGCGAACTGTTCGCATTTTTTGCCGGTGTTCGCGAACGGCGTTCGCGAACACATACTCGGCGGTTCGCTACATCCCTAGTAATCAATAAGTATGATTTTACCTGGGCATGTAGCCACATTGCAGCTGGTCTATGTTGCTCGTATCTGAACCAAGAATTACATTTTCTGCATAATAGAAAGGAAAAGCAAAGGCGTTGAACTAATTATGTTCAGAATCTTTTCAGATCGGGATGTTTTGACATAATACAAAAATGAGGGGGATTGGGCACTCAGAAATACTCCACAAGGGCTGCCAAAAATAAAGTTAAAAATATAATATTCATTGTAGGCTCATTAAAAAAGGAACAGTTTCTCCATTGGCCCTACGTGTTTTATGTCCCCCAGGGCACTTAGTCATGGACTTAACAACCAAAATTGGCTACTATAGTTAAATCTTATTAGGGGGGTAATTTATCAAAATCAGAAAATATCATATCATTTTTTTCTGAAATATTTTTAGATCAAATCAGCACGGGTTATTTCTCCTTATTTATCAATACATTTTTCTGAAATATTCCAGTGTGGGAAAAAAATCATAAAAATCTTACGGAAATTCATTTGGATTTTCTGCCCAAAAAACCTTGAACTACAAAAATCTTCAGATTATTGCACGAAACCCAGCACAGATCAGGATATCTTCAGGACTTCTGCCATTGATTTATATACAACCTTGACAGGTCTGAGATCCCGGATTTTCGGATTCAAACTTTGTCCATCCTCGGGGTATAATATGTCCTGAAAAATCTAGATTTTATAGTAAAAACACATTTTTCTAGTGTTTCCATTCCGCAAAACCCCCTAGGAGCATTGATCTTGCCAATAGAAGTATCTTTCACTTTTTTCACTGTAAAAGAGTATCTTTCACTGGAAAGAGTGTAATCAATTGGCCTAGTTTTACATTTTCATTTGTTATAGAGAAATATTGTAATTACCTGAGAAACCACAAATAAAGATAAGAGCTGCATATTTTTTATTTATATATATATTTTTTGTCATTTTCTCTTGAATGAACGATGAAACAAAAAAAGTCACTTTTGCTAAAAAAAAACCTCTGCTAGAATTCAGAACTGATTCAGACATCACAAATATATTAAACACACACATGCATGTATATTTCTCAGGATATAAGGCTTATATAACTATTACCCAGTTTTGCAACTTAGGACCACCCATCAACCTGGTTCATGCAAACACTCACATGTCATTGTATCTGAAAATAAATGTATATGAGACACACAGACGGTGAAACATACGTTCAACATATATAGGCATATATAGGGCTTGCTTAGAAAATGTCTTAAAACTCAAAAATTTAAATTTTCTTTATAAATAAAGGGCAAATGAACATCTTTTCTTACCTAACACATGTTCAGTGCCATGTTATTTTTGAACATTTTGTGCTCTTTTGTAAGAAGGCACTCACACGTGCTGTGATTACATGGGGGGAGGAGTGTGCATAGACGAGTAACAACCGGTGGTGACAAACGAAGGGGGGAAAAGGTCCAGGACCTGGGATAGACGAAAAAAAGGTACGTGCACCCCCCAATTGTTGTGCCCTAAGCACATGCCTCTTCTGCCTACCCCTAGTTCAGGCCCTGCTAGTTGGGACCTTTTTGAATAAATTGGCAGCCCATGGGTTTGTATATGAGATAAATGATTGATCTTTAGGCCTGTTGCGATATCAATTATGCCACACAGAAAATCCTGATGACCAAGTATTGTATGCAATATGTGGCTAATTGAATTTGACTGAGATCTGATTATTGGCACAGGTTTCAAACATTTGGCTCAGCACAGATCAGCCAACCACGGGAGTTGGCAAACCTTGAATACAGCCACTTGATTTGGTGACCTTGTCAAACGAGTGCATGTTTAAATGTATTGTCATCTTTACTATTTTCCTGTAGTACTGAGAGATGAGGTGACTTGCCCAATGTCCTGAAGAGGCTGACACAAAAGTGTTCTCTCTTTTTCTCATTGTGAAAAAAACATTGTGTTCTTGTTAACTTACCCTACTGCTAGAGGGCTACAGTGGGCTACAATCACAACACAGTAACAAGCTAAAGGTAGCAGAGAACGCTGTTTGAGTCAGTGTGGGTGGGTGACATTATTTTATTAATTGTCAGATTCACTTCACACCTCTGATCCCAGAGGCTTAGGTGGTAAGCCATCTCTTCTCCCTGGGTTTAAATGGCATTATGACAATATTCTCTATGATATGAAACATAATAATTCCTCCTTTAAAAATGCCTACATTTCCCAAAGGTATAATATAATCGACACATATTCAGTGTGCAGACACTTTGTCTATAGGGTATTCCTGGCCAAAAGCAGACGTTAATAAAAAAGAATTAAACCATACATATTTCAGGCTGATCTAAATACACATACCAATCCTATCGCTAGCAAGTTTCAGCTTTCTTATGGCTGCTGCAAAAATTCTGCTCATTACACTTAATATGCTGTTTTATGTCTGATTTAGTGAGTATAGGTGCTTTATATTTTGCTTTTAAGGCTCCCTTTCATGCCCCTTTTATGAACTTGGTTGTGAGACTATTCCACTTTGCACAGAATGTTCTTATTGTGTAGCAGATCATTTGTTTTACAGAGTTTTCTGTGCCTGCCATAAGTGTGGTCAATGGGTATTAAATAAGGATGTGAGACATTGGCAGGAATCCAGACTCTTAGCCAAACTTTAACTTAACAACAAACTTGAAGAATTATTCGATTGATTATAGTTTAATAGATGGAAAACATGAATGCACTGATTGCAATTGAATTCCAAGCCTCACATATGTCACAGCAGTTGTCTTATACTGTTTATAAGGTTTTTATACATATTAATACCCAGATATAGGATCTATTATTCAGAATTCTTGAGACCTGGGGTTTTCTGCATCATGGATCTTTCGATAATTTGCAAATTTGGTGATCACATTTAGAAAAAAATGTAAATAAATGAATAAACTAGCCTTAAAAAGTTTACTTTTTAGCATAAATGTACATATTTGAAAGAACTTTCCCTCTTCTGCTCTGGACTACATTGATGTCCCCAAGAAAGTATGACTTCTTCTCTGACAGACTGTGCACCATCTTACACATTAACCCCTCTTTTATATGCCATCACCCCCTTTACCCCACTCAGGAGACAATAAGGACATACATGCCGCTTTTTGGAGCCCCTGCTGCAAATCACATTGGGGTACCTGCCAAGCTGCCAGCTTCTGCAACAGCATAGGATGGTAGCTGGCATCAATAGCTTTGTCCTATGCCCCCCTGGCCAAGGAGAAATACACCACCATCGGCACAATTACACATAATGCCGGGGTATAGTCCTGCAATCTATGCTAAGTATTTCTCCATGATGTGACAAACCCATATGTCCACTCGCCAATCCACATGCCAACTTACATATGCTGTTTTTTGTGCCACCAGGACCAGGACAAGGTCCACCTCTATAAAATAGTTTGTACTCTCTAAAAGCCCATGCCACCTGAGCTTTCCCTGGCCCTGTGAACCAATCATTCTACCTGCCTATAGCCTGCCATAGTAGCATACATCTATTTAAAACCTTATTTGCCTGCTTCCCACTAACTAACCCGTTATACCTTCCATTTGCCTGCCATTACTTATTCCAATCCCAGTCAACTGGGAATCTGTTCTGAGCTCTGCGTTGGAGCCACATTCCCCAGCATACCTGCTCTTAGTGAACATGCCATAAAGGAGGCTTTGAAGATTCAAATTATATTTTTATTGGAATTCATTGGAATTTTTTATACAAGAGTTATTTTTATTTAACTTGTTCATTAATGACTTAGTGGATGGTAGTGTAAGTAATGTATCAGTGTTTGCAGATGACACAAAACTATCCAGCCCAATTAATTCCATCCAGAATGTGGCATCCTTGCAACATGATCTTGACAAACTGGCAATCTGGGCAGCTAAGTGGCAAATGAGATTCAATGTTGATAAATGTAAAGTCATGCACCTGGGATGTAAAAATATCCAAGCCACTTATACCCTTAATGGGACTGCACTAGGCAAATCCATTATGGAAAAGGACCTTGGAGTCCTTGTAGATAATACAATTGACTGTAGCAGGCAATGCCAGTCAGCAGCATCAAGGGCAAATACAGTAAGGTCTTGAGCTGTATTAAAAAGAGAATTGATTCACAGCAGGAAATGGTCATTCTTCCACTGTATAGAGCATGGATAAGGCCCATCTAGAATATGCCATGCAGTTTTGGTCTTCAGTGCTCAAACAGGACATTATTGTATTAGAGAGGGTACAGAGAAGGGCAACTAAGCTGGGTATGGAAAATCTTAGCTGTGAGGAAAAACTGGCCAAACTTGGGTTGTTCACGCTGGAGAAAAGCGTTTAAGGGGTGATATGATAACTATGTATAAATATATAAGGGGATCATATAATAATCTCTCTAATGCTTTATTTACCAGTAGGTCTTTCCAGCTGACACAAGGTCACCCATTCCGATTAGAAGAAAGAAGGTTCTGCCAAAATATTCAGAAGGGTTTTTTACAGTGAGAGCTGTGAAGATGTGGAATTCTCTCCCTGAATCAGTTGTACTGGCTGATACATTAGATAGCTTTTAGAAGGGGTTGGATGGATACTGGGTTATGGAAGATAGCTCATAGTACAAGTTGATCCAGGGACTAGTCCGATTGATCCAGGGACTAGTCAGGAAGTCCAAATATAGTTCGATTCCGAGGATACTTAGATCACTCCCAAAGTCCAGCGTCAACTCAGGTTCTCCTCCACCTGTTAGAAAATTCTTCCAAATGAAAAGTCGCTGTATTCCTCCAAATAAATTTGGGGAGGGAGAATAACAGAAATAAATTTTATATAGTGTAGTATTTTTGAACACTTTATCACTGACCCCCTTGGTGTCTTCAAAACAACCGTGCTTAGCAATTCACACTATATTGTGTCATCAAATATCACGCGTTCAACTTAAATTAAAATAAAAGTAAGAAATAAAAATAGAAAAAAAGAAAAAAGAATTTTGTGAAAAATTTCGTTAAAGGGGAACTTGTGATGTGCTGAGTGTGATCACTCTAACCACAATTCTAGGACCGATCCTGCCAGTAGCACAAACAACTCACCAGACGTGAGTTTGAAAAATCAAAGATCAAAGATGCCGACTCCAGACTTTGTTTTTGTTCGCCAAACGCCACCTTGACCGTGAGAATTAGATGAGCACTGGATCTCCGGTTACAGAGAGAGAAGCGCACGGCCTGTAACCGGAGATTGCTCGTCTAATTATCGCGGTCGAGGTGGCATTTGGCGAACAAAAACAAAGTCGGTGGAACCAGCGGAGGCTGGAGTCGGCATCTTTGATCTTTGATTTTTCAAACTCACGTCTGGTGAGTTGTTTGTGCTACTGGCACGATCAGTCCTAGAATTGTGGTTAGAGTGATCACACTCAGCACATTAAAAGTTACGTAACCATTGTGTGTGCACAGGCTGACAAATTAGCAGTAAGGGCTGCATGTATTAATCACGTGGTCACAAGTTACCCTTTAACAAAATATTTCACAAAATTCTTTTTTCTTTTTTTCTATTTTTATTTCTTACTTTTGTTTTAATTTAAGTTGGACACGTGATATTAGATGACACAATATAGTGTGAATTTCTAAGCACGGTTGTTTTGAAGACACCAAGGGGGTCAGTGATAAAGTGTTCAAAAATACTACACTATATAAAATTTATTTCTGTTATTCTCCCTCCACAAATTTATTTGGAGGAATACAGCGATTTTTCATTTGGAAGAACTAGTCAGGAAGGAATTTTTCCCCCTCTGAGGCAATTGGAGAGGCTTCAGATGGGATTTTTGCCTTCCTCTGGATCAACTGGCAGTTAGGCAGGTTAAAATAGAGTTAAAAGGTTGAACTTGATGGATGTGTGTATTTTTTCAACCTAACTTACTATGTTACTATGTATATATTTTAATCAAATCTCTTAGTCAACTGGGCTACTAGGGAAGGGTGACTATTATGATTTCATCACAATATCAATAGTTTCAGGGCAAACCCACAGCCTTACATACCTTAGCATCAACATCAAAGAAACCCAAAAATCTTTAATTTGTTGGTAAAAGAATAGTGACAAATACCTTAAGATTAAAACATACTTTATTTTTCAATCATACATCCATGTTTGTAGAAGTAATATAGGAAGGGTAGTAGAGGATCTCCATGTGAAGGGTGTCTCTCCCAACCACTGCTGCCAATGCCTTATAATTTTGAAGACTGAACTTTGCAAAAGAAAGCACTGACAATATGGTTTTCGAGGAAAAATTATATCAAAGAGACAAACTGGTATGTTATTTTCCCCCTATAATAATATACTGTATTTGCTTTACTTAATCAGGCCTGATGCAGAGTTACTATCCTTATGGAAGATATACAAAGTACAATAGAACCTAATGTGTTTAATGCAGTCATTTTTCCATTCTTGCTTGCATTTTTTTTTCCAGACCCATTATAGGTTGGGTATATATACATATACTTTGTACACTATGAACATTATTCCACATTATTTATTATTATTCCACATTATTTTGTCACAATGGAGTGCAGTACATTTTAGGCTAAAAGCAGCACTTCTGTATGTTTATTTTTTTTATCTTTACAGATTAAAGAGGTCATAAACAAACTCAAGTGAAGTCTGCAAAATGCCATTTTTAAAGAACTTTGAAATGTTTTTTCCCAGAAAACTGCAATTTTCCCACTATTCCAGCATAATTCTAATTGCAGGAGGGGAGGGGGAGATTCTATTGATACAATTGTGGCAGATACATCAAAACCCACACAATTGCGCTTTCACTTTGTCTCAAATTGGAAGCAAATTTTAATGAATGGCTCATCCATCTTTGCACAAATGCAACTGCAGTGTAGGGCTTCGTGACTGAGTCCCTTAAATGTAAAACCTTAAGAATATACTCAGTACTGATGAGTGTAGCTTCCCTGAAAAATTTTGGATAATTTTTTTCTCAGTTTTTTTCCGATGCCAAATGCATTGGAGCCAGTGGGCTTTAATTGCCACTGTTTTTCTGACACCAAATGCGTTGAAGTCAGCAGACGCTTTTTCTTGTGCCAAATGTATTTAAGTCAATTGGTGTTTTTCTTAAAAAGTTTCTGATGCCACATGCATTTAACTGAAAGGGTGTTTTTTTTTCTTACGAAATTTTTTTTATTGTTGAAATAAATGCAGATTCATGAAAATTTACACCATTTACACAAATGCCAATTTTGCTAGAAATCTGTATCAGGCAAAATACCTTTGCTCATCCCTAATCTTCAGACTTACATAATAGGGATTTATATGTAGAATTGTCTGAAAATCAATTCTACATATAATCGAATCTAATCCTATTATTAGGGAAATGTATCCTGTCTTTTTCTCTCAGACTCGCATTTCTTAGTCCAGACTGTTTCTTCAGAAATAAATTGTTTCTGCACAACATTGTTTTTTAAGTATTGTTGTAGAAAAGCTTTGCCATAACTTAATAAAGTGGACAAGCCTGTCATACATCTTCTAAAATGAATTTCCTATACATTACATTATTTATTTATCTGCACATTTTGCTGAACAGATATAATATGGTAAATTGGATAAAATGGTCGAGAACGTCATTTGTCTTTTTGACAACGTTCATATTTAAAAACACTCTTAAAATGTCTGATCTTTAAAAATGTATTTTATTTTTAGGAGATTAATGTGTTTGGTTTTTGGCCACATGGGAACAGGATTAATGTTTCTAGTCCCTGTGGAATAAATTTCACATTAAAAGTGAGCAAGTAAGGACAAGAATAAATGAAATTCAATTTTGACACAGGTTTACTCCACTATAAAAGACCAAATGATGTCCTCCTAGTGTCCTAACCTACAGTGTTTAAGGAATATGTCACTTGTGATGACCAGTGAGCTCCAAGGGTACTGGTCTTGCAGGCAGGGAATCCAGAGTGAGAGCCAGGGAAGAAAATATTTGTAACTTACAGCCAGAAATTGCAGAAAGGGTAAGTATAGACTCTTTCTGCACCTGTGTTTTCACTCTACATTCCCATTTGTGTCTGAGATTATTTCCTCTGATATGCCACTTGATTTAATCAAAATCAAATATAACTTTTCTTACTGATTAAAACAATTCAACACCCATGACTCAAAAGTGATATTTGGGCACAGTAGAGTACCGTAGCATTTGGATGAGAATTGGTTGCTTTCATTGATTGACACTATAGCATCTATATGTAGTCTAACTTATGCCACTAAATTTTTCTATGTGCAATAAATGAAGTTCATGTATATTAACAGGTATTACACCACATTTACCAAGTTGTCAGTCAATGTTGTTACTCAGAAACAAAGTCTGCAATAAACTTTTTCCTTTGGGAATACTGTATCATATCCAACAGTGATCCACCAGAGAATCATTAAGCAAGTACACGGGTGACCCCAAACAACTAAGCATTTGTTTTTGCTAGTACAGTTATGGGACCTGTTATCCAGAATGCTCGGGACTTGGGGTTTTCCGGATAATGGATCTTTCTGTAATTTGGATCTTCATACCTTAAGTCTACCAGAAATTCATTTAAACATTAAATAAACCCAACAAGCTGGTTTTGCTACCAATAAGGATTAATTTTATCTTAGTTGGGATCAAGTACAAGTTACTGTTTTATTATTACAGAGAAAAAGGAAATTATTTTTAAAAATTTGGATTATTTGGATAAAATGGAGTCTTTGGCCATTCCATAATTTGGAGCTTTCTGGATATCAGGTTTCCGGATAAGGGATCCTATACCTGTAGTCCACAAAGGGCCCAGCAAGGGAATTCACCAAAAGACTTGTTTTTATGATCTATGATTTTATTTGTGTACAAATAACATACCTTTAAGTGTAAGAAATTGTCTTTTAATCATATACGCCAATACAATTTAAAACCGCTTGACCTAAAAGCTTTTTGAACAAGAATAAAACAATTACTAAAATATATAATTCAAATGAAAGTATGTGTCTTTCGTACATAAGATAACATTCTCTAGGATTGATAAAAATGTTTTTATCACAAAGGAGAACCTAAGGTGGCCATATTGCCTGTTGAATCCTTTGCAGATGGCCATCAGGGCTTTTGTTTGGGGCCTAAATAACATCTGCACTGATATCTTGTTGGGTCTGTGGACTCAGTCCTCACCCAATGAGTCCACCTGCCTACTGACTTCGGCCGGCCCTGGCAGACTCTTACTAACAATGTTTGCTGCCCGCCTCTGATCTCTGATCGGTTGACTACCATTCTCCTTGAACCCCTTGGTACTTTGCTCAGGCTTAGTCTCGCTGGCTACCAGGGTCACTGCACCAATGAGGTGAGTTGAGAAAATCACCTCAGACAGCAGCGCTGGTTACCAGGGGCAGCAAAATTGCCCTTCTCTGTACTCGCGTGTGGACCCCAACGGACCGCCCTGGACCTCGCCAGCTCCAAAATCAGGGGGTGGGGGAGCGGCAGCAGTGAGCCACCTCAGGCAGCAATGGGTCAAGGATTGCCCCTGCCGGCTAATCTCCACTTCACCAGTCCCCTGTGCACACTCCAGATGGGTTCTGTGTTTTGTGAGGCTCTTGTGAGTCGCCTTCTTCAAAGACAACTGCTCCTTTGTCACTGGATCCCACCGGTAAGCCTGACACAAATAGTTAAGGCATGCAGACTTGGCAGATTTTTGGCCCATTTAGGGGGGCCTCCCCGGCTGTTATCTGGCTGAAAATCTGCCAGACCTCGATCAGGTAGTTTTGGTTTTCCTGTAGGTCCGAGGCTCATCTCTGTGCGTTGATTTGGTCCACCATTTGCCTGCATTGTGATCAAATCATTGGCCCAAAGGCCAGCAATCAGATCAGCCAGATATTGTCCATGTCAATACGGGCAGCAGTGAAAGATGCGCTCATTTGGCAACCTCTCCAAGTGAGAGGTTAATCATGTGTATGACTACCTTGTTAAATATTTTCCATCAAATTTTCCATCAAATTTTCCATCAAATTTTCCATCAAATTTTCCATCAAATTTTCCATCAAATTTTCCATCAAATTTCCTATAGCCCAAAATACTTAAACTGACTTGCTGAGCAACTTTCCTAATATAGTAGAATAGAACAATTAAAATATGTAAACGATTATACTCCAAATTCCAAGACAGATAAGGGAATCCAACAAAAGTTCTTTTGATTAACTGTTGTCCTCAACATCAAAGGCTAATTACTATTTCAGGGCAATCTATGACCCAATTTTTATGCTTTATGCATTTAGAAAAGAACACAGTGATACTGGGATGAATGAAGATAAAATACATGACAGATGTACTCATGAGGCAGTGAATAACTAGAAAAACAATTGGCACATACGATCACAAACCAGCAAAGGAATAAACATGAAGGCAACTTGAATTAACTTTAAAAGTCAATATTCAGGGTAATTTATGTGGTCGGGGTTTTAAAGGGGAAAAATCGAATTATTCTAGATTTATTATACCGCATAGCTGCTAAAAGTCCGCATCCGAAAATACTCCATCTCAAACCTGTCGAGGTCCTGTAGAAGTCAATGGCAGATGTCCCTTTTCTGGTTTGAAGATATTGTGGTCTGCACTAAATTTAGTGCAATAATCTGAAAAAAAGGTTTTCAGGCGATAACGGAGTGATTTGGGTCCGAAAAATGTGTATGACTCGAGTTTTTTAACGTTATTTTATTAATAAACAAGGTAAAATCGTGGATGGGAGTTTGGTTGAGTTTTAGTAAATAACCCCCATGCGTTTATTTTTGACCCTGCAAAAGTGCAATCAAGCCATGTTGTGCAACCATAGTACAATGCTTGACACAATGTGATATAGTAAATAATGTGGGTAATACACTATGGGCTGCATTGCCAGTGCAGAACTGGAAGTATATACAACTGCAAGTCCCATGGTAGGCAAAAATCCTTGTTGAATTCACTGTAAGTTAATGTTAAAGTGACCTGCACCAGTTGTCACTTTTGTCAACTCTTCTCTGCCTTGCATCCAGTAGTCCTTGTGATACACTCACTTATTCCCATCCAATTTTTTTTTAGTATTTCTAATAGCTGCTTGTCATGTACAGAACCTTCAGCAAAAGCTACTCCAGTCTTGCCATGTGGCATCTATGGGCTCCATCTTCAAGACAAGATGCACAAAAGGTCCCTTTTCCCTAATCTAACACGCAACTAATTTCTTAGATGTGAATATAAAAGAGCAGATCTAACAAAATGTGAGATTAGAGCTCACAATTGAAAAACTCACCCACTATCTGTTATTCCTATGGGATTTTTTAAAAACATATTTATCAATTGGTGAAAGTTAGAATTCACCATTTCAAAAATATGAATCTAAAAATCCAATACGAATGAATAGAAATTGTGGTGAGCTCGTATCTCACATTTTGATCAATCTGCTCCAATAAGTATGAATAGAAAAAAAGCTGAACAATGAGCTAAAAAATAGGAAAACCTCTAAATGTCTGAACTGATTGAGAGCAGTCTAAAAAGATCAGCACAGCTCCCATTGACTTCTATAGGACACATTCTAACACCAATTTATGTGTTACGGTCGCCATACACAGGGAGATCTGCTCGTTTACCGACATTGCGGATCTCTGCCTGATATGCCTACATTGAGGTGGGCAATATCGGGCTGATATCCAGCCATATTCCCTTGTCAAGAGTTGGATCATTTCTCATAACAAATATTGTGTCACTTGAAGCACACTAACATTTATGGGTAAGTGCCAAGGCTCTTATCACTAGCATCTAGCAGTGAATATTATATTTTCAAATTGTACTATTGAATGTAATAAACAATTTTAATGTTCTATAGTAAGAGGTAGTGATGGGCAAATTTATCCCATTTCACTTCACCGAAAAATTTGTGAATTTCCAGCGAAATTCGCGAAATGGGGAAAATTTGTGAAATGCGAATTTTGACGGCGGCGACAATTCCGACACCACCGACAATTCCGACACTGGCGACAATTCTGACGCCCATTAAAGTCAATGGCCGCCTAGAATTGTCGCCAGTGTCAAATATATTTTGAAGCCAGCGAATTTTCAAAGGCAAATTTCGCCGCAAATTCGCCCATCACTAGTAAGTGGTTAAACTGAATTGAACACCTGCACCTTGGGTTGGTTGACCCTGATACCAGGCTTCTCCTTAGAAGAAGCTACATTTAGAGGGTTATTTACTAAAACTTGGATTTATTTTTATTAAACCAAGTTTGACCAGACTCTCATCCTCAATTGTATCTTATTTATCAATAAAATAACTAGAAAATGCTGGGTTAGGAAAAAATTCGATAAAATCTCCTTAGAAGAAGCTACATTTAGAGGGTTATTTACTAAAACTTGGATTTATTTTTATTAAACCAAGTTTGACCAGACTCTCATCCTCAATTGTATCTTATTTATCAATAAAATAACTAGAAAATGCTGGGTTAGGAAAAAATTCGATAAAATCAAGAGAAAACCAGAATCGTACAAATTTTTGCCCAAATCACTAGATTTTTTCAGGGGTATCACCTGAAACCCAGAATTTTTTGGATTATTGGACTAAACCCAACACAGATCACGATATCTTCAAATTGTAAAAGGGACATCTCTCATTGACTTATACATGACCTCCGCAGGTTTGAGTAGGTGGATTTTCAGATTCGGACTTTGTGCAGCTTCAGTATATAATAAATATAAGATTTTTATTTTCCTCTAAAAATTTTAGTTTTTGGCCCAAAAACCTTGACCAGAAAAAAATAAGTTTAGTAAATAACACCCTTAATAAGGCTGTTTACAGCATAGCCACATTGTCTTGCCATCTACAGAGCAAAAACATGCAACTACATTTTCTAATTAAAAAAAAAATAATTATGGAGGTCGACAGAACCAAAAAAAAAAAAAACCCCAAAAAAAATTCTAGAGCTTTTTCTTATGGCAAATTTCTTTACATTTGGGTACCGAAATCTGATTTTGTATAATACAATTTTCCTAAACAACAGCAAAACTAAAAAGCAAAATAGGGGATTAAACACAGAATACTCAAATAAACTGAGAACTCATATTTTGCAAATGTTTTTGCTTACTTTTATTCCTTTCCCAGCATTGGTATATTTTATTATTTTTCACCTGTTTATTTTAGTTAAAATATTTACAAAGAACAGCACATGTAAAATTAAAGAAAGCAGATGTAGAATTATTTTAGCTTTTATGGATGCTTGAAAGAAACATAAGGCAAACTTACCAGCCAGCTTGTTATTTAATGGCCAGAGGGGAACTTAGGCGGTTGCTGAACTAATAACCAGGTCATTAACTGTAGTAACAACCAATTTCATGTTGATTATTGTTATTATAAGCTGTAATCAAATTTTTAAACATGCTTCAAGATTTTATTAGGCCTAAAACTGGAGCACCAAAGCAATAGAAGCAGCTGGGCTGAGAATTATTTTCTCTCCCAGACTAATATCTGATTTTCCATCAGGCAGAGAGTGAGGCGCATTGCTCTTGTTATATCTAACTGTACCAACAATAAAACATCACATCTAAATATTCATTTACAATTGCAGTGTGCTGTGCAAGTGCAATCTTTGGATGCATTTTTTACCCACAATGCAGCATTTCCCCAGAATTCCAGCAGCATTGCAGCTATGCAGGGAGTTTTACCCACCCCTATTTGCATAGCTGATGGAAGTTGCAACTAACATTTTCAGAATGGGGATTGTGTAATTTCTACCAAACAGTGTTAAAATTGCAATAACCTGTGATTTTTTTGCTGCAAGTCTGCTGTGCCTATTGACTCAACTCACAGCAGGAACTGCCACGTTCAGAGTGGTGGCAACTCCAGTGTAAGTAAGTGCACTTGCGCAAGGTTTAACTGAAGATGAAAAGGAAGGACACAATAGTGTTGGTGCAACCATGAGTGCAAGCAGCATGATTTGACAATTTAATGAATAGTATCAGTAAGTGCAACATTTTTGTAATTTTTTGAGGACTCTCACTTGTGTCTGCAATTGTAGTCAGTGTCTTCCATATGCGGGATGGAATTTCTTAAACCTGTTCTGAACCTAATGCTCAATAACTCAACGCAACCTGGCCCAACATTTGGCAGCATTCCTTATACCTGAGCCTGACTCTCTCCACTCTGGTGATCCTGGCAGGGTCCTGCAGGTTTCAGGCCAACCATAATTGTGTAGAGGACAATGCCTATAGAAAAGCAAAGTTTGATATGATTATATTTGTGAATCTCTTACTCCAGAACAGCACACAGTGGCGGAACTACCGAAGGAGCAGGGGGTGCGAGCGGGCTAGGGCCCGCATCCCCTCAGAGCAGCCCGTGCGCCACTGAAAATGCGGCCGAACGGAGGGGGCAGGGCCCGGCTGTGCGTCACGCACCAGGGCCCGCCCCCTCTAGTGACACTACTGACAGCACATTTCTAGTGAGGAGAGCTGAAAGCAGTGACCATGGTCCCACCTAATTTGTAGGCAAAGCAGTAGGAAAGAATGTCAGCTTGGGGTCATAAACATTGGCACAATGCGGCATATGGGATAGTGGATAGGATAGGGTTAATATGTTACAGATGAGCTGAGTTAAGCTTTAATGGGGAAGAAAAAAGGGTAGTAGTTTATTGGTTTAAAAATGCTGCAGGATGAGTCATAAATAGGGCTAGTCAAGTGGGCTTACCTGCTGAAAGAGAATGGCTGTGAGGCGTACTGGAGAAGCATGGCACACCTGGAGAGAAAAACTGCAGAGAAGTTATTCATTCATCCCAAAAAAAAAAAAATAATGATAATAATAATTTGTCGTAGCTTTGAGGAAATTTAGAATAATTTTGGTTATGTTAAAGATAGATTATAATAAACAAAATGATATGCTCCTGGCAGGTAAGGCAGGAGCATGTGCCAGTGTGCACATTATCTATGTTCTGTATAACAATAAATTAGTTGTCATGTATAATTTGGCTGATTTGATTGCCTGGAAATTAATAAAAGCTGCAGCCTTTAACACCTCCAGCTCCAGATGTGTTAGTGTTTTAATTTTGAGTATGTGTATTAGCCATCCTTCTCATCCCATGGAATACCCTATACAATATGATGTTGATGATGGGTTGACCCAAAATGCAAGGTGAACTGTAGCTTGACCACCAATTGGATGGGTTTGGTTGAAATTTGGCCAATCATTGAGGGTAAGTTGGGTGTGGTCAGAATGTGGAAGCACACTCCTCCACTGCTTCTGAAGATTCTGTGCCTTGGAACCAGAGGTGCACACAGAGGTACCATACAGAGCAAGATGACGCAGGTACAGGTCAGGTGTGAGTCCAACAGCGGTACATTTTGCAGATTAGGGTCGAGTGCGGCTTAAGGTTTTGCGCGTTAGGATCCGGTGCAGGTTGGGTTTTCCTGGCCTTCACATCTCTACTATAGAAGGCTAAAGCTTTCCTCCTATGTTTCAAAGAACAGCTAAGTTAGGTGATGATCAAATGCCAGCAACAGACTCGGTTGCTTCTTATTTGGACACTGTACGGTTTCTGATCGGCATATTGTAGAGAGACCCTTTGTCTTGTGTCCCTGCAATGGTGTGACCATAAGTTACCTGCATCAGCAGCCAAGAACAGTATTTTTAGGGCCTCAACTTTAAATCTTTTGAAAGAATAACTTTTTTACACAAACATATTGTAATTTCATATAAGGAGGACCACTACCGGTTGATGTTGGTCTTCCAAATATGATAGTAATATATTTGTGCAAAACAGTACATTTAGCGAATATGTTCTGCTGTCTTTATTGTTATGCCCTGTGTACATAATTAATATTTAACTGGCTTTTCCTTCAGTTTATGATGTTAGAAAATGCATATACAGTAACCATATCTGCAACTATTTACACCTTGGCAGTGAGGCTGTAAATTCTGCACTTCGGAGGAAAAGTTGTTTCCAACTAATTGTGTTCTTTATATGCTATACTGAAAAGACCACAATGGCTTTAATTGAATATATCCTTACATGGCATGAGTTTACAACACACAAGAAGTTACTAAACTCAGCACAGCGGTAATTAACCGCACAGTTAAATCAAATTCTGATTGGTACTAACAAAGCTTACTGTGAAGTTGATAAATTCCATTTGGGATTTATTAACTGTTCCAGATTTCACATCGCTTTCAGCACACGACGAAGTTTATAGGCCCATAAACGCATTACTTAAGAATAATTCTCTTTGTTATCAGACTGCCACACACAGACTGTATGATGAGGTTATAAAAGCTGCCAGATCCACTAACTCGTTTACAACTTCATCAGATAGAAAAATGAATAATGTCAATTGGAACAACATTAGAATGGTTTTAATTGCTATGCACATTATGATTAGGTATGCCCACCAGTTGTTTTGTGTGCTCAGTGTTGTTGTTTTAAATTACATCTCCTTTATTAATGTTTATGAGCTTGATTTTGTGCCTAGACTATTATAGCAGGAGGCCCAAATATTCACATTAGGCTTAAAAAGTCTTCAGTACCAGTTTAGAATACTGAGTTAGACTTCATACTTCAACTTCCATTTAATCACAGATTTATATAGTTACATAATAAATTGGGTTGAAAAAAGACAAAGTCCATCAAGTTCAACCCCTCCAAATGAAAACCCAGCATCCATACACACACCCCTCCCTACTTTCACATAAATTCTATATACCCATACATATAGTAACTATAGAGCTTAGTATCACAATAACCTTTGATATTATGTCTATCCAATAAATCATCCAACCATTCTTAAAGGCATTGAGATATCCTTTTCCATATTGATTTTAGCTTGCTTTTTTGCATGATTTATTGGCCTTCTTGTAAATGATTTGACTGTCCCAGCTAACTTGAAAGCCTTAAATGCATGCCTTTTCTTATTCACCTCAACACCGACACTTCTATTGAACCAAAAAAGTTTTGCTTTGCAACGACGTTCCTTGCTTACAATGACATGTATATTTATTAAGCAGCATTTTAAAGACTTCCCATTTTTGTTCTGTGTTTAGCCCTGTGAAAAGCTTTTTCCACTTAATATGTTGCAGAGATGACCTTATACTGTCAAAGTTTGCACGTCTGAAACTTAGGGGCACATTTACTAAGGGTCAAAGTGAATTTGAAGTGAATTTTTCAAAAACTTTGAATTAAAAAGTAATTTTTGGGTATTTCGACCATCGAATAGGCCAAAATTCAATTCAAATTGAAAAAACTTCGAATATTCAAAAATCAAAGTACTGTCTCTTTAAAAAACGTTAACAAATTCGACACTTCGCCACCTTAAACCTGCCGAATAGCTATGTTAGCCTATGGGGACCTCCTAGAACACATAGCCAATATTTGGTTAAGTTTTTAGAAGTCAACGTTTTTGTTTTGAAAATCGAATGATTCAAACGATTTCTACGATCGATCAAACGATTTTAAATCAATCAAAAACAGCTAAATTCAAACAAAAAAAAACCTTTGACTATCGAATTTTTTCAATCCAATGGTCGAATTTCAAAGTTTTAGCACTTCGAAATTCGACCCTTAGTAAATGTGCCCCTTAGTGTTTTAGTTACTCCCTTATAGAATTGCCTCTGCAACAGAATCTCAAAGGAGACCATGTTATGATCACTATTCCCTAAATGCTCACCCACACAAATGTTAGAGATGAGTTCCGTATTGTTAGTTATTACAAGGTCCAAAAGAGACTTATTCCTAGTAGGTTCTTGAACGAGCTGGAATAAAAAGTTGTTATTCAGAGTGATGGGCGAATTTATAAGACAGGTGCTTCAGTTATCCAGTCAATGTCTGGATAATTGAAGTCACCCATAGCAACAACTTGACCCAGCTGTGAAGCCACCTGTATCGCTGGGCTTCATACTCAACACTTATACAAGGTGGTTTATAGCACACACCAATGATATAGCATATTGTAAATATACCACTTAGTACCACTGCCATGATCTTAGATTTCAATAGGTCTTTCTTCACATCTGTCCTGAAGGTGCTGCCTGGAAAAAGTATTAGATATGGGATCCATTATTCGAAAACCTGTTACGCAGATAATTCCAAGTTACAGAAAGCCATCTACCATAGACTCCATTTTCATCAAATAATTTCCTTTTGCCCAACTAAAATATATAATCATTCCTGGAAGCAAAACAATCCCATTGGGTTTAATTAATATCAAAGGCTATTGTGATACCAAGCTCTATATTTAGTATAGATATGGGTATATAGAATTTAATTAAAAGTAGGGAGGGGTGTGTGTATGGATGCTGGGTTTTCATTTGGAGGGGTTGGACTTGATGGACTTTGTCTTTTTTAAACCCAATTTAACTATGTAACTACTAACTATGTAACGTTTAAATGATTTATTTAAACAGACAAGGCCAAAATTCCAGAAAGGCCCCTTATTTGAAAAACCCCAGGTCCCGAGCATTTTGGATAACAGATCCCATATCTGTACAGACAAGAAACACAGGAAGAAAGTGAGTGGGATCAAAGAAGAGTCAAGACAAAAGTTTTGCAAGGTTTATTTTCTTCTCATGCAGCGATATCTCCTATTATCATAAAATATATATATATATATATATATATATATATATATATATATATATATATATATATATATCTAGAGTTCAAATGTTTGCTCTGTAGTGTTCATTATTTTGATAGAAATTCATACTTTTATTTTTTAAGGTAGCATTAAAGTGAAGTTCCATCTTCGTAGGCATTTATTATGCAACACATGCCTACTGTAGTAAGATGAAGCTCTTCCAACAAATGCTCAACAAGGTTGAGATATGGGCATTAGTGATGGGCGAAGTTATTAGCCAGGCATGAATTTGCGACGAATTTGCGTGATTCACCTCCAGCGAATAAAATCGTGAAACAGACGCCAGCTTTAAAAAAATGGATGCCTGCATCAAAAAACGAGAATTTTTCGCAGTTTCGTGAATTTCGCAGGAAATTTGCAAATTTTTTGGCAAAGTGAAACGGCGCAAATTCGCCCATCACTAATGCCCATCTGTGGCAAAGTGCTAGCTTGCACTTGTTCACTGTATTTGCAGACATAAATGTGCCCTTTTATTACCATACATTTTTCATTGTTAGAGATACGTTTCCATTAGTGATGGGCAAATTTAGGGCGTTCCACTTGGCCGAAAAATTTGCGAATTTTCCGCAAATTCGCAAAACGGCGAAAAAAATTTGAAATGTCGCCGACGTCTCGTTTTTGATGCCGGCATCCATTTTTTTGGACACCAGCATCTGTTTTTGGCGAAATTCTGCCTGTGTCCAAAAAAATGGATGCCTCAAATTTATTCGCTGGCTGTGAATCGCTGGAATTCAACGCAAATTCATGTCTGGCGAATAAATTTGCCCATCACTAGTCTTCATATTTAATTATAATTATGCTCAGTATGAATTTATGATTATGAAAGTCTGGGTATTCTGTCCTGTCCAAAATTCTGCAGTCGGTGTCCCCTAAGAATAATCTAAGGAATAACAGATTTAGGAAAGTGTGCATCCCTGCTGAAAATCGATTAAGTATAATTAAAATATACAAGAAAAAGAAAACATTTTGCAGGCTTGAGCAGGGATTTTCCTTTCGCTTAAATTGTGCGAGTAAGTTAAGTAAACCATGATAGCCCTCATCTAAACATATAAAGAAAGACATTTCACTGTAAATCCTTGTCAGCCATAAAGACATGCAGAATATGGAATTCCGGCAATTAGTTGTAATTAATCTTTGCCTGAAATGTTGGTATTAAAGCTGAGATTGCAGCTTTTTAAAGCAAAAAATAAAGTATGTCAAATTGCCCATGTAATTATTGAATGTTGGTGCCTGGTTTCATCTTAAATATTTTATGAAGAAATGTAAATTTTAAAGAAAAAATATTTAACCCGGAGGACCTAGAAGCTAGATTATTATTTTGTAAAATAGCCAGCTTGCTGCTTATTTGAGAGCTGGTAATATCCCTGGTGCATGCTCATACTCTTTCATTCCCCCACAGTAGACACAACCACATGCTGTACAGATGGGTTCCAGGCTGCATCATTATGTTATATTGAAATAATACAATACCACCTGTTTCGTTTAGATTTCCTGCCAAAATTATCCCATAAAACATTTATTTTGATAATATTTTAGTTGGTCACCACAGAAGGGCACTTGAAGATAAAGATTTACCACGTGCACAGCCACTCCGAATTCCAGAAACCCATAAAAAATGAAGTCATTGACTGCCTTTATAAAGCGTAAGGAATCAAGCGTTGCTTTCAATGGATGTTCATTCTCTCTTATGTAATTTTGGACATTTGTCTGCTCTTTCTCAGTTCACAGAATTAGCCAGAGTATTTTTTTTTTCTTGGCAGTCTGTGCAGAATGAATTATTATTATTGCACTGCTGTGTACCCATTTGAAAATATATATATATAATTCAAGTTTTGAGTAAGTAACATGATACCCAACCTTTTTTTTTTCTTATATGCCGCCTTAGAAGACTTACATGGATTAATAGGCTACACAAAAATGACAAGGAGTAATTCAGTGCAACCAGTCAAGGAGAACAGGAAGTTTTTATGATATATTTTTGCATGATTATAATTAGTAATAATAAAATAAAAAAACCATATAAGCTACATCTGATCTGAAAATACTTCAGAGGTAAAAGGAAATGATTTTCATAGCATAGAATATGGCTTATTAATTAATAACGTCATTTGTAAAGGTGGTGAATTGTTGGGGTAATCATTCGATAAATCAACTGCAGAATGTTGCTTTTGTGTTCTGTGCCTGAACTATGTCTTTTCTTACCTTTTTATGAACGTATAGTGTTCTTTTCCCCAGTCTGCAGGGTATTCTAGAGCATATGGACTTAATGAGAGGCCCTAAGCTGTGGGAAAAAGAACCTTTTAATTCTACGGTCATAAAGTATTCGTTATGTACAAAATATAAATATAGCATTTATCTTTTCAACCCTCTCGGATGACGAGCACTTGAGAAGCAAAAGAACTATGACTTTAAAGGTTAGAAGAAAGGGAAGTGAGGGAAGAGTGAATGATATCTGTAGAAATAGTGTTGAAGAAATTATACATTTAAGCTATTAACCACCATCGGTGGTTTACCCAAATGGTAATAGGTGTCTGTTTACTTCCCTCGGTGGCTTGAGCCAGAAACAATGCCAGAACAAACATTTATTAGTGAATGCATCTATTATAATATAATATAAACTAATTGCCCATAATATATGCAATAATACATTGTTGAAAATACTTAAATAATAATAATAATATATAAATGGCTAATAATTACTATTCTTAAATGTTTTCACTTGCAATGGCACCAACTGCAACATGTATCTATATTTGAAATTATAAAGCAATATATTGTGTATGTAGTGCTGTACATTTTTTATGACTGACCAGAGCAATGTCAAACCAGCTGTTTAATTCCCCCGCAAATAAAACCAGTTTTTATATTTTGATGTACGCCTATAATGGATATGAATGCATATGAATATAATCATTTCACAGCTTTATAGTGATTAATAAACTAGAAAATGATCACATAACTAATATTGATACCAGCACCATTGGAGAGAAGGCAGGCCATCTGCCATGCCAACCACCATGGTCAACTGAATTCTGTAGAAGTAGAAGCTCCAGGGACCATAACCTAAGATGTTCTGAACAGAACTCAATTAAGCAGGGGAATATTAGACCTTTCCCAGTCCTGCAAGCATTCCCACCACTACTACACCTCTCATTAAAGACCAAGAGAGTAAGATAGAGACCAACCTACAGTCAAATCCACTCACGCTAAATATCTTTAGAGGAGGAAGGTGGAAAAGTTGCTTCCTAATTTTCACAGCCAGAAGGACCTGAACTTCAGGGCCATAGCACATATGTAACCTGTCCTAAGGTAAACCCCTTCATTGAGTCCTACTTTTTCCACACTGTCTCCCTATCACAACTCCCCTACCTTAATGAAGAACTTAATCTTAACCAAAGAAGTAGGGCAGAAATAGTGAACATTATGTTTTGGTCTTCCATGCAAACCCAAGGCAACCACAGTCCTTTAGCAGTAGCTTTGGCATCTTTGCTCATTCACTGTACATGCTCTGTGCCGCTGTCGCTTATATATAAATATACCTATAATATAAATGTCACATTAAAAGGTTGATTAGTAAATAATTCAGATTATTGGTACATGGCAGCTCAGAACCCAGCACAATTAGCATCAGAATATAATAATCAGCACTGTGGCACCAGTGTAAATGACAAGCAAACCCTATTTTTGGCTTTATGATTTGCGATGACCTCTAAGCTTACCTTCTCAGCAGTTGCTCAAAACACACTGAGCATGTGCAGTACCACTGACACTCCTGATAAATCCAAGATGGGACAACTTTAAAGGTTTGGATCATTACTGCTATAGAGATACAGAACCTTTAGGCTGGTTCAATAAGTTTAGTATATAAAATATGGCATTTCTACCTAAATTCAAGAGGAATAAGGTCCCTGCCTCATCAAATTAATAAGAGTAATGCTATTCACAAAGGTTGTGCCATGAAGACAAAGACTGGTCCAAGTGTCCTGCTTTAGTTTTGAAGAGGATGAGGGAAAGTTGTTTAAAGAGGAATTCAAGAAGGGGATTTCAGATGTAAGGCAGCAAGACAAAAATATTTGAATGGGAGAATGTATCACATACTCCAACCCTTCCCCTGTACATACACCCTTGTACATTCAAAGACATCTGTATAGACAGCCGATGAGCAGGTTAACTAAGTACATCCATGCCTGGTCAAGCCATTGTTGATATTGCCAAAGGGAAACAAAGCAGACAGGAGTACATCAAAGACTGAAGCCACCTGGAAGAAATGTGGTGAACAACCCCATTTACTGCATAATACATTTCCCCCTGAATAAAAATTTGTACTCTGTTTTTGCTGGGGCTAGATTAGTGGTGTAGACTTCAAAATTCTCTATTTTGGTAATATTAACATACTCAAGGATATTCTGTGAGCATTCATTTAAATTATGTGTTAACTTCTATTTGCTTGGATGCGTTATAATGAACCAATGAATATATATGCACAAGTACTGATTATTACTTCAAGAAATAATAATTTTCTAATGTTTTTAAATCTGATAGCACATAATTCTACAATGAATACAATACATTGCCAAACTGGATTTTATTCACATTCTATTGTCGGTCAAATTCTTTATGGAATAATGTTTGACTTGCCCTATTGCATGAATGTAAGAAGGAAAAATAATAATAATAAAATAAACCTAAAATAACATCTTGACCCTTAAGAGAAGGTTTTCTTTAAATAAAAGTATGTGCATACAAATGCAAAAAAAGGACAGTACTTGTGATATTTTTTGCCCTTGATAGAGTGCCATTTCAACAACCTTGCAGAAAAGGTCATGCTGTATATTTTCCTTTTATTGTTTGTTTCTTGATTTGTTAGTCCAGCAAACCTCTTAACAAATGCTTTCAACCATGGGTTGTTTTTGCAAAGAATCCATTTTAATTCCCTATGGTCAAATATTTTCCAAGCCAGATGCCCAAGCTTTAATTTAATTATGCAATGAAGGGTGTGAGAAAATAGAGGGTGTAAATGGTTAAAATAATGAGTACTGTGGACTACAATCTCCTAAAATAAGAATATATAATAAAATGGTCTCTAACAATAGCACTTTCCAGAAAAAAAGACTCACTGTGTGTGAAGTAGTTTAAACTGATTTCAAAATGGAACTGAGAACCTAATTATTGATTTCTCTGTGACTATTAAAAAATAATGTGTGGAGTTTACTCGTGTACTATTGTAATGAAATGTTTTATTTTTATAGAGAAAAGGGAAATCATTTTTCAAAAATGTGTTTGATTAAAATTAGGTCTAGAGAAGATGGTCTTCCTGTAATTCTGGATAACAAATCACATACCTGTATATATATTTTTTCTTTTTTTTATTAAGTTCATCAAAGTCATGAAGGAAACATAATATATATATATTTAAACTAAAAAATAAAAGAGATTGTTAAATTTTTTTATGTCAAACTGTTGTGTACAGCCATAAGAACATGGCTGAAAAATCTTGTAAAAGTGACCTTTTACATCAACTTTCCATTTGAAAGCACTCTATAAACTGGTAAAAATGTTTTAGATTAAACACATATTGGGTTGAACCTTCAAATTGAAAGGTGAGCATTTCATTTAATGGCTGCACCTGACACACCAAACAACAGAGAATTTGAGAGAAAGCCAAAAGGGAGGAAAACAACAGACTAAATAATTGAAAGGCGGGAAGGCAAAAGCAGACCAAGGACATTAGGAACTAAATGTCATAGCAGAATTAGATGAAGCTGCTACTTATATCAAGGCAATATCCACTAAAGGTTATCAGAATGCTGAACCTTGCTACAATTCTTCGACACGGAGCTGAAGCATATTAACTCGGAATTTGTTTGGTTTTGTCAGCATGTCTATGACCCTTAACATTATTTTATAACATAGTGTTTTTCATTTCATAAACTCTAATTGGATGAAATGTCAATGTTAACATCACCATAATTAAAACTATTGCTGACTAGTGATCTTTTCCCCTCTCAGTCATTAAACCTGAATCTCGGTTGCTCTGACCTTTTATTTCTGCAGAGGGGCTACAATTTCAGTTCAAACTGCAGGTTGTAATCCTTTATAAAATTAGGTAGATGGTACAGTTCAGTATCCATTACAAAATGAGAGTCTATCTACACTACCTGATGCAGCTTACTCTTGTTTTCCTGTTGTTATCCTTAACACAAAAAAATACATTTCAAGGTTGACATACTAGCAGCCAAAATTAGCTCATGGTGCATAAGAAAAGGATAAGCCATCAATCAAGTCATTGGTGATTACCCAAGATTCTCTGTAAAAGATAATGTATTTTTATTTTCTTCTTGTAATTAAATACAGTGCTATATAAACTCATTTGTCATATTCATTACACAAAAGATAGAAGGCTGAACATATTGAAAAGGAAATATTTTTGCCATAATTGTTTCAGAAATCACAAAACATGGCGGCATTATATTAAAATGAGTTTATGAGTATGAAAGCAAGTTTTACCAGCTATAAATATTTAATAAAATGGATTATGTCTCATTCCCTTGTGATGGGTTATACTAAATACCACCAGTTTTTGGAACAGTAAAATATTTGTATCATACAAAGTTAAAATGATCAAACGAATATCGCTAAATCCTTTGACTTCGATATTCGAAGTAGAAGGATTTGACTTCGACAGTCGAATATCGAGGGTTAATTAACCCTCGATATTCGACCATAAGTAAATTTGCCCCTTAAATTTTGTATTGCGTTGAAGGAAAATACAATATTCTGACAGTAGTCTTAT
Source organism: Xenopus laevis (assembly GCF_017654675.1). Classification (NCBI taxonomy): domain Eukaryota; kingdom Metazoa; phylum Chordata; class Amphibia; order Anura; family Pipidae; genus Xenopus; species Xenopus laevis. The sequence goes on along the minus strand of NC_054379.1, from coordinate 29,479,166 downwards.
GGAGCAGATTTAGTCATGTTAAAATGTTATGTTTTTCCTGATAATCATATTGGTTTTACATTCTTTAAAACTTTTCCCAACATTCTGAAACTTTTCATGACTTTTCTCAAGAATATTTTAATGAACTAGATTATTTCCCTAAGCATTTCCCCATGTTCTTTTTGTATTCAATTTTAAACGGCTGAAAACCATTTAATCCAATGGGCCAAAGTATTTCATGTCAGCTGACCTAGGGGACAAACTGTGGGTAAACATTTTCACAATTTGTCCCATTTGTTATATATGGAAAGTACTCAATTTTACTAATTTTGTTTCACATGTTTTCACTAATTGAATGTGCTAGAAATAAATATAAACAAAGATAAAAGGAAACTTCCTGACAGCTTAATATTTTTTCACTGGTACCCACTAGGGTACATGTTCAATGTCTTGTAGCATTAAGGTACTGGCTAGTAATGTGCGAATTTTGAGCGTTTCGTTTCACTGAAAAATTTGTGAATTTCCCACGAAATTTGCGAAACAGTTAAAAATTTGCAAATTCACGCATGCCGAATAAATTCGCCCATCACTAATACTGGCTTTTGCAGTCGTTTACAGATTAAGGTAACGTGTTTAGTAAAGTAAAGGCAAGCAAGATTTGGATCAAAGAATCTGAAATCTACAAATTCACAATGAGTTTTCTTCATCTTCATTGAATCTGGTGGTCACCAGTGTGTCTGGCCTATAATCCCAGCAAAGATGCATTATTTAACTTCATATATTTCATTATTTATAGTTCTCAAAAATAATAGATATTCGTGGTTCATTCTGTAGCATCTCTTCAATGTATCATTCTGCCACAAATGTCCTTAGTGGTCAGTAGTGAAGAGCAAAACTGCCCTGTTTATCACTGAAAAATGTGCATAACTGAATTAAACAATAAGATGGAGGAAATACAATGGGGTTAGTTTTTTTTTATCTGGGCCAGTCTGCATGGTGCCTCAGATCTTGCCACGGGAATGTCAGACATCAATTTTGCTACAATTACAATTATGATAGTCCATGATTTGGGTGTTTTCGGTGAAACAGACTACATGGCGAAATTCTAGTGCAAAATTGCAAAAATAAATTGCACTTGCAATTGACTGATTAGTGGTCAGTTATAGTGATGGGCGAATTTGCGAAATGGCGAAAAATTCTCAAAACGGCGCCGGCGTCTCGTTTTTGATGCCGGCGCCCATTTTTTTGACACCGGCGGCTGTTTTTGAAGCGTATTTTTTTTTTCGGGCGAATTTTCCCGGGTGTTTTGCGAATTTATTCGCTGCCGGCGAATGGCGCAAATTCGCCGCAAATTCGCGCCTGGCGAATAAATTCACCCATCACTAGTCAGTTATAATTTATGGATGAGGACTTTTTTATTATAGAAAGAGAATATTTTGACTCTTTCTATATATATTAGAAATTCCTGAAGAGTGAGCATAACCCCTTTCTTATAGGCACAACAAATTCCAGGAAAGTATATATGTATATATATATATATATATATATATATATATATATATATATATATATTGAATAATTTTCCAGCCTGAGACCTTAACTCTTTTTTATATCGTATCCCTGTAAGCTTTTTACTCTGTGTGCGGTAGGTTCTATAGTTCTAATTACAGAATTTCATTCTATGTAGCCATTTTGTGTGGAAAATGAAAGAGTGGGTGGCTAAATACAGAGCGCTGTGTTAAAGACAATATTTAATTAAACTAGACAAAATGGTAATTTCAGTTACATATGATTTTCCACAGATGGTTTACTTCTGTTATTAGTAAGAAAAGAAATTAATAGCCTTGATCTGGAACAATTGCGCTGTGGAAGAGCAGGCCATTTCATAAATTCATTGGGCATTTAGTTTATAGAAGCCGTTTCAAGCTATGTTAAGCAACTCACCCCTGAAATTATGATTTTATCTTGTGCTAGAAGATACAAGTTGCAGCTGATTGCTTTACTTATTAAAGATTCCCTTTACAAGGAAAATATAGAAGGCACTAAATGTTTTCATTGTTTTTAGTAATCCCACCATGTTTCTTTCTAATGTAATCCAGGACAGAAGCTTACATGAAAAGGAAAAGTCCTTTATATTTCACTTTATTTTTAATTAGGTTATATCATTTATCAGCTATGTTACTGAAAGCTTTGATTGAAAACATAGACAGTGTTACATTATATAAGTATAATATATGCATAGAATGAACTGCCTAATAAAACCAAGTGGATAAAATAAATTAAGTTTTGACAGTTATGAGATTAATGCTAATGCAGCTTTTTGACTGTGTGGTATAGGAAGTGTTTCTGGTTCTTGTGCTACTCCACTGCCTACAGGAGACCTGAAATGGGAAAAATTGAATCCAGTGAATAAATGATAGCGCCTACACCCAGCTGAACACCCGTGCATTTCCAAATCGTTCCTATATAATGTTATGCCAATTAATAGTATAATAATATAGGGTAGATGGTAATGCTTTGGAGAAGACACCCAAAGAAAATCTGCAGCCTGTTCTACATGTTGGAATATACTTAAAAGTGAATTGTGTCTCATTCTTCTCATTGCCCATTGCTCTAGTATTTGCCAGGTGCCCCTCCTGCTAGGGGAGCAATTAAAACTTAGTAATGAGCCCAAAGCTGCTCTAGATACCTCATTCCTGATTTAAATGGCTGCAAATTTGGCCCTTTAATTACAAAGCAAAGATGACCAGTTCCACCAGACTCATCACTAGTGATGGGCGAATTTGCGCCGTTTCGCTTCGCCGAAAAATTTGTGAAATTCGCGAAACGGCAAAAAATTCGCGAAACGGCAAAAAAAAAAGAGACATTTTTTCAAAAAAAAAAATTTGACGCCGGCGAATTTTTGCCGCGAATTCGCGCCTGGCGAATAAATTCGCCCATCACTACTCATCACCTTTGGGTGACAATAGACAGTGCTGCTAGTTATTCCCTTGAACAAATATCTGCAAGTATTTTGCACTCAGTTAAGCATTGATTGCAATCATTACTTCTAAAGATCTTGATGTGTGCATCCTTATATGTAAACACTGTGCACCCTACAGGCCCACATAGCACATGAACATAGTCCTATGCTCACTTTGGCTTGGCTTGATAATACTTCTGACCAGCTGTAAATAAGTTTATAATGGATGGTTACATAGAGGCAGCACAATGGTCTAACATCAGGGGATCACCCCAAAATTGTATTAAAATGATGGTGGCCGTGAGATCATGGTTAGGGTTCTCACCAACACCTGGTTCATCCAGTGTAAGAAAAACTGGTAAGTGCTTCCTAAGTAAACAAAATAGGAAGTCTATAAAAATATTGAAATACCTATTTGGTTCGTTGAGTAAAATAGATACTATAATAACAAAAGATAGAAATGTATAATTAGTGATGGGCAAATAAATTGCCAGACACTAATTCATGGCGAATGCGTTCAAAGCTAATGCAATCACGTAACTGCGGCAAAAATTCGCAGTGCTTCAAAATTGACGAGCGCATCAATATTGTTGCGCATCAAAATTACTTTGGACACCCAATGACTTTAATGCATTTGGACCAAATAGTCACACGTATAAAAATTGACGCCCATTGATTTAAATGTGTTTAGCCAATTTTTTGTGAATTTCTCAGTAAAGTCGCACAGATTCGCCCATTACTATGTATAAATTATAATGACTTGCTTCTCAAAAGCTAACTGGGAGGAGAGAGAAGGTTTACAGAGGCTTCAGTGGCCATCTGATTTGCTTTAATTTTGCTAGTTAGGACCAGGAAGTTGAATGTGACTTTTTATTTATCAGATTCTGTTCTGTTTTGTGTTGTTTTATGCAAGAAATTAAAAAAAATAAACATTTTCCTAATTAAAAGACTAGGCAAAAAGTATGTTCAGCACAAGCCCTATTTATTAAACAAATGTTGAAAAGGAGATTTGCTGCCCTGTCCCTAGGGCAGGTGGTTAGACAGGGCTCTGCTGTACCTCCTGACACTGTTCTCTCCACCCAGTGCCAGATTTGTGATCCAGAACAGAGAGCAGCATCCCCTAGGGCACAAGTGCTCAGTAAGTGAGCTCTAAGCAGTGCGCTCTTGTACTTGTGCACCCAGGCAATAAATGTGACCCCCTTCATCTACTAACTTCATTATATTTCAATCTGTAAGAATTATTTTTAACTTCTCTGGAATTCCCTGTCACAACTCTGATCTACCCTTTTTTCTCTAAATGTTTAGCCTATTTTTAACAGCCTGGATCATTTACTATGAGCCCTAAAAGGCATGTAAAAAGCCCAACCATTCCTCATGGATACTGTGGTTCTTTATGTGTGTTACCAGCAATTATTGATCAAGGGAAATAGAGAATTGTAAATTCACTATAACACTATGGTAATTTGTTGCTGGTATTGTAGATTCTACAGGGTGTGAAATTAAAATGTTAAAAAATCAAAATGAACTCAGCAGTTACCAAATCTCAGTGCAAATAATTTGCTATATATTAGGGCTCATTGACAGACATAGGTGCTAATTTGCAGTAACATTAAATCAGGTCTTTCTTTTCTAATTTGTAGTAGACTAACTACTAATTGGTTTCTGTTGGCAACCAAATTTGTATATCTAGCCCATAATGCTGCATCCCATACTATCCTATATCCATTTATGTGCTTCAATGTTAAAGACTTCTATGAAACATAAACAAAGCAGCCAACAAAGACTTTTTACAACAATGTCAGTCTGGCCCAAGTCAAGTGACATCACCAGCCATGCCTTGTACCATGTCAAAGGGTAGTGAATAGTGATGGCCAAATTTATTTGGCAGGCGAAAATTTGCAGTGAATTTCCATGTTTCGCTGCCGCCGAATGAATTGGAGAATTTGCCGCGAAAATTCACTGATGTCAAAAAGACCTTTGACGCCGGCGACGGTTCCGACACCAGCATTAAAGTTTTTTGGACGTCGGCGACAGTACAGACGCCGACAACAATTTAGAGAAAAATATAGAGAAAATTAACCAAGTGTAGGGCAGTGTGTAACAAACTGCCGTGTTTCTCACACTTTTTGCCCTTTTCTGAATTGTTCTCCATATACATGTTGCCCATATATACAGTATAGCGGTGCCTGCTTTCAGCATATAGACATCCTTTCTCCTGACCCTTACCTATAGCATTGCTAACTTTTTTCTTTCCTTATAATGGCCTTTTGGTCAGGCGCAGGCCATGAAATCACTTGGGGTGGGGCTGTAATGTCTGGGGATGGGCTGGGTGGAAGAAATGTGGATGGGTCCAGCCAGGTGAAATACAGGCTAAGGGGCAAACCTTCTTTCCTATTCCTTAACACAGTGCTGTCCAACTTCTGTGGTACTGAGGACCAGAATTTTTCTGCTCTCAGTGTTGACCGTTTTAAAACATACCCACTTCAAACCACACCCATATTATCAAAAAAAAATGTGAAAACCATATTCACATTCACAATGGTAGCAGACATATCTGTAAAAAGTTTAAGTCATATTAAGACATACCCTTAAATCCATATGCCTCCTCCTACCCTGTGAATAGCACAGCAACACTCTAGCACATGATTAAACACATTGGGGACACCCTAACAAGTACTTCCAAATGCTAACAACCCCCCCCCCCCACTAAGTGTACATCCCACAGGCAGAGTATGGCACACACAGGGAGCATAGGGCAGACAGAGTATGGCACACACCGACAGCATAGGGCAGGTAGATAATGGCACACACAGGGAGCATAGGGCAGGCAGAGTATGGCACACACAGGGAGCATAGGGCAGGCAGAGTATGGCAAACACAGGGAGCATGGGGCAGGCAGAGCATGTCACACACTGGCAGAGTAGGGCCGGCATATTTTGGCACACACAGGCAGCATAGGGTAGGTAGAGTATGGCACACACAGACAGCATAGGGCAGGCAGAGTAGGACACACACACAAGGAGCACAGGTAGAGCAGGCACAGGTAGAACAGGGTAGGAGACAGGGAAACCTATCTGTATCACTCTAAAATGAACCATACATACTGTACTGTGTACTATCACACAATGTCAGTGATTCTCCTAAAGTCTGTGTGAAATGTGAATAGGTGAACAATGTGGACACTGACAGTCTGTTGTGTGATCAATGCAGAGCATTACAGGTGTGAACAATGGAGGGCCATATCGGTGTGAACAATACAGACTTTGAAAGGTGTGAACAATACATGAGATTACAAATGTAAACAATGCAGTCCAAATTGTGAACAACGCAGGTCCAGTTAATCTCAATTCTGATACATTTTGAATCTTACACAAAGGTAAGCAATCAAAACCAGACTTTAATGGAGGGCGACACAATGGGGGGGCACGTCTGGCCCATGGGCCGCCAATTGGACAGCACTGATCTAACTTGTGCGTCATTCAGATACACAGTCACAGGCTGCAGGAGCACTGTACTTACCAGTGACATAACTAGTTGTTAGTGGGCCCCACTGCAAAGTCAGTTTAGGGCCCCAAAACATTGGTAAGTTGACCTATTCTACCAAAATATCTTGAAATTGCTTAATAATTAGAGCCTTGCTGCCCCCCCTTCAACCGCAGGGTCTGCTTCCTCTGTAGTCACCCCCATGTTACTTACCCAATGGCAGGTAATAAGGACAAATGGTGTTGCATCTGCACTTCGCATCAGATTATCAATAGGCCACTAGGGGCAACCAGATCACACAACCAAATGCTTTTTAAATGAGCACTAAGGGGAGCACTTGTGCCCTGGGTTATTGTACAGTAAATGCCCTCTTAAATCATTTTTCAGCCAAGGATATTTAACTCTTTCCATTAGTAGGTAGGTAATTAGGATGCCTTTCAGTATTGGATAGGAATGGGTTATCCACACATTATTTTTGTTGTTGTTACATCACTGTATATTTATTAGACCATGAAGTAAGAAAATATTCTGTGTATATTTCCAAGCATGAGTAAGTGAAACAATGATCTGCCAAGTTTAAAGGACTAGTAGCACCAAACCATGAAATGTTTTTCTATGCATCTAAATAGAATAAATTGGATCTGGGGTTTTCCAGATAAGGGATCATTCTGTAATTTGGAACACCATATCTTAAGTTTCTGAAAATTAATTTAAACATTAACTAAACCAAATAGGATAGTTTTGCTTCCAATAGGGATTAATTATATCTTAGATGGGATCAAGTACAGGGTACTGCTTTATTATTACAGAGAAAAGTGAAATCATTTAAAAAAAAAATATTTCATTGAAATGGTCTTCCCGTAATTTGGAACTTTCCGGATAATGGGTTTCTGAATAATGGATCCCATACCTCTATAAGCTTCTGTGTAGCCATGGGGCAGGCACTCAGTTGACATAGGGTGATAGGACACACAACATAATTACTATCATAATCACATACTACAGGTATGGGACTTGTTATCCAGAATGCATGGAATCTGAGGTTTTCCAGATAATGTATCTTTTCGTAATTTGGGTCTTCATACTTTAAGTCAATGATCCCCAACCAGTGGCTTGCGAGCAATATGTTTCTCACCAAGCCCTTGGGTGTTGCTCTTAGAAGCCTTAAAGGAGAACTAAAGTTTAACTGAAGAAGTAGCTAGAAATGTTGTACATTATGTTTTGGGTTTCTGTACCAGCCCAAGGCAACCACAGCCCTTTAGCAGTAAAGATTTGTGTCTCCAAAGATGCCCCAGTAGCTCCCCATATTCTTTTCTGCTGATTCACTGCACATGCTCTGCGCTGCTGTCACTTACTGAGCTTAGGGACCCACTCACAATATACAGTACACATAGAATAGAAATGTCACAATATAAGGCTGATTATTAATTTATACAGCTAGTTACTACATGGCAGCACAGAAACCAGTGCAATTAGCATCAGAATTTAATAATCAGCCCTGTAGCATCAGCTTATATTACAGACCAACCTCATTTTCTGCTGGATAATTAGTGACGACCCCTAAGCTTAGCTTCTCAACAGCTGCTCAGAGCCCACTGAGCATGTGAGTGTCACAGACACTTTCCAAGATGGTGACCCCCTGTGACTAGATTGAAGTCCTGGATCATTGGTGCTATTAAGAAGCTGAATCTTTAGGCTGGTGGAATAAGGTTGTATATAATATGGCATTTTTAGCCATATTCATTTTTAGGGTTTAGTTCTCCTTTAACGTAGGTGCTTATTTTTGAATAACTGGCTTGGAGTCAAGTTTTAATGGCCAATAAAACAGGTGTACTGCCAAACAGAACCACCTTCAGACTGCCAGTCCACATAGGAGCTACCAAACAGCCAATTATAGCCTTTATTGGCTCCCCTAGGCATTTTTTTCATGGCTGCATTGCTCCCAAACTCTTTTTTACATTTGAATGTGGCTCACGGGTAAAAAAGATTGGGGACACTTTCATTAAGTCTACTAGAAAATCATGTAAACATTAAATAAACCCAATAGGCTGGTTTTGCTTCCAATAAGGATTAATTTTATTTTAGTTGGGATCAAGTACAAGCTACTGCTTTATTATTACAGAGAAAAGGGGAATTGTTTTTAAAAATTCTGATTAATGGTATAAGATGGGGTCTATAGAAGAGGGCCTTCCCGTTAATTCAGAGCTTTCTGAATAACAGGGTTCCAGATAACAGATCCGATATGTGTATTTATAAAGCATCAGCATATTCCACATCATCAAAGGACACACAGATAAAAAATACACATTACAAACAAATACGGTATGTAGTCCATGTGAGCTTACAACATAGCAGATGACAGATAGGATTTGTACAGTAAAATGGATTTTGTATTTAACCAGGTAGATAAACAGGAGTCAGATTTCATCCATGACTTCCTAGAGCCCTGTTGAATAAAGACTTTACTTTTCTAAAATAGGACATTTGTTGCCAAGAAGTAGTTTATTGGTCAGTGCTGGTTGGACAGATACAGACTGTAAATGTAGAGGAAAACAAATCCCTGTTCCTTTAAGCAGATATGGATCTTTAATATTTGAGCTTGTTTGGGAGCCCGAGGGCTGCAGGCTCAATTCCCAGTGCTCTCAGAATGAAAGATTAGCCTTTGCTACAGCAGAAAGCTAAGATTCCTGAAAGTAAGTGTGAAACTCTGGACATGCCTGTGCTTCACTCATGCGTGATCCCATCTCCCAGGCTCTATTTACTTTGCTAATAATACCAGGCCTGTGTTTGGAGAACTTTTCAGACTTGTTGCGAGCAAGGCTTGCACTCTAACCCTTCGGGAATAGGCAATAATTGATAAAACATCAATTTACAAGATTCTGCAAGAAAAACACGAAGTCATCCCTCCTGTCAACAAGCCGCACTCAGCTTTTTCCTCCCCACCCACTTCTTTCCACGTAGAAGGTGATTTTTGTGTGAAAATGTACTGTTCTCTCAATAGCGGTTAATTTCAACTTCAAACAAAACAAGAATTTCTTTTAGGAGAAGCCAAAAAGGAAAATAATAAATATTTCTAGCTCTCTTTTTTTTTTTTAGCTTGCTAAGAGGAGAGGCCAGTTTCCACTGTGTAATTTTCTTTCTGTAATACAGGTGGCAAGTATTAAAAACAGTACCCGCTACACCTCTAATGCAGGAGCCAAAGCAATATTTTGTGGTCTCACAGCGCCCTCTACAGTTCAATCGTGGGGTGAAAATGTTCCCTTTTCTGCTTGGCCGGTTCAGGTCTTGTCTGTGTTTTCATTTCTGCAAAGTTTCATTTTAAAAATCTGCCCAAAGCCTGGAAAAAAACTGAAAGTTTTGTAAATGATCCCTTAGCAGTAAAATAATATCCCTTAGTCTAGCAACCTCTCAGCATGATTAACAGTCGCAAACAAACAAATTGAATGCATTCATGCAATTTATAAAGGTGTACCCAGTAGCATATTCAGGTCCAGTGCTGCTTTAGACAGGGTCAGACTGGGCTGGCTACTGAGAAAAAAACCCTGTGGTCCCCAGCCCATGTGTAATCCATTAAGAGACACTCTCTCCTACAACATGTGGCTGCTGCCCCTGACCTCCTGCCTGGCCTTGATTGTGGGCACAAGAAGAGGAAAAATGGTAAACACGGCACTGCTGCGGGGGTTGTCGGCCGAAGGACCTGGGGAGGATGTGGGGGGACCCCTGAAGCGGCATCTGTGCATGCATGTGATAACAGTGGATGTGATGTCACGGCTCAATAAGTGTGATGTCACTTCAACCCACATGCTATTACAGGGACCCCCGACCCCCCACCTCTGCTGCCGGATTTAATAAGAATGTATCTGGCAGCAGGAAGTTGGGGTGGGTTTTGGAAAGTTTTTTTTTTTACCAAATAGGCATCTGAGGGTTGTCCCATTAAAGTGGCCACCCTAAGTATAGGCTCTTGAGGTCCTATATGATGAATATGCCTCTGGGTGTACCCCTAATAGCTATAAACATATGGTGAGTGGCGATATGATACCTCAGCCTGCTCCGATGAATTATACACGTATTACTTTAAGGGAACCCTGAAATTACCATCAGCCTGGACCCACTAGTAGTTCCAAAGCTCTCTTACTGGGTTATATCAATAGCCACAGATGAATTGTACCAATCAAATTGGACACTAATGTCATGTGACATGACGTGGTGTAGGAGGGAATTTGGAGGGGGGTACCAGTGGCTGCTAGGAGGGCCCTTGTTGTGCTTCAGTCCTACGCTGACTATGAATTACATCGATCCAACAAATTCTAGGGAAATAGTGTACATCTCAGCTTGCATACAATTTACCAAAATGGACACTAGTTTGAATACATATTGGTGCATAATGTACAATTGTCCAACTTAGCATGTACCCACCATCACTGGAATTCTGTTGGGGAAAACACTGCATTGTGGGAAAAATAAACATCGCAATTTGTGTTTCTGAGGTTGAGGTTTCTGATCTCACAATTCTAGCAATATAAAAGTTCAATATTAAGGGTAAACCCGCAGCTGGTGTTTAACTACAACTCACAGAACGCTACTGCATAAAAGTACAATATAAATAAAAGTACAAGATAGAAAAGAACACACAGGGAGCACAAGTCAGTCAGTAAATACAATAAATATACACAGTACACAGAGTTCATATAAAGACACAGAGCGTAAGTGCTATGTGGTAAGAGCCACAGTATGAAGGAGGTCCCTACCCTGTAGAGCTTACAATCTATGGTCATATAGAAATGTGTGTGTGGGTCCATATTCCTTTTTAATGGAATTAATTTAAATTATATTGATATACATACAAATCAAATGGCTATATTTGAAGTATTTATAATGCTGTATTACAGCAGAGCTGGGGATATAGTGTAATTTTAAGAAAGTTGAAGTGAGTTCAGACATGAGTGTATCTTCTTTCCCATCATAAATTCTTCACACAATGTCATATTATATGGCCAGCACTCTTGAGAGCAAATTCACTAACCTCCGAAAATTCGACAGAGACGGCTTCGCTCACAGCGCAACACTTCGGCAGGCGTAGATTCGGCAGGACAACAGAAATTCACTAAAATCCGATGTTGTGTCCAGGGCGCCGAACGCTGGTGAAGTTGCGCTAGTATTACTGCGCCAAGCAAAGCGAAGTTGCGCTAGCGTTGCCTAATTTGCATACAGCGGGAAGTTAAAGTCAAATGGACGTATATGTATATAATAAAAGAAAATAGAGTTGTTATAATGCCCTACACGTAAGCCAAGTGTATAGTACATTCGCCAGAGCTCAAATTCGCCTGGCGTTAGGGAGCAAAGTACCGCTAGAGTCTATCTCCTTTGCTAGCGAAGTTACGCCATCGACCGCTAGTAAATCTGCAAAGTTCCCAAATTACGTCACACTGGCGAATTTTCACCAGCGTTAGTCACTTCGACCCTTTCGTAAATTTGCCCCTAGATATCTTTATAACAGATGAACAGTCTCAATGGTCAGACACAACTACATTAAACCTTCATTTTACAAGGAACGCTATTCATGGTACAGCAGTTTTTATAGGGTTAATATTATTGTTAAGTATATATAAATATATATTCTTTTATCCAGAATGCTCTAAATCTAGCGTTTTCCAGATATCAAATCTTTCTATAATTTGGATCTTCATGCCTTAAATCTACTAGAAAATCATGTAAAAACCCAATAGGCTGGTTTTGCTTCCAATAAGGATTAATTATATCTTAGTTGGGATCAAGTACAAGCTACTGTTTTATTATTACAGAGAAAAAGGAAATCACTTTTAAAAATGTGGGTTATTTGAATAAAATGCAGTCTGTAGGAGATGGCCTTTCTGTAATTTGGAGCTTTCTGGATAACGGGTTTCTGGATAATGGATCACATACTAATGTGCACAAAGAGCATTAGCAAAGGACACCACCAAGTGAGTTGTCCCTAATGTTGCTATATTGACTGTATTACCTGTACAGGGAAGGTTTATGTTGTCAGCTGTAGTTATTGGAACAACCTTGACCTATTACAACTGCCAGCATTTATTGATAGCCTCAGTCCGCACATCTCTGCATTTCAATGTGGAATAATTTGATAAATAAAAACATTTGTAAAGTCAACAACTCTCTATGAGAATGATCTGACTTGTTTTAGCTGAAAGGCGGCCAGATTTTAATCTTCATTCCATGTGCCAATTATCCTGTCTCTCCGTTTCCTACAGGGTGACTATTTTCTTTTCTACTCTATGTACTGGGATTTCTTGAGGCTTTGTTCTCAATTCACAGACTCTGTTCATGTGGCTGGGGATTTTATCTGGCAACCATATCAACCACTCAGCTCTCAAACTTGTGCATTTTATTTCAGTCTTGAACTGCTGACTGTCTTGTCTTCTCCTTAATGTTCATTGTCACCAAAACCTTGATGTGCACAATTCATTGGAGTCTCTGGAGAGTCTTACTTCAGCATTCTCACTTGGTTGAAGCCCCTTTATGGAATGCTAAAGCTGCAATTAAATATCATATGCATTACGTATAAGGTTATATGTGTTTTGATACTTGTTTCTCCCTGATATATTTTTTTTATCTGTCCATCTTAATGGACTTAAAGCTAGGTCACATTATAGTTTGCATTTTCACTACCCGATCTTTTTCTATATTCTTTTTGTCTCTGTCTTTTGATTTCTAACTTTAACCTCCTCTTATCCCCTGCCCCAGCACATATCAAGGTAAGCTCAGCTTTACAAACCACACAAACAGTCGTACAAACAGGCACCCTGCACTGCCCTGCAGATTTATTTGTTTTTCAAATCCAAGTTCTTTTCTAAATTTGATTGTGAAACAAAATTGTGCTTATGCATAATCATTATCATCAATTGCTAGCATATTTAAGCAAGAACTCGAACCAAGAAAATTGAGAACTTTGAAGATTCTATTGTTCCATGAAATTTTTACAAAACAAAACACCAGGTCTCAGCTGCTGAATGTTTTCAATCCAATTTTTTAAAATATTTTCCATTGCTACATCTTAGAAAGTCGAATTCAGAAAACATGAATTTTAATAAATAGGCCACTACATGAAATATTGTTATTCTAGCCAGTTCTAGATGCCTACTTCCTATACTCTATGCCCCTTTCTAACGCAACCTTTCAGGATCTTACTATTTTATCTTTCTGTTTAAGCGTTTTCCTCTCCTTGGTAATTTTCCATCACCATTATTTAATAAACTACTTTTATATTGTATCATCAAAACAAAATCTTGCACTTTTCTTCAACAGCCTTAGCCTGTTCTCTTTATGAATTTATTGGTTGACTCTCTGTAGTTGCCTTTTGACCCCACAACCAAACTGCCATCACTATACTGGCAAGCAAGCTACTGTTAGTAAAACCTAGAGGCCATAACTGTCTACCAAACCTTTGTGATCTCTCCACAGCCTCTGAAACACTTTTTATACTCTGGGCTCCAACTGCTTCAATAGCACCACCCATCCTTAGTATGAATTGTATACTCAACCAGAAAAAGTAAAAGCCACTCCAGACCCTCCCTCTGTGTCCCATCCTGTAGCTCCTCCAAGATCCCAAATGTACCAGAAATTGACATAACCAAGAAAACACCTAGGTTGATAAAAAACAATGGTTTATTCAGAAACACACATGGCCTGATGCATTTTGGACTTGTTGTCCTTAATCATAGACCTATATCCCGTCCTGTAGCTCCTCCAAGATCCCAAACGTACCAGAAATTTACATAACCAAGAAAACACCTCTGTTGATAAAAAACAGTTTGCTAGACACACATGACCTGATGCATTTTGCACTTATTGCCCTTAATCATAGACCTATAACCTATGATTAAGGCCAACTATGCCCTATGATTAAGGACAACATGCCTGAAATGTGTCAGGTCATGTGTGTCTACCAGCTTGCTGGAATAAACCATTGTTTTTTTTATCAGCCGGAGTGTTGTCTTGGCTATGTAAACTAATGAATTTTATTTCTGTAAATTTCTCTTTGTTTTTGTAGAGGTCCTTCCACCATTTCTGTGTCAAGAACTGTACCTCTTCCTAAACAGTGGTACCTCTCTAACATTACTGATAATGTGTTCTCATTGACTATTAAACTCACGAAAATGTAGCAAAATTTATCACAAAATGTGCCTCTAAATATTTAAGCTAATCTTTTTATGAAAAAGCCACCAAACAAAAAGGCTTTTTTTTCCATAATATTTAAGGCCTTATTTACAAAATTAAATTTGTGTGTTGTGGGCAAAAAAACCTCTTAATTTGCAGCTTATCCCAATGTACCATTTTTGTAAATGAACCTTATTGTGTTTAGTTTAATTTAAAGACAAATGTATCTTTTCTTCTCTTGGGGAAATATGAGATATTCTAGTTTATATAAAAAAAAAAGTAACTGGAGAGGGTTAAAATTCTTTCTTCAGCCATCGTTGATGTCAACTGCTGTTTTCAATCATAAGGGCAGTTGCAAATCATTTTCCCTCGTAACCGAAAAAAAAGAAACTCTTCAGTACTGATGTCATACATTTTCCCATATTTTCTTACTTCTGTAAACTGAACTATTGCCAAATGCTGCATTTTTTTCTATTCACTGGTCTTATATAAGAATTGGAATCATGACAGCATTGGTATGCTGTTTTGGTGTTTTTGTTTTGTTTTTAATTTTTCTGGCCAATGCAAATGTAGAAAATATTCTCAGTCCCTTAGTTCTAATTTCATAAAAGGTTCCATTGTTTCAAGTGGCCATAAAAATACTAATTAAAATGTTCAGCACTAACTTAAAATTTAAAAAAGATAGAGAGAACACTTTTTTTGCCAAGGAATATTTCTAAGAAAAACAGAGTTTCATTCATCCAAACTGTTCCTGTATCATGAACCTTTTGCTGCTCAAAACAAACAAACATCTCCTTTTATATTATAACAAAAAGCATGAATTCCAAACTGGGGCAAATAAACTAAGAAAACAAACTTGCACGTATAAAGGCTTTCGCTACACATGACTTATTCTGATGACAGGGAGCTCGGCCAAAGAGTGTTGAAAGCTTATTAATATTGTACAAAAAGACTTTTGTTTAAACAGTTACTGGGCTACATGGGAATTGTACTAAGCAAGGGAGCTTAGCAAAGTCCGTTTAACCAATGGTCTTAGTAAGAAAATATTTCCATGAAATCTGAAAAATTAAGTTCAACTGTGTTCAGAATAGAATTTTATTATGTTTCTTTTCCCTATGTTACGCAGTAATTTGCAAAATAAATAAATAATGTAAGTGTGGGAAGTACTATCTGGAAAGCCTGTAGTTGGGGTCTTTCTGAAATGTTGAGTACCTTAAGCCATGGTTAGTGATGGGTGAATTTATTCACCAAAAAATGGACGCCGGCATAAAAAAAAAACGAACACCGGTGTCAAAAACGAGACGACGGTGCCGTTTCGCAAACTTTACGCCGTTTCACGAATTTTGTGGGAAATTCATAAATTTTTTGGGGAAATGAAACGCCGCAAATTCGCCCATCACTAGCCATGGTTTACCACCAACATGCATTTATATTAGCTCTATTATATTTATAATCATTATATAGTGAATAAAGTACCCCCTTTTGTAAAATATAAGGATATTATAAGTTACTGAGGAGTTTCATGACCATATATTTCATGTTTTTATACAGGTCATGGAACTCCGAGGTAACTTCTAATATCCTCATATTTTGCAACTGGGGGTATTTTATTTATTATAATACACACGTTTCAGTGATTCATGTGACAGAAATGACATCAGAACTCACCGTTTATAACTGATGACATCAGAACTCACCGTTTATAAGGCTATAATTTACAGGATATTCATGGCTTTTGTGTATTATACAGTGTTTTATTGTATTTATTAAAATATGAATATTCAGGTTTATTTCTAAAGCTTGAAAACTCAAATTTGCATGTATTTATTAAAGAACTCTAAGGGCCAAGTTTCTACCATTTGGATTTTTATTTTTTTTCATAAATCATTTTTTTCTCTAAAAATGTGTGAGATTGTAAAATTTCTCGAAAACTCAAAAAAAATCGAGATTTATGTCTAAAAACGCTTCAGACTTTTAGAGGTTTTCAGATTTATTTTCGCTAGTAATTGTCTAAAATACTACTATTCATGGTATTAGAGAAAATGAGTTTATTCGTGATTTCAAAAACATCTAATACCACTAATTTTTGTCCTTGACCTTGAAAACTCAATTTTTTTTAATGTATGACATTTTGAATCTGTCTCAAAAGTTCAAATTGATAGATTGAGTTTTGCTAATGAAACACCTATTGACTTTACATGAACATGTTAGCTTTTAGATTACTTGTTTTTGTGCTTAACACAGCTAACAATGTGAGTTTCAGAAACTCAAATTATAATTCGAGATTTTTGCCACAAGAAATACTTGATCTGGGGTAAATCTGAATGTTATTAAATGACCCTTATTATAGTGAAAATAAAAATCAGTCAAAAAAGAACATTACGGGAAATGGCATTTTTGTATTTTGTAGCTTCCTGGATAACAGACTTTCAGATAATAGATCCCATACTTTTACCTTTATTTTTCTATAGCTGTTAATTTTGTGAGTAAAATGTATAATTGGTTGCGTCACATCTGTTCAATTGCTCTTAGTGATCTAATTTGAAGGAGCAATAATAAATAAGGGCTATGTACCATGGTCAGACTAGTAAACACCTTCTTTTGTTACTGACGCTTAATTCTAGTGATCCAGACACAGAATTGTATATACAGGTATGGGATCCGTTATCGGTAAACCCAGTATCCAGAAAGGTCCAAATTATGTGGAGGCCATCTGCAATAGACTCCATTTTAATCAAATATTTCACATTTTTTACCTTGTACTTGATGCAAGGTAAAATATAATTACTCTTTATTGGAGGCAAAACAATCCTATTGGGTTTAGTTAATGATTCATTGTTTTTAGTAGATATAGGGGTTATTTATCAAAGTCCGAATTTATCTCTATATTTTCTGCTACAAACTCCGATCAAATCCGCTCGGTTTTTTACGATTAACCATTATAACATTTTCCTGAAAATTTGCTTTACAGAAAAAAATCTGATTTTCATGATTTTTTCGGATTTTTTATCCGATTTTCACATTTTTTTGGGGGGGTTTCACCCAAAAACTCCAAAAACTTTGTTGTATTGTGCAAAACCGGAAGACTTCAAAAAATCATTGGGACTTCTCCCATTGACTTATATGCAACCTCTACAGGTCTGAAATGCTGGATTTTCTGATTCTGACCTTTCCATCCTCGGGGTTTAATGAATTCCAAAAAATGTGTGATTTTTTTTTAAAAGTCCAATTTTATAAAAAAATTATCTTTGCATTCAGAGTTTAGTAAAAAAAAATCCTAAATGTATGGAGATTCATATTAGGGAAACATCCCTGATGCAGTAAACCCCAGGCCCGATCATTCTGGATAACAAGTCCTATAACTGCACAGGTATGGGACCTGTTATCCAGAATGCTCGGGACCTGGGGTTTTCCGGATAACGGATCTTTCCATAATTTGGGTCTTCATGCCTTAAGTCTACTATAAATTCATTTAAACATTAAATAAACCCAATAGGCTGGTTTTGCTTCAAATAAGGATTAATTATATCTTAGTTGGGATCAAGTAAAAGCTACTGTTTTATTATTACAGAGAAAAAGGATGTCTTTGGGAGACAGCCATTCCGTAATTCTGAGCTGTCTGGATATCAGGTTTCCAGATAAGGGATCCTATACCTGTATACAATTTTGTATGGAGTCTAAGTTCTACCTTGAGGACAGGGTTTGTAGACTGAATATCTAAATATAATATATGAGTTCTCTGTTTATACCATATACTCACTAAACAAGGTCAGGTATGGGATCCGTTATCCGGAAACCCGTTATCCTGAAAGTTCCAAATTACGGAAAGGCCATCTCCCATAGACTTCATTTTATCCAAATATTCAATTTTTTTTTAAAATGATTCCTTTTTCTGTGTAATAATAAAACAGTACATTTTACTTGATCCAAACTAAGATATAATTAATCCTTATTGGAAGTAAAACCAGCCTATTAGCAAAACCAGTCAGAACCTGCTGAAATAGATTTTGGATGAAAAGGGTAACAAACTGAAATTTTCACACTTCGATAAATTAGTTAATTTACAATCATTTGCGTGGCAAAATGCAGCAAAAATTTAAATCATTTTTTAAACATGTGAATCATTTAAATGTCTACTATGGAAGATGACTTTCCCTTAATTAGGTACTTGCTGGATAACGGGGTTCCGGTTACCATGCCATATGTAGAGAAAAAGGAAATCATTTTGAAACATGTGGATCATTTGATTAAAATGGACTCTAAGGAAGATAGCCTTCCCTTAATTAGGTACTTTCTGGATAAAAACAGGTTTCTGTATAACAGATCCCATACCTGTATTACACAATATAATATGGTCTTTCATGTACATTTTTCCTTCTGATGCTGAGGGATCCAGGGTAAATGCCTTCTTCTCTGCCTTAAGCCAGACCTGTGATTACTGTTGATGTGTACTAATAAAAGTGGATCTGTTAGCAGATATGCTGAACCAGAACAAGGTCTTGCTCTTGCAAATGTCTTGAAATTGAATCCTGACATTAAAGTGCAGTCTCCGCAGGCTTCGGTCACTGACTATCAGAAAGGCACTGGCTGTTAGATTTCATGGAAGACTTTGATACATGTAAAGAGATATTAAGTGACCATTGGCATAAAACCCTCCTTGTGGCTGCCAGCAGGTAATTTATGTAGTGCTATCTAAAACCTTTACATCCCACTGATTGCATCTGCACGTCAGATCTTTCACTGAGGTACTGCAAGGGTACAGTGCACAAGCGAGTGGGATTTCGGCACAGCTTAGTGCTCCCTGTACTTAACAAATGGTCATATAGTAACTGTTGCTTCTGGAACGTGTAAATGAGCTTCAGTTGTAGGAAATGAAAATTTCCCTTTGGTTAGAGTTCACGTACAACCTGTACTTCCCCAAACATTTTCTTTGGCTTTATGGAGTAGCCATTAGCCTAAAAGGACACCCATTATAAAGTATGGAGAAGCTATTAGACAGTGTTATACCTGTTTTTTTTAGAAGCAGAACTGGACGAAATACATATGTCATTTTAGACAGCAAACTGCTTTTATTAAAGAATATTCATTTGTGTATAGCTTTAAGGGATGCTACACTCAGTTTCCCCAGTGTGAAGGACTGACCATTTTCCTTAAAAAGCATTGCGTTACAGCAGCCATTCTAGCATCACAGGGCTTGTTTATGAAGTTCAATCCAGGGGCGTAACTACAGAAGAAGTAGACCCTGCAGGGGGACCCAGGAAGTATAGGGGCCCCATGAAGCACTAATTCACGAGCAATTTCAACAAATATTTGTAAAACAGGTCAACCTCTAGACATTTTGGGGACTGGAACAGTGAGAGACTGGGAAAACTCACCCCCCTCCGGCTGTCGCATGAAATAAGCCTGCGCGCTGTGCTCGTGCATGTGTGCAGAACGCTACGGGTTTGCGAATGTGCAGATATTGCAACGTGTTTGCGCAGAGCTCACCGTGTTTGTGCATGCATGCATGTCCTAACCAGGGAATCGGAGGTCGGGAGGGTACTGCGAGGAGGTCCCTTTGTTTGCAGCCCCGGTTGGCCTGGAAGGCTCCAGTCCGACCCTGGACTGGAAAATAATTTGCAGTGGGGCCCAGTAATATATAGTAAAGCCATTGATTCAATCGCAGTTGCAATTACACAAAGTTTCTGCAGATGTTGCTTGAATTGACACCAATTATGAAAGGTACTTGCGCCTACAGTGGCTCCTTGCACTTGAGCTTTGAAGGGGTGCTTCATCTTTAAGTTAACTTTTAATGTGTTATACAATGGCCAATTCTAAGCAACTTTTTAGTTGGTCTTCATGATGTAGTTTTTATGTTTTTTTTTTAATTATTTGACTCCTTCTGACAGTTTCCCTCTTTCAAATGGGGGTCACTGACAGCATCTAAAAACAAATGCTCAGTAAGGCTACAAATGTATTGTTATTGCTACTTTGCATAATTCATCTTTCTATTCATATTCCTGTCTAATATTAATATCAATGCGTGGTTTAGCAAAGCAGATTGCTTTAAAGGATAAGTAAACCTTTAAAATAAGTGAAAGTAAAATTGATGAGGGGACTATTCTAAGCACTTTTGCAATATACATTCATTATTTATTTATTTTTAATTCCAAGATATTAAGGGATACATGTGCTGTTAATATGAATGAATTGTGTTACAACAGCGCCACCTGCTGGTCATTTCCCCAGTCTGACCAGCATGTAGTCAAGGAAGTTGTCAGGAGAAAGGAAGAGGCTGCTCTGATGTTCTTCTGCTTAGGAAAGATTTGAGAAAGGTTTCTAATTTTATTCCTAAGCAGAAGAACATCAGAGCAGCCTCTTTCTTTCTCCTGAAAACTTCTTCCTTGACTACTTGCTGGTCAGACTGGTTCGAAAATGACCAGCAGGTGGCGCTGTTGTAACAAAATTCATTCATATTAACAGTACATGCATCCTTTAATGTCTCGGAATTAAAAATAAATAAATAATGAATGTAAATTGCAAAAGTGCTTAGAATAACCCCCTCTTCAATTTTACATTCACTTATTTTAAAGGTTTACTTATCCTTTAATTCCAGACTGGAGAGCTGCTGAATAAAAAGCTAAATAATTCAAAAACCACAAATAATAAAAAATGAAAACCATTCGCAAATTGTCTCAGAACAGGTGAACAACTCCTTTAAGACACCTCAAATCTTGTGCATTGTGGTAAAGCATGAACTAAAGTGCAAAATATGCTTAAAGGATCAGACATATATTTTACTTTGACGCCTTGCCGAAAATTATAGCAACCGGACAAATGCTCATTTTGGATGCACTGTACTGTATTCTTTGCCTCTCTTTGTAATTATACAGGACAACATGATGAGAAGATTCTGAACAAAGCCTATCTGGTTACCTTCCCATTGTTCTTTTGTTTGGCTGCTGGGCAGAAAAGTGAGGGGGTGATATCACTCTAACTTGCAGTACAGCAGTAAAGTGTAATTGAAGTTTATCAGAGCACAAGTCACATGACTTGGGGCAGCTGAGAAATTGACAATATGTCTAGCCCCATGTCAGATTTCAAAATTGAATATATAAAAATCTGTTTGCTCTTTTGAGAAATGGATTTCAATGCAGAATTCTGCTGGAGCAGCACTATTAACTTCATTTCATTTTGAAATTTTTTTTTCTCATGACAGTATCCATTTAAATCTACTATAAAATCATTTAAATATTAAAGAAACACAATTGCCTGGTTTTACTTTCAATAAGGATTAATTATATCTTAGTTGGGATCCAATACAAAGTACTGTTTTATTTTTACAGGGGAAAAAGAAAGTTATTTTAAAAAATTTGGATTATTTGGATAAAATGTAGTCTATGGGAGACGGTCTCCACGCTTTTCAAGTCATGTCAATCAACATCTGCCTCATCTTTGTGAGTTTCAGCTAACACCAGGTGAATCAGTTCAGTTGAACCATTTTGATTGGATGTATGTGACTGTACTACCCTAAGGGTTTAAATGTTGAATGTTAAATGTTTCGCCATTTCGCAAATTTCGCAGGAAATTCACGAATTTTTCGGCAAGCGAAAGGGCCCAAATTCGCCCATCACTAGAACTAAAATATAGACAATATAAAATAAGATAAGAAATTTAGATGACCCACAACCCAACCCGCAACCTGCAGACCTGCGACAGGCAGACCTGCATCTATACCGACACCTTAAAATCCTACCCTCATTTCGCAGGGTACCCACTTTTTTTGCCCATTGAAGGACTGTCAGGTTTATGGATGAAAGGCAGTGATTATGGGGGGTAGCCTGAAGGACAGTTACAAGGTGACTGTTAAGGTGACAACATACCACCGGGCCCCCCTGCAGAAAAATGTTATGAGGGACCCGGAGCATACAGCCACCCCAACCAGCCCCCACTACCAGCTCACCTCCCCGGCTACTAACCACCCACCTTCATGGTGGCTTTACTTGCTCCCCGCCAACTCTGAATTAGGAGAATTGCAGAGGGGAGATTTACATGTACCTTTAGAGAAGCAGATCACAAGGTCCAGGCCCCCCTGCAACTGAGGGGGTCTGCTTCATGTATACTTAAACCACTGAAGGCAAAACTGCCATTTGCTCTCTTTTAGATACACCTGAAAGCCCAACTTGAAATGCATCTAGAGTGCCATGAATATGTATCTGCAGTCCTAGATATTTTTGAGATTGTGACTGAATGGTTAATATACCGATATTTTCTTATATCTGTACTCATTTCATGAGCTAATGGGGGTCCTGGCCGGAGATTGGGCCTTTAGTGCCGGGCCAGGCCAAAATCTGGACCTTTTAGTAGGGCTTGAACTGAAAAAGTTTGACAACCAAACTTTTGAAGCCAATGTGTATTTATTCTTGGCAACTTGTTTCTGCACAAGATGCATTAGGTGTTTTTCTGCACAACTTTTTTCTGCTGTGACTTTGTCATTGCAGAATACATTGGAGCCTATAGGCATTTTCTACTGTGGCTTTTTCTTGGGCAAAATACAATAAGAGGTCTATGGGCACTTTGTCGGTGCTAAATTTTGCAGCAGTTTCTGATGGGGAAATGCAGAATTTCACCATGAATCCTTGTCTGGTGAACGTCACTCATTAATACTCATATATCTATTTTTTTTTTTTTCAAAGCTCCTTATTTGTGCAGAACGCAGATTAACTGCCTCACATATCTGTGTATAACCTTCACCCTGTAGGAAAGTGCCAGTGAGCTATTCGAGGGCTCTTCATTCCAAAATTCCTCCAGCACAACACGATGTCAGCTACAAGAAATAAAACAACATTCCGTATTCATGGATGAAATAATTATTAGAATTGCAGGGCACTCGGTTATTATTATTATTATTTTTGTATTACATTATGGTTGGCAGCATAATCTGTGCCACTGGCTGGGCTGGTTGCATTTGTGCAGGAAGGACTGGAAACGAGAAATTCGTAACATCTCCTCTGGCCCAACGCCAAATATCTACAGGGCATTAGCAACAAACTGGTGAAGCTCATTAAAAAGAGAGAGAGAGAGAGAAACCTATAACCATTAAAAGTCCATTAAGCAGCATGTCATCTTGTGGAACTAAATAGCCCACAGTAATCAAAAACATATGAACCCCAGCTGGGTTACCTAGTGAATTGTTGCGATTTAGGGGAGAATCTATCTGTGATGATTGTTCTTGGGCCTGTGCAGTTTTTTTCCCTCTCTCCCAGAGCATGGTTCCATGTTCCATTATAATTAAAGTGATTGATGTAGCATGCAGACAAAGGTGAGGAGTGACCAAAATAGCCAGCACATCTGCTCATTTCGGGCAGAGAATAAAAGGCAGCAATAGCAGATAGGCACGTAAGGTTATCCTGCCACAATCAATTAAGCATGGCAGACACAATACTTTCT
The DNA here is from genome assembly GCF_017654675.1 of Xenopus laevis. Lineage (NCBI taxonomy): Eukaryota > Metazoa > Chordata > Amphibia > Anura > Pipidae > Xenopus > Xenopus laevis. Next base: position 29,455,159 of record NC_054379.1, on the reverse strand, counting down.
CATCAACTCGTGCAGGGGAGATCCATCATTTTTTTCCTACAAAGCAGATTACCCATTGTGTGAGGTCAGTGCAAACTATTTACAGCCCAGTTCAATGGCAGCTATTCTTCAACTGTTAAATATTAATTTACTGTAGCTGTAAATTATATCAGCAGTGCACAAGCCCATTGTTTGGCTGGTGTGAAACAAATATTCGATGGATACTATTCACTGCAAACAGTACATTTTGAATGCAGCCTGATTGAAAACCATGTAAAATAGAAATGTGATTTGGACTTCAGAGCCTTTGAAAGAATTAGTGAGAAATCAGCATGGGATGCTCAGTGACTTGGACACCTTGGAATTAGTATGGTCCCTGGGTCAGTACATCAGAAGCAAAACTTGATATTACCGCTATGATGCAGGGACCTGATATTCAAACACCTCTACATTTCCTTTTTCTATGTAATTATAAACAGTATCTTGTATTTGATTGACACTGCTTACTTTAAAACTTTAAAACACTTTCATTTTTTAGTGCTACTGTTACCTGCTACCTTTAAAAAGTCATTTTATTTATAGAAGAAACATCTCATGGTCATGGATAGCCTTACGCACTTCGTTCGCTCTGAGCCTATGATTATGTTGAGGTACGAAACATTTTAGGCTATCCATGTTTCAATCCTCCTGTGATGGTCCAGTTTGTGCCTGCCTGTGTTGAAGAAAGCAGTATCTATTACCTCCCTCAAGCTGAAGGTCTGGGGCATAAGCACCCTGATCCCTACTAACCATTGTGGGTGAACCCTGGCTTGCCATTTACGTAACAGCTGGATGACTTTTTTTTTTTGTTACCTTGTATTTGATGTTAAATAAGCTCCATATATCTGTTTCTCATAAGCAATTATATTTGGTGTCATTTACAACCCCGGGGGCTCAAGTGCAAGATTACCAGGATTCTTGCTCTTTGCATGGAGCCATGTCTGGAATGGCATTCAAAATAGGCCCTGGCATTTCAGGTACATAGAGGCCTAAATAGCAACCCATCAACCCACTAAAGAATCCCCTCGTGCATTTTCCAGAACCAACAAATTGCCAGTCCAGGCCTGCACGGAGGGCAAGATCAAAAATCTGCAAGATGCAGTCCTGCCCAGTGTCTTTGGGTAGGTGATAAGGACAGGCAGGGTCAGACTGAGCCAGACCTGCTCCTTACTTGAAGCACCGCAGCTCTACTTACCTTCCTCCCTGGCTCCAGACACTGCCCCAACATCCCACCTTGGCCCCGGTCGCAGCCTTGTGAAGGAATAGGTAAGAGCCGGGGGGCCAGAGGGGGAATCCCCTTTTCAACTTACCAATGCCTAGAACCAATAGTCTATCAACACCCCCCCCCCCATTGCACTGACTGAAATGTCTAGCTATATTTGAATCAAGACTTTTTTTCTTTATATCCAAAATGTGTTCTCTTATATGACACACTGTATACAGGGCCGGATCTGCCCTGAGGGCACCCAGAGGCCGGCGTCCTCCGTCACCCCCTCCCTTTCATAAGACTGCGTGCATGCGCATCGCGTCCAGCTTGAAGATGGCGCACACGCATCATGTTATCTTGAAGATTGCGCATGCGACTACTGTCACCTTGATTCCGGAGCACTAGTAGTTTAGCTCTAGTCCCCAGCAAGAAAATTGCTTGGCGGCTGGGTGGCATGCCGTCCCTTAATTGATGCCGCCCTAGGCCCTGGCATATGCGGCCTGGCCGCAAATCCGGGCCTGACTTTACATTCTAAAAGGTAAACCACATGGGTTAAGTTGCAATTTATGAAATATCATACTTTTTAGTAACATGACACAAGAAAGAAATTGTTTTTTGGACATGTTCGCATGTGAGGCACCGCCTTGCCCCACATTTAAACATACCACATGTACCTGCACATAACTAGAAGCCTGGATCAAGAATATAATCTAGCAAAGGGTCAGTTCTCAAAATATTAAGGTTTCTTTTTAAAATTCCTTTAATTTCTTGGAATTGGGAGATATATTGTGTTACAAAGTGAGTGAGTTAGCAGTTTCATTTTGTATAGATGTGTGTACCACTGAGCCTTTCTCTTGTTCACATATTTTATTTTTATTAGATAGGGGTTTCAAATGTAACACCTTACTGGAAGCGTTATCTAGATGTACTTCTGAGTATCCTCTATCTCTGAACCTTTGTTTAAGAGCCTGATATTGCTTGATAAATTCCCCATCATCTGTGCATAGACGCCGTAATCTCATGAACTGTGCAATAGGGACAGCTCTGATGACATGTCTGGTGTGACACGAGGATGTCTGAAGTAGTGTTACCTGAATTAGGTTTTCTATTAATGGTAAAGGCTATCCTAACATTATTATTGTATTATTATTATTATTGGTATAAAGTACACATCTCTCAAAATCACTATGGGAACCTTGCCATATGATAACGAGGTCATCTATGTAGCCGCCATAGTAAGCAAAAAAGTGTTTGATGGGATTATCAGAGTAGTAAATAAAGTGTTCCTCCCACCATCCTATCATAAGGTTGGCATATGAGGGGGTAAATTTTGCCCCCATATCTGTACCTTGTTTTTGTAGGTAAAATGTCTTCCTCCTGCTCCGTAACTTGCATATGCAAATAACACACAAGTTAGAAGCAGGTAGGAGGCAGGTGAGATGGTACCTATGGGTCTCCCCCACCCACCACCTTTTGAATTAAGTGTGTGATAATGCACTTGATTTTAAAGTGGGCCTGTTACCTACTCATAAAATAGGTATAATAAAAGTAATTTGCAAATTAAACATGGAACCAAAATTCTTTGTTTCATTAAAGCATCCATACCTGTTATAAAGGTGTTTACATATCTGAGCTGTCAATCAAATATTACTTGCCCCGCCTCTATGCCTGAGGCACAGAGGTGAGGCAATCAATTACTTTCACTTTCCATTCAGCACTTCCTAGATGTCACTGCCCTCCACACATTCCCCCTCCCTCCTAATACTCTATCATTTGGTAGGGTACTGTGCATGGGCATTAGGTCCCCCATTCTGGTGCATACATAAGATTTTGGGGATGATACACAATTTGTCTTAATAACAGTGTCCAGAAAATGGCTCCTGCCTGCTTGCTGTGATTGTGTAATTCCAAGTCTGAAGGAAAATAATTTGGAATTATTTCCTAGGGTGACAGGTCTCCTTTAAAGGACAGTCCATAGTTCTCTACGCTCTGAAATTGAGCACAAATGGAGCACACCTACTTCTACTAAAGACATTTTCCTTACAGATATTCTTCCTTATAGGTGTTTTTCTTCATTTACAGATGAGCCCCAGGTATGTCTTTAGTTAATATTATATGAAAAGACCAGTTGTACCAATTTCTAAACACTGGTTTATACTGAATAAATGATGCCAACTGATCTTTATTGGGCCTCTTAGAGTCAGTTTGCTTGATTGCAAAAAACATGTGAAAATGTATCACAGCACTGTAATATTAGCTTGATCTTATCATTTTTCTTGGAGCTTCCACATTTTTGTTTGCGATTTTGCCCTTTAACAGGGTCCTCGACTTTGGACCCTAAAGTACTTCCTCCTTCTACTTATCAATTAATCATAATGATTCCAATTATTTATTTATTTTGACTACTCCAACAACTCTACTGGTTTATCAGTTTGCTTGGTCCCTTATTCCTCAGATCAGCACATTTACATATACAGCGAGCAGCAGAAGTTCATACTTCATGTGTTCCAGGAGATGAACGGGGTTCAGTTGGTGGTATAATTTCATCCCGACAGGTTTCCTTGCTGTGGGAATTACCTGCAGCACTATGGGTTAGAACTAAAGCATTAAACAAAGATGGGTTTTTAGTTGAACTTTGAATGCGTTTTCTCTGCAAGCTGCAAACGTTTAAACATGTGGGTTCAGTTACATGAAAATGACTTTTGGAAAAAGATGTTTTAATAAAAGCTTAAGAAATCTTATGCACTGACAACTTTAGGCCTTGTTTACAAAGTGCAGGTCAGAGTACAAAGTGCAATATAATGACCCCATGTTTTTTGCACTTTTGCACCTTGCACAAAGACTTTCATCTGCTTCAAGAATTCAATGCTGCCTTTGTTCTCAGGGCTGTATTTGTGGTGTGGGGTTTATGTATTATAGTTGTGGGGTGACTCAAGTGCCGTCTGTTCCACTAACAAGGATACATAGCAATGACAAGGATACACAGCAGATAACAGATAAGCCCAGTAGAATACAATGGTGTTTTATCTGTTATCTGCTTTGTAACCTGTGCTGTTTCTCCTTTTTTTCCAGCTTGAATGGCTGCCCCCATGGCTACACAGCAGATTATTTATAAAAACGTGTAGAAAGTAGAAGAACCTGCGCTCAGGCAATTGTAACTTTCGGTAAATGCTTCAATCCTCTTTGAATAGATGTACCGAACATACAAAATATCAACATTAGATGAGAAGGAGGAGGGCACTCAAATGCAGATTAACTGCTTGTGATTAGTGTTTATTCAGACTGTTAGACACAACATGTTTCGGGGCTTTAGTGCCCTGTTTCTAACAGTCTGAATAAACACTAATCACAAGCAGTTAATCTGCATTTGAGCGCTCTCCTCCTACTCATCTAATGCTATTTATATTTTAAACTTCCAGTTTTCGGTGTTACTGTTCCTTTAAGGCATGCCCACCAGGGCCCCTTGTATGTTTTGTCCACTGTCCAATGACAATTTGTTTGATTTTCCTCTATATATATATAATGAAAGAGTAAAACAAAACAGGAAAGATTTACTGTATAAACTAAAGGAATGCTTATTTCCTTCCTATACCATTGAGTGCATTTTTAGTGGCTTCCATTGTGCTCCTGTATGACCAAGGGATCATGCTCAACATTTGACACCTTTGCTTGAGAGTCTCTGCTGGAGATGTAACCTTATCCAGAAAAACAGTGCAGACAATCTTAAAGTACAGGTATGGGATCCATTATCCGGACAGCTATGATCCAGAAAGTTCCAAATTAAAGGAAGGCCATTTCCCATAGACTTATCAAATATTAAAATTTTTTAAAAATTATTTCCTTTTTCTCTGTAATGGGAAAACAATACATTGTACTGGATCCCAACTAAGATATAATTAGTCCTCATTGGAGACAAAACAATCCTATTGGGTTTGGTGAATGTTTAAATTATTTTTTAGTAGACGAGGTATGGAGATCCAAGTTATAAAAAGATCTGTTATCCAGAAAACCCCATTCTGGATAACAGGTCCCATACCTGTAACTGTTTCAGAGAACCCAGAGGCTGCACTTTGCATGATATCCCATTAGAAGAAAAAGTTTTGTTTCAATCCACACTAATGAATGCAGAAATTTTCTAGGCTATATATTTTGATGACTTTGTTTTCTTGTATTTATTCCACTTCAGCTCCTGGGAAAATGTTATATTAAGCAATTACATGGAAAATAAAATAAATGCAAAACATCCAGCTGAAAAAAAAAACCAACACTCCAGAATATTTAGTTGGTACAAAATGGAATGCAAAATAGCACCTATAATAATCTGCTTTCAGCTTCGTGAAATTGTACAAAAAGCCTTTCAAAATGGAATAGTAGCACTGGAACAACACATTACAACGACAGTGTAAAAAGCACCTTCAGTATTGTGTGACAACATAAAAATGAATGTTTTCATAACTGTACCAAGTTTGATTATTTAATGAGATGCTCCATAAAGCTAAACGTTGATAAGAAAGCAAGGAACAAGAAACTAGGGTTTTATTACCAGCTAATGACCAGTTTGTTAGCTAGCAGGCTGTAAACACTCAAACAAACTGGTCATTAAAAGTGGTTACTACCAACTTTCCTGGGGATTTACTAGAACCTTTCCTTAATGATTTCATGAAAAGGGGGCTGGAGAGGGAGAGAGAGAAAGAGAGGGTGAACATTTAATTTTAAATGGTAACCTGCAAACTGAAGAATGTGAGTTAAATTGCCAATGGGGAGGAGACCTACATTCTTCTCAAGAATACTTTTTTTTTCCAAGTAATCAGGTCAGATTTCGGTGTAAGATGGGTGCTGATTTCTAATGGCTAACAACTTAATGAGAGCCACTTCATCTACGTTCCTTTGTGCTAAAATTATATTAATGGCCCTTGTAGGCAGTGTTTCTTTGAAGCAAATTACAATACTTATATCCGAACAATCGTTTAATAGAATTTATATGACACTTACACAGATCTTCATTACTTAAAGTGAGACTGAGGATGAAAAAGAACACCCCTTACATCGCTCATACTTAAGTTAGACAGAACCGTGTTGTTTGGCTTTACAGCAGAATTACATCGGTAGAAGTACTTCTGTCATTTTCTCTTTTCACATTGATAAAATGAATAATTAAAAGTAAAACCAGCTATTACTAAAGTTTTGTGAAAATGAATGTAAAAAACATCATACTTCTTGTGCTTTGGTATATGCAGGTTTTCCATTGAGTTAAGACCCCCTAGATATTTACTCAAAGCCTTTGAGTTCTAGCTCCAGCTGTCAACCAATCCTATTGCTGCACCTGTTCTCTATTTTATATGCACAAGAAACATGACCACACCTAAATGGTAAGGCCAACTACCTGTAAAGGTAGTGTATGAGTCAGAAGAACGGTTTTCATAAGTTTACCTAAAAGAGAGAGCACAGGAACACATGTAAAGGCATACATCTCACCAACGTAGTCCCGGAGCACCAGACCCTTGGCTATGGAAGCAGAAATCCATAGACAGATATAAAAGGTGGCCAACACTCAAGGAATCCACAAATGCTACATAAATGTAATTTAAAAAGAAAATCTATTCATTTATAACACCATCTCTGTAGCCTTACGCATTTTGTGCCCCAAAAGCACTTGATCGTAGGCAAGTGGCACAAAACGCATAAGAGATGGTATCATAAATGAATAGATTTTCTTTGTTTCTTTTACGTAGGTGGTTATTTTGAATTCATTGAGTGCCCATAACCTTTTTTGTCTTTCCACTAAGTATTTTGAATGCTTGAATAGAAACTGAACAGTAGGAAAAAATACCAAAAATCCGGAGCCATTTACAAGACAACACCTGCTCCAAAAATTCTCATACAGAAACTGATACTTAATAAATGGTAAAGTTTGAAATAAAACATTATCACAATTTTAAAGATATAATTAATACAAAAATACAAGAAAGACCTGGTTACATGAGGAATATACAAAATACTACAAAAAGGCACTTCTGTACTACTTTGATTCCTAATGTAATAGAACTCCCAGGACTAAGGTTAAGGGAGGGGTTGATTTGACTGGGCTAGAAAGCAAGTAGGAGAGGGATTGAGGCTAAGCTGTGTAGAAGAGGGTTACTGACTAGGCAAGGGATAAGAAGGGGTTGCAGCGAGTTCCAATTAATCTTTGCGTTTTCGGCAGCACAGGAGTAACATCCCACACCTGTTGGAGTTATAGCGTGTTGGTTAAGTTACAGCCACAGGGAGTAGGAGAGAAAGCTTGCTTGTAGAGTGTGATTCAGTACCTCCTTAGGTATTGGTCCCAGGAGTTAGTGGTGAGGAGTGTGGCTTACCAACTCTTCCTTGCCCATTTGAGCACAGCTGCATCTGGTGGCTGGTATGGTGGGTGGCCTGTTCATCCCAGTGGTTGGCAAGCATTCCATTTGAGTCGCTAGTACATTTTGGGTTTTTTTACACATTGGTTTTTGTATTGCACGCTTTAGAAAAATACTTGAGTTATTTTTGTAAAGAAAGCTGTGGACTTTCATATCCATCCTGGACTATGTGTGAATCTTATACAGGTTGTAAGGGGTGGGAAGGGAAGGTTTTACTGTCATGGGATGACTGGAAGCATTGTCGCTGCCCAGGTCAGTATATTATTATTATTACAAAATATGCTTATCCTGCCAGTGCTGCAGAAATAACAGATGGTAAGGTGCCAGCACAGAACTTTGAGCAAAGGACATCAGCTAGGAGCAACTGTGGATGAATGTGTATACTCAACTATGAATCAGCTGACTGCAAATATCACATTATGGGGTGAGCAGAAATGCCCCTATGATAAGCCTGCCGAGACCTTCATAAAGATTCTAAGGTCAGGATACAGTATATAAAGACACTTAAGTAGTGTGGCGTTTTCCCATTGATAGTTACCTGTATACGAGATATGGAACTAACTCATTGTTCACCGATCCTATTGTTTAGTAAAATTATGATTATGACCTGCACTCATTTATACAGTAACTGTAAATTAAATATAGTTTAATCATTTTATCTAAAGGTTCAGTACCCAAGAATAACATTTGTATTGAAGTAAAGCATTTAATTTGCTCCCATAAATACACACACTAACCCAGCTCAACACATGTATTGCTGTGTATAAATAGAAAGAAAATAGAAATAGTAAAGGTTATTTAAATTGTAGGTGATTTTGTAAAATAGAAAAATAAGTACTGTAATATATAAAAAAAAATCTAAATAAATGGTTATTCCAGATTTTCTAAAGAAGTATCTCATTTAATATTCCCAGATAACCAGGTTTTGGTGCTACAGTATGTCCCATGCCCTTTCTCTGCAGAGAGGAAAAGTCCCCTTGTGTGTAATGATAAAGTAGCTATGAGGATGGCCCAGTACAATGATTCCCTCATGCAATAAGACATAAGCCAGTTCAGATTTAAATTCAAATTCCTTTTCATAAGGTTATAAGACAAGGACATAACAAAAGAATAGGCCTGTAATAAAGGATAATGCTGCATAACAGATTCTTCTTGCATCAGAATGCCGCAATGTACCCTATACTAAAATATGTTGAATCCTTATTAGAAGCAAAACTATTGGGGTTACTTAATGTTTACATGAATTTTTTGTAGACTTAAGGTATGAAGATCAAAATAACAGAAAGATTTGTTATCTAGTAAACCCCAGGTCCCAAGCATTCCGTATAAGAGGTCCCATAATGTATACATTATGAAAATATTTAAAGGGCAAGAGAATAGAACACCATGAGACCTATTTGGATTTCCTTTTTTTTTTTTACAAATGATATTTTTTCTCTAAAAATACGTTTCTTTGTGATTTTCTAACATTCAAACTGTATTAAGTGTAAAAAAAACTCAACTACAAAACGTAAAAGCAGCCATGGTTCCAATGGGAGCTGCACTGATCCTATTGATTTCTTTTAACCATTCAGACTCTTAGAGGTTTTCAGATATTTTTCGCTTGTAATTGTCTGAAAAACTTGAATTTTTAGAGATATTCGTAATTTTTTTTAGATCATTCATCACTTTTTATTGTTCATACTTTCATGGCATTTGTGGTTTTTAGAGAAATAGAGTTTAAAAAGCTCTAATATCACCAAAATTCGACATTTAATAAATGGGCCTTCAAAAATGTGTAACTGTTGCTGATCACAAGACACCAGGGTCATAGTTTCATGTCATCTGCTTGTGTTAGCTTTATTTTCTACCAACACATCTACCCTTGTCAGGAACTTAAATAAAGTCAAGATGCATTTGAAACAAATATATAATGATATTAATTATGTTAAATGATCAAACTTCAAATATAAAATGGGCAGTCTTTCAATATGCAATTGAAAATCAGACAATAAAAAGAGATTCTACAGTGCAATATTTCTCGGCTTGTTTTTATTGCTCATTTTTTCCAGTGTGTCTGGAAATGCCTGGAATATTCCTATCACATTCATAATTGATGAGCTCACTATTGTGCTATAAAATATACACATCTGGTGAAATAAAGTAGCAAGTCTGCTTTTGTCACATCAGTAAAATCCGACGCTGGCTGCTGCACTGACAAAGCCAAAAACCCTACCGTCTATCAAGAAACAAGTAATAAATACTGTGCAGGGAACAAGACAATGACGTATAATGTGAACTCTGATATAAAGCTTCTTCAAATGGCAGGGATATTTATTAGAGCACAGTGTGCTAGCAAGAACTAAACACAAGAGCTACACTTCTTATGTCTCACACCCTCTTCTTTTAGATTGTAAGCTCTAAAGATCAGAAACCATTTTACCTCCTGGATTGATCAGTATTTGTATATTTTTTGAATGTATGATGTATAAAATCTTTTATTATACCCTGGGGAGCATTTTGTAACTTCATAAATATGTGATAATAAAAACAATCATTGTATTCTGTTTTGGGGAGATCATTTTCACTCTTCTAATAACATCACCACCAAACATTAATCTCATAAAACAATTCTCTCACTTTGTTTTGTAATTACTTTTAGAATGTTGAAAACAAAAGTGCAAACCTGCAGAGCATAGTCTGTATAATTTTCAGTTTGCTTAACTCAAATTACAGTGCTGCTGAACACCGTGAAAATCATATTGTTACATTCATTTTTATAAATACAAATGTTGAAAATAAACTTGAAAAATAAGATGACTTGAATGTTGAACATACACCTTCCATTGACTCAAATGTATCTCATATTTTTATTAAACCAAGCTCCACCAAACTCCGATCCTAGATTTGATCTTATTTATTAATTAAATAACTTGAAAAAGTTGAGTCGGGAAAAGACAATAAAATCGAGCAAAAACTCGAATCTTACAATGTTTTAGGATTTGACGGCAGGATTTCTCAATTTTTTGGGGTTATCTCCTAAAAACCCAAGTTTTTTGGATTACTGGATGAAACCCAGTACAGACCATGATAATTTTAAATTGTAAATTGCCCACAAACCTCAACCAGAAAAAAACAAGGTTTAGTTAATAACCCCCTGTATGTAAGGCAGATGCATACAGTATATAATATATATATATAATACACAAAAGCCAAGCATATCTTGTAAATTATATCCTTATAAACGGTGAGTACTGAAGTCGTCCGTTCTAAACGGTGAGTAGTGATGTCATTTCTGTCACATGACTCACTGAAACTTTTGTATTATAATAAATAAAGTACCCCATGTTGCAAAATATGACAATATTATAAGTTACCTTGGAGTTCCATGACCTGTATAAAAACACTCTGCCTTCTGCCTCGTGTTTCTATATGGTCATGGAACTCCTCGGTAACTTATAATTTCCTTATATTTTACAAGAGGGGGTACTTTATTCACTATATAATACACAAAAGCCATGAATATCATGTAAATTATAGCCTTAGAAACGGTGAGTAGTGATGTAATTTCTGTCACATGACTCACTAAAATGTGTGTATTATAATTAATAAAGTACCCCCAGTTGTAAAATATGAGGATATTATAAGTTACCTCGGAGTTCCATGACCTGTATAAAAACACTCGGCCTTCGGCCTCGTGTTTTTATATGGTCATGAAACTCCTCGGTAACTTATAATATCCTTATATTTTACAAGAGGGGGTACTTTATTCACTATATATTTTTAGTTCTTGGTTTGGACTCTTCAGCTGGAATAATTTTATTAAGATGCCATCATGTTTCGGATCATTATAAGGCTTTCCTGTTATTTTCTCATAAAAGATCTAATTTGAATACATTGATATATTTTAAATGTTGTTTCCAGCACCCCTAGTTCAGTCTGTTACAAACCACTGTGGCCGGCAATCTAGTTTATATAAATAACCCTTTGAAGAAACATTGTTCCTGACATGAGTCTTAGGAGACTATTGCTAAATAAGGAAGGACTGCATTTTCCCTTTTTTGGCAGAAATTAAACCGTTTCTTCCTCATAGAATTTGACTAGTTTATCATCAAACAATTCACATTTTTTATGGGAATGTATGTGTACCTTTGAGGGAACTAAGTTCAACTACTTTAGAATTCTGTTTTGAATGGGCACACATGCATGTACTTAACTGCTGCTGGTGAACAAAGAAATCTACTGCCCTAGAGCTGTCACATGAGAACTCTGCATAACAAATGTTCTGGATGGATAACGAATGATGTTCTGGATGGATTCTATTATCGTACATGAATTTCTATGTCATGGAAGAAGGGGAATATATTTAAAATCAACAGGCACCCTTAGAAACCATGTACACAAGCCTATGCTTATAAGCAGTTGACTTGCAACATTTGGGTCGTCATACACTCAAGCACTCTATATCAAGCTGATAAACTTGGAGACTAATTTATCCATTTTTGAATTTGAGAAAAAAATTCACATATCTTTGTTCTCTGCAATCAAATTGTTTATTCTCGACCTCCAGTTTATTTAAGAAAAACAGTGAATAAAATAACCATGGTCACATTTTGCCACAGAACAACTATTAATCACAAATTAAATGCACATTGTTCAATTTATTGTCAACAGGACTATAACATCTGAAATGTTTCAATATGAAAAGTGAATGTAAAGTTGCTTGAAATCTGAGACATTTCCCATTGACTAATGAAACTCAGCAGTCTTTAGCTGCCAAGTTTATTTGCTTACATTTAAAAAAAAAAAACATTTTTTATTAAATTGTGACTTTTTAAAATTGTAAAAAATCATAATAAATCAAATAAATTTGCAGTCATGATTTTTTTACTCATTTTTCTTGAATCACAGAAAAACATGATCACAACTTTTAATACATTTGCAATTCATTACAAAGTGAAAAGTGCATAATTTGTCAAAATTTTCCCTGATTTCCACCAGTATAATGAATCCAGTATTCCATCTTAGGGGCAAATTCACTAAGATTCGTAGTTGCGCCAGGCGTAACTTCGCCACACTTTGCCGCACTTTGCCAGGCGTAGTTTCGCCAGCGCTTTGCAAATTCACTAAAATCCGAAGTTGCGCTCAGGGGTAGCGTAAGGTTGCGAAGTTGCGCTAGCGTTGCTTCGCTAAGTAAAGCGAAGTTACGCTAGCGAAGGCTAATTTGCATACGGCGCCAAATTCAAATTTCAATGGAGGAACACGTATCAGCACTACAAATGGCTAGAAAAGCTTCAAAACATCAAATAAAAATTTTATTTTGCCCTACACATGTGCCCACTGTCTAGGTAAGTTGCCATGAGTCAGGAAATGTAGGGGGGAAGGAGGGGAGCCCCAAAAAAATTTTCGATCTTTTTCAGCCTATCACCCATGATGTAGAAAACATGCCAGCGTTTTTTGGGACTTAGAAAAAATTTTGACTTTTTTTGAAGCAATCCCTATCTACTCTATTGTGCTTCGCCTGGTCTGAGGTGGTGAAGGAAGTCTAGCGTAAAAGGTAGCGTTCAGTACACTGCGCGCGTTAGTGAATTTGCGTAGTTACATCGCTAGCGAAACTTCGCCAGGCGTAAGGGTGCGAAGTAACACTAGTGAAACTACACCAGCGTTCGTTAGTGAATTTGCACAGTAACGAAAATGCCAAACGCTAGCGAAGTAACGCTAGCGTTCGGCGCTTCAGCGCTTAGTGAATTTGCCCCATAATTGGCTACTAGTAATGGGTAATTAAATTAGAATTCCCGTGTTTCGCTGGCGGTGAATTGCGAAGAAAATTAGTCGGTGAAGAATCAGCTGCATCAAAAATGTTTGGGCACGTGTCCACATAGCCGCGCGCATAAAAATTGCCATGCGCAAAATTATTCGGAAGCCCATTGACTTTAATGCATTGCGTGAATTTTTCACTGTTTTGCAAATTTCGCTGTAAAGTCGCCCATCACTACTGGCTACATCACACAACTTCAGTCTGCAGTAAAATGCAAGTTAAATGCAATCAGGGTTCTTTATCAAGGCTTTGACAAAATGCCTAGAGGGGCCCGAAACGTTGACTTTCCTTGTATGCATGTGGGCTCAATAGATTGCTCTTGTTGCACCAAGCAACAAAATTGAACCATTTGCAATTAGTCTTCTAGATAACAGCACCTTGCAATTTCATCAGTGTGTTGTATAGCATGGTTGAGCTTTCTGGTATCTAAAATCTAAAGGGGTGGTTTACCTTTAAGTTAACTTTTTTGTTATAGAATGGCTAATTCCAAGCAACTTTTCCAGTGGCCTTCATGTTTTCTTTTTTTATAGTTTTTAATTATTTATAACTCTTTCCAGCTTTCAAATGGGGGTCACTGACCCCATCTAAAAAACAAATGCTCTGTAAGGCAACAAATGTATTGTTATTGCTACTTTTTATTACTCATCTTTCCATTCAGGCTCACTCCAATTCCTATTCTAGTCTCTTATTTAAACCAATGCATGGTTGCTAGGGTCATTTGAACCCCAGCAACCAGATTTCTGACGCTGCAAACCGAAGAGCTGCTGAATTAAAAAGTGAAGTATCTCAAAAACCACAAATAATAAAAAATACAAATCAATCGCAAATATCACTCTCTGCATCATACTTCAGAAGTGAATAACCTTTTTAAACATTCTAGATGCTACACTTTTGATGCTAAACACTACCATAGTCTAGAAACTAAGATTTCTTTGTGATGTTTAGTGATGGGTGAATTTATTCGCCAGGCGCGAATTCGTGGAGAATTCCTGTGATTCGCCACCAGCGAATAAATTCACGAAACCGCATCGAAAGTTCGCCAGCGTCCATTTTTTTTGGATAGCGGCGAATTTTCACGGCGGTTTCGCAAATTTATTCGCTGGTCGCGAATCACATTTTTGGCAGCGAATTTGCGCCGGTGTCAAAAACAGATGCCGCCGTCAAAAACAAAATGCCAGCACTGTTTCGCGAATTTTTCGCTGTTTTGAGAATTTCGCTGGAAATTCGTGAATTTTTCGGCGAAGCGAAACGCCCCAAATTCGTCCATCACTAGTGATGTTTTATGCAGGCAGAGTTGTGTCTATTTTTACATTTTTGTACCAGCTGCCAGCTTTATAAATGTAGATCATTTTAAATATAGTACTAAACTGTAACATGTTTTTTTACGCAGTACTATAATATCTTGTAGAATATTAAAACATTTGCGAAGGCCAGACCTATATCTCTAAACAGCTGGTTTTATATCAAGATCCCAAGAACTGTTGCAATTTGCAACGAGACCACCATAATGCACATTTGTGAGAACATATGGTTTTTCCTCAGACATGAATGTATTATTATCATTATCATTAATTTGCAAAGTGCCAGCGGTTTTGGCTGCCTTTTTGATATTTGGGCGGCTAAAGAACATAAACCGTGGCATATGAATGTAATCTTTTACAAATGGAGAGAAGTGCACTGCTCGTGAGAATGTACACGTTAAACACAACAAACAGGAGACTCTCACATTAAACCCAACATACATCAAAGTTCTATTTCTCTAACGTCATCACAATTTAAGGATAAAGTCCATTCCCATTGTTTATCTGGGGTAAGGCTCAGATTAATAGTAAATGTTTCTGGATGGAAATGTGCTTATTCAAATGACCAATTGCACAGAAAATGATCTGCTTGAACTGAAATGAACCTGTAATCTAAATCTGGCATCCGCTAAATCTATTTGTTACCAGAATCATAAGTCTAACGTGCCTGGACTTTGGTCATTTACCTTGTCTTCTTCTATGAAGCCATGTCAGGATATACAGCAGTTTCATTTTGACTGTCTGTCCTGAAACGCATACTGTATCAAGTTGCACTAACATCAGACTTCTGATTGTGTAAACAACTCCAGACTAATTAACCAGTCACAGGACCGTGTAAGGTTTCAGTAGAGACACTCTTAAATTGCAGTATAAAATATATCATCTAGATTTGGTGCCAACCCCATGTAACTAATTATTGGCCATAGAGTAAAATATATAATCTATTACACTTCACTCAACATCAGTTTTCCAGGACAATGAGGGAAGATGAAAAAGAAATCGGCAAGTAGCGTGGGTCATTTTCCATAGGAACTTTACAACAACCTCTAAAAATATATATTATACAATAAAGGCTGAGGAATATGTTACTTTTAGACTCTTTCCCCTTACTGCAGATTAAAAGGCAAGTAAACATTCCCTTCCTAAAATATTGCCGGACTGCAGCTCTTAGTACTCCAATATATTGGGGATCATTTACTACCTTTTGGCCAAGGTGCAAAGGGCAAATTAAGGGCACAATACACCATGAGGCAAATTCACTAAAGTTAGCAATCTGGTTGCTAAGGTCCAAATTACCCAAGCAACCATGCACTGATTTGAATAAGAGACTGGAATATGAATAGGAGAGGACCTGAATAAAAACATGAATAATAAAAAGTAACAATAACAATACATTTGTAGCCTTAAAGAGCATTTGTTTTTTAGATGGGGTCAACGACCCCCATTTAAAAGCAGCAAAGAGTGAGAAGAAAAAGAAAATGTTTCAAAAACTATAAAAAACTGAGAAGTTGCTTAGAATTGGCCATTCAGTAACATAATAAACCCCTTTAATGCCAGATGATCCTCAAATGGAAATTCAGGCTGCTCTGTAAACACCCGGCTCTCTGTTTTTAGTTCATGTAATAATCACTAAAGCTTTTTTAATTTGTAGGAATCAGAAAAAACAGCCTTATATCTGCCTTTCTGATTAGTGATGGGCGAATTTATTTGCCAGGCGGCAATTCGTGACGAATTTCTGTGTTTAGAATTTTCGCTGCAATTTTGCAAATTTATTCAGATGCCGGCGACAATTAAAGGCGCTCATTGACTTTAATGCGTGTCAAATTGTCGGCGGCGTCAGAATTGTCGCCGGCATCAAACACATTTTAAGACCGGCGTCAAAATTCTCATTTTGCGAACAGGAGAAATTCGCCCATCACTATTTCTGAAAACTGTTTAGACTGCAATATGGGCAAGCCAACATTACATAATAATATTACTATACTATTCAGCAATAAGATGACCAATGTTGCCCTTATATGAAGGATTCTGGCTGTGAAATCCTTTATCATTTTTTTTTGGTTTGGACAAATTGCCTTGGGGAGCTTTAAGTCAAAGAGAAGTTGTATTGGAGTTTATAATATAACAATATCAATATATACAGTATGTCTGTTTCCACTGAGTTATATCAACCTTTAAATGCGGTTTAAGAATGTTTTAGTTTTATTGTAATGCTTTTGTAAAATATACATTTTCAGAGTGGGAAATATTAGCTTCTACTTCATGAACAATTGTTGGGAGGAGAGCCCGGCTTCTTTCGTAGGAATCTTGAAAATAAACTCAAGACTTTCTCCAAGATTTTCTATTTGCATTGTTTGTACATAGGTTCACAATGTAGTTGTAAAACCCAATAGACTGAAGCTCACACACTTGGTTAAAAAATACACAGCCAGAGTAGATGCTGATTATATAACAACTGGAGACTGTTTTTTCCATTGCTGTGTGGCTCATTGGTGTAGAGCAGTACTTTATGCCCAGCATATGTGAATGATAGCCCCAACTAAAATGTATTTAAGGCAGCAGGAAGTCTGCTTCAAAATGGTCAATTTTTTGGAATACCGAGTTTTAAAGTACAGTCTGAGTAGGTACTGATTAGATTCCATCTTCAAGCTGGTCTTAGTTGGGGCTCATTAGTGTATCACAGGTTTAATTTAAGAAAATATAAAAGTTGGTGTTCTTCCTAACTCCAAACCTTATCTGTCACTGAGTAATAGGTAAGCAGTTGTCAAATGCACCCCTTTGATTATGTACATCCCACTAATCTACACAGTATTGGTTTATTCTGTTTTTACAAGATGGGCTCAATGTGCAGTCATCTCGCTTTTTCAATTAACAATTAGAAACTTGTCTCCTGGATGTCATGGCACCTGGAATTTAATATGGGGATACCAGAGAATTAAACAAACATGAAAAGTAGAACCATAGTATCTATGGTTACTTTTTTTTTAGCTATTTGAGTTTTAAAAACTCAAATTTTGATTTTGTTCTAATTACAATTTTACACCCTCGAAATGTATTTAAAAAAATCTTGAAAACTTGAATTGAAAAATGTGGCAGCTAAAGGGTGGCGAGCTTCTGTAGAAGTCAATGGCAGGTGCATTTCCAAAATTCAAGCAATTTTCAAATTTGATTTTTCAAAAAAAATCCAGAATTTAGAAAAAAAAAACAAATAGTAGAATATGACTTTAGTGCAGATTAATTTTTCTGATTTGAATTGTTTTGGGGATCACTGCAATTTAGTGTTATGCCTCACGAGGAAACTTCGGGTGACTTCGGAAAACGAAGTTTTTTAATTTTAGCCGGCGCAGAGTCAGGGAAGGCGTTTGGGGAGATTGGTCGCCGCAAAAACAAGGCGATTAGTCGCCAGGCGACCAAATCTCCCCAAAACGCCCTGTGTGGACTTACCCTTAAGCTGGTGGCCCACAACATGGACCATGTAGTCACTAATACCTACTAGAGGTCTGCCAGAAAAAGACTCAGGCTTCTGGTTATTCATTTATTCATACAAAATTATTACTTGGCTGCAACTCAGCTAAAAGTTTTCACCAAGAAGGGTAATCAATGATGCATCATACAACTTTGAATTTAATGCAGACCAGGATAAAAATAATTCAGCTGTTACAGAATAATGAGAATTGTATGTACTGCATGAAAAAAAAAATAATTGAAGACCATTTCATGATAACGCTAATTAGGTTTCTTTTTTTCCATGGATAATGCTATACAGCTCCCTATATTTTTAGATCTTCTGCATGCAAGCATTCAGAAAAAAAAATAATTTATTGAAACTATCTATGCTCTGGCCTTGCAATCCACATGGTTTTAGAGAAGCCAGCAGCAGTAAGCCAACATGAATAAATATCTTATGTAATGTCTGAGCAGACCTAGTTTGGGTGCATAAACACAGCTCACCAAAAATACACAGCTCACATTTTCCTATAAACTATTCTCTTGTAAATAACACATTTAATTATGATTGTGGGTTCAGGAGAAGGTATGTTACTTTTAAAAGCAGATGTCCCATTGATATATCACAATTTACAAGAATAATATTACTCTTAAATGCCAGATTTGACAGCAGTTTGGAAAACCACAAATTCGACTGTTTATATCTGCTGCTAATTGTTTTTCTAAAACAGTTAAGATGAAAATTATCAGGTACAAAGAGAGCTTTTTCCCCCCCGAAGCTTCCACTGCTCTCCACTGTTCTTTGCACATTAAAAAATATGATTTAAAGAGGAACGAGAAAGTGAATGTTCTGTTCCGGTGTTTTTGCCAGGAATGTGTCTTCTAAGAAGAGTGGAGATGTTAAGTTTGAATACAAATCACATTCATCCTGGAGATACTGCCAGTAAAGTTATTTACAACGGAGCCCTAATTGTTAAAAAATATATTTATGCTCAGCAATTTATAGTGGAAAATGCGAAAAAGTTACAAGGGCAACTTTTATTGGCACCTTTATCTTATTTGATATACAGCTGTAGGAATTAAAATCCAGTGGTGTGTGGACGCAATGAAGCTTGTACCTTACTTAAACATCCTTTGGAACTGACTTTTTATTTTTAATTAGACTTGCATGAACTGTAGCGCATGAGTTGCTGTCAGCAATGTTTTGAATCAATCAATATCCATTTTAAGGTGAAGGAACTATAGTTAGATACATATTAAAGGTTCAGTCAGGAAGATAGGAATGGAAACCCTGCAACTTGTTGGTAACCAGTGGACAATGAAAAACATTGGAAGGGACTATATATCAAGGTAGTGTCAGCGAGATTAGGAGGATTCAGCTGCAATTTAGAGTCCCAAAAAATTCTTCTAGGGCAAAAATAGGCATAGAATGACTTCAACCATTTCTCGCAACCATATTTCTATTGTTTTGCTTGTTATTGTTTGTTGTATGTGGGGTCTTAACAGAGGGGCATGGCAGTGTATGCTTGGAGTTCCCGTATTTAGAGTCGGTTGTTTCAAGTAACCCTTTAGCGCAGAAGTCTCAATATTGGCATAATCTTTTTCACTGCTGGAGAAACAAAATCAGTTCTGATTTCATGAACCCACTTGGTCAATATCACTAGTCCATTTTGTTAAAATATAAAATATTTTGCCAAAGCATGATGACTCTTTTCTGTCTCCAAAAAAAATATTTATATTTTTTATTTTAGTGAACAGTTACTAACCAAAAAGATGTGCTCCTTGCATTTGATTTTTAGAACTTTCTTGCTTTGCTTGCAGTGCACTATTATTGGTGCAAACATCCTGGCAATATAGAGTAATGTAAAATATAAAAGTAAGACAAGTTGCAGCTTGTTGTTGTGTGTGTAGGGATGGGCAAATTTGTCCCGTTTCATGAAACGGTGAAAATTTGCCAAAATGCACTTAAAGGGCATGTAAAGACTAAAATAGAATAAGGCTAGAAATGCTGTATTTTGTATACTAAACATGAACTTACAGCACCACAAGCCCAATCAAACAAATAATTTATGCTTTCAAAGTTGGCTACAGGGGGTCACCATCTTGTAAGTTTGTTAAACATCTTTGCAAGACATAGGGGCAAATTCACTAAGATTCGTAGTTGCGCCAGCGTCCGCTTTGCCGCACTTCGCCAGGCGTATTTTCGCCAGCGCTACGCAAATTCACTAAAATACGAAGTTGCGCTCAGGGGAAGCGTAAGGTTGCGAAGTTGCATGCCAAGCAAAGCGAAGTTACGCTAGCGATGCTTAATTTGCATAGTTTGGAACACAAACTATACAGTGGGCTCATGTGTAGGGCATTTTTGTAATGTAATGTATTTGCTGCAACATATGTGTATATTCAACTTCCCGTGGTATGCAAATTAGCCTAACGAAGTTGTGCTAGGCATTATTGAACGCTAGTGCATCTTCGATTTGATTGCCGACATAATGCTAGCAAAAATTTGCCAGCGTTCAGCGCAATGGACGCAACTTTGCATTGTAGTAAATTAGTGTTGTCTGATCGAATTTTCGCTTGGCAAAGTGTTGCGATGTGTGCGAAGCCGTCGCTGGTGAATTTTCTCAGGTTAGGGAATTTGCCCCATGGGCTCTAGAAAGACTACGGGGAAAATTCCCTAACCGGTGAAAATTCGCCAGCTACGGCTTTGCAGCCATCGCAACACTAGGACAAAGCTAATTCACTAAAATGCAAAGTTGCATCCAGGGCGCCGAACGCTGGTGAATTTTAGCTAGTGTTACTTTGGCAACCAAAGCAAAGATGCTCTAGCGTTGCCTAATTTGCAGACGGCTATCACTCTAAAAAAAGGAAAAGACGCCAGCGTTTTTTGGGAATTTTTCCACTAAAAATTGAGGAAGTCCTATGCACTCCGTTGCACTTCGACCTGGTCTGAGCTGGCGAAGTCTGGTGAAAGAGGTAATGTTTAGTAAAATCCATAACATATTAAATTTAATTGAAATGCCTCTTAAGAAGCCTTTTTTTAACTTTCCAAGCTATTTGCTTCTTACAGTTCTTATAGTCTTTCTATTTTTATATGTGAACAGTAATTATTCTTTAAATAACTATATGTGAAGGAGGTAGCAATTCTTTTCTCTGAGTATCTGAGAAGCATGAAACACAACTTCTTAGTGTAAATATGGTTACAAGAATACTGTCATCAGAATAACAAAGACCTATTTTTACCCTAACGTTCCAAATGACATTAAAAGCCACAATACAGTGAATATACATTTAGGGGCATAGTTATTGAATTTCGAATTGAAAAAACTTCGATATTTGAATTCAAAAAGACCAACCGAAATTAAGTCAAAGTTTTTGACTTTCGAATTGAAAAAACTTCGATATTTGAATTCAAAAAGACCAACCGAAATTAAGTCAAAGTTTTTTTTGGGTCAAATAGGTCCATTTTTGATCGATTAGATCTGTATTTGGCCAAATCTGAATTGTTCGAATCGAAATGAATAGCGCATTCCATTGAATTTGATTCAAAGTTTTTCCCAAAAAAAACTTTGATTTTTCGTAGTCCACGAATTGACTCCAAATAGGTTCTAGGAGGTCCCCCATTGGCTAAAACAGCAATTTGCAGGTTTTAGGTGGCGAATGGTCGAAGTTGAATTTGTTGAATGAGACAGTACATAAATTTCGATATTCAAATTTTCTCATTTTTTTCAAAATCAAATCAAATTTGGACTATTACCTAGTCGAAATACACAAAAAAATAGCTTGAAATTTGAATTTTTTTCATTCGAAAATTCACCTCGACCTTTGATAAATCTGCCCCTAAATAATGTATATAAATATAGGGAAACGGAGGAGTTGCATGACCATATATACCAAGGCACAAGCATAAAGGCAGAGTGTTTTTATACAGGTCATGGAACTCCAAGATGACTTTGTGATGTGACAAAAATCACTGAGCAGTAATCATAACCGATGGTCAGTAAGCATCAAGGATATCGTTTACAGGATATTCATAGCTGTTTTATAAAATATATTTATATGGAACACACACACATACAACACCCAGGGGCTGATTCACTAAGGTTCGAATATCGAGGGTTAATTAACCCTCGATATTCGACTAGGAATTGAAATCCTTCGACTTCGAATATCGAAGTCGAAGGATTTAGCGCAAATACTGCGATCGTACGATCGAAGGATTATTCCTTCGATCGAACGATTAAATCCTTAGAATCGAACGATTCGAAGGATTTTAATCCAACGATCGAAGGAATATCCTTCGATCAAAAAAACGTAGGAAAGCCTATGGGGACCTTCCCCATAGGCTAACATTGACTTCGGTAGCTTTTAGATGGCGAACTAGGGGGTCGAAGTTTTTTTTAAAGAGACAGTACTTCGACTATCGAATGGTCGAATAGTCGAACGATTTTTACTTCGAATCCTTTGATTCGAAGTCATAGTCGTAGTCGAAGGTCGAAGTAGCCCATTCGATGGTCGAAGTAGCCCAAAAATACTTCGAAATTCGAAGTTTTTTTACTTCGAATCCTTCACTCGAATTTAGTGAATCGGCCCCCCAATGTTGTGGTTCCTTTGGAGGAAGCTCTACACTTCTAACATTTTTACCCAGTCAGATACAGTATATTGCACAGGGGTCTGCTATTTCTGTAAAATTAAAATTTAGCAATATATCTTTAAAGAAAAGAAGAAAGGCAAGAATTTCAAGATAAATCTTTGTGATTACCTCCTTGAATCACTGTACAGGTATGGGATCCATTATCCAGAAAGCTCTGAATTACTGAAAGGCCATTTCCTACAGATTCCATTTTATCCAAATAAGCCAAATTTTGAAAAAATTGTTTCCTTATTCTTTGTAATAATAAAATAGTACCTTGTACTTGATCCGAACTAAGATATAATGAATCCTTGTTGGAAGCAAAACCAGCCTATTGGGTTTATTTAATGTTTGTATGATTTTCTAGTAGACTTAGGGGCACATTTACTAAGCTCGAGTGAAGGATTAGAATGAAAAAATACTTGAATTTTGAAGGTTTTTTTGGCTACTTCGACCATCGAATTCGCTACTTCGAGCTTCGACTACGACAAACTAACGTTTCGAACTAAAAATCATTCGACTATTCGACCATTCGAAGTACTGTCTCTTTAAAAAAAACTTCGACTACCTACTTCGCCACCTAAAACCTACCGAGGCTTTCTAAGCAATTTCTGATCAAAGGAAAATCGTTTGATTGATGGATTAAAATCCTTCGAATCGTTCGATCGAACGATTTTTCCTTCGATCGTTCGATCAAACTAAATGCGGTAAATCCTTCCACTTCGATATTAGAATATTTTACTTCGATGGTCGAATATCGAGGGTTAATTAACCCTTTGATATTCGACCCATAGTAAATGTGCCCCTCAGGGTATGAAGATCCAAATTACAGAAAGATCCATTATCCGGAAAACTCCAGCTAAACTAATATGCTTTCCAGTTAAAAAAAAACATTACAACATACACAGGACTTTATTTTCTCTGGAACCAATAAGTGAGAATACTATCAAACTATCAAAAACAAATAGCTGGAATGTTCACGTTTGTGTTTTTTTTTTTTCAGGCCAAAATTGAAACAAGCTATAAAGTTTCATATTTTTTTATATGATTACTATAGCTTTTTTAACAATGAAAACTATTTTAAAACCAGTAACATGCTTGAGAGCTATGTCCAGATGCATAACATCAAATGTGTTTTCAATCTGGCAATAATAAACAGTTGTGTTTTAATCTCAGGTTCTAACATCTGCAGAGTAGTTGTTTTGTTTTTTTACCTATTTTAGGTTAAAAGTACATAATTATGTGAGGCATGGATATAATTCTGCTTTATTTGTCAAATGTACTTATATATAGTGACGGGCGAATTTGGGGCTTCGCCGAAAAATTCGTGAATTTCCTGTGAAATTCCCGAAACGGTGGAAAAATTTGCGAAACGGCGCCAGCGTCTTGTTTTTGACGCCGGCGTCCGGTTTTTGGACGCCTTTTTTTTTCACTAGCGAATTTTCACGGCAGTTTTGCGAATTTATTCACCGGCAGCGAATCACAGGAATTCACCGCAAATTCGTGCCTGGCGAATAAATTCGCCCATCACTAGTAATATATGAACTAAATGATATTTGTAGTTATATGAATTGATAAATCAGTACGGATGATTACATTTTTTCACATGATACAGATTCACATTCTCAGTATTTTTGAGAATGTTTGTCAATCTGTGCATCACTGCATTTTATTTTAGTGGTAAAAAATCAGGTTTTTTCACACGGCAAAAAAATGCCTTATTGACTCCAATGCATTTGATCAAAAAAGCACAAGGAAAATGCAAGAAAAATAGCATTTCTTGAATTTCTCAAAAAGTTTGACAAATTTTCAGGAGAACAGGGCAGTTTAGCTCATGACTGCAGTGGCCGAATCTGTGTTTCCCTCGCAGGAATTAAAGGGTAAAATGTGACTTCACCTTTAACACATTTTTAAGAAAATTCGTTTTTAATTTTCAAGTTTTTTTCATAAATAAATGCAATTTAAAAAATATAAATCTGATAAATCTGCTTCCCCATGTATGTAAGTTCTTACATAATCATAATAGTAGCAGGTATATCAAAATAAGGGGGTCAGTGATCACCTGGCGTGCTGCTGTATGCATTTCCTAGATAGGAAGAATTTATAGAATTTAGAATCTTTTGCTTGACTTGGTCTATAGACCCTTATAAAGTGTAAATAAAGGGACACAAAGAAAGTATTTTAAATATATATGACTGTAACAATTATGATCTCTCACTCAGGAGCAAATATGGGTATTGTAAATAATGTAGGGCTTAGTTTAACACCTGCAGCTATTGTGCAAAGTTTTAATCCAGCATTAAAATTAAATACTGTAAATGACTGTTGTGCAATAGGCACTCGGGATGCCTATGTATGTATTGCTGATGGTGAAGTAATGCATTTATTATTCATACAATCGGCAGAAATTCAGGCTTAGCTAGCCCATTCTGAGCATGCATGTTTCACAATAAGCGCCTAAGGGCCTTGAAGAGTTGCATTAGAAGAAAAGGAAGAAAGAACAGATGTTCCTCCTTAGAACACAAAATAAGTAATTTGTATATTTAGTATGCTTGACAGGTCAGGCTGTTTTGATTTAGTCAAAAGTGAAGCTAATGAAAATAGTTGGGCTTACTAATTTTCTCCCTCAGCAAAGGGGTCAACGTAGATACAGTGGAAGCTCCTGAAAAAAGAATTAAGACTTACTCTAAACAGGGTTTATTCTATTATAGGAAAGGAATCTGGACATTTTATTTCAAACTTTAGCATGTTGCCTAGGTCCCTTGGCTGACATCCACTGCCACGAGTTTCCACCCACATTGACTGGAGTCTATAAAATAGCAATGAAGAGCAGGAAACAGCTGGGACAGGATCCTTGAAATGAGAACCATTCTGTCACTGAGAAGGTTTGCGCAATAAGTACACTCGTATATACAAATGTCTGTGGCACAGCTAAAAACATTCAAGAAACAAACATACCTTGCTTCTAAGTATTGTCTTTCATCTATTTCCTTTTCAGCACTGACCCATCATTTCATATAGTAGCTTATTATATGGCCTGAGTATTCATCCTATGGATATTTGCCCAGAAGTCTCCATATGTTTAGTATTCTAATGTAGAGGAAAGCTTATAATGTAATGACATCAATAGAATTATGTTCCTAATACTCTCCAACATTTTTCTAAAAATATTTTTATGAAGATATTCCCTTATTTTAATGATTGGCGCACCCTGCTGTCACTTTGGTGATTCATTCTTGTAATTAGCGAACATTTTCATGAATCTGCTTAACAATTTTTAACCACACCTATTTTGCACAGGGAAAGAAATGCAAGAAAAAAAAAACACCCATTGACTCAAATACATTTGCTCTATGGAAAAACAGCCACTGACTCCAATGCATTTGGCACAAGAAAAAAATGTGCAATAAAAACGCTTATTGACTGTAATGCATTTGACAAAGGAAAGCGCTCTAATGACTCTAATGCATTTGACTCGGCATTTCATGAATTTTTGCACAATTTTTTTGGTGAAGCAAAAAGGGCCAGTTTTACTCATCACTATCAGTGTCGGACTGGGCCGGCGGGAAACCGGGAAAAAACCCGGTGGGCCCCGGCCCTCATGGGCCCCCACCGGCCCAGCCATGTTTCCCGATCGAGCTCCCCCTTGAAAAAAGTCTCTGCCGCTCCAACGCTCAGCGCAGGCACGCAGTGGGAGGAAGTTTGTGCAGGCGCTCACTGCACAGACATTCGTGCAGCCAGCATTCGCGCTGCAGCGCGCAGATGGAGAGAGAGGTGCGCAGAGGTAAGCCAGGAAGGGGCCCCCGGTGACTGCTTGGAGGGGCCTTCATGTGGCAGTCCCGGTGGGCCCCCATTACTCCAGTCCGACACTGATCACTATCCATGAATCTCCAGGGACTTTAAAAAATGTATTATATACAGACAAAAGTCAACTTGGGTTAGTTAGTCTGGCTCTAACCGCAAACCCAAAAAGTTTACTTTTGTCTATGTATAATACTTTTTTTTCTGGAGTATTAGGATTCTTGGTTTTTCATGTCTATTGTGTTGCACTCCTCTCAAGTGTCCTTTAGACTCCCGGTACAGTCATGGTGCGCCAAGTGGACCAAAATATTGGTTCTTGTTATTATGCACAAATAAATGCTACACATTTTTGGAAAGTCCTGTGTTATGCCTTTCTTTTGTCTATATTATTATATTAGTGAATATTCATTCTAGAATTACAGATTTCTCCATGAACTTGTTCTTACCCTGAACTTTCTAGCAGATGCACATAAAGTGGGTATTCTCACCCAAACATTAAGGGGCAGATTTATCAAGGGTCGAATTTCGAAGTGTAAAATACTTCGAAATTCGACCATCGAATTGAAATACTTTGACTTCGAATATCGAAGTCGAAGTATTTTTCACCGAAATTTGGACATCCTGCGATTGAAGTAAAATCGTTCAATCGAATAATTTTAGCGTACGATTGAATGATTTTACTTTGATTTGTAAACAAATGGTTGTAGAAGGTCCCCATAGGCTAACATAGCACTTCGGCAGGTGTAATTTGGCGAAGTATTGAAGTCTACGTTTTTATAAAGAGACAGTACTTCGATTATCGAATGGTCGAATATTCGAACTATTTTTACTTCAAATCGAATTCGAAGTAAATTCGAAGTTGTAGTATCCTATTTGATGGTCGAAGTATCCAAAAAATTACTTTGAATTTCGAATTCTTTTACTTCAAAAATTCCCTCGAATTCACTTCGACCCTTGATAAATCTGCCCCTAGGTTTTTCTTAGAAAACTATTAGGACCAGCTATTACTAATGAAGTACTACACTTGTTTTTTAGATTTGATGACAACTGTGCTGAGATATCTTGTTATTATGGTCTGTTTCTTAATACCTACTTGAGGATTTTTTATAATTATTCATTTAATATAACCATCTTTCAAGCTGCTGTACATGTCAAAATTGTGTAGTATTTGGATAGGAATTTAAACAATTCTGAGGCTTTTGAGACTTTTTGAGGTGTGAAATGAGTGAATGAGTTCTAGCATTTCAGTTTTGTTGGTTGTATGATGATATGAGTTAAGCAGACTGTGATCTAATGTGATATAAAGTGAACTAATATTGATGGTGAGCCTATGAAAACAGATCGACATTATGAGACAGATTTATAAAATGTTGTTTTTTTCTGCAATTTGAAAAAAAAACAAAACAAAAATTGAAAAACAAATATATTTAAAGGTGGCCATACACAGAGAGATCCGCTCGTTTGGCGATGTCGCCAAACGAGCGGATCTCTCCCCGATATGCCCACCTTGAGGTGGGCAATATCGGATCCTAACAAATTGTAACGGACGGGATTTTTAGTCCCATCCGATCGATATCTGGCCGACTTTCGGGCAGATCTCGATCGGGGAAGCCCGTTGGGGGGCCCCATACACGGGCCAATAGGCTGCCGACTCGGTCTGTCGCCAGCTTTTATCGGCCCGTGTATGGCCACCTTAAGTCTATTTCTAAGAGCTCAAATAACTGAGATTTCCTTAAAAAAAAATTTAAAAATGTTATTTAAAAAAATAAAAGATCTGGTAAATAAAAGCTGCAACGTTTCTATGGAGTTTAATAAGAATTGTCTTTTACATTTTTTTTATAAACAAACAGTTGAGATTTTCAGCCTCATTGGAAATTGAATGGTACAATGGGAAAATTGTTTTTGTGTGACTTTTTCCATGACAAAACACAACCAATCTTTCTTCTTAAAAATACTTCTGCTCAAGAATAAAAACCATCAAGCGATCTTCAATAGGCTGGTCAAAATCAAAATGCAAAAAAGGTAGCAATTCTCCTGTTCCTACATTAAAAAAGTATACAGTATTTTGATACCATTTTAGAACAATTGTAATAGGCAACCCAAACAAGCAGCAAGAGAAGAAATAGCACCGTTAATGTTTTTAATGTTAAAATGTTAAAATTATGTATTATAATGTGAAAGATATTATGGAATAAAGACAAATTCAGATTTCAGTTGCTTCTTGTTAAATGGAAAAATTGTAGCTCAAGGATATGCAGTAACTGATTATGATCACAGAGCAATCTAGGAGTCCAAACACCCCAGCTCAAGTGCTAGAGCACTAAGGGGCCTAAAGTTGAATCTCGTAATGCTTATTCACTTAGCACTTGTGCTCCAGAATTAAACATATGGCATGGGGTGCAGAGAGCAGCATTGGTGGGGGCAAAGACAGCTCTATCCTTACTGCCTGCCATAGGGCAGTCTGCCCCCATGAATACATCACAAGGACCTGTGCAAAGTATGGTGCATGCATTTTTTTTTTACACTTTGCACCCCATGCTGAACATTGTAAATTAGACCCCCTTTCTCTTAAAGGGATTCTGTCATGGGAAAACATGTGTTTTTACAAAGCGCATCAGTTAATAGCACTGCTCTAACAGAATCCTGATTTGAAATCCATTTTTTAAAAGAGCAAACAGATTTTTTTATATTTAATTTAGAATTCTGATATGGGACTAGATATGTTGTCTGTTTACCAGGTGCCCCCAGTCATGTGACTTATGATCTGATAAACTTCAGACACTCTTTGCTGCTGCACTGCAAGTTGTAGTAATGTGACCCCCTCCCTCCCCCCCCCGCCAGTAGCCATCAGAACAATGAAAAGGTAACCAGATAAAGGCTCCATGCTAAAAATGCTCCCATGCCCCACCTAGTGGTAGATATGTGTACAGCACGCAATTGTAAAAATCCAAGTCCAGCTAATCCATGTTGCGACTCCTTCATTTACATGACCAGGCAAAATGACCTGAGATGGCTGCTTACACATCAATAATACACATAAAAAATAATGCATGTATTGGTTCGAGAATAAAATTTAAAATGGTAAAATGAATTACATGCAATGTACACAGTGGAATTTAGTAACAAAACTAAACGATAAAATTCATGACAGAATCCCTTTAACATTAGCATAGACAGATATAAATGGAGAATGCCGTACTGTTTGGCCCAAAGGGGGAGAAATAACAGCAATACTATCTATTGGTCACTAGGGGTGATGTTGTTATTGCTATCTGTTGCATTGTTGACTTTCTTTTGCTATAACCTCAGAAGCAGTTTCAACTTATACAAAACATATACAGGTATGGAACCTGTTATCCAAAGTGCTCAGGACCTGGGGTTGTCTGGATAATGGATCTTTCTGTAATTTGAATCTTCAGACCTTAACTCTACTAGAAAATCATGTAAACATTAAATAAACCCAATAGACTGGTTCTGATTAATTATATCTTAGTTTGGATCAAGTATAAGGTACTGTTTTATTAGTACAGAGAAAAAGGAAATCAATTAAAAAAAATCTGGATTATATGATTATAATGGAGTCTATGGGAGACAGCCTTTCCATAATTTGGCACTTTCTGGATAATGGGTTTCCGGATAACGGATCCCATACCTGTACACGACACATTTTCATAATAATTGCCTCCACACCTATCTATTTAATGGTAAATAAATACTAATAATTGTTATAAAGCTAATATGTATACTGAAATGAGAAAATATTAGTGGAAAGCTTTGAGCCAAAGCCTTTCATAGTAAAAGAATGAGAGGGAATAATTTGTAATATACAAGTGTTTCCTAGGCAAACTTTGTACTAAACAACCCCAAATTATACTGAATCAGATGTTTAGCTTGTCTGACTCATATTGTGCATCCCTCTTACTCATTCATTATTGCTGCTATTATTCCATAGTGTACAGTGAGGTCAACGCTAGGCAAGTATTAGATTATTTATAACTTCAAAAAAAAAAGTTATTTTGCAAAACCGTCTGCCAGGCTTTCATGTGAGGCAACATTTGATAGAAATATGGAAAATGGCCTGAACCTTAAATGACAAACAGATGAGAAGGTCCCATGAAAGTCAAACCCTTTTGAAGCCCATGTGTTTTCTCATAGAATATAAATGAGGTTTTTAATTGAGAGTGACTCGAGCTCATGGTAACATTTTGGGTGATCTCAATTAGTAGGGTTACAAGAAACAGTAAAGAATGGAATCTGGTCATGGCTCATAGTAATGTGAGCCTGCATTTGCAGTTACTGTGATTTCATCCATTAATATTAACCCTTTCTGCTTTAAATCTGCAGCCCCTTTCAAGGTACGCGCTCTTTACATATTGACATCAGTGGGCCCTTTAATATGCACATACACACACACACAATATGTCTTTTCGGTGTTACAGTAAAATACCCAGCAGCCACAGCTGACGTTAAACCACACACCCCAGACCTCTAAACCAGTGGTTTTTGAGGGATGCTGGGAGTTGTAATTTTAGCTACACAAAAAAAAAGCCACAAAGCCATGATCCCTGGATTAATATGTTATCAAACTGGAATGACATGCAACTGCAAAAAAAGGTCAAAACCAAAAAAGATATTTTTGTTATTAGCTGTTTTATTAAACGCATAACTGGGTTCTATTAAAAACGGAGGAGGCTTTAAATGCACTAAATTATTCTCATTTAGAAAATATTTGGTAACAAACTTTTGATACAAATTCCTGGAAAAGGGATTTCACCTTTTAATTAACACTTTGGGGTTATGTACTAAACTCCGAATGCAAAAATCATGAAAACTTCGCGATTTTTTTTTAATAAAATCTGACTTTTAAAAAATCACAAATGTTTCGGAATTTATTAAACCTCGAGGGTGGAAAAGTCTAAATCAGAAAATCCGGCATCTCAGACCTAACGAGGTTGCATATAAGTCAAAGAGAGAAGTCCCAATGATTTTTTTGATGTGCGCTGGATTTCGTGCAATACCCCAAAGTTTTCGGGCATAAATCTGAATTTTCAGGTGAAAAATCCGAAAAAAACTTGAAAATCGGATAAAAAATCCGAAAAAATATCACATTTATTTGATCAGAGTTTGTAGCAGAAAATATTGAGATAAATTCGGACTTTAATAAATAACCCCTCTGGTATGAGGTAGATTTAAACCCTGTGTGATAAAGTGCAGCTGTTTGTTGGCAAGTGTTGTATTCATGGGGGCAGATTTTTTTGACTCGTATCCTATCAAACAGCACAATATGGATAAAACACATACTGTAATCTCATCAAAAGTAAAAGGATGTTGTCAAAAATGTGCCCCACTAACAATAAGCCCATATTACTGTTATTACTGGTATTTATAAAAACAAGTGCATGGTGCAAGCACAATTTCAGTTGCAGATCACCAGGGTTTTTTATCCATAATGCAGTGCGGATCCAGGAGCTTTGGCACAAAAGGGTTAAGAGAGAGAGAATGGGGAGGAGGGCTTTTCATGCCAGGCCCCCTCGGTAGATATTTTAGAGGGGGGGGGCGACGCTAACAAGTCCCCCGGGTTCAGTAAATGAGCCCTAATGTTTTCTCCTCTTAAACTGATGGTGCACAGCTATTTTGCTGATGAAAATACACAGAAAACCCCCTCTGTTTACTGCCATTGACTTGAATGGCAAACATGACAAGTGCACTTTTCCAAGACAAAATCTGCCTGTAGCAGCAGTAACGGACAGTTACAATTCAAGTCAGTGGCAGGTGGCACATATGAATTAGGGTATTTCCACCAGTGCCTTGTGTTTCTCAACGGAATGCACTGAATCCACTGTTTTGGATTCAGCCGAACCCCCGAATCCTTTGTGAAAGATTCGGCCGACTAGCAAACCGAATCCTAATCCTAATTTGCATATGCAAATTAAGGGTGGGAAGGGTAAAACATTCGGATTCAATTCGGCCAGGCAGAAGGATTCGGCAAAATCCAAATCCTGCTGAAAAAGGCAGAATCCTGGCCGAATCCTGAACCGAATCCTGGATTCGGTACATCCCTAGTTTCTCAGTATCCACCTTATGTACAGTTCTTTTTGTTGAATAAAATATAGACCTGTCGCTTAATTTAAACATTATAGCATTAGTTATTGAAATATGAGTCTAGAGAAAACCACTTCTCAATAGTTTTGGCCACTAAAGCTGGCAAATTAACGCAAAGCAGCTGCAGGCAGTCGTTGGCATTCTGACTGCCTTGATTTTCCCCAAGAGCAACATGGCAGTCAGGAAGTTCCACTTGCCATTGGCCTTTGGTATTAGGATAGAACTCCATGATGCTTCTGGAGCCAAAACGTCGATATGCGACAAAATGCATGTGGCAAAACACACGAGACAAGATGCATGCGACGTGTCAGATGTTCTAGGAAGAAACAGGAAGTGAAGGAGAAATCGCAGGTAAGAACTACATTTATCCGACTGTCAGATGAAAACGCAGCGGACAAATGGAGTTCTTACCTGCGATTTCTCCTTCACTTCCCTGTTTATTTAGAACATCCGACACGTCGCATGCGTTTTGTCACATAGCAATGTGTCGGCTCCAGACGTGTCGTGGAGTTCTAGCCCTAAGTGTGAGAAATCAATGTAGGAATTTACATTTACAGGTGTAGGATTCTTTATATGGAAAACCATATTTCTTCCTGCAATACCATATTGTGAAAGGTGAATATTTCATTCTAAACCAATTTGGGTCATAACGCTGATTCAATGCTTTTATTTGGATCCCTTGAGATAAATGTTAAGAAATACTGATATACATAATATTAATATTAACATAAATCATCTTTGCAGTTGTGCCTATTTGGAGTACAGAAGTCAGTGCCTGCTGTGCATGGTCTCTTTGCCCCTGTGTATGGCCCCTTGAGGTTTTAAATTGTTCTGTTTTTTGTTCAGTACATCAACACGTCATGTGACTGCTCTTATACATTTAGCATAGAAACTGGTAAATAAAATATATGGTCAGCAACAATATGTTGGTACCTGTAATTCTATATGGTTTCTCCATGATATGCAAAATTCAAGAGGAGACCAAAGCTGTGAGGAAAACACTTAAGATTCTTATCATATGTGCTCAGGATGAGAGAAGTGTTATTCACGTGTATACAGAGTGATACAATGAAATGTCTACTATTAAAAACCAAGTGGTCCACAAAGATCCCAGGGAACCAGTAGACATCTTTTTAGAAAGTTACAGTGATTCCCAAAATGAATAACTTCAGTTTGAAGGCACATGGGAAATTTCTTCTATATCATATTTCAGCTGAAATGCCCAAAGAACACCACCCTCCCGTTGGCTGAAGAGCTAACTACTTGAAAGCACAGCAAATGGCCATTCTTAACCTGAAAATGTGCTCTAGTCCATTTCAAAACATGAATCAATACCTTGGAACAACTTGATTGGGGTAGGGTCAATTTTAGGAATATTATGCCATCTGAAATATGCCGATAGAGAACACCCCGTGTGCTTTGAACCTTAAACTATACCTGCTTTTTTTCAATTTTTTGACTAGTGAGGTTTGCATAAATAAACATCATTCCTACTACAGGTATGGGACCCATTATCCAGAATGCTTGGGACCTGGGGTTTTCCAGATAAGTAGTCTTTCCGTAATTTAGATCTCTGTACCTTACATTTACTTAAAAATTATATAAACTTTAAATAAACCCAATAGGCTTGTTTTGCCTTCAATTATGATTAATTACTGTATCTTAGTTGGGATCAAGTACAAGGTACTGTTTTATTATTACAGAGAAAAAGGAAATCATTTTTAAAAAAAATGTATTATTTGATTATAATGGAGTCTATGGGAGACATCCATCCCGTAATTCGGAACTTTCTGGATAATGGGTCTCCGGATAAAGAATACAAAACATGTAGTAGGAAGGATGTTTATTTATGCAAATCTCAGTAGCCGAAAAATGTAAAAAAATGCAGATATGGTTTAAGGTTCAAAGCTTACGGGGTGTTCTTGACCGGCATATTTCAGATGGCATAATATTCCTAAAATTGACCCTACCCAATTCAAGTTGTTCCAAGTTCCAAGGTATTGTTGGTTCATGTTTTGAAAATGGTTTAGTGCCCATTTTCAAGTTAAGAATGGCCATTTGTTGTGCTTTTGAGTAGTTAGCTTTTTAGCCAATGGTCCGACTTGTGCTAATTCCAAGGGTCACATGGTGGTCATTTGCTAATCATGGCAATGGGCAAAGTTACAAATATTCCTTGACCCAAAGGAATCACCTGAAAATGTCACTATATAGTTGGGTGATAATGACAAGTTCAAATCCATCAGCAACTCTTCCTGTTATTATTAAAGGTAAGCATCCCATGCAAGTAATGCTGACCGCACACAGGTAACTTTTACCTGCAACATGGCCCCTCTGCCAAAGTCAGCCACTTATTGGCTTGTGTACCAGCCCAAAACAATGTCCTCCCCGACTATTACCTAGTGAGGACTTGGCAGAATGTGGATTGGGCTTTTTGGGCAATTTTGTAATACGTGGACCTCATCAATTCTCTACCAATAGGACTCCAGAGATCCTTATCCAGTAGCAAAATAAACCAAATATATTTTTGTTTGGTGACCTTGCCAATCAAGAGGATATTCCAGATTTTATTTCTTTTTCGCCTTCTCTTTACTTATTTCTAGACATTTTCCCTGTTAACTTGCATTCCAATTTTTCTAATACTAGATAAATGCTCAGCTTTCTTCCTTTTCTTTTCTTGGTCTTGAATACATCATCCACTTTTTCAAAGATGAGGCTGATAATTAGAAAATGGGTTCAAAATGTGTTGCTGATTACCTCACATAAATTGACATATTTTTGATGAGATTATTTCAAGATGATTTATTCATTTAACTTCCAACCCTGTTTTTTTTTTTTTTTTTTTTTTTTAGAAGCTTTAAAAGATTAGCTGTGATTGCTCACAGGTCATTTCTGATAATGATTCTGGGTATTTATAAAGCAAAGAAAAAGTGCAGTGCACTGCACTGCAGTCATTAAACAAAAGGCAACAAGCATTTTATAATTAGACCTGCTTTGCAGGGGATAATTCACTTCTACATAGCCGAGCTGCTGATGCTGACTCTACTATTGACATACTCTTAAACTACATAAATAACATGAGTCTGGAAACGATTTGCTAAAACGTGGATCTTCAAAATGTGGCTCTCTGGTTAATGTTGACAAAAAAACTCATATCAATCCCAAGATGCTAATACTGAGAGCAGAAGTTCAGCAATAGATGGCTGTATATCCATGCAACTGAGTCTGGGTTAACTTGTTAGCTGACCTGCTTATGCCCCTGTAGGATTGCTTATTGATCTAGAAAGAAATTATTCTTCAAATTATACTGGTGAGCAAAAATAAATAAATACATCATAGAAGGAAAGGAAAGCCAATAAAATGAATAAATCAGAGGCTGTAACAAATTTGGTCCGCGATTCCTACAATGCTTACATCATATTTCTGTAGGGGACAAAATCCCAATCCTAATTGTTTCCATGCTCACTTGATTCAATGTTTTCAACAAATTAGAAATGCCCTTGTTAACCGTTGCAGGAAAAAAATCTATTCCGCTCAAAATCCATGTGTATAACATACTGTACTAAATGTTTATCCCATATCGATTTCTCAGAACGGAATTACTCATAATTACAGGTCAGAGTTGGGTCAGGACTTGATCACAGGTGAGTCGATCTCTAGTCTTCTCAGCAAAGAACAAATATTAAGGGTTCTCCATTCATAATGGAAGTATTCTGGTCAGCCT
The DNA here is from genome assembly GCF_017654675.1 of Xenopus laevis. Classification (NCBI taxonomy): domain Eukaryota; kingdom Metazoa; phylum Chordata; class Amphibia; order Anura; family Pipidae; genus Xenopus; species Xenopus laevis. Next base: position 29,418,740 of record NC_054379.1, on the reverse strand, counting down.
ACTTTATTAAAAGCTGTAATATTGTAGTGAAAAAAAAGTTAAATGTTTATTTGTAAATGTAATTGTTATTAAACCATTATCTGTCTGTGCTTTGCTGTTTCTTGCACTAGAAAAACTCCAAAGTACAACTACAAAATATGGCAGCAATTTGCCTTGAAGAGTCCTACTTGTGTTTTTGACAGTACAATACCCAACAAAGAAATGGGGAAAGGGAAGAGGAAAGCTGTTCAGTGAAAATTCAGATCAATTAGAACTTGGCATGTAAGATTGCTTTCAGTGTGAACTCGAAGGGGTTATTTATCAACATTTGTATTTTTTTCCGCAATTCAAATTTTTTTTGTGCTAAAAATTATGAATTTGAATAATGGTTTAAAAGCACAAATTTTAAATATTTCTTAAAGGAGAAGGAAAGGTCAAAACTAAGTAAACCATATCAGAAAGGACCACCTAAATACACTAGTAAACCCTCAAAGTAGTGCTGCTCTGAGTCCTCAGTCAAAAGAAACACAGCATTTCTTTCCTTCTATTGTGTACACATGGGTTTCTGTATCAGACTTTCTGTCTTCAGCTTAAACCTCCTTGCCCCGGGCGTGAGCATGCTCAGTTTGCTCCTCTTTCCTCCCCCTCCCTTCTTTGCTGTAATCTGAGCCCAGAGCTATAAGTGAGAAGGGAGAGACTCAGGCAGGAAGTGATGTCACACCAAGCTAATATGGCAGCTGCTATCCTAAACGAACAGAGAGCTTCTAGAGCTTTTTACACAGGTATGGTAAAACATTCTACAAAATAAATATAGCATTCGAGCTTGCACTATTGCAGCTAATCTATTGGCAATAAAATGCCTCTGTAGCTTTCCTTCACCTTTAAGAGGAAAAAAAACATGAAAAACTCTAATGTAAAACTTGGCATCTGAAAGCTTGCAAAGTCATGTGGAAATTAATGGGGGGCTGTCCTAGACAAAATGTAAATTATTCATTCAATTTTTTTTTTAGTTTTTCAATTTTTTTGAACTTTTTTAAAGTACAGGTATGGGAAAATGTATTGATAAATAAGGGGAAATAACCCATGCAGATTTGGTCAGAGTATATTTCAGAAAATAATGAGATAAATTAGGATTGTGATAAATAACCCCCTTAATGTCATACGTGCTAGACCACTAAGGGGTGAAAAATTGCAGCACCAGTGGACAAAAAGAAGCCCTGTCCTTAGGGTAGGCAGGAGCAGGGTGTCAACGTCTTTAGATGCACAAGTTAGGGGGCTTGATGGCATTTATATGTCACCCCCAGCCCACCACTCTACAGCACTGTCAGACACTGGTCTTATCACTCCATTCTTCTATATTACTGTACCACTGTACACACCTACCTCTGTAGCATAAATATGTGTGAGGTTGGCACACCATACTATTAATTGAGGAACAAGGTGCTCACGGTATGGGGACTACCAACAAGCCCTTAGCATGGACAAAAAAATTCAAGGGAACAGGGCACTCCTGCATTGGCAAACAAATTATTTTTCTTACATAAAGTATATGTTCAAGAATAAGAAAAGATACCCAACCTATTTCAACTGCATCAAAGGGGTCATCATCAGAGGAACATGCATTTGTCCCTGACGAAGACCCCTTTTATGGTATTGAAACCCATTGGGTATCTTTCCTTAATTCTTGAACATTATTCATTTCAAATAAAATATTTTTTTTGCATACACTGGAGTGCCCTGTTCCCTTGATTTTTTATCTCTCCAGCATAGCAGATGTCTACACAATACTCTGAGATGTATGTATTAATACAGCTGTATTGTGTTGTGTTGAGAGTTAACATGCCTGTTTACCAAAAGTTTTACAATACTTTTATTCTTTGACTAATTTTCACAGTAACGTTCGCTGCATTACAAATATATTTCATGTAGTTGTTTTATTAATAACAAGTCATTTGCTTACATTAATTAATAGCACCACAAATTTTAGCTGTTGTAATAAATGATTAACATCCCGTCTTAAAAAACAATATATATATTTAGGTAGCAGTTTAACTGTACTATCAGCTGCCATGTGAATAGGTTACAAGAGATTTGGCTTTCAACATTGTTTTGACAAAAATGAAATGAAGTGGCTATATCCAGAATAATTTAGCTGGACTGCTTCTCATACTTTGATAAATGTGTCTAAAACCTTATTGTAAGCTTTACAGAAGTCTAATTAAACGCTTTTGCAGACCTGTTGGCACTGTCAGTGTTGATTTCTTTTCTGCTTTGACTCACGTGAACCTTTGACTGGACATCTTCTGATCAGCAGACAGGAACATGGAGAATTCTCACTTCTTAAATTTGTTGGCTTTTCATCCTGACCTGAACCTATCACACAAATGTCTGTGTTTTCTTCCTCCGTAAGCTAACCAACTCATGAAAAGTTAGGAGCTTGTGTAAGTTTTTAATGGTGTGAAAATCTTGGGGGATTAATATGCTGCGTCATCATGTGAAAGGATTTTCCACACTAATGAAGCAGAACTCGGCCGCCCAGACTCTGGCCTGCTGAAAAACAGCTTTGACTTACTATATCCTGTTACTTAACAAGGATTTTCTTCTTACTGTACTTAAAAGTTTTATACCTTTCAGTGTAATTCTGCACAAGTGAAAAAATTAAAACACTTTTTTTTAACTGGACACACTATGCCTTAAAGGATATGTAAAGCCTACATTTTCCTGCCCACTAAATGGAATAATATGTACTGCGTATATCCCCTCTGTTTGCCAGCGCCATCACATTTTCCTTAACCAAATAGCAGCTTTTACTTGGGGGCCATTTTTCCTCTGACATAATCAGTGATATTTACATCTGCAAACAACACATGTGTGCTGTAAAGTTCATGTAGTCAAAAATGCAAGTTTACACAGGTAGAACTTACTTTGATTTGTCCTGCTTGCATTATGATGGTTAACCTGAGCTCAAGAGAGGAGATTAAAAATAAAAGAAAAAATAAGAGTAGACAGCTAGAGCAGAGTTTCTATGGGAACCAGCCATGTCATCTCTTTATAGGCTGCTTGATTAGGAGGGTGTGTTTAGGTGTTTAGTAATCTGAGCTGAGAATAACTGAGCATGCTCAGTAGCCAACAGCCAAAGTAAATTCCTAAAGGAGGAGGCTAGAGGAGTAGGAAAAGGCATCTTAAAGGGGAACTATCGCGCAAATGAAAATGTAATTTAAGCTTCTGCATACTGAAATAAAAAACTAAATTCTGTACTGTTTCTGAAAAAATCAAATTCATCTTCAAAATTCCTCTCTCAGCATCTGTTTTTCTTCATTCTGTCTTCATGCAGCAGTTGGGTGTCCGTTAGATCCAATAACTCTTATAGGGGGTTTCTTTTGCCTAGAAGATGTATTAAAATCACCAGACATCATGTCTCTCTACATGCAAGATTTGTGCAAAAGGCAGTTATTTTGTTAATTTTTTTTGTTCTGGAACCAGTTATTTGAATGAGCTCTAAAACATCTGCTAGGAAAGAAAACCCCCCATAAGATATATTGGATCTAACTGTCAATGAATATCTGACTCCCAATTGCTGCATAAAAAGAGATTGAAGAGAAACAGATGCTGAGAGAGGGATAGTGAAGATAAACTTGATTATTTCAGAAATTATGCAGAATATTTAATTGATTTAGAAAGTTGCTTATTTCGGTATTATATTACATTTTAATTTTCACAATATTTTCCCTTTAAGTGATTAAGTGGATGCTGCAGCCTTACTTCTAACCTTTGAACAACCAGAGGGGCAGGCATTTAAAGATTTCAAAGTTGTTAAGTCCATAATATCTAAATTTGTTTGGGGTAAGAAAAATCCAAGATTGAAGCACACCATACTAATAGCCACAAAAGAGAAAGGTGGTTTAGGCTTACCTGATCCTTACTTGTATTATATTGCCACTCATCTTGTCCGAATCCTAGATTGGTCATCTAATAATAAAATTAAACGTTGGCTAACTACCTATGGATTTCTAAAGAACACATTCCTAAGGCAATGTGGCAGCACCCTCTGGTGGGGGCTACATTGAAAGTATGGCATAGGAATAAATTTAGATTTGGACTTACAAAAATTCCCTATATCCTACAACCGCTAATGTTTAATCCTGAATTTGCTCCAAGCTTGGAGAAAGGGTCATTTACCAGATGGGGATTATTGGGCTCCAGAGAGACCACGCTAAGTGACCTAATAAAAAATGGAAAGACCGTTCCCTTAGCCGAAATACAAAGGAGATGGGGACGGCACCCTAGAGATGTTTGGGGCTTTAATCAACTACACGTATATCTCCAATCGTAGGGGTCTCAAGATTGGCATAGACCGGAAACACGTTGGGAATCTCTATTATCTTCTCCGATAGATATCAATAAACCACTATCTAAGTTGTATAAACTCCTAGTAGAAGCTTTGGCTACAAGTCCAGAATCGCAACGCCAAGATTGGGCTACAGAACTGGGCATAGATATAACAGATGTTATGTGGAAAGAATCCATTCAGTCTGTCTACAAAACATCTAAAGCTGCCAGAACGAGGGAAGCTATGTACAAACTTCTTACACGATGGCATTATACGCCAATGAAGTTGAAAAAAATGTACCCCAATAGTACAGGGCTTTGCTGGAGGTGTAATACATATGAAGGAAATCACACTCATGTTTGGATACTATGCCCTGTTATACAGACATATTGGGAAGTGGTTCTTGAGATTATAGGTAAGGTGACAGGTCAGAAAGTACGCATTGATAAACCTGAAACAACCATATTAAACAGGCACTCTGACACTGGGAATATAATAAAAGACCCTCTCACTTTCCATCTTCTCCAAGCTGCTAAGGCATTAATCCCCTTAAAATGGAAGTCAATAGAAGCTCCCTCATGGCGGGAATGGCTATCTAAGGTTGAAGAAGTGAGACAAATGGAAGAAATTACATGTTTAATACATAATCAGACTCCCAAATATTGGAAAATATGGAACCCCTGGGTAGAGTTCTTGAAGTCCTTATAACAACTTATTTGAGAAATATTGTCGGAAATTTTGCCTTACTTATGAACAAATCCCCTGAGAGTATACTAATATGCCATTGCCAATTTTGAACGACTGAAAATTACTTTCTCTTTTTTAAGAATTTATTGTGAAATGTTGATAAGTATGTACATGTGATCATATGACCTGTTTTGCGTAAAAACTTGTTGTTTCTTGTAATTCTTGTACAAGATGTGAGTTTGTTGTGGAATTTTGTTACCCTCCCCCTCCCTCTTCTTTCTGTAACTCCTCCTTCCTCTACTTTTCTTCTGATAATTCCAAAAATAAAGAATTGATAAAAAAAATTCTACTATTAAAAAAAAAAAATAAAGATTTCAAAGAGGCTGTTTACTGATTCCATTTCATGGAGGGGGTTTACATGTCCTTTAAACAACAGGGGGCCTATCTATGAAGCCTTGTTTTTTATGGTTGAGTTTTTAGGGGAAAAAATACTAATTTTTTGCAGGAAAAAAACTTGAATTTTTAGGGAATTATTATACCCCAAAGCTGCTAAGAATCCAAATTAGAAAATACTCCAGCTAAAAAAGTCATGTAGAAGTCAATGACAGATGTCCCTTTTAACAATTTCTTGACATCACGATTTATGATGGTTTTCATACGATAATCCGAAAAAGTCTACCAATCGAAAAAGTCATAAATTTTGAGTGTCAAATAAGATAAAATTGTATGATTTGAATTGTTGGATGATTTTGTCGAGAATTTTGCAACACTGACTTTTTCAAGCTGATTTTTTGGTAAATGAGTTAAATTTGTGGATGAAAAAAAAATCGAGTTTCAGTAAATACGCCCCCAGACTTGAACAACAGTGAATAATGATACAGTTCTTTCTGACCTTGGTGTTTGTATCGTTGATGTGTACACCCTTCTTCACAGAGCAGAATATGCTGGTGCTTTATATGTGCAAATAATACTAATAACCACAAGCATCAACTGTGACTCTTGCTTAGCACTGGTTCCATAAAAAGGAAGGGAAAAATGAGAATTATAATGTATATACAAAATACTCACAATAATTTAATCTAAAACAGTAGGGCAATTAATGCACATAATCCATGATTACTCATTAATAGGTGGATAATTAAATCAGTCATGAGGGTTAAAATGAAAAAGATAATACACAGATGTGCAATCACTAAACATTTAGGGGCAGATGTATTAAAATCCTTCGACTTCGAATATCAAAGTCGAAGGATTTTGCGCAATTCGTTCGATCGAACGATCGAAGGAATAATCATTCGATCGAATGCTTAAATCCTTCGAATCGAACGATTCGAAGGATTTTAATCCATCGATCGAAGGATTATCCTTCGATCAGAAAAAACTTGGAAAGCCTATAGGGACCTTCCCCATAGTCTAACATTGATTTCGGTAGCTTTTAGGTGGCGAACTAGGGGGTCGAAGTTTTTTCTTAAAGAGACAGTACTTCGACTATCGAATGGTCGAATATTCGAATGATTTTTAGTTCGAATCGTTCAATTCGAAGTCGTAGTCGAAGTAGCCAATTCGATGTCGAAGTAGCCAATTCGATGGTCGAAGTAGCCAAAAAAATACTTCGAAATTCAAAGTATTTTTTATTCTATTCCTTCACTCGAACTTAGAGAATGGGCCCCTTACAGTACCTGTTCAATATGTTCTTCCTAAACTTTAAGAATACCTCCCTTTGCTGATGGAAAAACCTAAACTCTTTTTCTGAGACTGCTTTCTACTAGATTTTGGAACATTGTTGGTAATATTTTCTTCCATTCAACCCTAGTGAGATGTATTGTTAATATTGGATCAGGTCTGGTTATCAGTCAGCTTTCCAAATTATACCGCTGGTGTTCAGGTAGGTTGATGCCTGGCCACGTACTTTGTTCCAATTCCATCTTAGCAAACCTATTCTGTACAAATCTGTACAAAAAACTGCACCAATTTATGTAGTGTCCTCTCTATAGAATTTTATCAGTTGATTTATTACCCAAACATAATTTATTGCCATCTTTTTTGCTCTACTTTGTTTGCAGTAGTAATATTTAAAAGACACTATGGGGCAGATTTACTAAGCTCGAGTGAATTTTCGAAGTCCAAAAAGTTAGAATTTCTAAATAATTTTCTGGATACTTCGACCATCGAATAGGATACTACAACTTTTAAAATCCTTCGATTTCAATACTTCGCCAAATTAAAGCTACCGAATTGCTATTTGGCCTATGGGGACCTTCCAGTGCATTTTTTAAAGTTTTTGGCATTGAATAAAAATCCTTCGATCGTTCGCTAAAAAATCGTTCAAATCGTTCGATTTGAAGTATTTAATCGTTCCATCAAACGATTTTTATTCGATAAATCCTTCAAATTCGATATTCTAATTCGAAGGATTTCAATTCGATGGTCGAATTTCAAGGGTTTTAACCCCTCGAAATTCAACCCTCGATAAATCTGCCCCTATGGGTCCGATTTACTAACATTCAAACTTCCTTTTTTCGCCACAAATATTTTTTTTTCTAAAAATCCGAATGTTAATAAATAGGCCCCTAAAGATTGAGATTTATTTTGGGGCTGATTTACTAAAACTCAAATTAATCTAATTTTTTTAAGAAAACAAAGTCAACCAAACTTCCTTTCACTAATTGAACTCATTTATCAATAATTTATCTTATAAAAATCGAAGTGACAAAACATTGCAAAAAAATTAGTTTTTTTTTTTCGTTTTTGCTGCAAAAACTCAACTTTTTCAGATTTCATATTATCCAACGCAGATCACAATGTCAAGAAACAACTTCGGGAACATCTGCCATTGACTTCTACATGACCATGACAGGTTTCAGAATCAGATTTTTAGCAGCTTTAGGGTATATTAAATCTCTACATTTTTTTGTTTTTTCCCCCCAAATAATTTGATAATTTTACTCCTAAAAACCTTGAACAAAAAAAAACAAAGCTTAATAAATGGTAGAGAATGACCTGAATGATAAAAATATTATGTAAAACACTACCATTTATCAAAAGAAAACATCATAAAAGTACCACCTACTAATGTCTGCTGCAGATCTTGTCCTATACTGAGGTTCCAACTGAGACTTCCATTGTGAAAGCTCTACTTCAAATGGCTAAATACAAATACAGGTGTGGGACCTGTTCTCCAGGGACCTGGGGCTTTCCAGATAATGGATCTTCATACCTTGTCTACTAGAAAACATTAAATAAACAAAATAGGCTGGTTTTGCTTTCAATAAGAATTAATTATATCTTTGTTTGGATCATGTAAAATGTACTGTTTTATCATTACAAAGAAAAAGGAAATCATTTTTAAAAATTTTCATTATTTGGAGAAAATAGAGTCTATGGGAGATGGCCTTTCTGTAAGGAGCTTTCCAGATAAAGGATGCCATACCTGTATGCAATAATATTTTATGAATAGGCAAATTTGGGAGTTCATGAAAAATTACATGAAGTTCTGTTTAAATAAGATGAACCTTAATTATAAGCAGTATATACAGGTATGGAATCCATTGTCCGGAAACCTGTTATCCAAAAAGCTTCAAATTATGGGATTTACATCTCACCTTTTTTTCAAAAAATCCACATTTTTAAAAACAATTTCTTTTCTGTCTATAATAATAAAACAGTAGCTTATATTTGATTCAAACTAAGATATAATTAATCCTTATTGGAAGCAAAATCAGCCTATTGGGTTTATTTAATGTTTAAATAATTTTCTAGAAGACTTAGGGGCCAATTCACCAAGGGTCGAATATCGAGGGTTAATTAACTGGGAATTAAAATCCTTCGACTTGGAATATCGAAGTCGAAGGATTTAGCGCTAACATTGAGTTCGGTAGGTTTTAGATGGCGAACTAGGGGGTCAAAGTTTTTTTTAAAGAGACAGTACTTTGATTATCGAATGGTCGAATAGTCAAACGATTTTTAGTTCGAATCCTTCGATTCGAAGTTGTAGTCAAAGGTCGAAGTAGCCCATTCGATGGTCGAAGTAGCCCAAAAAACACTTTTGTTTTTTTACTTCGAATCCTTCACTCGAAGTTAGTGAATCGGCCCCCTATGGTATGAAGATCCAAATTACAGAAAGATCCGTTATCCAGAAAACCCCAAGTCCCAAGCATACTGGATAATAGGTCCTCTATACCTCTATACAGTATATTTATATGCCCTTGGAACTATGCCATTATTGCATATGAAATAGCTGAATGTAAAATTCACTGGTCAATGTATAGCCCAATACAGATGAACTCTGAGAGCATTACCTGTAGTAATTTCAAGGTAATAAATTATATAACATCTCTAGCATGAAGCGTATAACAGCACAATAGTTATTTTATTTGTACTTTGAGAACATTTTCCTACTTATGTCAAGGGTTACACCATGGCTTGCTGCCATGAACACTCCAGAGAAATGTGGATCTGCTGAATTCCTAATAAAATTAAAAACTGTATTTTATGTAGGGAAGTATGACCTCCTACCTCTGTACTGGGTCTCCAAGAGCTAATAATTACTGTTCTGTTTGGCCAGTGTTGTCATTATAATACTCAATAAAATGGATCGCTCTTAATCCTCGGGCGAAAGAAAAGCTCTGTAAGTTGTCCACACTGAAAAAAAAATGATGCCAGCTTACGTAGAAAAAATATAATATTCAATGGCTCTGTTATTTTAGGTTTCATTTCATTTCAGATCATTTAGCAAGTTCAAGGACATAAATTTAAGTTCCTGGGTCTAAGGGAATTAGCTTTTTATTCAGCAGCTCTCTAGTTTGTTATTTTAGCAATCTGATTGCTAGGGTCCAAATTACAGTAGCAACCATAATTAATTTAAACAAGAGGCTAGAATATGAATACAACATGCAAAAATGAGTAAGAAAAGTAGCAATATATTTGTCAGGGTCGGAACTAGGGGTAGGCAAAAGAGGCACGTGCCTAGGGCGTAAAGGCAGAGGGGCGCCTGGCACATACTTCTTCTGACGCCATCCCAAAGTTCGGACCCTTGTGCCTTTAACCTGCAGCAGTTTAAAAGTAACGAGTCTGTGCATGCACTCTTACATTCTTCGGTCGCATGCACGCTTTCGTTCTTCTGCAGATGCACACTCGTGGGTCCTCAGCTCTTCCAAGCATGTGCACTCACGCATCCTCAGAGCGAACGTTGGGGAGGCGACATAGTCGCCCGGGTTGCCTAGGGTAGTGAGGCTTGAGAAAGGGCCCAGTGGGGTCCGAAACGTTGCCTTGTATTTATCTACGTTTGTTTTGGGGCCAATAAAGCAACCTTTATGTGCTAATCTTCAAGTCTGCGGTGTGCTACAGTGTACCTGGTTTCCTAGGCCGATTGACCCGGCACTGATATTTGTAATCGAACAATCGTTAAAAAAACGTTTGATGCCTACCTTGCTCAACCCCTTTCCCACAGACACATTCTCAGGGCAGGGAGTCTGTTTAGCTGTTGCGGTCGTGCAAAATATGCCACACAATATCAGCAAATATATCCAGGCTTAAGAGAAAAAGGTTGAGTAATTGTGAATATAAACAGCAGATACAGGATATATTTGACTCCAAAAGAAATTTGGCAAGTGATTTAATTTAAACAAGATGAGAACTAGCACAAAGAGAAACAAAAAAAGGAATATTATTAGGTAATACAAAACAAAAAAAGTGGATAAAAACGATTCCATTTTTTTCAGAATACAGATATGGGACCTGTTATCCAGAATGCTCGAGACCTGATGTTTTCCGGATAACAAATCTTTCTGTAATTTGGATCTTCATATGTTAAGGGGCCTATTTATCAACAGAGGTTTTCGTGGCTTTTACACTTCATAAATCTCAAATTTTTAGAGATTTTTTTTTTAATGAGAAAACCGCAAATTTTCATAGATGTATAAAATCTAAATTTGATGGGTTCCCAAGTCTACTAGAAAATCATGTAGACATTAATCAACCCAATAGGCTGCTTTTGCTTCCAATAAGGATTAATTATATCTTAGTTGGGATCAAGTACAAGCTACTGTTTTATTATTACAGAGAAAAAGAAAATAATTTTAAAAAATCAGGATTATTTGGAGAAAATGGAGTCTATATGAGATGACCTTTGCATAATTAGGAGCTTTCTGGATAACTGGATTCTGGATAACTGATCCAAAGTATAAAATAAAATAATAAAAGTATTGTAATTAAAGATCCTCCTTTGAAGGTGGGGTTAAACCGCCCTTAATATACAGAAAAGGCAGGATTCGCCTAATACCTCATGATATGTTTATTATAGGGTTTATATAGCATTTGTAAATGATTACAAGAAAATTATATTTCTATGATCACAGTTCTTTAATTCCTTGAACAGACTTAAAGTGGACTTGTCACCTGCATATAAAAAGCTGCATAACGAGAGTCCTTTGCAAATTAAACATGAAACACAAATTATTTTTTTCATTAAAATATCCATACCTGTTATAAAGGTGTTTATATCTGAGCTGTCAATCAAATATTATCTGCCCCGCCTCTATGCCTGAGGCATAAAGGTGGGGCAGTCATTTACTTTCACTTTCCATTCAGCACTTCCTACATGTCACTGCGCTTCCTACATTGCCCCTTCCCTCCTCAGGCTCTATAATTATGTAGGACAATGTGTATGGGCATTTGCTTCCCCATTCTCATGCTAACACAAGATTTTGGGGTGATGCACAATCTATCTTAACAGTGTCTTTAAAATGGCTGCTGCCTGTTTGGTGTGATTGTGTAATTCCAAGAATGAAGAAAACAAAATTTAAATAATATACCGTAGTGTAAGTAAAGTTTATTTTGCTCAACTAACAAGATAGAAAAGAATTTGCAACGGTTCCTTAGGATGACAGGTCCCCATTAAATAACATAATGTTAAAGGAAACTATGATGCAAGAATATTTAAATTTTCATGCAATCTGTGGCTTGACTGTGTTTCATTGAAAAAAATATCTGATGACTATCACATCCAAAACTCAACCTCAACCACATCCATAAAGCAAAAATTATTATGCGTTGTACCTTCAACACAGTTACCTCAAAATGATTCTCTTGGGAAGCCAATCAGTACATAGAGAAAAGGTTTATTTACATTTTCAAAAGACTTGAAGAATAGCGAGATTTAATATATCCTGAAAAAGTTCTCCAATGATAATACAGAAGCCGATACATTAGTAGGGAAGCAAATCAACCTTTCCTGAGAACATGATTCACTTAACATGACGCCAGCAGTCACAACAACCATAACTTCTCCCATCCATTAAATAATAAGAAGAATAACGACATGTGTGTCAGAAGCACTGTGCCTGGTTATAGTCAACACAACAATAAATGCCAATGTACCAAAAGAAATCCACACTCACTCTCAGCCAAGTCATTGCATTAAATTAAAGGGGTGGTTCACTTTTAAAGGAGAAATAAACTCTAAAAATTAACATGATTAAAAATGCTATGTTTTATATACTGAACTTATTGCACCAGCCTTAAGTTTCAGCTTGTCTATAGCAGCAATGATCCAGGACTTCAAACTTGTCACAGGGGGTCACCATCTTGGAAAGTGTCTGTGTCACTCAGTGGGCTCTGAGCAGCTGTTGAGAAGCTAAGCTTAGGGGTCGTCACTAATTATCAAGCAGAAAATGAAGTTTTGTCTGTAATATAAACTGATGCTACAGGACTGATTATTAAATTCTGATGCTAATTGCACTGGTTTCTGTGCTGCCATGTAGTAATTATCTGTATTAATTACTAATCAGCCTTATATTGTGACAGTTATATTCTATATTTACTGTATATTTTAAATCAGTCCCTAAGCTTAGTAACTGACAGCAGCACAGAGCATGTGCAGTGAATCAGCAGAAAAGAAGAGCTACTGGGGCATCTTTGGAGACACAGATCTTTACTGCTAAAAGTCTATGGTTGCCTTGGGCTGGTATAGAAGCCCAAAACATAATGTACAACATTTCTAGCTACTTCTTTACTTAAGCTTTAGTGCTCCTTTAAGATAACTGTTAGGATGTTATAGAATGGCTTTTTTTAATTATTTTATAATTTTTGAATTATTTGCCTTCTTCTTCTTCTGACTCATTCCACTTTCAAATGGGGGTCACTGGCTCCATCTAAAAACAAATGCTCTGTAAGGCTACAAATGTATTGCTATTTTTATTGCTCATCTTTCTATTCAAGCCATCTTCTATTCGTATTCCATTCTCTTATACAAATAAATTAATGGCTGCTAAAGTAATTTATGTCTTAGCAACCAGATTGCTAAAACAAACAAACTGTAGAGTTGTTGAATAAAAAAAAAATTAATAACTAAAAATTCACAAATAATAAAAAAAAATAAAGTATCACTCTCTACATCACACTAAAAGGTAACTTAAAGGTGAACAGCCCCTTTAATCTTTTTGACCAGGGGCGTAACTATAGAGGAAGCAGACCTCTGGGGGGTCCAGGAGGTATAGGGGCCCCATGTGGTCCTAATTCATATACAGTTTCAATAAATATTGGTAAAACAAGTCAACCTCTAAACTTTTTGGGGGCCTGAAAAATAATTTGCTGTAGGGCCCAGTAATATCTAGTTACGCCACTATTTTTGACCAAGCCTAGACATGTGAATACGGATTCTTTCCTTCAATATCAACACATGTGTATATATATATATATGAGCAATGAAGAAGAACGGTACTCACAGGACTTGCTGAATCAAATTTTGCTCAACGTTTCGGTCCCCCACAGGGACCTTCATCAGGAATCAAACAGCTTTACATATTTATTACACATATATTTATTTTTTTGGACAGATAGGGGCCCATTTATTAAACCTTGATTTTTTCTGGTTGAGGTTTTGAAGGGGGAAACTCAAATTTTTAGTGAAAAAAAGACAAATTTTTCGAGATTTATCATTTCCCAAACTGCTAAAAATGCGAATCCAAAATTAAGCTGTCTCAAACCTGTTGAGGTCATGTAGAAGTCAATGGCAGAAGTCCCTGAAGTTGTTTCTTGACATTGTGATCTGCGCTGGATAATCCAAAAAAAAAACTGGGATTTCGGCCGATAAAGTTTTTGCAACAAAAAGTAGATAAAATCGAGTTTTTGAGCATAATCGTACGATACAAATTGCTGCTCAATTTTGGCGTGTTTTAGTAAATCAGCCCAATAATGTTTATGTACCTTTTCTACATAAGTCCAAATGTATGTACTCATGTCAAAAAGCAGGGTATCTATTCCCTTTAATTGGATGCAACACCTATTAACCCCTTGTGCCCATCAAGGGCTGCAAGATATCCTGGTCTGTTAATAGATGAACATATCACTCTAGAGATGCGTTCTTCTGCTGACCGTTCCATTAAAAAAGGGCCAAAAAGTGATAATAACCGTACCGCTATGATTTGACACTTTCAGATGGAAGTAATGGGGATGGCTAATTGGTCTCCTTTTGCTACTTGCTGTAGCTCAAAGCAGTATTATGTGATTGAAGGAAGTTTACTATTCTGTGAACCAAAAAAAATCTGTAATTCCTCAGTAATCGGAAAGCTCACAGGCTGCTGTGCTTTTTTAGTGTTGCAGTACTAGACTCCCTATTATGGTTTGCGGTTTGCCACAGCTGAATACAATTTCTTAGCGTGATGATGATCTAAGCAGAACTATTTCTTGGCACTAGTAACCCGATAAGGCACCAGCTATGGTTGGCTGCCTGACAGGTCAGACATTCCGTCCTGCTGTGTATTGCTACAGCACATCTGTGAAGACAAAGCTTTTTGCTATTTTTTGTTCCTCCAAACAGCAGAAGAAGACGGCCAAGTCTGCTGCTGTGGGGAGGATGAGAATCTGTCAACAATATGCAGAGGTTTGAGCAAAGTCTGCCTTACATGACTTGTAAACTGGTAAAAGAAAACATATTGCCTTTAGTACTTCTCCCCAGCAAAGCTGTAATGAGGAAAAAATAGTTCCAAAAAAAAGTTCAAACATGTTGGCCGGCGTTTGACCCGCGGATTTGTTTTGAAGAGGGATTATTTAACTTGTGTGGTTGCACTTCTTGATCAAGAGCTTAAAAAGAAACTGGCTGCACCTAGTGTTTCGGCTCAACATTATTTTTAGCTTCATTAACTTAAGAGGACGGGAATTATTCAATGTCATATGTTTTAAAGGATGTGACAATTTTGCAGGACTGCAAAATGTTGGCTTTCACCCTTTCTCCAGAAACATCCTGTACTATATTGAAAACTGATTATTTCCTTTTTTCCCCACAAATATTAATACCCAATAAAGCAACAGAATTTTATAACCATATAATTAGAGAAACATAGAAACAAAACAACTGCACTTAACTACAATATGTCATTTTGTTGTAAGTTTATAATTACATTTAAAATTTTCAACAGTTTTTAAAAATGTTTTAAAAAAAAACATGCACATAAAATGATTTGTACTACAGGTATGGAATACAACAGGTATGGAATCCATTATCCAGAAACTCATTATCCTGAAAGATCCATTTTCATCAAATAATTACAAATAATTACAGATACAACATAATTAAGAAAAACTCTATATAATAAAAAATGAAGACCAACTGAAAAGTTGCTATGAATAGGGCAGGCTTTAAAATAATAAATGTGAACTTTAAAATACATATAATTAGTGACGGGCGGATTTATTCGCCAGGTGCGAATTCGCAGCGAATTTGCTCTATTCGCCGCCAGCGAATAAATTCGTTAAACGGGCAAGAAAATTCGCTGGTGATAATTCACCGGCGTAAAAAAAAAATTGTTGCCGGTGTTGAAAAAAATGGACGCATACTTAAAAAACGCCCACCGGCGTCAGAAAAACGGCCGCCCGAGTCAAAAAAGGAGCGCCGGAGTCAAAAACAGACGCCGGCGTCAAAAACAAGACCGTTTTGAGAATTTTTTGCCGTTTCGCGTATTTCGCAGGAAATTCGTGAATTTTTCGGTGAAGTGAAACATCGCGAATTCGCCCATCACTACATATGATATATCCGGTATTATAAAATATTATAGAAATAGATTCACAATGCTAGTGTGTATACGATTTTTGACAATCATCTCTCTTTCACTTCATTCTGTGCTTTATTACTTTGGAGCAGAACTTGCTCTTCTATTCATCAGTGAACGGCACAAGGATTACAAAGATAGAAGCATTGAGTACCCCTAGAGTAACCATGTTATCAGGTGCATATACATTAAATCACATTTATGAAACATTTCAAGCACATGCACAAATTGTATAATGATAATGGCACTTTCTAGGTAAACTTACACTCGTTACAGTCGTTATTGCTAATGATATATATATATATATATTTAATAATATAAATATAATCTGTCTTTCAACGTATTATAGGCAGGCTTTCCTACAAAGACTAGACAATCATTTTCTCTTTTATCTGTTCTAAATGTGAAAAACTATAATGTTACATTTCATTTTATTGATGGTCTGTATCACAATGCAGTGATAAAGAATAAAGGAACCCTTTTTCTTGATGGCTCTCACATGTTCTTGAGAACCTTATTTAAGGTTAAACAAGTCACTTTTTAATAACCTCACGTGGAACCACTTCCCTGGCCCTGCTTGCTGGTTATAAAAATCTGAACTTAACTCATGATACCAGAAAAGGATAAAAACTGGATTTTGGTTGGGATCTGATCATTACCTACACTGTCTGTTCGTTCAGTGGGTGAGCTTGGTTTCCTTCCCAATATTCCTGCTGTTTTTTTAATGCTCTACCAAAAGACTACACTAAGGGAGTTATTTATCAAATTAAATTTAAAAAAAGTCTGACCCAACTTGAATACATGATTTGACCTTATTTATTATTTAAAAAGCTTGATTTCATCGGATCGGGGGGGGGGGGGAAATCTAGCGAAAACCCGAATTGTACAATTTTTTTTCAGATTTGTCCCCTGAATCGCTCAATTTTCTCGTGCTATTTCCTGAAAAGCTTACATTTTTCTGATTTTTGCCCAAATAGTCCAGAATACTCAAATTTTTTCCTAATTCCAGTGCAGACCACAAAAATGTCCAAATTCGGATTCGAGTTTTTAACATTTGGACTTAAACGTTTCTTGTAAAAATTCTTGAAGTTCCCTAAGTTAACATCCTGATTAATTCTGTTATTTTTACTGGGAGTTCTTTTTCACAGTTCAAGTGTTAAATATTACATTACCGTTTAACATTACATTACAGAGAGTAATATTACATTACATCAATACTAATAAAAAGACAGGTCCCCCCATAACTTCTCTAATTTCAGTAATTCACACTGGAATATACAAGTTCTTCATTTCTCACCCACGCAAACACTTTCCAATATTAACTCTGTAAGCAATTGTTTTACACTGTTACGGGAATGATTACTGCATTAGTGTATAAATAAGTAAACACTCACAAAAGATAAGGCCAATAATTATGTTTATAAATGGGGCTGATGGATCTACAAAAAGATATTTATAAGTGAAAATTCATGCCTCCAAAATCGTGGCCCAGTCCTTATAAATACATTACAGTCTTCTGCCATGCATAGCTAATACTGTTCAGCCTAAATCAGTGCCATTAACACCACAGATATAGAAAAAAATAAAAATTTATTTAACATTTAAAAAATACAGAAGATAGCAAGTTCACTTTTGCCATAAAAAAATGTTCCTTAAATAAATATACAGTATTTTTGGCTAGATTCAATTAATTGCGTTAAAGTTGTGATAAACAAAATAAACGAATGGCTTTACCTCCAAAAAAAGGTTTTTGTAATATTTCCAAATTCAATGACTTACGATGTTCATTTGTCAAAATGTGAGTAACGGACTTGTTTCTTTTACTAGGTTATTGGCATTTTTGAAATTGAAATAAATGCAAATTAGTAATAATAAATACACAATAGATAGATAATAGATGATAGTAGATAGATAGATAGATAGATAGATAGATAGATAGATAGATAGATAGATAGATAGATAGATAGATGATAGATAGATAGACAGACAGAGAGACAGACAGACAGACAGACAGACAGACAGACAGACAGACAGATAGATAGAACTTTACCTAATGTGATTGAATAAATGATAGAACTTTACCTAATGTGATTGAATAAATGATATTTACTAAAAAGGGGAACAATTTAAGATAAGTAAAATAGAAAAATGTATTCATGCTTTTTTAACATAAAGATAATTTTGTATTATTATATAAAAACAAATATATATCTAGACAGTATTTGCATAGTTGCACTTCCTGTTATCTAGTCATTTTTTTTCAATGCACATGTGTCAAAATCAGACACAGAATTGTTCAAACACTGTCACATTAGAAGAGATAACATTTTTAGCAGTTGAACTTCATGTAATGAAAACCAGGAGATTCTCCTTATACATTTTTTTTGTGGGGGGGGAATATAATCACAAAAAGTAAGCATTGCAAGCTGTTTCAAAGGGCGTTAAACTAAAAGAAACTTGAGGAACATTAACACATTTCGTTTTATGAGTTAACTGTAATTTATTCGCCAGGCGCGAATTTGCGGCGAATTTGCGCGATTGGCCGCCAGCGAATAAATTCGCGAAACGCCCTCTAAAATTCGCGTCAAAAATTCGCCGGCGTCAAAAAAATGTTTTTTCAAAAAAACGGACGCCGGCGTAAAAAAAACGGACGCTGGCGTCAAAAAAATGGGCGCCGGCATCAAAAACTAGACATTTTGCGAATTTCGCGCAAAATTCGTGAATTTTTCGGCGAAACGAAACGGCGCAAATTCGCCCATCACTAGCTGACACACTTAGACAATAGAGACTATTCTCCTGCAGCCATATATTGACACATTCATAATATTATTCGTTACAAATGTAAATAATTACTTTATGATTAATACAGAAACAAACATAACCCTTCCCTATCTGGATGTCGAAGCACTCTACAGCAGAACAATAAATTAGTACAGCAAATAGTGGACCATTAAAGAGTAAAAGCTTAGTGTCAAGGAGACAAGAGGCGGTCCCTGTCCGGTAGAGCTTACAATCTAAATAAGAATTTGAAATTAACGTTGCTTTAAAATGGATGAAAGCTAGTTTTGATTAGGTCTTTAATTCATTGTAAAATAAAACAAAATCAGCACATCAATGACAGTATCTAAATCAGAGTTTGTACTTAAAAATGCCTATTTGTCCTGTCTGTACTAGTGATGGGCGAATTTGGGGCGAATTCCCATGATTCGCCGCCGGCGAATAAATTTGTGAAACCGCCACGAAAATTTGGCATCGAAAACTCGTCGGCATCAAAAAAAAATGGACGCCGGCGCCGTTTTGAAAATTTTTCGCCATTTCACGAAATGACCCAAATTCACCCCATAACTAGTCTGTACTAAAGAGCTTGCTGCAAGTTCTTATTGTAAAGATAACAAATGAGCCAACTGTGCCCAGTCTCCATCAAGCTTTCCAAACTGGAATACACAAGCCTTTTTATCCATGTAGTATTATTCACTTACAGCAAATAGGAATCATTAGATTACAGAAATGTGTTGATATTGATAGCTATAAGGCCATTTAGAAGGTGCAGCACGTCTACCAAAAATCCTTCCACTACAATGACAAAAAATATGACACAATATCAATATGCCACTTATGTCCAACTTATTGATGCACACTGGTGTAGTTAATAAAGATTAAAAATCATTACAAAAATCAACCATATTACTGTACTTAAAATACTGGAAAAACTACATTTATGTGTATTAGGAGGCGGTAACACTAAAAATGAATCCGTCATTGGCAAGCTGGTTATTACTTTCCAAAACCTGATTAAGAGACTTTGGCTTTTTTTCTATATTACAAATAGATGGACTTTCTGGCTTTTTTATTTTCAGAGATCAAGGAGGGAGTGAAGGATGAAGCACAAAAAAGAACAGACCGTAAGGACAAAGAATTTATTTAGGCCACTGCTCAGAACATTGGAGCCCACAAGTTTCCTTAAAATGCAAAGACAACATTCCATGAAATGTGCCCGAGAAAGAATAACTACAGTATGTGTAAGAAATATCTTAAACTCCACTTGCTCTCCTCTTCAGAAAAGGCAGCACGGCGACGATCCATTGATCGATTTTTCCTCCCTGGCTATCTCCTATAAGGAAATCAGGGTGGAGAAATCAAGCGCCACACAATGGATCACCCAATCAATTTCTGAAGAAGAGCACAAGCGGAGTTTCGGTAAGTTATTTCTTAATAAAGACTTTGCAATTTGAAAGTTTAATTTGTCTTAGTGGGTTTTTTTCTATGTATTCTAACAAATTGTTTTTTTTTAAAAAAAAATATTGATGTTACTGGTCCTTTAAGCAAATTTTTTGGCGAAGCAAAACTGGGCCGGTTCACTCATTACTTCCCATATGTTCTCTTCCCTGCCAAGTTCAGTGGACTGAATTCCTTTTTATAAGGACCCCATTATGAGTTGTATCATGTAGAAGTACTTTCTCGAAATACATTAAAGTAGTAATTCAGTTAAAGTAGTAGTTTTAAAAATTCCCTCATTATAAGATGTATTTGTTTGAGAATGCTGGACATATTTACTCATTGGTGATATGCGGGACTCACACAGCATTGATCTATGAGCATTTAGAGCTCACCCAGCAATATCCATTGCAAGTCGTTCTTGCTTAATGAGCGCTGAGACATTTTGAAAAATGCGTTCAGATCCAAGAGATGACGCTTGCATCAATATGTCAATACATCACCGTCTTTTCAAATGCTGAGGTTACAAGACCATGACAAATTATACTGCAGTGTTTTTAACAGTAGAAGAATCCCTGAGTTACTTTAGAAACATGGTACACAATACAGTGGGTCCAGTTTAGTTTCTCTTAAAATCAGTACTTATTGTAATAATTTATATTACATTGGGATTATTTGGAATGATGCAATTGTCTCTTTATTGTGCATATTTTTTTTTCCTCAACACTCAGACCTTGGAAAGGGACCAGTCTTTACAGACACAGATATATTGGAGGATATGCTAGTAAAGCAGATGCTAATATATTCATTCATTTAAAGATCAACACAAGGTATTGTACAGGTGTGAGATCAGTAATCCGGAAACCCGTTTTCCAGAAAGCTCCCAATTTTGGGAAGGCCATGAAAAATTTTAACATTTTTAAAACATTACTTCTTTTATCTATGTAATAATAAAACAATACCTTGTACTTGATCCAAACTAAGATATTATTTATCCTTGTTGGAGTCAAACAAGTCTATTGGGTTTAAATGATTTGAGACTTAAGATATGAAGATCCATATTACAGAAAACACCAGATGCCGAGCATTCTGGATAACAGGTCCCATATATGTACATAATGCTGTACAACTGGGGCTATTTACAACAACCCTCCACTAGCTAATAAAGGTAGGAAAAGCAGAGGAACTTTACGTTCCATCACCCATCACTTTAACATGGAACAAGGTGAGGGATTGATTAGATAACTCTGTTAGTTCCAGGGTAGACTATCATGCTTTCCTTGTTCTGTATCTGTATCTAAATTGGTCTTCATTTGCTTCCCCCTATCAACAGCTGAGCTATGGTACATGGGGATTATACCTTATTTGCGTATATTCTTTTATTGTACAGGAAGATGTGTCATTATGAGATATTACAGTAGATATGGACCATAGTAGACCATTGGTGGAACAATGTGGAAGTTCAAGGAGCTAGATGGGTAACAGAACAAAAAAAATGGAATTAAAATGGATTCAGGGTACAAACAGAGGACCTGGTAAAGCGAAAATGTTGTAGATAATAAGTATTAAATAATTATTTGGATAAGTGGATTCATTGTCTCTCTTGGAGACCACCTTTGGTTGTTTTGGGATTATTATTTATTATTTTGAAAATGTTTTAACCTAAGGGGTTCCCTTTCTTTCTCTCTGTTTACCTTATTACAATTATTATTAAATGGAACATGCAAAGAGGAAACTGTGAAGCTTCCGAAGAAGTCATAGGAATAAACGATACCTAGTACCTAGTACCTGGTTTTGGGAGCACCTTCCACCATAGAGAAACAACAAATGGTGTGCAAGGTCAATTGAGTTAATTGTAAGATAAAGTAGCTAGAGAAAGGTTGACCTTTGGATATGCACCACCCCTTCCATTGTTGAATGATTCCCTTGAACAAAACCAAATTGAAATTAAAACACAACTTTTAATAAGATGATATTAAAATCTGAGTCCAGAGTGATAGTGAAGTTAAATTGACAATTAGGATAGGGCTTAATGTGGGCAAAGTAGCGAATTCCAGCCCGGAGCTAGAGGGTTAATCTCGAGAGTATTAGCCACACTACTGGAGAGGACCCTCACCGGGACTCACTACTGCCCTATCAAACAACGAGAGCAACCTGTTCAGACCAGCATGAAAAACCCGCACCTCCCCCAGAGACTTGTGTTGAGGTCAGCAGAATAGTAACTCAGGAGAAGCGAGAGTGCAGACGCACTGCCTAGTGTGCCTAGGTGATAGGCATTCTCTCATATCACCAAACAAGTCAGTTAGGTTGTGTTAGCTACCCCATACCAGCCCAAACCACCCACTAGTTCCCCCCTCATGATTCGGTATTGGCTGTGTAGAAGTTACCCTGCCTAATTGAGCTAAAACATAATCAAGTGCCTGACGAGCGTTTTGCTTTGTTAAAGGCATAGTCATAGGAATAAACACATCAGGCTAAGGTTTGTGACAACATCCCAGTGAGCCCAAGGAACAACATACTGCCAAGAGATGAAAGCCGTGAAAAAATCAACACACAGGGCAGCGGTTCTGGAGCAGACACCAGGCAGGGACTGCTCGATAAGCACTTTTAATTTAATCTGAATGATGAGCACAATTTTATTGATAGATTATATCTATTAAAGTTTTTACACTATTTGGAGTGCTGGTCCATTCTGTGAGTAATATTAACTGCAGACACTGCATTTGCAGCTCATTTGTGCACTGGTCTTTTTGGGCATAGAATTACACAATTTATCTAGCACTCTCTTTTTAAAAAATACCCAATATCTCCTTTAATACCAGAATTTTACAATATGTTCTTCTGCTCGGGAGAAACTTGTATCTCATTAACAGTTTTTTGCTTTACAAACAGCATGAGCGAGCGATGGGTGCAACTGCATTATCCAAGCGTGTTGGTTGCAAAGATATGTGATGGATTCCACTTGGTCCTGGCCTGGACAGAATTAACTTCTGACAGACATAGACACAGACAAAGGACTTGTATGAACTCAGAGTCACGGGGTTAAATTCTATAACAGGTCAAGACCCACTGAAATTCATTATTGCCCAACAGCTGTTCAAAGCTACTTGATGGTCCAGTTCTTCCTTGGCAGGTGTCCACATCATAACTGCATTCCAAGTACAAAGAAGCTTTATTGGTAACATTAAAATAATACACGACTTGTTGTAATGAGATACCAACGTGGCTGTAATGTCAGATATTTACATAAGGACTTTAATAATTTTGTGCTGTCGACACCATTACATTTCAGAGAAGACTAGTCACTGTATCCGCACCGGTACTCGCATAACGTATTTCCCTCTAGAGAGATGTATATGTTTTTCGGGTGTCTGATACATTCCTTCTCTGTTGATGTTTTAAAAAAAAAAAAAAACCTTATTTTTTGGACGCAAGCTAAATGCTGCCAAGGAATGGACAGATCCGTTTCTGTGTGTGTGTGAACAGTGCATAAGTAGAACAGATCTTTATAGCATATCATTTCCGTACGATTCAGGAGCTGCGAGCCAAGCTCACAGACATACTTTTTGTCACTCTAGGGTAATTTAAATATTTGTATTCTCTGTGATCTTTCAACACCCAAGCATGCCAGTTGGGTAGAGATTAAAGGGAAATTGGAAAATCAGCCTTTTTGGCTCCGAGGCTGCGGTTCCACTTCCAGCCTTGCAGTGTGTTTGCTGGAGAGACTTGATGTTGCCAGTGTCACATTACACCTGCTGTTACGTTCCATTTGGATTTAAGGGAAATCACAGCTTGGCACATGGCGACATACCACAGCAGCTTTACTACATACTGAAGTTCATGGAACGGCAATGGGCCTACTCTTTAATGAATGAATGGGACGGTGGATCAGGATATATGAAATGATTGTAGATTGTACGCAGCTGAACAAATAAGGGGGCTAATGATAATGCATATATAATAATGTATGTAAATAAAAGTAGCTGCATGGCACCAAGCATACATCAATTTGACAGCAATGGCCATGGTTTCTCTCCCTTCCAGCAGGTGGTGCTGCTAGTAGGGCAGCTTGCCCATTTCTGCTTATTGCCTGCTGCCGGTTTTATTTTTTTTTCCTTCTTAGAACCAGGTGCGTGATGTTATCTAATTAAATTTACTTTATAATCTCTGTAGGTAATAACCATAATTTATATACTGGCACATATGTATCTGAGCTGCCTCTGAGCCCCTGGTGTATATATATCTCCTATTCTAGTCTGATCTCATTGTGTCCTGGTCTTTGATCTATGAGTATCCGCTGGCTGCTTTTACCTTTGTACTCTGTATGCCTGTGATATTTTGCTTTACCTATGGACTACATCATTTACAGTATCTTGGTGCTGTGCCATGTTTTTTATCGAGTCCATTGAGGTTTAACTCATTTTCCCTGTCCATCTTCTTATTCATCTGAGTTGTTTCTTCTGCCTGCTTATTTTTCTCTACCTCAGCCTTTTTCATTGCTTACATTACATTTGTAAGACTGGAAGGTCCTATTTCCTAGTTAGTGAAATTGTTATTCCATTTACATTAGTTGCGTTCTTATCCATGTTTAAAGCAGACTGGTCCTTCAACTTGTTATACTTTTATGTAATACATAAGTATAGGTTCAGGTATCTGTTATATCTATTGATAATACATTAATAATCTGTACTTACAAGGTACTTGTCTTCCAAAAGAATTTATATATCATCCATCTAAATATCCATCTATTATCTCTCTCTCCCTCTCTCTCTCTCTCCCTTTCACTATCTATCTATCTATCTATCTATCTATCTATTTATCTATCTGTCTCTCTCTCTCTCTATCTATCGTCTACTATCTTTCTGTCTTAATCGTAATCCTGTGTATACAGTATGTAGGATCGTTAGTGGATTTAGAATTTATTGTGGAATACACTTATGATATATAATGTAGTGCCTGCACCAAAGGGAGACTGTTGTATCATTATCAAGAGTGTCTTGATAATGGTCCTAGAGGTGGACCGAAACGTTGACCAGTTTTAATGTAACTTAATAAATATCAGATTTTTAATCAAATCCCAGTGTGCACTCATGCTTTCCAGATTTCTTATGCTTTTTATTATACGAGTGGCACCTGGGTGTCTTGCGGATTCCAGTGGAGTGCGGACTACCAAGGACACAACTCAGCTGTGCCACCTGGTTTTGTTTACATGTGCAGAAACACAGCAAATTCTAATTGGTTACTATGGGTTACCTAATCCAGGCAAACTTTAAGACATTTTATTGCATTACCCTAGTAGTCCATATAATTACTCAGTATGGGCAGTGCCTTGCTCCTAAATGCTGAGTGTATAGTTCATTCCCTAAGACTTAGGGGCCTATTTACTAAAAGTAGAATTAATTTAACAACCTACTAAACACGAACGCTGAGAAAAAAATTGAGCGTCAATTAATATCATACAATTGACGTTCCAAAAACGAGATTTTATTGAATTGTCGCTGTGAAAACTCGACTCAACTATCGGATTATAGGACAAAAAGCAAGACATTATTGGATTATACAGCGCAGACACATCTTCAGGGACATCTGCCATTGACTTCTACATGATCTCGACAGGCTTGAGATAGAGTATTTTCGGATTCAGATTTTTAGCACCTTTAGGATATAATAAATCTCTAAATATTTGGGGGGGTTTTTTCCACAAATAATTTGCGTTTTCCCCCTTAAACACTTGACCAGAAAAAAAATAGAGGTTTTATAAATGGGCCCCTTAAAATGCCCCCAACAGACATTATGTATACTTACTATAAGTATACAAGGAGGAACCGAAATATTGCAGGAGTGAGGCACCATAGTCATTATCATACATATGTATTATATTTTGGGAAGGTTGCTTACATGTCTAATCCTGCTGGAAATACTGTATTAAGTGGTCAGTTAAAATTGTATTTAGGAGCACTCACAGATGATTCTTAAAGTGTCTTTATTCAAATTTTCATACAATCCCCCACATCTATGCGTTTTGGTTCTCCTTGAACCGTCGTGTATATGTATGAACCGTCATGTATATGTATATATATATATATATATATATATATATATATGATTTTTCACATTTGGTCATGTGTTTATATATATATATATATATATATATATATATATATATATATATATATATATATATATATATATATATATATATATATATACACTGAAGGATTTTACTTTTTAAAATGTTTATATGGAATGCACATCTTGTTTTCTAGCCAATGTCTTCATATTAAGACATTGCAGAACAACACGGCAGAGGAGAAACATGAATGCTGAATGGTGTTGGGACTGATTGATATATAAAAAATATGAAATGTCAATGCATTCAGCATGACACAGAGAGCACCACATCTTATACAGTGACATTTACTACACCCTGAAAAATCTATAATATTGCTCGTGTTGCCTACTGGTCTGCCCGTTGTATCGCCAGTACCAAGAAGTCTGCTTAAAGCAGCACCCCACTGCTACCAGGAATTTGAAATTTGACTGTGTTTAAATATTTAAGCACACCATAAACCCAAAGATATCTAATGAATGTATTCACTCAGTTTTGCATATGAATGAATTGTATGGTTATTATTTATGGGATTTGGAGGGACTAGTTCCAACGTTAGACAGGCTGTCTGAGCCAGCTCTGACTGCAGAACAATTGACTAAACCCTCCAAGTTCTGTATTTCAATAGTAACCCCCTTAGCTATCTCCATTGCAAGCTTACTGGCATTTACAATGTTTAAGGCCAAGAAAAGCCCCATTTGCTGGGGGAATGCCAATATATTAGTCAAACGCCACTGAATGTAATCACTACGTTTTTTTTCCCCAGGCCAGTGCTCCTTAGCAAAGACTTAGATGTGCATGTGCAGTAGCATAAAATGTAATCTTCTGTGCATGCATGAGTCTAAGGGGAAGATGTATCAAAAAGTAATATTAGAGCTTACCAAAGAACAACTCACCAACTTTCTATTGATTTGTATGGGATTTTTAGTATGGTTATCAATTTTGACAAATAAGGTTCTGAAAATACCATAGGAATCAATAGAAAGTGGTTGAGTTTTTCCTGTGGTAAGCTCTAATCTCACATTTTTTTAAATTTTAAATTTGCCCCTCAGTCTGAAGAATGATGTTCAAGGAAAGACAACAGCACTGCTCTCCTACATTCATAAACTAGGATCCCCTTGTCCTTACCTTGTCCTTTAAGACAATAGATTTGAAGATTTGAAGACTAGTTGACAGGAGTCATTCAGCCCCTCTAATTTTTTTTTTTTGAAAGTGGTCATGAGCCTCCAGGCACTCAAGACTTTGTCTTAAGGAAGGTCTTCAGAGCAGAACTAAAACTTTGCGTTCAATAAATGTTTTACTGATTTATGGAACTGCCAGGAATGCTCCTCACATTGGACTGTACTGAGGTAGCACCTTGTTTAATCTGATAGATTGCAGGGAGCGAGTCTGGGTTGACGAGGCCCATGAGGGCCGGGCCCACCGTTTTTTTCCCGCTGTCCCACCGGCCCAGTCCGACCCTGCATGTAAATATTAAATAAACTCGATCAAGTACAAGGTACAGTTTTATCACAACAGAGGAAAATGAAATCATTTTTAAAAATTGGTATTATTTTGATAAATCTATGGAAGACAGCGTAATTTGGAGCTTTCTGGATAATGGGTTTCCGAACAGGCCCGGACTGGCAATCTGTGAGTTCTGGCAAATGCCAGAGGGGCTGCTATAAGGTGCCATAGAAAGTCAGTATTTAGTGGGCTGTTTGGGCCACTATGTGGGCTCATTGGGCCTCTGTATACCTGAAATGGCAGGGCCTATTTCAATTCTCAGTCCGGTCCTGTTTCAGAATAATGGATCCCATACCTGTATGATAAATATTCATACAATAAATGCAGAGCGTCAATAAATAGTGATGGGCGAATTTGCGGCGTTTCGCTTCGCCGAAATTCACGAAACGGCGAGAAATTCGCCGGCAAATTTTTTCGGACAAATTTTAAAAAGGGCGTTTCGCGAATTTATTCGCTGGCGGCGAATCGCGCAAATTCACCGCAAATTCGCGTCTGCCGAATAAATTCGCCCTTCACTATCAATAAACCCTGAAATAAATTTAATTAAATATAGAGATTGTTGTAACTTACAGTACATATTTTTTTCCGGATAATTCTTCATACCTACCTTTCATTCAATTTATTGGTTGAATCATATGCTGTGTTTTCTAATAATGTATTATATTATAATAGTCAATTTTAACGTAACTATTGGGATACAAATTTTAATGAAAGCCCTGTACAGTACAGATAAATACACTCAAAACAGTCAAGCAAAGAAGAAAAACAATGGCATAAAGCTTGAAGAGAGAGTTAATTAACAGTAGAGCGGAGAATAGAATTCCAATGCTATAAGTAAATATATATTGCAGCAAATGACATTTTGAATGAAGGGAGGTTGAGACTGTGATTGCCCCAGCGCATTTCAATGTATTCCAGCAGTAGCAGTCACAGAGGCTTTCCAATACAAGTTTCCAATACAAGAGAAAAGGTTTACACAGAAATACATGATTTAAACAAAGACCTCATAATTATCTGCCATTTCAATCACACAATATAACATTTTTCATCAATCCAATTACTTATTAATACCCTTGTATTTGCATATGTATAGGAAGATGAAAACATACAGCAAAGATAAATAGCATAAAAAAATAAACTATTCTATACTTTAATGAAAAGTCTGATAAATCTATTATATGTTTATCTTTAAATAAGTTTTAAAAAAAAAAAAGATTCTTAAATATGATACTGAAGTACAGTAGAACCCCCATTTTACATTTTTTAGGGGACCATAAAAAAACTATGTAAAGTCCAGGAAAATGTAAAATCAGGGAAATGTATTATGTATAATATATAGATGGGACCACATGAGGGAAAACGTAAAATCAAAGACATGAGGGAAGACTTAAAATCAGGGGATGTAAAATGGGGGTTTTACTGTATTTGCTAGAAGATTTGGAAAACCTGCAAACGTTAACTGAAAAGATTTACAATGTCAAGTGAAGCTCAGTTGCTTATCATAAAGATCCTAAAAAATGTAAAGGATTACCAGAGCTTTAAAGGAAAACAATGCAGATCTCTATAAAAATATATTGTATAAAACAGCTCATATGTAAAACCCTGCTTCATATAAATAAACCATTTTCATAATAAGATACTTTTTTTTATAGTATGTGCCATTGAGTAATCATATATAAAAAAAAATTGCCATTTTAAAAAATATGGACCGCCCCCTGGGATCCTACTATTTACAGTGCACACAATCAAACCATACATGTTAGGTCACATGAGCCAATTAACAGACAGAGTTCTGTCTTTTGCTTCCACACTTCCTCCTGTTACAGTAAGAGTTGTAGTATTTCTGGTCAGGTGATCTCTGAGGCATCACACAGACCGTCACGAAATGGTGGCTCAAGACATGAAAGGGCAATATTTACTTAAATATATATACCAATTTGGTAAGATTCTTTAATATGCCACTTAATTAGATATCAACTTTTTCTTAAGTATTTATTTTGGGGTTATAGTTTTCCTAGTAGTAGTAGAAAAAGCAGGGATAGGGATAGGAACAGGGGTTCACATCAGATTATGGAATCTATAAATCAAATTCTTCCAAATACAGATCTAAACACAAGGTAGATTCAACCTAGTCTGTTTAGGTCAATGGGCACATGCTGTTGCATAGCCTTATGTCCTTAAAAGTAAAAAGTATACCAGCTTTCACAAATTCCTGCTCTGCTTCATAATAAGCATAACTAATGATAACATGGGTAATGGCAAATCAAAACTACATACGGCACTGGGTGGCTATAAAGACTCTGGGGCAAATTCACTAAGATGCAAAGTTGCGCCAGGCGTAACTTCGCCACACTTTGCCGCACTTCGCCAGGCGTAGTTTCGCCAGCGCTCCGCAAATACACTAAAATCCGAAGTTGCGCTCAGGGGTAGCGTTAGGTTGCGAAGTTGCGCTAGCATTGATTCGCTATGTAAAGCGAAGTTACGCTAGCGAAGGCTAATTTGCATACGGCGCGAAATTCAAATTTCAATGGAGGAATACGTATCAGCACTACAAATGCCAAGAAAACCTTCAAATCATCAAATAAAAATTTTATTTTGCCCTACACATGTGCCCACTAGGTCTAGGTAAGTGTCCATGAGTCAGGAAATGTAGGGGGGAAGGAGGGGAGCCCCAAAAAAAATTTCGATCTTTTTCAGCCTATCACCCATAATGTAGAAAACACGCCTGCGTTTTTTGGGACTTAGAAAAATTTTTGACTTTTTTTGAAACAATCCCTATCTAATCTATTGTGCTTCGCCAGGTCTGAGGTGGCGAAGGAAGTCTAGCGTAAAAGGTAGCGTTCAGTACACTGCGCAAGTTAGTGAATTTGCGTAGTTACGTCGCTAGCGAAAATTCGTCTGGCGTAAGGATGCGAAGTAACACTAGCGAAACTACGCCAGCGTTCGTTAGTGAATCTGCGCAGTAACGAAAATGCCAAACGCTAGCGAATTAACGCTAGCGTTCGGCACTTCGGCGCTTAGTGAATTTGCCCCTCTGTTCCTAGTCTAATTTATGGGACCTTGGTCATAAAACTCATTACTATTAATCATTAGCAACCACAACAATGCATATTCCATAATACCATGCTGATGGGTCCAATTAAGGGATGCACCGAATCCACTATTTTGGGTTCGGCCGAACCCCCGAATCCTTCACGAAAGATTCGGCCGAATACCGAACCGAATCCAAATCCTGATTTGCATATGCAAATTAGGGGTGGGAAGGGGAAAACATTTTTTACTTCCTTGTTTTGTGACAAAAAATCACCTGATTTTCCTCGCTGTCCCTAATTTGCATATGCAAATTAGGATTCGGATTTGGTTTGGCCAGGAAGAAGGATTCGGCCAAATCAAATCCTACTGAAAAAGGCCGAATCCTGGATTCGGTGCATCCCTAGTCCAATTCCTTCTCCCCTCTTCTTGAATAGATTGCATGTTCTAGAAATAGAGACACTGTGCTACATAGGTTTTGAGGTATGTACAGCATAGAGGAGCAAATAGACAGAATAATCAGAATAGTCGCGCACATAAAAATTGTCGTGCATAAAAATTATTTGAACGCCCATTGACTTTGGACAAAAATGTATGCGTATAAAAATTGTCACGGGTGTAAAAATTGAAGCACATCAAAATAATTTTGACGGCCATTGATTTCAATGCTTTTTGCTAATTTTTAGCTGCAGGAAATTTGCGAATGTTTTCAGCGAAACTGGAACATCATTTGAGGGGCACCATTGGGCTGCAGTCCTGCATCAACAGATTTCCTTCTGGTGTAGCTAATGTAGTGACTTTCTTTCTTTCTTCTTTTTCTCTTTCTATTTTTTCCCTGTTCACCATCACATATGGTGTAAACATCAATCTCTACTTTATGGACTCCCTGTTGTGTACTGAATTTATATGAATAACACCTGCATGGGATTTTAGCCCAGTAGTAACATTTAGCTTGATGACAACCATACTGCCTCCTATTGCTTTACACTATGTTATATTATTTGCAGTAGCTTAACAATTTTTTAACCTGTTTTTACAATGAATCCCTTTCATTTTAGACTTGATAATTATATATCTCATATTCTATTTATATATTCAATGCCACATTCATGTTTTCAGTGTGTTATAATTTGATGTGATTACTGTAAATTTACAAAAGAGATTTGTGAGTTTATCCTAGATTACTAGCTGTGAACCTGTTTTACAATGGAACCTGCCTTCTCAATTAATCCAAAACTTAAGTCTCTGATTTGGACCCATAATAAATGTATATGATAGTTTACAAGGCACTTTTAAATATGGATAACTGTCAAGTGACAAAACAAGAGCTGGGCTAAAAACAATTAAAGAAAGAAGCAACGGGTTATGGAAAGTTTATACAGTCAATTAGACAAATTGATTGGGTAAATGTGTATAGTAGGCAACTTTCTCTACCCAAGCATTTGGTTCTTAGTGATATTTCCTAAATCTCAACCAGACCATTTAGGTTCTGACTGAGATATTCAAGTCCTTGATACTGCTATTCTCCTCTTTCCCTCTGCTGTTGTACATCATTGGCATTGACATATTGAGTTTTTTGTACCATATTCATTAACCTAGCATATCATTCGTATGGTGTCTTACGTACTGATATTTAATAGAGGTCGGCACTTACAAATGAAATGTTACTACTTGCTTAAGAACAATAGAACTACTACTTAAGAACAATGGCCAGTATTTCTGTTCCTGTTTAAGAGTGTGTTATTGTTTACTGAACCAAATACACATTAGGTGACCTGCTTTATTTAATGACCTATTCTATGGGGTTATTTAATAAAAGACACTATGGGGCAGAAGTCAAAATTCGAATTTGAATTGTTCAAAACTTTTAAATTCTAATTGTGAATTATCTAAACTCGATTCAAGTTTTAATAAAAATTCGAATTTCGAGATTTATCACTCTGGACCTTTAAGAACTTGAATTCAACTATAGCCACCTAAAACCTGGCGAATTACTGTATAAGTCAATGGGAGAGGTCCAGGGATCAATTTGATGATGTTTGCAGCCTTCCAGACATTCAAGTTTTTTTCAGAGAATCATGTTTTTATAATTCGGATCAAATTAGATTCTCATTTTCGGGTCGTTTCAATGCGTCCGAGTTCAAAAAATTCGATTTTATTAATACATTTCGATTGGTTGAATTTCAAATTTATGGGAGTTTTACAAAACTCCCATGAATTTCGAAATTCGACCTTTGATAAATATGCCGCATAGGGGCCCATTTATTAAACCTCAATTTTTCTGGTCAGGGTTTTTAGGGAGAAAAATTTAAATTTTTGTGTAGAACGAAAACCCTCACATTTTTAGAGACTTATTATACCCCAAAGCTGCTAAAAATCAGAATCTGAAAATACTCCATCTCAAATTTGTTGATGGTCATGTAGAAGTCAATGGCAGATGTCCCTGAAGTTGTTACTTGACATCGTCATCTTCCCTGGATGCTTAGAAAAAAAACAGGGTTCTCATCCGCTAATCCAAAAAAGTTGAGTTTTTGGAACGAAAATTTGATTTGATTCAAGTTTTCAGAGCAACATTCGTATGATAAGATCGATTTTGTCATGGCATTTTGACTATCCAATTTTTTCTAGAAAAATTATTGATAAATGAGTCCAATTGATGGAAGGGAGTTAGGTCGACTTTGTGTTCAGCAAAAATTTTGATAAATTGGAGTTTTAGTAAATCAGCCCCTAGGAATAGTAACATGTAGCAACCAATCAGCAGGGAGCATTTACTGGTCACCTGTTTAAAAGCAAACATCTTATTGGTTGGTAATGGTTACTGCTCCAGGGAAAACTTAGTGCCTTTTTTTACATACAGGGTTATGTGTTTTTAAAGGGAAATTATACCCCCCCAACAATGTAGGTCTCTATAAAAAGATACTGCATAAAACAGCTCTTATGTAAAACCCTGCTTGATGTAAACAAACCATTGTCATAATAATATACTTTTTTAGTAGTATGTGCCATTGGGTAATCATAAATAGAAAATTGCAGATTATCATGGTATTGTATTATGAGTTTAGGCTAAATAAAACTATGTTGTGCTGAAGTGTGATAAATACTCAATTATCACTGTAAGGAGAGAGGCATCACACTTTAGTCTATTCCATCTCAGTCTCCAAAAAAGGAATTTTGAGACAATATTTATGATCTATGCATAATGTGTTTGACAATGTGGATGATGCATGCCTTGTGTTTGTTGTAGCTTTGTGGCATCGTACTGTACTTGCCAAACAGGGATAAAAATACTCTTAAAAATAGTATGACAAGTGTAGGGATGATATGGTTGCCTATCCGCACTGCTTAGATAATGGCTATTTTAGCGCAACCATTTCAGTGAATTCCTGGACACTATGAAGCTACAGTAATAAATTGTCTTAAGTTTGCATCTAATCTAGTAACCCATAGCAACCAATCAGCATGTAAAATGTACTGGTCAGCTGTGAAAACAAACATCTGATTGGTCGCTTTGGGTTAAACTTTTTATTAAATTACCACTTATGTGAGCTGAACTATGCTATTAAACAGTGATCACCAACCAGCAACCAACATCTTGCTCACCAACCCCTGGGATGTTGCTTCCAGTGGCCTCAAAGCAGGTGCTTATTTTTGAATTCTTGGCTTGGAGGCAAGCTTATGTTGCATAAAAACCAGGTGTACTGCCAAACAGAGTCTCCTGTAGGCTGCCAGCTTACACAGGGGCTACATAATGGCTAAACACAGCACTTATTTGACACCCAAAGAACATTTTTCGTGATTGGGTTGCTCACCAACACCTTTTACATCTGAATTTTGGTCACAAATAATAAATGTTGGGGACCCCTGCTATTAAAGGTTTTGACCACACCAACTATTAGTTATTTATAAGCCATCATCATCATCATTGATCAGCAGGTCCAGTGCATCAGCATCACTGGACTGATATACAGCACTACCCATACTACACCTGCTGTTTAATGCTCTTCCCAATGTAACTTCTCCCTGTGGGGCATTGGGCAGCAACCTGAATCAGATCATGCATGTGTCTTTGTTTATCTTTGTATTTGTTTTCTTTCTTTCCTTTACTCCCTCGACTGCAATAAAAATGTGCATATTTCAACTTAGCATTAATAAGAATTTCTTTGGTAACCTTATAAAACGTTCTTTGTTCTACATGTGTAGTAACAACAGCAAAATAATTGAGCTACTGTAAGCTTATAGAAGGAAATATATGGTTGGTTGCCAACTACAGACCCGTTAAACTATAATTATACCAGCTTTCAGCTGGAGTATAAAGTACTGAGTCATGTGAAAAACAATAAACCTTACTAACTTTCCTCCAGTGGATAGTTTTTCAATTAGAGTAAGTTTATAGGACACTGACCTAGCTAATGCAATTGGAGGTAACTCAGTAAGATTACCATGGGGTGCTCACATTTCTATCATATTAACGTGACCCTGATGTCCATAGAGGAAATCTCGTTCACACAACCATTAGCTGACTTCAAAGAATCAGTTGATAACCTCCGTCGATGCAAAAAGAAATGAAAAGAAAGATCAATTACTGATATGAATGGCATGTAAATCTTACTGAAGGGCCTATAGCCGAAGCTCACTCCGAGCATGTAGCATCTGCCAGGAACATTTCTAAACAAATCAGGACTGATTTCTAAAGTTTATATCACAATCAGTCTTTGAAAACAATCATCCTTTTTATTCTATTGAAAGCAGATTTTCTGTGTTATGTTAAACTCTTATTTTCCCTTTCGGAAAGGAGAAAATCAAACATAAACAGTGCAAGTTGTAATAATTGCAAGGCCTGACAAAATATTTCGAGCAATCTGCATGTATATAAATAAGGTTTCCATGAACTAATCAATAAAAAGCACATGTCCATTAAAGGAACATTTTTACTGAACTAAAGTTTTTTTTGTTTTTTTTATAAGGGTTTTTAAAGGGGATTTGCAGCCCTAATGAAAATGTGTGCTCTACCATTTCTGGGTCATTCTGTGTTGAAAAAAATGTTCTTCCTTTCCACCTGTTTGACTATAAGGAAAAGAACAGGACCGTTGGCTATAATTTGGGTTCAGGCAAGACAACTCATGGTTGAAATGAATGACTGTTGAAGCATCTCTGAGAAATGGCAATGGCCTCAATTTAATCAGCTGGAAGAACCCTACAACATCTGTCAGAAACAGTCATCTTTATCACTGGGTTTTTTTAAGGGTGGTCTCAAGCCAAACCTTGATATTATTCCTACACTAATGCTACTTTACAGTGGGTTTTTATAAAGTTTTATGCTCAAACAAGTCATTCTGGGGTTTTAAGGATACCAGGGGGTATATTTATCAAAAAGTGAAGTTAGAGATCGCCACAGTCCTCTAGAGTAAAATCCACCCACTCTCCATTTATTTCTATGGGATTTTGAAAGTCATATTTATCAAAGGATCATCATCATCATCATCATTTATTTATATAGCGCTGTCAAGGATGAACTTTGACTTTCACCCATACTCTTTTAAAAATCCAATAGACATGGAGGGTGGTGGAATTTCACTCTAGAAGACTGTGGTGATCTCTAACTTCATTCTTTGATAAATATACCCCAGGTATTAGAGCTAGCCAAATCAGTTCAATTACAGGCAAAACTTTTATTTCATCTACGCAGACTCCTTTACTTGATGCTTTTGTACCAGTCTGAAAATGACCATGACTATGATTATTACGAATTACGATACGAAATGCATCAGGCGAAGGAGTTTGAGTATATGGTAAAAATGTTTTACCTGAAGTTGAGCTAATTCCTTGTGCATGAGGCTTATTGTTCATAAGTGTAGATTTGCCCTTAAGCTACAGGTTTAATGATCAGGAATGGATCATTAATTTCACAAGGCGAGTGTCAAATAAGCTACTTACTTGATTGTCAAACAATAAAGGTGGTGGTCAATAATAGGTCCAATACGCAGAACTTTACTGCAAAACTCAAGTGCTTTAATGTGTCACGAGATGTTTTGAGCTGGGCTCTTTCACAAGTGATCACTTGATAAAGAGCCCAGCTCGAAACTGGGTGTGTGTTTCTTATCATCTTATCTTATGTCTTATCATCTGGATTTACTGAACAGTGATCCATGTGTTCCTGAAAGGACTGCACTGACCAGAAAGAGTTGTGGAAATGTCCTTAAAATAACTGTGACTGTGTTAATTATTTTTTTCTATAGGTCTTTTATGGACACCACCAGATGTGAAGAGAAACGGTATCATTATATTTTTACAGAGGGATGAGTAGCTGTCCTGATTTCTGTCCCAAACCTGTATTGAAGTGCAGAAAATTATAGAGAAAGGGGAGATGCAACCATGATCATAGATCATGTCTAATCTATGGTTTCTATGTATAGTAGCTTCAAGTATGGTATTGAAATCACCTTCTCCTAGTACCATTATACATAAATAATATATCCTAAGAATTAGATCAATAGCACAAGTATATCACCCTTAAATGATGTCAGTATAGAAATATTGCCTAGTATGAGCCTAGTGTTGTAAATATAACCACGTTTAAAGACATACCTACCCTTTGGAGTATGACAGAAACTTCAAAGGAATAGGTTAAGAATATAGTGTGAAATGCTCTAAATATACAGGTTTATCTCAACATCAACACTAATGGGCAGATTTATCAAAGGTCGAGGTGAATTTTCGAATGAAAAAAATTCTAATTTCGAGCTATTTTTTGTGTACTTCGACTAGTGAATAGTCCAAATTCGATTTGAATTGAAAAAAATGAGAAGATTCGAATATCGAAATTTATCATGTACCGTCTCTTTAAAAATTCGACTTCGACCATTCACCATCTAAAACCTGCCGTTTTAGCCTATGGGGGACTTCCTAGAACCATTTGTAGTCAATTGGTGGACTTTGGAAAAACTTTGAATTGAAGTTTGTACTATTGGTTCAAATTCGACCATTCGCCATCTAAAACCTACCAAATTGCTGTTTTAGCCTATGGGGGACCTCCTAGAACCCATTTGGAGTCAATTGGTTGACTTTGGGAAAAACTTTGAATCGAATTCGATCGAATGCACTATTCCTTCGATTCGTACGATTCGAATACGATCGAATACGGACCTATTTGATCAAATACGGACCTATTCGACCAAAAAAAACTTTGACTTAATTTCAGTTGGTCTTTTTGAATTCGAATTTTGAAGTTTTTTTCAATTCGAAATTCGACCCTTGATAAATATGCCCCTAATTCTTTACACCCTGATAAATGTGTCTTTTACTAAAAAAAAAGATAGTTTGTATTTTTTTAATTAAATTAGCTTTGACAAATCTTAACAAGAATAACAAACCATTCCGTGTGCATAGCTAAGATATGTGCTCTAATTGAGCTCCAACTAGTAGGATTAAACCTAAAACAATTTGTTGGTGAAGGTGTCCTGTAATTTATGTAAAAGACAGCAGAAGTCTTCCTATAGCTCGCCCTGCCTGTCATACCAGGGTTCATTTATTCAGGGTAATGAGTAATGAGTACTGAGTAAAACAAAATAGTAGGGAGTTTGGAGTACCAATGTTTTTGTTAACTAAATTGGTTGAGGAAGCTACTAGTGTAAATAAATACTCAAACCCAGTTAATGATTGTATATATTACTTTTATTATTGCTAGTAAACTGGAGCATATTTACGCAGTCACATTCTAAATTTAAATTAGGTATTCAGGTATTGTGGCATAGTAAAAAAAATGCATTCTAACATCCACAAGCATTCACCTGAGCTAGATATATACTGTAGTAACATTGTGTATTCATCTTTATCTTTGCTAGAACTATTAATAATGGGATATGTAAGACCAAAGAGATAACTATTTTTTGCAGATATTGGGTGTTTTTGGTTCTAACCACCAAAGGACTGGACCATGGTTCTGTATATGAGCTGAAATAGGCAAGTGCCTTCAGATCTCAATGTTGTTCTCAGCACTGGGCCAATCATCTTACAAAAACAGTTACTGATCCCTACATTTAAAAACAGTAAATGTATCAATGAATTCATACATGTACATAAGCACACAATATATATACTGCTATATTTTTTTATTGTGAAAATGTGTATATCATATGCATTGACCTTTTTATGTTTTATGATTTCCAGTATGAGATAATTATGCAGAGCAAAATGGCAATGCAATCATTGTGTTTATTTCTAGTATAAATGTCAAGAGTCATAGGGCAGAAGTAAGAATTCATAACACACAGACAACCTAAGTGGCAAAATAATATTGCAAAGACTACAATATGTGATGATTAATGATATAAACAAGTGAACCATGCTTGGTGAAAGTTCTGCAAGGCAGTTCAAAAACTGATAGATCATTTCACTGGAGATTCAAATCTATTGTCAGCTGGATGTGTGTTTAGACATGGAGCTCTTACAGTGCATACAAGGGCATTTTTTGCATGCTTTGTGATTAAATATAGAAAATATGCTCAGTTGTGGTTTATGAACTTAAGTTACATGTATTTTCAAAGAAGAATTCAAAGAACATGTATTATTTATAATATACAGTAAAAGCAGATAATAAATATATGGCCACCCAAAAATAATTCTAATTAAACATTCTATTCTGGAATCAGAAATATTAATTTCAACTGAAACATTTCGATTAGAAAAAAGTGTCAAAATCTCTGGCTCTTCTGTGTTATCAAAATAAATGATTCTAAGGGGCAGATTTATCAAGGGTCGAAGTGAATTCGAGGGAATTTTAGAAGTAAAAAAATTCGAAATTCAAAGTAATTTTTTGGATACTTCGACCATCAAATAGGATACTACGACTTCAAATTTACTTCGACTTTGAAGTAAAAATCATTTGAATATTCGACCATTTGATAATCGAAGTACTGTCTCTTTAAAAAAACTTCGACTTCAATACTTCGCCAAATCAAACCTGCCAAATTGCTGTTTAGCCTATGGGGGACCTCCTGTGTGTTTTGCTAAGTTTTTTTAAGTCATTTTTTGGGAAAATCGTACAATAAAATCGTTTGATTCGAAGTGCGATCGGAGTACGATCGTATGGTCGTACTACGATCGGAATACGATCGTATGATGTATAAAATCCTCTGACTTCGAATTCGAATGTCAGAGGATTCTATTCGATGGTCAAATTTCAAAGTTTTTTCTGCTTCGAAATTCGTTCCTTGATAAAGCTGCCCCTAAGCATCAGTAAAAAAAGAGAAAAATTAGACAAAAGCATACAGAGGGAGACCTACTGTATTTATCAAAATTCAGCTTTGTGTATTTTTTTTTTTCTACATCAAATAAACAAAAAAATTCAATAAAAATTAGTTACCTTATTTATTTAAAAAAGCCAAATATTAAAAATCAATAAAATTGTTGAAAAAACTTGAATACCTTGAAATTGTGTTTTACTCATAATTTTTAGTGTGTTTACAGGCTCAAAAATTGATTGGACATCTCCCATTGACTTCGACATAACCTTGTAAGC
The DNA here is from genome assembly GCF_017654675.1 of Xenopus laevis. NCBI lineage: Eukaryota > Metazoa > Chordata > Amphibia > Anura > Pipidae > Xenopus > Xenopus laevis. Next base: position 29,378,322 of record NC_054379.1, on the reverse strand, counting down.
TTTTATATGCCAAAGATTTACATTCCATTTTTCATATTTTTTTTTCACTTAAAGCAAAAATATACCCCTGAACAATGTAGGTCTCTATAAAAAGATATTGCATAAAACAGCTCAAATGTAAAACCCTGCTTCATGTAAATAAACCATTTTCATAATAATATACTTTTTTTAGTAGTATGCGCCATTGGGTAATCCTAAATAGAAAATTATTAAGAAAAATTTTAAGAACTAAGGCCCAGCCCTGGAATCCTATGATTCACGGTGTACACAAACAAACCTAATAAACCATAAATGTTAGTTCACATGAGCGAATTACTGGACAAAGTTTTCTCTTTTGCTTCCTGTTACAGTTAGAGCTGCAGTATTTCTGGTCAGGTGATCTCTGAGGGAACACAAAGAATATCATAATATGGCAGCTCAAGGTAAAAGATGTAAAAGAGCAATATTTACTGATATCTATATTCCAGTTTGGTAAGATTCTTTAATATGCCACTTAATATGATATAAACTGTTGCTTAAGTATTCATTTTGGAAAGTAAAGTTTTCCTTTAATATATATCAACAATGTGTGTGTTTTTTAAACCATTTTTAGCACACAAAAAAATAATAATTGGGGGGATACGATGATAAATAACCCTCAGAATATTTATAAAATCATAGCTTTAGCTCCTATGTAAAGCATAAGCATATCATGGGTTAGTGAATATTGGTGTAAAAATTATAAAAGGGTATATATAAATGCATTTTCTTCCGATTTGGAAAAATGATAGATTCACTTTTAGTCTTTGTCTTGTCATGGGTGAAAAACTATAAAGAGAAATCCCCCTCTTCCTCTAAATACTTAACATGCTCAGTATATGACCTTTACATGACAGAAGAAGAATGAAATCTTTGGACTTCTGGAATGTAAAGGTCTTCCAGTGACCTGTAACACTTCCCTGGTTGCACTGTGACATTTGATGTTTCAACCTTGCATTATGCCCTTTTTTTTTTTCTCTAAAACTCACTATTTTACGGTATCTGCACCTGCTGAAATAGAAAGCATCAAATGTAAATGTTTTCTTTAAATAGCTGGTGAAACGTATATGATGTAAACAAGCTGGAATGCTGAAAAGGAGTAGTTGGCAAGTCCAATCTCGACAGTTCTCAAGTGCTCTGATCAAATAGCTTCATCTCAGTTCCTGTAGATAATACTAAAGCACTTTAAGGTCAAGATATCTTTCTTAGGAATGTACTAATGGAAAATTCTCTTTTTAAAAGCAATGCATCAAAAAATCCCCTCCAGTTTCAACAATGGTATTTTTATATAAATAATATATAAATATGGTTATTAAGGAAAACGGTTACAGGTGTGGGATCTGTTATCCAGAATGCTCGGGGCCTGTGGTTTTGTGGATATTGGATCTTTCTGTAGTTTGGATTTTCATACCTTAAGTCTAATTCACTAACTTCGAGTGAAGGATTCGAAGGTAAAAAACTTTCAATTTAGAAGTTTTTTTTGGGCTACTTCGACCATCGAATGGGCTACTTCGACTACGACTTCGAATCGAAGGATTCGTAGTAAAAATCGTTAGACTATTCGACCATTCGATAGTCGAAGTACGGTCTCTTTAAAAAAAACTTCGACCCCCTAGTTCGCCATCTAAAAGCTACCGAAGTCAATGTTAGCCTATGGGGAAGGTCCCCATAGGCTTGCCTAACTTTTTTTGATGGAAGGATATTCCTTCGATCGTTGGATTAAAATCCTTCGAATCGTTCGATTCGAAGGATTTTATCGTTCGATCGAAGGAATTATCCTTCGATCATTCGATCGAACTATCTGCGCTAAATTCTTCGACTTCGATATTCGAAGTCGAAGGATTTTAATTCCTAGTCGAATATCGAGGTTTAATTAACCCTCGATATTCGACCCTTAGTGAATCGGCCCCTAATTAAACCCAATAGGTTGGTTTTGCTTCCAATAAGGATTAATTATATATTAGTTGGGATCAAGCACAAGGCACAGTTTTGTTAATACAGAGAAAAAGGAATATATATTTTAAAATTTGGATTATTTGGATAAAATAGAGTCAATGGGAGATGGTCTTTCTGTAATTTGGAGCCTTCTGGATAATGGCTTTCCAGATAATGGATCCCATACCTGTACCATAAAATTTACCTGCTATAGGCAGTAGCATTCTAAAGCAGTTTGCCTTATTGGTATTCAAAATTGTAGGATTTAGAGTGGTTCAATAGAAAATTAGAAAAAAAATAGGGGAAAATATGAAATTGTTTAAAATATCCTTGTCTACATTATACATAACGTAAATGAATTTCACCTCTTAGCTTCACAAAAAGCTAATTAAAAGGAGATATCGCTGGCTTCATTAAGACAAATTAACTTTTGATTAAGCAGTAGGGTTTTTTGCAGCGTTACTCTTGTTTTTTTAAACCAACATTGTGGCGAAATCCTTCTTTTATGTCAATGACGCATGGCGAGGTTTGTTTTGAGAACAATTTCGAAAAGCAAAACACGTACATTTTTTTGTTGGATTCTTGAAGCTGAATAACATGACAATTAACCATATAAACTGAGTTGTTCTAATCACATCCTTGATTGCCTTAATACACCTTACCTAGTATTTTCTTTGGGCCTCAAATACCTTTCTGTAAAAACAAGCTAGAAGAAGAAAAAGGGTCACTTGTAAGTTCATTTACTTGTAAGTTCATTTCTTCCCCAAGGTGAATTTTTTTTTTCAACTTTTCTTTACCTTTGTATTTAATTTAACTCACAATTTGCCCAGAAGCAAGGTATCCTGTCGATGCCACCATCGGTTATATCTTTCTTTAAAGTGATGAGAGATGTTTCTAGAATGCAAGGTTTTTTTCTCTGTTGTATACACACAAAAACTGTTCCGATTGTTTCCATTAACATATCATTATTTGTGATCCTTGATACCATATGTATAGCTGCAATCATGTAACAGTAACATTACATAAACGTGATTATGATTTTAAATAAGGTTTCCAAAAATCATAAATTATTTGCTGTTTAATTCATTTATTTATTTCCTTTGTTTATGCTTCCTGCAAAATACATGATCTAAATGGATTATTTTGCAAATCAGAGGTTCCGAAACTAAGAACTGTATCACGGATTAGGGTCCTAAACAAATGCTGAACTACAAACCCCAAAAATATGAAAACTGGTGATTTAAAGAGTAAAGTATTTCACTTTTGCCACATTTAAATTTAAAATATACCTGCATTCTTTAAAATATATATGATAGAAAAAATAAGGACCGTCATAAATAACACATTTAAAAGAATTTAAGAACTTCCAGCTGTTTTGTTTTCAATTAATTCTGTGCACATGTATGTATTTTTCAAAAACAGGGCTTTTTAGTTCAAATTTACAATCTTAAAAATTCCCAGCCACCATACTCATATCAAAGTAAACCCTATATGGTGGTCCTAACTCTTTATGCAACCACACAGGGGGGATATCAGTCTATGGAAAACATGACCTGTGATGTTTTTCATAGACTGATATCCCCCTGCTTGGTTGTTTTCCTAGGGAAAAGTGTATCCTGAACAAAACATTGATCTCACAGTTAAAGTGGACCTGTCATCCAGACACAAAAATCTGTACAGTAAAAGTCCTTTTCAAATTAAACATGAAATCCAATTTCTATTTTTTATTTAAGCATTCATAGCTGTTGTAAGCTCATTTAAAAATATCAGCTGTCAATCAACTATTGTCTGCCCCTCCTCTATGCCAGTGGCATAGAGGCGGGGCAGACAATTACTTTCACTTTCCATTCAGCACTTCCTAGATGTCACTACTCTCCACACATTTCCCCGTTCTCTTTACCATTTAATTGTGTAGCCAGGGCAAGGAAATGGACATCAGGTCCCCCATTCTGGTACACAAACAAGATGATGCAAGACTTGCCTTAATAAAACTGTCCACAAAATGGCTGCTTCCTGCTTGTTATAATTATGAATCCCCAGACTGAAGGAAACAAGATTCAAATAATTTATATAGTGTAATTAAAGTTCATTTTGCTTGACTAATGTGATAAAATAGGATTTGGAATGTTTTTATTTGGGTGACGGGTCCCCTTTAAATATGTGTGTCCTTATATTTGACAGAAGGTATAAAAATGCATCTCTTCCTCCACTAGGACATCCCTGCTGAGAGCACCACCTGAATTATCTGACAAAACACTCATGTGACTGAAGCCAATATCCAGGATACACGCATTCAATATTTTGCTAAAGTTGCACCCATTCTCGGAAATTTCCATCCAATCTCTCAGCGCAATGTACCATTCCTTCGATGTATTAAATATGCCACCTGCACCGCAAGTGCAATGCCACATCTCCCTTGGCTGACCCCTGATCATGTTCATCTTCTCATACCACCTTCTTCTTTTAAGATTTTTAGCTCTACCGAGCAGGTTTATGTGCTAATAATAATACAAAATATTGAAGGTTGCATCAGAGTTAAAAGCATTCTGCCCCTGGCCTCATGCTGGTGTATATATCCTTGCTGTCTTCTCATATACTTATATATATGCAAACAATAAAAAAATGCAAATGTGTGTGTGGGTTTTTATTGTTATGTATCTAAATTTTGTGCATGTGATTATTCCCGATATTGCACAGCTCTAGGTCTTACCTTTAATCCCCCATAATAGTTTCTTTGTCATTGCCTTACTGCCCTTTCCCTGTGTTTGATTTCTTTTTCAGAGTCATTAAATGCTGTTTCCTTTGATTACCTGAGACATTAGAAAAACACAGCTCTTACTAAGCTGGTGTCACTGTTTATTCTTAGAGACAAATTGCATTCTGCCCACAAAACCCAACCAATTTCCTGTGGGAGCAACCTCATTCTGTACGCATACATGGCCATGCAGTATGTTATGTTAACTCTTTGGAACTACTATTCAGGTTTTGCTGTGAAAATTTTTATTGTGCCTGCACCCAAATTGTACTGTTAGAGGGTCATTTACTAAAACTTGAATTTATCTCATCTTTTTATTAAACCAAGCTCGACCAAACATCCATCCCCAATTTTATCTTATTTATCAATAAAATAACTTGGGAAAAGACTCAATAAAATATTTGCAGAAAACCCCAAAATATTTGCATTACACAGAGCAGACCACCATATCTTCAAATAGAAGGCAATGGGTGGCTGAATATGTAGATGGAATATGAACCATTAACTCGTTGACATGCCAATGATTACTGTATAAAATATATGAGTTTGACAAATTCTTTACACACAGGATTTGACAAGTAAGTGACATTGACTTTCAACCCTTTGATAAATATCAATTTCATTTTGAAAAGTGCCAGGAGATTTGACTAGTGTATTGAGTTGGTATGGTTTTCCACACTTGATAAATTACGAAAAAATCAAGGAACTATACAAAAAATTAGTTCATTTGCGCAAAAAATATGATTCGGAGAAACATTCTATAAATGTTCATAAATTGGCCTTAAAAATACAACATGTAAAAGTTGTCACGGTCATGTAGAAGTCAATGGAAGTTCCTTTCTTTTCTTGCAAAGATCTTTCTTTTGTACAAATTTTTGCTTGCTCACATAAAATGCGGGGTTTACAAACTTTTTTTTATTTCGTACTTTTTTTATTTGGATCTTTTAATAACTTTCATGGCATTCATGATTTTAGAGAAATATGGGGGAATGTAATGAAAGTCGCTAACGGAAAAATTATTCGCAATGCGAAAAGTTGTGCCTCTGCGCAAACAAATTTTGCTTTGCACGAATTTTGCGAACCCGGAAACTGTTTAGCGACCACTTCCGACAGTGGAAGAAAGTAGGCGAATTTTATAGCTTGCGCCAATGCGCAGTCAATGTAATGAAACGTCTTAATGAAAAAGTTATGTTTGCTCCAAAAGATTACGACACCTTCAAGCACTTCCTAAAAGTGCGCAGTTAAAATTCGCAATGAGCAATTAAAATTCGTAATGCAATAACAGTTTAAGGAAGAATATTACTTTGCGAGATGTGGATTTTTATTCTTATTGGTGCAATTTGTTTTTCTCTTTGAAACTTTTATTACATTCCCCCCATAGAGTTTAATCGCAGTTTCAAGACGATCTAATACTACTAAAATTTAACGTTTAATAAATGGGCCTCCCTATGTTAGATGAAAGGGAAGAAAGCATATTTAGCACCATTGTTTTTATAAATTCACACAAAGCTGTGAGAGTTGATTGGCTGCACCACACCACTATGGCTATACATGTTATTGGAGCTATAGCTGAGCGTCAGTGAATAAGCCAAGAGCTTTGGAAATCAGGGTGTCAAATATAATGTAACATTTTTCAGTTACTAAATACCGTGATAAATATTTTTGCTGACTCCAGTATTGAGTTGCATTAGGTAGACTGTTTGAAATACCTTGAAGTGTGGCTTGATCTGCTCTTGACACTCTGATTATACGTTGATAAAATGACTTGTAATACCTATGTCAGACTTGTTATTTTATACGTAAATAAATCATGGCTCCATCAAGACGAGGAAACATATTGCTTAGCATATGTTAATGTCAATCACTGACCATGACATTTTCATTGGTGCTGCTACTCACAATCAGGTCACACAATGGGTCACTGTACTCCTATTTTTACTTCTATCGCTTTCTTAATTACATTGCAGATTTCACAGATACTATTGGCACAGACAGACATGTTTGCAGCTTAAGCGCAAAAGAGCCTGAATATTAGGGAAAGACCAATTTTCTTAAAATGTCATACCAAATTATGATGTTATACTTTGGGATAAATATACATAAATGTCACATTCTCATGATGATTATTATTAGTTTTTCATGCCAGAAACCAAATACTCAGGCTTATTTATGAAGGGGCAAAAAATAGGCCTAGTAATGGGCATCATTGCTTGCATTGAAAACATTTTGTTCTCGGCTCCCTTTGTGGCCCAAAAATGTGAAGCACAGGTGAATGAAAAGACCTTTTTTTCATGGCGAATTTGGCGAATCTGACGTGAAACATAGTGAAGTCAATGGGCATCAAAATTATTTAGACACGTGTCAATTTTTACACAATTTTTATACACGTGACTATTTTGTCCAAATGCATTAAAGTCAATGGGCGTCCGAATAATTTTGACATGCCACAATTTTTATGCGCGGTCCAATTTTGTTTTTTGCCAGCAAATTTTTGCCACAGTTTTGTGAAAACATTTGCAGGTGGCGATACAAAGAAATTCACTGTGAATCAATGCCTGGCGCATAAATATACCCGTCACTACAAATCAACATAAACCACCATTGTCACCTTCAGGCTAGACATCATTATCCACTGCAATGTGCCCACCTAGAGAGGGTGCACATAAGTGCAGAAAAACATCCAGATATATCCAAAAACTCTAAAACTTCAAGATTTGCGCATAATTACTAGTGAAATCCGAAATCCTATAAAAGTCTGAATGGTAAAAAAAAAGTCCAATAGGATCAGCGCAGCTCGTATTGACTTCTATTGGACATTGACTGCTTTTAATTGGAGACTTTTTTGTGGTTTGTGTTTTTGTGGTTTTTACACTTAATAAAGCTATAATTTTTAGGGTTTTAAAGACATTTTTTTAAAAAATATGATTTGTGGAAAAAATGTATCTACATAATAAATTCAACAAAAATGTCTGATTTTTACACCAAGTTGGGAAGAACAATCCATCATTGCCTAAATGACATATGTAAGGAATTCTGTTCCCTTTGTCACAGCACTAAGAATGTAAGAGGCTTTAACAAGTAATTAGTATGTTCTGATGAGTTATTAAGTAGGAATTGAAAGGATGTAATAGGAATTAAAACGTAATTAATTAACTGAAGTTTGTAAGGGGTTTGAAGAGCTTAGTGTTTTGCCATCCACAGGAGCCAGGTGTTTGTTATTACCGCTTCTAGTAAGAGGTTCAGTTTCCCTAATTAATTACACCAATTACATAGCGTTAGTACGCCAACACTGCAAAAGATTAGCAAAAGATTCCTTTAGGGTATTTTGTGTCTTCATGGGAAACTAGCCTCCCTAATATACACAGAGAACAGAAGGTGAAGTCCATAGACTGCAGTGGCGACCGGTGTGCCAGATATAAATCATAATGCAGAGACATTGTATAGAGTATACAATCATTCTTGATGTTACCACATCAGGTTGCTATGCTCATCAGTTCTTGTCTTGAGAACCTGGTTTCCCTATAAATTGTCAGTTGACCTTTCCCAAGTTGGTTTCTGGTTTTCAGATCCTGCTTAAGACTTTATTACTATTTTGCTGACAGTCTCCAATATTCTGACCATTGCCTGCCTTGACCACAAGTTATGGGCCTAGCTGCCTGTTTTGACCACAAGATTTGGGCATATCCTGACCCTTTGCTTGTTCTACAGCTAATAGACTTTGGGGTAAATTTAGCAAAGAGTGAAGTTCCGCCACTAGATTGAAATTCCGCAGCTCTCAATTCATTTCTATGGAATTTTGAAAGGCGTATTTATCAATGGGTGAAAGTGAAAGTTCACCCTTTGATAAATACGCCTATAAAAATCCCATAGAAATGAATGGAGAGTGGCGGAATTTCGCTTTAGTGGCGGAACTTCACTATTAACTTCACTCTTTGATAAATATACCCCCAAATTTTTCTGAAATTTTGAAGATTCCTTTTTTGGCATTGCAGCAGAAAGCGGGTCAATGAAGACCAGTGCTTGTAGGGTTACTTCTGCTTCACCGAGGACACTGAGACTACTTCTGGTGGCTATTTCAGGGTTCCTGACCTGCAGTTGTCTTTGCAGTTTCTATATTTTGGAATTATTCTGGTTATTTCACTGCTGGTTGTTAGTTCTAATACAATATTTTTGTTTCCGCGTTTTGCAGCATTTTATTTGTGTATTTAATGTGTAGGTACTCAGAATTGCTATAATAATAATGTTGGGCTGAGGACCAAAGCCAAAACTTGCAAAAAAGGACTCTATTTAGCTACCAATAAAGGTTTATTTGGCATGTCCAGAGTCCTACTCCCTAAATGTTTTAATGTGTTAAGGTGCAGCGATGAGGGTGATTAGATTTCAGTCAGTTGTTGCTAATGTTTTGGAATTCAGTATTCAGATCGTTTCTAAATAACTATACAAGCTATTTAATAACATCTCCTCTGCAATGGCTTTTTCGTGATGTAATTTCATTAGTTTCATAATTGCAATACAATTATTTATCAGAGTGCATAAGCCTGATAATGACTTGGCAACCTGAGATACCCTGGAGTTCTCTAGGCAACAGTTTTGTGATATGGTGGCATTATTGTACAAACCCTCAAAATTAGGGACATTTGTTAAAAGAAATCTACATACATTCCAACTGGAATTGGCTACCATTGCAACTTCAATACAGCAAATACCATTACAGCCAGATTATCTCTTTGTATGACCCTGTAAATGTCTTATGAAATGACACAACAAAGCTGTACAATAGTAGAGATTTCCTAGAGTAATCATATTGCATCTAATACAAGGGCAAAAACTGTTTCAGCAGATTGAACATCCAAGCACAATGTCATACTACTGATATGTGTATTAGCAGAGTGTAGATGAGTTTTAATTTATTAGGTGTAGCATGATGCATGAACAGAGGTAGCTGGTAAAATACCATATAGGCACGGGACCTGTTATCTGGAATGCTATGGACCTTGGGTTTTCTGGATAAGGGATATTTCCATAATTTGGATCTCCACACCTTAAATCTGCTAAAAATTATTTAAACATTTAATAAACCCGATAAGATTGTTTTCCTCCAATAAGGATTCATTATATCTTAGTTGAGATCAGGTAAAAGGTACTGTTTTATTATTACAGAGAAAAAGAAAATATGTTTTAAACTTTTAAATGATTTCATTGAAATGGAGTCTATAGGAGACGACCTTCCCGTAATTTGGAACTTTCTGGATAAGGGGTTTCCGGATAACAGATCCTATACTTCACTCTTGACTCTATGGGGCAGATTTACTAAAGAGAGAAGTGGGTAACGCTATTGACTTTTCGTCAGTGTTGCCACCCGCAGGGACATCGCTTATTCACTAACAAGCGCAGGTGCCAATTCGCTAGCGAACGGGACCATCGCTAGCGGCCATTTGCAACTTTTTGCTCTGTCGAATGGATGCTACTCTGCAAATTCACTAAAACGCGGATTTTACTGAACATTAGCTTTTTCCCCAGAGTTGCCAGGCGAAGTGCTCAATATTCTGTCAATCACATCATATCCTGTGTGCTGAAAATGCATTAAAGTTCCAAAAACGCAGGCGACTTTTCGTTTTTTTTAAGCAGGATTGGCTGCAAAAGTCCTAACTTCCTTTTTTGCTAAGTGATTTTCTCCACACATTATTTACATATCAAACATTTTACAGTGGGCTCATGTGTAAGGCATTATATTAACCCCCTTTATTAAGGTTCACAAGATCATTAGCGAAGTTTCGCTAGTCACAAATGAATGCTAGCGCATCTTTGCTATGAAGACAGGCTTGTTTTTTTGCCCACAGTCCACCCTTTCCATAAGTTTACCTTCCATAGACAAGAAGGGCACGGTCCATGTCTCCATATGTAGCTCTGCCTCTGTACAGTGTGTGTACAAGAGCACTAGGGAATGCAATGGGCTCCAAATCCTTGCAGTTAAAAAGGTTGTTCACCGTTGAGTTAATTTTAGTATGAAGTAGAGAATGATATTCTGAGACCATTTGCAATTGGTTTACAATTTTTTGAGTTATTTAACTTTTTATTCAGCAGATTTCCAGTTTGCAATTTCAGCAACCTGGTTGCTAGGGTCCAAATTAACCTAGTAACCATGCATTGATTTGAAGAGACTGGGATATGAATAGTAGTGGGCCTGAATAGAAAGGTAAGTAATAAAAAGTAGCAATAACAATACATTGTTAGCCTTACAGGGCATTTGTTTTTAGATGGGGTCGGTGACCCCCATTCGAAAGCTGTAGCGAGTCAGAAGAAGGCAAATACTTCAAAAACAATAAAATATAAATAATGAAGAGCAACTGAAAAGTTAACTTAAAGGTGAACCACCCTTTTAAGCCCTCTGTAGATCAGGTGTTGAATACATGGTTACCTTGAGCTTGTGTGTGCTGCACTCTCCACTTGGATATGGATGTGCTGTTAAAGGAGAAGAAAAGGCCTATTTAATTGGGGGTGCCAAAAGTTAGGAATCCCCAAATGATTATATATACTAACCAATGTAGACTTAAGGGATGAACAGCTAAAAAGATGAAGTGTCAAGTCTTTTGACACGAAACTCGTTAGATGTAAGTCCCCTCCTGTGTAAATTTTTAAGCGCATGAATAAAGCCAAACATTTATATTAATCATACCGGACTCCAGAATGTTTTGACCAGCGCTCCGTAGCGGTAAAAAGTGATTGTTGTGGCAGCCGGTTGGAAGGGAAGGAGGAGCTGGCGTATATGGGAAGAGCTCCGCCATTACCACATTGCTAATCCTTGTTTGCACAGCTAAAGAGAAGACAACTTAATTACAGAAAGACCCCTTATACGCAAAACCCCAGGTCCCAGTGCCAGATGGTGCTGTCTGCACTAGAAGAGCCGAATTTCCGGGTTTAAAACCGGAAATTCGGCTCTTAGTTACCAGGAGCGGCATTTTTGCCGCCCCTGGCAACCAGAGGGTGCTGCTGCCTGAGACGAGTGCCTCAACTCACCTCATTGGCAGAGCGCCCCTGTATTTTATAAAACTTTTATAAAACTGGACAAAGCTGATTGTGTTCATAGCAAATGCATCTGGCCATGTTTAAATTAGCCCCACTATCTCTCTCAGAGACCCATGTATCATTATTAAGCTACTGCATCACTGGTACAGACCAAAAACAATGTTCCATTTTGCTTCTTCTCTTTGTATGACTGGATCTCCTGGGACAGGTGGGGTATTTCTGTTGCAGAGGGACATTACATAGAGCGTGCCTCATCCAACAGATATAGACTTCCTTCTATCCCATTGTCTCTGAGAACGTTACGCTCCACATAACACCAACATTCTTTTGTATAATTTGCTGTTAGTTCAAAACCTTAATACCAGCCCTAGGCAGGATCTAAGGTTGGTAACTTGAGCTTTATGTGTAACCTTATACCTCTTTTTCCCTCTTTATTTCATATTTCATTAAATGATTGTAGACGGAGACAGAAAGCTGTAACATCTCCCCGGCCTTGATTCTATTGAAACACATAAAACTGTCTGTTGTTTGTGTTTCATGTGAAATGTCCCCTACTTTAATGCACGTTAGAAAAGCTAGGTAATAAGGTAAATAGGCAGAACAAATCAGGCCTTTGAAGTAAAATACACAGTACTTTGTGATTTCCCCCCCATGAAAAATAAGCATGAAAAAAGAATGATAACATTCATAGATTGATGCATTCTGAAGGATGAAAATGAATAAGTCATTTCCTTTGGAATTTAAAAGAAAATATATAAAGCCAAATATAAAGTGAATATTGTATGCCTTAAATCTTTTTACCGAGAGCGCTGTTAGACCCTTAGAACTTGATTCCGTTCTAATACCTAGGCGTACTTAACTAGAGCCATAATATAGAACAGTAAATCATTATTTATGGAAACCAAAAAGAGAACAAAGTATAGAAATAAAACATGGAATATGTATTATCTCAAATACAATAATGAAAAGAAGTGACACCATGTCAAGATGTATTATTACTGCCTATGAATCATTTATTAGTTTATTAAAGGAACAGTAACACCAACAAATGAAAGTGTTATAGGTGAATATAGTGTGCTGGTCTCCTTTATTGTGCACAACAGAAAAATCAGGGCTATCCGGCACTCAGAGGAACCCACAGGGCCAATAATTCAGTTAAAAAAATCAGTTTTTATTGGTCAAAGTTAAAACTGTCCCTACATCTCCTAGGGCCCTACTCATTTCGTACCTGTAGGGTACTTGATCACAAGTTAAGATCTCACCCACAGGAAAGTAGCTTTTATACTATAAGCAACTAATCAAAAGAAGTTAGAAAAAAAGAAGAAAACATTACTTAAAGGGACAGTGTCCCATAACAGAACAAAAACTAAAAATATAATATACAAAAAGTTCAAAGGACTGGTGAAGATGTTCCATAAAAATAGAAGATATATGATAACAGCGAGAATGCACATACGCATTTTTTAACATATTTTGTGTCAATAATAACATAAAACGTCAAAATCAAAGTTCATGCCCAGTGGCATCCTTGTGTTTAGGTTGAATTTCCAAAAGACTTCCCTTTAGTTAGTAATTTTGACAAATCGCCTCCGTGATTGTCCAAACTGACTTTCTCAATACCTTGTATGCTAAAAACCTCCAGAATTACATGAGTGAAAGTGTTTTGAAACGTTGGTGTCTTTGTGTATATTGATAGGTGTTCTCTGATTCTTTCCTTCAATTTGCGTGTGGTTTGTCCTGCATACTGGATCTTGAATTCAGATAAACTAAGTTTTTGGTTTTACCATTGATTAATAATGGGAGATTCGTCCCATTTCGCTTCGCCAAACAATTTGCGGATGTCCTGTGAAATTCGGGAAACCATTGAAGTCAATGGGCACCTGTTTTGTCAAAATGCATTAAAGTCAATGGGCTTCCAAATAATTTTGCCGCGCATCAATTTTTAAGCGCAACTATTGTGACACCGCAGATCTTTCACCGGCAAATTTTATTCGCAGTCAAATTCGCGACTTGTGAATTTATTCGCCCATCACTACAGTTGATATATTGTCCCATCTTATAGGATCTACCATCTATTAGAAAAAACAAAAGTGTCACTATTAATGATGTGGGGGCAGATAGCCCCACTTTTCCTGTTGTACATTTCAGTTTTCCCCGTGGCTGAAGGGCTGGTGCACCTGTCCTACATGATCAACTTGGTGAGCTATCCACATTGTGATCTATATTGACATTCTGGAGCACCTTCTTCTTATTGTTATGATCCTTTATTGTGTGTTTGCTTCAGAAAAACTACTGTAGTTTATATAAATAAGCTGATGTGGCCATTTACATTGAATTGTGCACAAAAGGCCCCAGTGTAGCAGATATAACAGATAAGCACTGTAGACTTCAATGGGTTTAATTCTTACACACAAAGATAAACATGGGACAAATGTAATTCATAGCTCTCTACAGGACTACAGACTAAAAAAAAACATTCTAATATAACATTTGTTGCCAAGAAATAGTTTATTTGAAGGTGCTGGATGGACAGATACAAATACTTTAAAAGGGTTATTTATCAAAGGTCACATTTTAAAGTTTTATACACCTCGAATGAACTCGAACAACTCACAACTCAAATTGTTTCTAATTTAAAAAAAAGCTTGAATGGAAAAAACTCGAATCAGCGAGTTTGGGGTTAAAGTGGACCTGTCATCCAAAAACAAAAATCTGTATAATAAAAGTCCTTTTCAAATTAAACATGAAATACAATTTCTATTTTTTATTAAATCATTCATAGCTGTTGTAAACTCATTTAAAAATCTCAGCTGTCAATCAAATATTATCTGCCCCTCCTCTATGCCCTGGGCATAGAGGCGGGGCAGAAAATTACTTTCACTTTCCATTCAGCACTTCCTAGAAATCACTGCTCTCCACACATTCCCCCGTTCTCTTCATCATTTAATTGTGTAACCAGGGCATGGGGATGGACATCAGATCCCCCATTCTGGTGCACAAACAAGATTCTGAGATAATGCAAGGCTTGTCTTAATAACAGTGTCCACAAAATGGCTTCTGCCTGCTTGTTATAATTATGAATTCCCAGACTGAAGGAAACAAGATTCAAATAATTCATATCGTGTCATACCTCCCAACTGTCCCTTTTTGGAGGGACAGTCCCTCTTTTGACAGCTCAACCCGCAGTCCCTCATTTGTACTGGAAAGTCCCTATTTTCTCTGCACTGAACAGCCAGAAAAAGAAACTAAGTTTCTCACTTAATTTGCTTTTAGCAGAGAGCACAGAACAGCTAACAGGTGCAAATAAGATACTTTGTGACAATGTTGAGACACAAAAAAACTGTTTAGATAAGGAGAATTATTTTCAAACTTTCATAGCCTGCCAAATTTTGTAAAATGAACATGGTAATTAGGGGGTGTGGCCACAGAAATGGGTGTGGGAGGTATGTAGTGTAATTAAAGTTAATTTTGCTTGACTAATGTGATAAAATAAGATTTTGAATACATTTTTTGGGTGACAGGTCCCCTTTAACAACCTCAAAACTCAAATTGATCAAGTTTTCGGTGGAAAAAAACTTGAGCAAAACCTTCAGAAAAAAACTCTACCATCATTAATAAATCTGCACCTAAATGTAAAAAAATATATACTTATGTCTCTCATATGAGCACCTTAATTAGCTGGAGCTTAAAAGCTCCCCTGCTTGTCTCACTACAATTTCTAAATAAAGGGTAAGTAACGGTCTTACTGCTCAATCACACATTAGTGCAGGGGTCCCCAAACTTTTTTGTTACCTGTGAGCAACATTCAGATATGAAAAGAGTTGGGGAGCAAAACAATCATGAAAAGTGTTTCTAGGTGGTGCCAAATAAGGGGTTGACAGGTTATTGGGTCGCCTCTATGAGCACAAGAGGCTTTGGTTGGCAGTACACCTGATTTTTACTAAACCAAAGCTTGTCTCCTTGCCAGGAAAAAAAACTAAGCATCCAAGGAGTTGGACAGCAACATATTGCGCATGAGCCACTGGTTGGGGATCACTGCATTAGTGTATATTATAAATGGGGGGGATTCATTTAACATTTTTAAATGCACTATAGATCCAGTAAAATTAATAGGCAGTACAGGACTCCCACTAAATGAGGTGGCTTCATATGGCTCAAAATTCTGCAGTATAGAGGAGAGCACTCAAATAGCAGTTACTGCTAGAAAAGTATTTTATTGACTACAAATCACACAACATGTTTCGGGCTTAGCCCTTTCTCAAGTGGCTTCATATGGCATTTGAGCCTACATAATTAAAGTATGGTACTAACACCTCAGTTGGAATTATGGGGGGAAAAACGTGCATCATGGGTAAAAAACCATGGACATTTTTTGCACAATGCACTTGCATTCCTAAATGAGCCTTATAGTCTCCTCCTTGCATTGATTGCAATGAAGGGATTTCTTAATCATTCACTTTTAAAAGAGAAACACTTTAATTTTGATCTACCATATCCTTGGGACACTCCGGATATACAGAGCCAATGTGAGCAGCAATGGGATACAAGTGGATATTTTTTGTTGCGCTAACAAAATGGAGATTGCTTGAACACTTATCTACACAGCTGCACTAACATCCCTGCGTCAGCTTCACTCTGAGCTTTTAGTAAAGTGACATGTTTCCCCTTCCTTGTTAGAAAGAATGCAACTAATTCACTACTGCGTTAAGGGGAAAAAAATAAATGATAAATTAATAAATTGCAAGGAAAAAGGGTGTCATTATTTTGTCTTGAGGACAGACATCCTGCAATATAAATTGATGGCATACTGCTGCCACTCCCCGAACCCTCCCTTCCTAGTGTACACAACAAGCCCCTACAGTTAAGGAATTTTCAATGCATTTGACATATAATCCCTGGATTTACACAATGGATGAAATACGCTATAGGGAAAAGGCCAAGAAATGGAAAGAGAAAATTTAGCCTTGAGCAGAGAATCAAGAGTTTGGTACAGGCCTTAACATGAACCTTCCTAACGTCCTCAAGAATTTGTCTTAATTCTGTGTTTCATTCAGTTGTCAAATACCAAAGTCATGACGGAAAATGCCACACCAGACTGTTCACGGCTGTGTATGTACAGAATGTCAGTTCGGGCAATTTACACAGGCGTGTTCTTTACTTTAAATTCCCTGAAAACGCACAATGCTATCGTGTATTTATGCTTTATTGTAGCAACAGATTTATGGCCTTTCCCTTCACAACAGGTAAAGAATAGCAATTATTTCAGGAGGCTAATGAGTAGCTAATGTCAAGTAACTCACGGCAATATTTGTTTGGCTCCAGGCCAATGCCATTTACCTGAACTTGTCCCAACCCAGCAATTATTTTGTGCACTTTTTTGAGTATGGAACTCAGATTTCTTTTTCATTTATATTTCCTTGTTTTCTATTTCTATAACAATGGCATCAGTAATGTTACAGAAAGTGTATCAATACTTGTGCTTTAAACACCCAGCACCTGGATCAACAATACAAAGTTGTCCTATACATGCAGCTGGTCTAAGGCCTGTGTTACCCAAGATTATTTGACCAGATGCATTTTTTGCTACCTAAAACTATGGTGTCAAAAGAACCAAAATCACTCCTTTCTGCCTCTCCCTTTGTCATTGTTGTAGTCACATAAATATATATGAATTATTTGATTAAAATTGAGTCTATGGAAGGTGACCTTCCTATAATTCTGAGCTCTTTGGATAACAGGTTTCTGGATAATGCATCCTATACCTGTACATAAATAAAAGGCATGTTTACATGCTTGAACTGTCCATTTTGGGTCTGTTCAGTGTATGTGGTGTATAGTGGATTACAAGACATGATATCTAATCACCTATTGTCAGCGGCAGATTAATTCAGAGGCTACAGACACATGCCTAGGCTATAGCCCAAGGGCCCAATGTGATAAGGGGCCCATCTAGCTTTTAATTCAAAATATTCACTTTTATTTGTGCTGCTGGGTCTGGCGATGCACCTACTGGGAGAAGAAGGCAGGTAAGGCACGTGCATGCACCAGATGCATGCAGATCCAGCGACGTCACTGGCACACACTAATGCCAGCTCGGGTGCATGCCTGCCTGGATTTGCATGCATCTGGACCCAGCAGTAGCCTAGAAGGGGGGCCTAATGGATGTAGCCTTGGGGACCCACATGACATTAATTTATCACTGCCCATCACTCCATTTGCCTTCATTTTGGTCTGATCGCAATAAATTTAGTTCTCATGTCCACCATTATTGCTTCCATTTCATTAGGAAAGAAACTCAGGACAGACCTGGAACTGGGGCTTAAATGCAAAACACCAGTTCCTGCATTGAAACAGATCCCCATTCAACTGAATGGGAGGCAGAAATGGAGGTGATGAGGGCTTTTCCATGGGCTGAAAATTGCCAGTAGAGAATACACCCCATATGGAATTGCCCTTGAGATGTGCAGTAGAACACTAACAAACAATGCCAGAGACAGCCAATCAGATGGACCCATTTACATTGAGCATTACATGGAAGTTGATGACATGTACATGAAGCAGGACTACTTATTTTTGGGCTCTGACAGAGAGAAGGGTAGGCGACAGAAACAAATCTGTTGCTATATTTATTGTATAATTAAGAATACCAAATGTAGAAGAGGAAAAACGTAAAGATCTGTACAAAAATAGACACTTTTCAGCACCAAAGAAAATTGTCATCATTCTCTGTCTGTTATGTCACAACAAATATTAGCAGCAAGTTTACTGTAGGAGACATAAAGAATGAATGATATGCTATACATAGCTCATTTTACTTCTCAATGGTGAGGATTTCTACCTGTAGTTAATATGCTGTTCATCTTGCCGTGGGTAGGTGAAGTAGAAACCCACTCCACTCCGAACAGTCATATATACTGTACACTAGAATAGCAAATTTCTTTGATTTTTTTAGGCACTAAAATATATATATTCTGTTTGTCAATAGTATTGCAAATAGCCAGTTATAGTGGGCATAACAGCACAATCTTGTATTATTTATTTTCTAATGCCAGCTTAATCAGAAAATTCATTCTAATGAAGGAAGTGAAAATCATCATGGATCAATGTTTGGCTCATCTGGTTGAAAGTCACCAAACTTGGGTGATCGACTCTTGCTTCTTAGGTTTAGGCTGCATGTTTTAACTCAGTCCTACAACTAAGCATTGTATCTCATTCCCTGCTTGATAGTTAAACCTGCAGTGCAAGCAGCAATATATGAAGCAATTATATTAATACCCATTTTTTACTAGAAAATCATGTAAACATTAAATAAACCCATTAGGCTGGTTTTGCTTCCAATAAGGATTAATTATTTCTTAGTTGGTATCAAGTGCAAGGTACTGTTTTATTATTACAGAGAAAAGGGAAATAATTTAAAAATTTTTGGATTATTTGGAAAAAATGGAGTCTATGGGAGACGGCCTTTCCATAATTCCATATAACGGATCCCATATTTTTAATACAGTCTTTATAATATTGTTGGTATTAGTGATGGGCAAATAAAATCGTCAGGCGTGAATTTGCCGGCGAATAAATTTGCGAAACTGAAGCAAACTTTTGGCAGCGAAAATTCAACAGCGTCAAAAAAAAATTTGGACGCGCATTGGAAAAGTCGATTGGGTAAAAACTGTGGCCCATTGACTTTAACGCCAGCATCAAAATTAACACGATCTTCAGAATTGACGCAGGCGCCAAAATTCGCGCAGGCGTCATTTCTGGACAAATTCGCCCATCACTAGTTGCTATCTATCTGTCCATCAAATAAGTGCATCTACTAGCTTAATCCACAAATTGCCTTTCCATGGTATTTTAAATTACAGTGGAGTTCTATATCCACAATACAGTCAATTCTGTCAATTTAATCTAAAGGGTAATGAGTGTTGGCGACCAGGGGCGATTTTGGGGCTGCTGTCGCCTGAGGTAGCAGCCCAGATGCCCCCCCCTCCCGATCCGCACTTAAAAAGCAACTTTGGAGAAGGTCAAAGGGGAGAAGCATTGCTAGTGCATTGAGAGCAATATGCACTAGAAGAGCTGAATATCTTGGTTAAAACTCAGAAATTCGGCTCTTAAAGTTAAAAAAAGCAGCCGTCCCTTGTAACTGGCCGCTCGCTGCAACCAGAGGCAGGGTTCTCACCTTGCCTCATGACAGAGGCGGCTCTGTTGGTGACCATACAAACACATTTTTCTCAATTCCATTGTATATTCCATCAGTTTCAGATGAAACAATACAGGGAATCATGTGCAGCACTTGGCAGGGCTGGATTTATGAGGGTTGGGTGGTTGGGGAATGTAGGCGAACTCCCTCCTGTCTCCTACTTGTCCCATAACTTAGGGATCACCAACAGGCAAAAAATACAATGAAACCCTGTACTTACTGTCTGCCGTATGGAAAGTGATAAGGATCACAGGGATACCTTGTGCCCACTGTGTTGCACTCTGCATTTCCAATCCAGCACTAGGTGCAAACTAAAGCCACCTCCTGGATGCAAGTTCTTTCAAATGAGTACTAAAGGGATAACATTTGCTAATTTTTGTCTGTGGCTCAAAGCAAAGGACCCCTACATTCCCTTGTGTGTGATTCCCCCCAAAATTATTAGATTGGTATATAAAAATATGGGATAATCACACCAAAGGGTATCTGTTCAAGTTAAAAGAGATGACCCAATTTGGTGCCGATAATATAATATGTCATTGGCCAACCTGCAACATCACAACCCTCTGAAAAATTGTCCTATGGGCCAAAATACTAGATCTGTGCAAACTAACCATTCAAGCAAACGTGTTGGCAAATAGGTAGATCTTTCCTGTAGACTGTCTGTCGGATATTGGGTCCGTCTGCCCATGGGCGATTATTCATATATTAGACAGTAAGCACAGTTATTTAAAGATGGAATGAATGTGGCCAGGATGACATTCTAATTCAATTCCAGAATTCAATTTGTTAATTAGTTAAACACTCAGCTGAACCAGAACCTTTATTTTTAATATCATATACCATCATTTAACCCATGCAAATATTTTTTTCAAATTTCAAAATGCCACATCTCTAGCAGAGCTATTGGGACTGACTCTAGTTCCACTTTTTGGAGTTTTGTTTTTCTATTTAACAAACAGTCATCCAATTGGCCACTGGCACTTGTTGGCTTGATTAAAATGTCCCAAAGTGTGATCCATAGTAATAATTTTACATCTGTTCCCATGAATGGCAATGTTAAAATAGAACCGACTTAAACAAGCGCTGATGAAAGAAGATTCGTAACGGCTTTGTAAGGGATCTGGTAAATCATTTACGTAATGGTTCTTAAAATACTTAACAGAAATCCGTGTATTCTTTTCCATTTCAAAGGAAAGAGCGTTTATCCAGGAAATAGCAGTTAAAAGTGCATTTACACTGGGTTCTTTACCTCTGAATAAGTAAATAGCGAAAGAGAAAAGCGGGAGGAATAAAGCGGATTCCTATATGTTTGTTTGAAATTGCAAATATTGATTTGCATTCTTGAGAGAGGACATTTCAGATGTATTTTCTAGCTGAGAATCGCTGTGCAGTCTGGGCGGCGTGAGTATTAAAATGGAAAGCAAAGCAAACATGCACTTATCCACCTAAGATGTAAGAATAACACAACAAATGATAGTTCCTCGTGAGAACAAGAGATACAAGTCAAAAGCAAACAAAGCATCAAACTGCAGGTCCCTCTTGTACAAAACAGCTAAACCCCAGCTGTCATCACAACATCCAGACAATGGTTGACTTAATTCTACCTGATGCATGGGGGCTGCATTTGTCAAGACAAAAATATTATTCTAGGCCAGAGCAAAGTCTCATTTCTCAGGAGTAATTAACAGAGATTGTTACACCGGTTTCTGTGAAATATATATTCCAATGATTAAAATGGAAAGGGAAGATTTTTATTAGAAATTCACCAAGTTCTGCCAGGAAAAATAAGGAAATGGCTTTTCTTAAATTGGATTCTAAAATACTGCAACCAAAAAGTAAATAATAAGATATGGAAGAGTTCAGGGCCTGGAAAGAATCCTGTCATCACACAATTCTTTTTTATTATATTTCTCTTTATTTCTTAAGCAAATTGTGATTTGTAATCTTCTGTCACATGTTTATGTATTTTTTTAGGCTTCCGTTTTGCCTGATTATTTCACTGGGTAAATAAAGAAGGCAGAAAACTACAGGATTTGTTTCAGGAAAGACATATACTAATCATATTGCCGATGGTAAACATCAGAAAGCAGTGTGTCCACATTTTGAGCAGATAATGGCTAATGAACGTTCCTACGGATGCAACAAAGCTTAAGGCCCCCATAGACGGGCCAATAAAAGCTGCCGACAGACTGAATCGGCAACTTATTGGCCCATGTGTGGGGCCATCCGGCGGGCTTCCCTGATCGATATCTGGCCGTAAGTCGGCCAGATCTCGATCGGCAAGGTTAACGGCACGGCCGCATCTGTGTGTGTATGCGGTCCCGCGATCCGCCCGCCCATATCGGATCCATTATGATCCGATCGTTGGGCCCTAGGGCCCACAATCGGATCAGCCTGCTATCGCCCACTTCAATGTGGGCATATCAGCGAGAGAACCGCTCGTTTGGTGTCATCGCCAAATGAGTGTATCTCTACGTCTATGGCCACGTTAAGAAGCAAAACTTGCATTTCATATCGGATCCATGTAGTTTCCTGTAGATAGTTAGAGGTAGTGGTAGGCCAGCTAGCTGAGCAGCTGAGGCTCCAACAAAGAGGAAGGAAGGGGTCAGTGCCCTGGCAATACCTCGCCAGATAGAGAATAAATATGACCAAGGACCTTGAGCACAGGCTGTCCCCAGTACATGTAGTCTGTGAAGTACAGAGGAACAGGAGAGTAGGCAACAAGTATTATTGGCAAAGCTGAACCGGTGTGAATAAAGTTGTTCTTGTGTTGTTCTGCAAGATTGTGTGGACCTCCAGTTTATTCTGCCCTGTTGGGTAACTACAAGCCCCATTTTCTGTTGTGATTTTGGTGTGTACCCTAAAGGGTTAATTCGTCCAGTTTTTACTAAAATTTATTTTGCTGTTTGTTACATACATGCAGGCATTCATGAGAAAGGGACAGTTCTATGTCTGCTCTGGAGCACAATGATTTGCTGCTTCATTCAGTGTATATAATGCTGACTCTCCTGCTATCAAGAGGATCTGAACTCTCTCCTTGTTAAATGTGTCAGAAAGAAAGAACATTTCTATTGAGTGGTTTTACATTGGTCAAAGAAAGTGGTAATGATTTGCCCATGAACTGATCTCTATTGATCATGAATATTCAAGAATCGCTCTACCCATTCAGTGTCAGACTGGGATGTTGGGGGCCCACCGGGGCTGCCACCTCAGGGCCGCCCACCCTAGTCCCAAACTGCCTGCTTAAACTTGCCACCAGCCTCCACCTCCCCAATGAATTTTGCTTGTGTCTGGCTTGTTCCTGGCAGGGAGTGGTCCTAGGGCCCACTGGATTTTTTCCCAGTGTCCCACCAGCCCAGTCTGACACTTATGGGCAGATTTATCAAGGGTCGAATTGAAATTCGAATTTTGAATTTTTTTTAAGGCCAAAACTGTCAAATTCGACTAAGTAATTGTTAAAATTCAAACCAAGTTTTTCTAAAAACTTTGAATTAGATTTTAGAGATTTATCATACTCTGGGCCTTTAAGAACTCGAGTTCAACTATTCACCATCTAAAACCTGCTGAATTGTTGTTTAAATCAGCCCCTTAGAGTGGAACATAATTAAAAGTCCTAAGCATTATTTAAAATGGAGTTTTTGTGAATGTTTAGCACTGCTAGCAATGTAAAATCATTTGCTAGGCAAATATTACATTGCGCATTATAGCTATGAAAAGGTTAGCGTTAGCACCTGCTCGGGAATTTCGTAAAAAAACGAAATTTAATTACAATTACAAATGTTTGCAAAAGCAAACATGGTCGCTAACGTTCACAATAATTTTTGTGCAGGTTTTTTGTGCTAACGAAATATATTAAATCCCCCCAGTTCATTCCGAATCCTGGATTCGGTGCATCCCTAATTTCAAGTACAGGAAGGAAATCAAGAAAACTAGATATCTGGATCATCCATTTCATATATTTCAATGCCATGGAGTAGGTTTGAGCTAAAGAGATGGAACTGTTCAACAATTCTGAATTTTTTTTAATTAGTTGGAAAACTCATAGTCGATAACATCAAAATGACAGTGATCAATAGATCTCTGGAACACTTTTCCTAAATTGCCCCCTTTGGGGACTTAATTTGCTCCCAATGATTTCACTTCCGTACAAATAGTAAAGTGGGACTACGGTTTTTGTAATGAACCTTTCAGGCTTTTGTTTTTAAGTCCTTTATATGACCCCAGTTTGGAAGTTTAAGTCTTACAGGAACTACAGAATCAATTCCTTTCATTATTCAACCACTAACCTTATACTCAGCTTCATTCAGCTCGCAACTCCTTAATTACGTCTATTAAACGCTCAAGCAGCTTGACGCAGATCTGTTTAAATAACTGCACATTTTCATCACTGTGGGTATCAGTATTCCAGGATGTGAAATTCCGTGATGAATGGCCGTGTTCAGAACAAAAATATATTAAAGACAACACTATTGCTGACATAGTCGTATTAATCATTAACTAACACTACTGAGCCTGTAGAACAGAATACATAATGCCCTTTACCAAATTCAAAGATCTTAAAGGAAAACTATACCCCCCAAACAATGTAGGTCTCTATTAAAAGATACTGAGTAAAACAGCTCATGTGTAAAACTCTGCTTCATGTAAATGAACCATTATCATAATAATATACTTTTTTAGTAGTATGTGCCATTGGGTAATCATAAATAGAAAATTGCCATTTTAAAAAATAAGGGCCGCCCCCTGAGATCGTAAGATTCACTGTGCACACATACAAACCACATGTAAGGTCACATGAGCCAATTAACAGACAGAGTTCTGCCTTTTGCTTCCTCACTTCTTCCTGTTACAGTTAGTGTTGTAGTATTTCTGGTCAGGTGATCTCTGAGGCAGCACAGATAGAGTCACAAAATGGTGGTTCAAGGCAAGAGATGTAAAAGGGCAATATTTATGTAAATATATATTCCAGTTTGGTAAGATTCTTTAATATGTCATTCAATTTGATATAAACTATGTGTTGCTTAAGTATTCATTTTGGGGGTATAGTTTTCCTTTAAGTTTCATTAAAAAAAAACTATTTTTTTTTCATTCAATTTTTGCAAGAAATCGCTAAGAAGAAAATAGTGAAGCTGTAATGCCCAAGGCTTAAGTCATCAGTAAAAAAAGAAACCTTTTAAGCTCTTCATAACAAAACGTCATTTAAACATCATATTTGATGTCAGATCTGGGATTCTTGTCTTATGTTAGATTAAGATGTCATGGCAATCAGACACCGTTGGAATCCAGTCACCATAATATAATCTCAGCCTGAAGGCCTAAACAGAAATTACCAGATAGCAACCAAACCCGTCCTGAAATCAACACAGGCTTATAAAATAAATGTTAGTGGCTGGCTTTTTATAATAACATTTCGTTAAAAATGAAATAAGAGATAACGATGACAGTACAAGGTATAGGATCCATTATCTGGAAACCCATTATCCAGAAAGCTTGGATCCCATAGACTCCATGTTAAGCAAATAATTCTCATTTTTAAAAAAGATTTCCTTTTTCTCTATAATAATAAAACAGTAGCTTGTACTTGATCCCAACTAAGATATAATTAATCCTTATTGGAGGCAACCCCTACCTATTGGGTTTGTTTAATGCTTAAATGATTTTATAGGGGGAGGCACATTTATCAAGGGTTGAATTTTCGAATTCATGTGAGTTTTTTAAAACTCCCATGAACTCCCATTAATTCGACCAATCTAAATTTCTTAATAAAATCATATTTTTTCAAACGGATTGAAATGACCCGGACGCTAGAATCGAATTTGATTAGAATTATAAAAACTCCAATTGAATTTAAAATACTCGATTCGAGATTTTTTTTCTCCACAAAAAAATCAGGAAGGTTGCAAACATCACCGAATCTCTGGACCTCTCCCATTGACTTATACAGTAATTCGGGAGGTTTTAGGTGGCGAATAGCCGAATTTGAGTTTTTAAAGGGCTAGAGTATGATAAATCTTGAAATTCAAATTAAAACTCAACTCGAGTTTGGATAATTCACAATTTGAATTTGAATGTTTTGACCGGAAAAAAAATTGAATTCGAATTTTCACTTCACTATCCAGAATGTTCAGGTCCTGAACATTCTGGATAAAAGGTCCCATCACTATGGGGCACATTTAACTAGGGTCGAATATTGAGGGTTAATTAACCCTCGATATTCGACCGTCGAAGTAAAATCCTTCAACTTCGAATATCGAAATCGAAGGATTTACCGATATTCCTACGATCGAACGATCAAAGGATTTAATCCATCGATCGAAGGATATTCCTTCGATCAGAAAATTGTTAGAAAGCCTATGGGGACCTTCCCCATAGGCTTACATTGGCCTCGGTAGGTTTTAGGTGGCAAACTAGGGGGTCGAAGAATTTTTTAAAGAGACAGTACTTTGGCTATCAAATGGTCGAATAGTCGAACGATTTTTAGTTCGAATCGTGTGATTCGAAGTCGAAGGTCGTAGTCGAAGGTCAAAGTAGCCCATTCGATGGTCGAAGTAGCCATTTTCGACCATTCGAAATTCGAACTATTTTTCCTCTATTCCTTCACTCAAACTAAGTAAATGGGCCCCTATATGTATTTTTGTTATATCAAGCATCTTCATCATTATCATCATCATTTGTATAGTGCCAGCAAGTTTCTCAGGAGTCTTACAATTAGGGATGCACCGAATCCACTATTTTGGATTCGGCCGAGCCCCCGAATCCTTTGTGAAAGATTCAGCCGAATACCGAACCGGAACCGAATCCGAACCCTAATTTGCATATGCAAATTAGGGGTGGGAAGGGGAAAACATTTTTTACTTCCTTGGTTTTTGACAAAAAGTCACGTGATTTCCCTCCCAGACCCTAATTTGCATATGCGGGTTCGGCCAGGAAGAAAGATTCGGCCGAATCCGAATCCTGCTGAAAAAGGCCGAATCCTGCTGAAAAAGGCCGAATCCTGGATTCGGTGCATCCCTGCTTACAATACTAAACAATGGCTACAGAATTAAACAGTAGGATTAGATTCCATATCAAAGATTCAAGCACTTTAAATTTAAACTCTTTGTGAGCCCACATATTTTAAGGAAGTTGAGTTCCCGTTTCAGGTTAAAATAGAGCTAAAGTACATAATAGTTGAGTAATTGCACCAAGTGTTGGACTGGGAGTCCAGGGCCCATGGGGCTGCAACCTCAATGGCTCAGGCTCCCCTGTCCCAGCCGTGAGGTCCTCTATAAGAAATACCCCTAGTTGCAGGTTTGGAGTGGGTCTGGGTCGGTTGGGCTGGCCGCCCAATCTGACCCTGATTGAACCTTTCTCTGTATGAAAGATTAGCGGTATATGTTCAAATAGAGTCAATGGATAGTGACAGGCAAATCTGTCCCCTTTCGCTTACTGAAAAACTCCAGAAAAATTCATGAAGTCAATGGGCGTCAAAATTATTTCGATGCACAACAATTTTTACACTATCGACTTTTTTGTAGAAGTGATTTTTTTTTGCCGCAAATTTTTGCAGCAGTTTTACAAAACAATTTGCAGGTGGCGAGATGGTGAAATCTGCCATGAATCCATGCCTGGCGACTAAATTCGCCAATAACTATCAATGAACAACACTGTAGAAGCATAGAAGTGTATCCCTCTTGCACCTAGCCCTTGATAAATGAGCCCTAGGGAACATTACTGAACAGAGGGATTCAGGCCAGAGAAGAACTAGAACAGTTAAAAAAAAGAACCTTAACTAGAGCTGAACCAGAGAAGGTACGTCTAACAGGCTATCTCAAAAATTAGGGACACTTTTCATAAACGCAGGTTGCAGGGTAGAGTTGAATGTTAAAATATTGCTTTTTGAATAAAAGGTGCAGTATACCCCTTATTTATCATGAATTCAATGAATAGGGCTTGGGCTGAATCTACTTTTTGCCTAATGGTTAAATCATTAAAAAAAAATCTATGGTTTATGTTATTTCTTGAGCTAAACAGGGAACTTGAAGCTACTCAATGTTTGGTCCTTCCAAGTTAGATAATTATATTGCCAGTATACAACCCTCACCCTTCCCCCTTTGTTGTGGTGTATGTTGTTAGCAGGAGCCCATTATGCAGGGGGATAATGTGTGCAGTGGTATACTTATTATCTACCTAAACATGGAGCAGCTTACGTTTTCCTATAATAGGGTGGTGGCACACGTAGCGTTTTGGGGAGATTAGTCGCCCAGCGACAAATATCCTCTTCTTCGGGCGACTAATCGCCTGAAATGCCTTCCCGCCAGCTAGAATGTGAATCCGCGGTGGGATGGCACTTGGATCACTTCGGTTTTCCGAAATTGCCTCACGAAGAAACTTTGTGATACTTCGGAAAACCAAAGTGATCCGATTGCCATCCCACCAGCGATTCACATTCTAGCCGGCGTGAAGGCATTTCGGGGAGATTATTCGCACGAAGAAGAGTCGATGGCCGCCTAATCTCCCCAAAACACAATGGGGTAAATTTATCAAAGAGTGAAGTTCCGCCACTAGAGTGAAATTCCGCAACTCTCAATTCATTTCTATGGGATTTTGAAAGGCGTATTTATCAATGGGTGAAAGTGAAAGTTCACCCTTTGATGAATACGCCTATAAAAATCCCATAGAAATGAACGGAGAGTGGCGGAATTTCACTCTAGTGGCGGAACTTCACTATTAACTTCATGATTTGATAAATATACCCCTTAGTGTGCCACCACCCTTAAACATTTAGCTCAAGAAAAAACAAACACCATAGATTAAAGCTGTGCTGTAGTTATGGGGCAAATGCAGGTTTCTATGCAGAGATCTACACCAATCATTATTTATACAGGAAAAGGCACAAAGGGGGTTATATAATAAAAGGCACTAAGTTTGCCCAGGAACAGTAACCCATAGGAACCAATCAGCAGGTAGCATTTACTGGTCACCTGTTTAAAAGCAAACATCTTACTGTTTGATATGGGTTATTGCTCCAGGGCAAATTTAGTGCCTTTTATTACATATGGAGGAAAGTGCAAAAGACATGGCAGATTACACAGTTTTTTTTGCACTTTACACTTTGCCCTGCACTTAGTAAACGACACCTATTTGAAAGAAATGACCCAATGTGAAAGAAATCCAGCCAATATATGTAGATCATATGTTTGGGGGGCTGATCCTATTTGTATTCTGAAGCCCTTTTTTGTTGCATGATTGTGAGACCCCTGACTGGTATTTATTATTGTAAAGCATTGAGTAACTCGCTGGCACTGTATAAATAAATGCTGGCGATGACCCCGTTTTCTGGAAAATTCCTCAATCCTTGTTTGATAAACATGCAATAACAAGCCCCCTAGAATAAAAAATAAACTGCTAAATCACCAATTTTCCTAGCTGCATTTATAGAAAGCCTGATGTTAACTGCATATGACCAAGCCAGTAACACAACTCATCACAAACAACTAAACAGATCATTTTGCCCACTTTATGTTAACTCTAAATAAAAAAAAAAGAGAGTTACTTTCAATTAAAATCAAAGAAAAAGTAAGAAGAAAATCTGCGATCCACCATAAAGAAAGCCCTCGTATTTGAATGCCCTTAATTTATTATCTATATGATTAACCTAGCATGTTCCTCATTTTATGCTCTTCTTTTTATGGCAGCAGTTGAAATACAAGAGCAATTCTCAACGAATGGGCGATAATTAATGTATACAAACCCAGTAGTGTTATAATGAATTGACACTCAACATTTCAGCTAAGTTGTCATATGATCCCCCAAGCTTCAGCCTCCTTGCATTCTTTTTTATTTGACCCTACGCACTAATACTAAAAGCAAAGTAATTACTGGCTCCATCTGACGTGTCTCCCTTCCCTTCGGCGATTTTAACTCTTGGAGACGATGCAAAGAGTCAACAACAGATTTACACAGTATCATACTGCCCCCAAGTGTTGAAATGGGTGCATTTCTAGAGCCCTCTTAGGCAAACATGATGTTTGGTTTATTCAGAAAGGGGCGGTTTCCAAGAGAAAAAAAAACAATTGTGCTTTTACCAAGTTCTTCTACAAATGTTTTTGTTATTTGAACACAAAATAATAACATTGCTGGGGTTTGTGATAATGAACAACCAGAGCTGCGCTAATTCTCCCGTTTCGGTTCACCAAAAAATTGACGAATTTCCAGCATAATTCACGAAAAGGTGAAAAATTTGCAAAAAATTTGTGAACAATTTTGACGCCCGCAACAATTTTGGGGCTTCTGAATAGTGTTGATGCGTGCCGATTTTGACACAACGGAATTTTAGTGGGAGTTTCACTAATTCATTCAAATGCAGAAATTAGTCTCGAATTCGTGCCAGGCGAATTTATTCGCCCATCACTAGAGGTAATTGCAGGATTTAGGCTTCATTTCTTGTGTTGGTCGCTTGCAGTGAGCTGTGGCCCAAAACAAAACCTGATGCCATCTATAGAAAACAGATATTGGCTGAATATTTAAGTGCAGCGGGCATAGATTTTGGGATAAAATCGCGTTTATGATGCAACATTTTCCCCCATGATTTCAGCGTAATTGTAGCAGTGCTATGAGTTGTGTCTGTTGCAAAACCAGGTACAAGTTGTGTCTTGCATTTTCAGAAGGGGAGGGTCTGTCACTTCCGGAGCGTATAGGTATATATATATATATATATATATATATATATATATATATATATATATATATATATATATAGATAGATAGATAGATATATAAAACGCAATTGGTTTGCTGGGCATCAGTCTGGTGAACCAGGGTCGAACTGGAGTGTGCAAGGGCCCACCAAGGCTGCTACCGCAGGGACCCCTATACCTCCTCTGGGGCCTCTGCGAACCGCCCACTAACCTACCGCTAGACAGTCCCCCCCCTCCCCCGTGCAACTTACTTTTGCTGATTGGGAGAGGGAGGGCAGCTGTGGGGTGATGGTGGGGGAGCAACAGTGGAGGGCAGCTGGGGACCCCACCCTGTTGGTTCCCCATTGAAAATAGGCACAGTTGCACACCATTGGTCTGAAAGAGCAGGATGCATATGGAAGTGTGTTTGGACAAAAGAGCCCTAATAATTTGCATCAATATAAACTTTCTATTTTACAGCATCTACACTTGCAGGTACATTTGTTAATGACCCCTTACTTACTAACATCGCCCTGCTGCCAACAAAGTAGCCAATAGTGTTATTAAATGTTTATTTTGAAAGAGACAGTTCACATTTCTGTGATTTAAATATTTCATATATAAATAAGCATTTTGGCTTTATTTCTCTACATAAATCCATGGGATTGGCTTGAATAATCCAAGTTGACGAGCCCTCCCCCACCCTCCCTGGCGTCTACAGATCCTGTTCTACCTTCCACATGATTTGGCTTATTTGCCTGTGGTTTGGTCGACTGTATGATGTGTTTCTGGTTGGCTGGATTTGTTTGAAGATGTTTGGGAAGTAGGTTGGTGAAGTCCAGAAACCATTTTAGTTTTATCTTTAGTTTACTAAGCGTAATATAGAGGTCCCCTGGAAATGCATTTAATATATGCTGTGGAAAACCCCAATTATAATATTGAGACAAAAGGCATATAACTTGCACAGACTTCTCTATTGCAATTGTAATTCTAGCAATAACTATAAACACTTCTTCAGTATTTAAGTTATTTAGGCATTGTAAGAACATACAGTATTTTCCATTTTTTCCCTGTGTTTACCGTGCAACAGGGCTTATCGCTATGCTCAACTGATTTATTATTTACTTTAAGAACGCAGTTATGTCTGTTTTCCCATCAAATAAATAGTGGCAGGGTCATAAGAAAGAGCCGGCAGATACCTGTACACTGTGAAGTCACTGTGTGTGACATATCATAAGCATTCCCAAGAAGCGTGAAAGAGTGGGAGGGTTAAGAAATGTTTGCTGAAGCAGCGCAAACTAACCAAATCACTTTTTAAATATTTACTTGTATGTTGACCAAATCTAGGTTGACCAAATCAAGGTTCTATTTTTAAGAGGAGAGCTGGCAACACTCCAATACCAATTCTGTCAGTTCTGCTGGTTCAGCCATTTCTGACCAGATCAGTAGCTTATTAGCGTAAATATGAAGCCAGAACTTCAGCCCTCTAGGCTGATATCTGGTTGTAGTTAGGCCAAGTATCAGTCAGGCTCGCTTGGACACTCAAGGCATAAACTGCATCAGGCTGTGGAAGAGGTCTTCTCCTCGTGGGTCTTCACAAACCTCCTAATAATGACCAAAACAGACAATATTGCCCATCACAACTCTACGAGTATCATCCAGGTTTCCTTGTTAATACAAGACATTTTACTTTTTTATTTTTTCCTACAATCCCAGCATCATTGCTGACAAGTTGTGACTAACACAATGGCAACAAATATGCCAAGCGAACGCAATTGCAGATGCTAGTTTTGAAGATCTGGAGGCAGTTACCTCCAAAGCAGGGGTTGTGTGAATGAGATGTTTGTGAAGGCTTTACTAGCCACAAAGCTGCTGCACCCACTGATGCAGCCTACAGAGGGAACAGCACCTTTGAGTTGGCAGTAGCTGCAGGGATCCCAAATATTAATAGGTGTACCCTGCTGGTCACCTGTCCTCTCTTAATTTAGGAAGCACATTCCTGTTTGGCGCATCCGCTACCGACCTACACTTCTCTGCGTCCGATGCAATGGAGCCAATTGTGCTCATTCGCTGTGCCCATTGCTTTCCTTCCTTGTCTGTCAAGCTCTGTCTCTTCCCATTGGCCCCCTGCACTTTAAATAGCCCCTTCTCATACTTCTCCTTGCCCAAGCTGGCTTCTGTGTACTCAGTTCCTGCCTAAGCCTTCTTTTATGTTTGCTGTTCTGGCTTTTGACTCCTGCCTGCTTACTGACCCTGATCCTGACCCTGAGCCTTCTGCTGTCCAGAACTCTGCCTGGCCCTGACTACGACCTTGCCTCCTCCTTGTCTGTATTGTAAGTATCCCTGGCAGGTTCCCTGTCGATCCTGCTGCAAAAAGTTCCAGGGCCCCAAAAGGGCATTGGTAAAGACCTGGAACAAGGTGACCTTGTTCACCGAAAGGTACTTATACCAGCTGTCTCCCTGGGATTCCTTGTTAAAAAGCATTATAATAGGTGCCCTAAAGACTGATGCAGTGGTGGTGACAGCAAATACAAGGACGTTCAAAGACCATGGTTGGAAGCGCACCCAATGCGTGGCTTTCTCGTCAAACCCGCCACCCCCCACGCGAATGTGCGTGCGGCAAACTCTTTCTCCTATTAACACATGCTGGGATGGGGAGACAGGAGTGCCCTGCAGTTGAGTTCTCCTGGAACTAGGGGCAGCAAAGGAGAAGAGGTACATGCATGGTGCCCCTTCATCTTTGCGCCCTAGGCGCATGCCTCTTCTGCCTACCATTAGTTCCAGCCCTAGAAGCAAGTACATTAAACACTGAAATAATAAACCGAGAATTACTTAATATAACCATAATTACAAACATATCACAGATAAGTAATGTTATTTAAGAGAGGACAAGACCAAGAAAAGAGTGTGTGCATTGTGTTTGTGTCTGTGTGTGGGTTCATGTGTGTGCAAATGTGTTTTCTCTGTGTGTAACTTGTTTATTTTTCCCACTCCCTAACACTTTCCTATGATCAGCAAGTCTTCATTAACTACTGTTGACATCCCTAATGGTTTTCCTGCAGGCGTAGGTTAGTCTAAGATATACTCTCTCTGTTGGAAATGTGTCACTACTTGTTGCGAAAGTGATTAAGCCCTTTGAAGCAACTGATTGCATATTTGGCATCTTCTCCCCTGTTCCTGATTGCAGTTTATTTTCAGTTTCACATCACATTTCTTTGGCCTTCCCACGCCACTGCCTGAAAACAATTTGAATGTATAAACTGATGTCAAACGTTGAATTAATGCATTTCTGCGGGAAAATTCAGAACGCTATATTCTAATGAGTTGGCAGGTGGTCTATGATTGTGATGAATTTCATAGTCCGGCTGACACATTTTCAAATGTTAATGTTCTCTGGAGGAAAAAACTGTGGTCTTAATGATTGAAATAATGGGTTGGAAGGTGAGGATCCAGGTTATTATGGTTTCAAACCTTGGCACTCAAGATATGTAGGTGCTGGGTTACGCAGTCTCCAGATAGAAATAATTATGATCACATAATGAAGAGGGGGGTTTAAGGATTCAGGATTATGAAGAGGGTTTGAAGCAGAAGAAAGAGGTACTACTTCATCAGCCTGAAACAATGGTTAATCAGAAGGCTTAATGTCGCGGTTGTACAGTCACACATTACTCAGACTTTGTGGAGAACAATATTAAGTTTCTACTTAACTTAAATGAACTAAGACTTGAACTCCCCGCTTCACCCTGCAGCTATTTTCTTAAGGACAAAAGCAGAGGAACGAGAGGAACTGGTACAGTCAAAGTTACATGTCACAGAAGATAAACAAGAAAAGAACAAAGATTTTTTTTTTCTTTCTTTTAAGAAACCTTGAGTTCACTTTCAAGATTTTTTATGCACTCAGTTTTGCAAGTGCAAAGGTGACTATAGGCTTTAGAAGAATTGCTGATTACTGCAGAACCTCTATATCAAAGTCTCGGTGGAAGCTGTTCAGAACCTATATAATCTAATACATGAACCTATAGCAGCAAATCAAATGTGATTTTTGTTTTTCTGCCCACAGCTCATTAGTTTTTATTGGTTCAATACCCATATGCAAAGTCTCCATTCAGTACAGGTATGGGACATATTATCCAGAATGCTCGAGACCAGGGGTTTCCCGGATAACGGATCTTTTTGAAATTTGGATCTTCATACCTTAAGGGCAGAGACACACGTGGAGAATCATGGAGATTAGTAGCCCGGCAACATATCGCCTCTTCTTCGGGCGACTAATCTCACTGAACTGCCTTCCCGCCAGCTAGAATCTAACTTACCGGTGGAATGGCACTCGGAGCACTTCGTTTTCCGAAGGCGCACAAAGTTTCCTCATAAGACAATTTCTACTGTTTTATTATTACAGAGAAAAAAAATAACTGTGGGTAAAAAATATATTGACCAAAAAGTAAAAAGAAAACAATCCAGCACCTCAACCATTATTCATTTAACATTAACATTACATTATAAGAATGTATTTAGATTATTATGTAAAAACATACAGACCCCATAGATCTTTCGCGTTTCGTGCCTCCATAGTATTCATAGACAATGAAGAAAGTATGTTGGGCAGATAGCAGGTTATTGCAGCCCTGCATTGCATCTCTGTATGGCAAACACAACAGTCACCATGTAAACCCGCAAGATTATGAGGCCAAATTGTGCAAACCTGGTATCCAGAAAGCTCCGAATTACAGAAAGGCCATCTCCCATCCATTTTAATCAAATCATTCACATTTTTAAAAATGGTTTCCTTTATCTCTGTAACAGTAAAACAGTAATCTGTACTTAATCCCAACTAAAATATAATCCCATTTTAATAAAATAATTAAACATTTTAAAAATGGTTTCCCATGGTCCCATAACACTGTATGTCTTCAGTCTGTTTGGTTTGTAATTTTTGGTACCAGGGGAGGCTCACAACTTAAATATCCAATAGCAGCAGCTTATTAACCCATAAATATAAAGACACGAAGAGAATGCTTTCCTGCTTAGCTCATGTCACATCTGATTTACACTTCAACACTAATCGACATTTGCTTCTTTTAATCATTTCTGGGTGTGAAATCTTTATTTTTAAGGAGGACATGCTTAAAATGCTTATTTTTTTTCTCTGCATTATTTTAACATTCGATTAAATCGAAGCTGCACAAATCTGGCACATTTCTGACAAAAAAGCATATGTTGCTAATGAACTAAACTAAATCAGTTATATTTTGTTTTCAACCAAAATAACATATTACTAATTATTCTGCCAGAAGAAATGACTTGTGATCATTGGCAAGCCCTGCTCCTATGACTATTGTTTTCTTAGTTATTAACAAGGTTACTGTTGATCCTTTGCACAAAAGGCACTTTGGCCAGTAGTGCTGCTCGGGGGAAACAAACTGTGAAATGCAATAGCATGCTGAAACCCTTTTGAAAGAAACCCTTATAAGCTGTATCATTTGTGCATCTTCTTTTAAAAAGAATAATGTATTGCAGTTATTATGCTTTAAGTTACTATTACTAAATACGTTACATTTGATTTTTGGACACAGATAGACAGAAATATTTGTTCAAACTATTTTCTGTATATATATATATATATATATATATATATATATATATATATATATATGTATATAGATATATATCATAACTCATGAATCCAGAGCACTCCCAAGTTATGGACAATGCCTAGGTGCTGGTTAAATAGTAAATATAAAAATGGCAAAAAGAACCGCACAACCAGGTCTTTTTAAGTGTAAAAAACAAAAAAATCTTTATTTTGACGTTTCAGCTCCTAATTTAAGCCGTCCTCAGGAGTTGAAAACAGCACACAAAACACACATATTTAAAAGCTAAAATGGCGCCAAAGTTCAAGTGCCCCCATTGGTGGTCGTAATTACAACGTGTATAACCCCATAATTATTAAGTTCAAGAAAGATAGTGTATAAAGGTGTCCATTTAAATCCCATCTGAGACTTAAATATCTCAATAAGCAGTGACAGTGGGCCCTTCCATGTTGCATACAAAACCCGTGTTACTGTGTCAATAAAAACATTGTTAAGCGCACATCACATGCGGTCCTATTCTCCTAACACCCTGGACCTTCTCAACAGTGCTATACTCAAACATGTCGCCATATCCGTAGTGCACATACCAGATTTTTTTGTTTTTTACACTTTAAAAAGACCTGGATGTGCGGTTCTTTTGCCATATATATATATATATATATATATATATATATATATATATATATATATATATATATATATAGGATCCCTTATCCGGAAACCTGATATCCAGAAAGCTCCGAATTACGGAATGGTCTCCCATAGACTCCATTTTATCCAAATAATCCAAATCTTTAAAATTGATTTTCCTTTTTCTCTGTAATAATAAAACAGTAGCTTGTACTTGATCCCAACTAAGATATAATTAATCCTTATTGGAAGCAAAACCAGCCTATTGGGTTTATTTAATGTTTAAATTAATTTCTAGTAGATTTAAGGCATGAAGACCCAAATTACGGAAAGATCCGTTATCCGGAAAACCCCAGGTCCCAAGCATTCTGGATAACAGGTCCCATACCTGTATATATATATATATATATATATATATATATATATATATATATATATATATATATATATTAAACAAGGTAGCCCCAGCACTTTCAATATATAACCCCCTGAAAAAATATTCTTGCCCAACTGAACTGTAACTTTCTTAAAAAAGACACTTTTAGTTACAAAGTTTATACAAAGCATGCATAAGGGTAGGGCCACACGGCGCGATTTCGCCGCGATTCTGCGCTGGGCGAGTTGCGAGTCGCTGCGGTTTTTAAGCCGAAATAGCTTTGTTAACTTTGGCGCTGGCGTCAATGCAAATCGCGGCGAAATCGCTGCGCTAATTCACACGCGGCGATTCGTTTTCTATTGTCGCCCGAAGTTGCCTCGCTGGGCGTTTCCGGGCGACAGTAGAAAAAGAATCGCCGCGTGTGAATTAGCGCAGCGATTTTGCCGCGATTTGCATTGACGCCAGCGCCAAAGTTAACAAAGCTATTTCGGCTTAAAAACCGCAGCGACTCGTAACTCGCAACTCGCCCAGCGCAGAATCGCGGCAAAATCGCGCCGTGTGGCCCTAGCCTTAGCTGACGCGCCCTTAGGATAGGATCACTTAGGACAGGACTGACACATGGACACTGCCTTGACGGGGCACGTCAGCTTATGCAATAGAAATATTGTAAATAATTTTTAAATTCTGAATACACTAAAAAAGATGTTTATTAACAAAAATATTCTATATGCATAAATAACTGGGCAGGTGGTTTTCCTGTGCGACAACAGCAGATGTACAGGAAACATTCAATTTTCCCCTCGTTTGTAGATAGAAATGAATGATGACACGCAACCTCTTGCAGTGACGCCCTCCCTAAATTATTTCTTGGTACAATACAGCACTCATATTTGTTACCGGATAATTTGGGGTTGTCAGACTTCAAACATTCCTTTATTCAGAGGCATGTTTCATGTATAGATCTATGAGGAGAGTGAAAGCATTGTGTGTCGGTGTGCACGAGAAGGGCAAATATTGACTGTGAAACAATCCAACAAAATAACAAAGGTAAATGCAATCAGTTCAGAAAATCAGCAATTTATGAATTCCACTTGGTCAAGAATTTGGAACAGATAAAGGGAAATGAAACTCTATATCATATAGAAAAGGCCTTTTTTGGTTTTTCCTTAGTCACTGTTTAGTCCTGTAACATTTGTTGAATTATAAATCAGTTATGGCTAAATACAGATATGGGATCTGTTATCCGGAAAGCCGTTATCCAGAAAGCTCTGGCCATGTCCCATAGACTCAATTTTATCCAAATAATCCAAATTTTTAAAAATGGTTCCCTTTTTCCCTGTAAAAATTAAAACATTACCTTGTACTTGATCCCAACTAAGCTATAATTAAATGAGAAATAAAGAAGTAGGCTAGAAATATTGTACATTATGTTTTGTGCTTCTGTTCCAGCCCAAGGCAACCACAGCCCTTTAGTAGTAAAGATTTGTGTCTCCAAAGATGCCCCAGTAGCTCTCCATCTTCTTTTCTGCTGATTCACTGCACATGCTCTGTGCTGCTGTCACTTACTGAGCTTAGGGACCAACTGTGCTAGGCAGCACTGCATTATTGGTATAAGTCAACATACCAATGTTTTAGGCTCCTAAATTGAATTTGCTGTGTAGACCCAGTAACATCTGGTTACACCACTGTATATAATATATAACACTAGGTGCAAAGCATAGCCAGACCCCAGAAGCAGGTTATTTTAAGTAAACCAGATCCCAGAAGTAAGTGGCATTACATTTGCTCCATAAGTGCTCCAGCACTTGAGTCCAGGCTCCAAGTAAGTTTCCACTACAAACTCTTTTCAGTGCTCTGGTTGCAAATGAACTCAGGACTGTCATGCAGGACAAGGTCATCCATCCATCATACTGTCTTTCTACATGTCCAGAACTGATTTGAAGGGGTGGTTCGCCTTTAAGTTAACTTAGAGGGGCAGATTTATCAAAAGTTTAAATTTATCTTGTACTGTCTCTTTAAAAGTTCAATTTCGACCATTCGCCATCTAAAAACCTGCCGAATTGCTGTTTTAGCCTATGGGGGACCTCCTAGAACTCATTTGGAGTCAATTTGTGGACTTTGAAGAATCAAAGTTTTTTTTGGAAAACTTCTAGTCAAATTGATCGAATGCGTTATTATTTCGTACGATCGAAAACGGACCTATTCGATCGAAAACTGACCTATTCGGGCAAAAAAACTTTGATTCAATTTCAAAGTTTTTTAAATTCGAAATTCAACCCTTGATAAATCTGCCCCTAAGTATGTTCTAGAATGTCTAATTCTGGGCAACTTTTCAACTGGCCTTCATTTTTTCTCTTATATAATTTTAGAATAATTTGCCTCCTTCTTCTGTTTCCAGCTTTCAAATGGGGGTCACTGACCCCACCTAAAAAAAAAACCAAATGCTCTGTAAGGCTACAAATATATTGTTATTGCTTCTTTTTATTACTCGTCTTACTATTCAGGGACTTTCCTATTCATATTCCAGTCTCTTATTCAAATTTTGCCCTTAGTAACCAGATTGCTGAAATTGCAAACTGGAGAGCTGCTGAATAAAAAGCTAAATAACTCTTAAAACGCACTTATTTAGAGAAGCCTACCCTCACTCTGCTTAACTACCAGATGCAATACCACATCCAGTCCTACATCCCTCACCCACTCAATTCTGATCTTGCCCACTCCCACACCTTGGGGCAGATTTCCTAAAGGGTGAAGTTGCTAACGCTAACTTGAATTCGCTAGCATTACCGCCCGCAGGGACTTTTTACGATTTCCTAATGGGCGCAGGGTCAGTTCGCTAGCAAAGGAGATAGACGCTAGCGTTGCTTCCCACTCTAACGCCAGACGAGTGGCGAACAGACTGAATTTGTGAATTGAAATTCACTAAGATGCGGATTTTACTGAAGGTTACCTCATTCGCCAGACTTGCCTTCGCCACCTCTGACCAGACGAAGTGCAATTGAGTAGAATAGGACTTCCTTCATTTTTTGTTGAAAAATATTCTAAGTCCCAAAAAACGCTGGCGTGTTTTTTTTGGGTAACCGGGTTCCCCCCTACATTTCCTAACATATGTAACATAAACTATACAGTCGGCTCATGTGTAGGGCATTATAACAACTCTATTTTCTTTATTAAGGTTCCCTGGGCTTGTGTAATGTAATGTATTTGCTGCAATATATACGTCCATTCAAATTTCACTTCCCGCCGTATGCAAATCAGAAAATGCTAGCACAACTTCGCCAGTGTTCATCGTCCCTTCGCATTTTAGGGAATTATCGTTGTCCTGGCGAATTTACACCTGGCGAAGTGTTTCGATGGCTGCGAAGCCGTCGATGGCGAATTTTTGCCACTTAGGGAATTTGCCCCCTTGGGTCTTATTCTCTTCCCTTTAGATTGTAAGCTCTTTTTGCACGGGAACTTTTTTTCCAGTATTGGTTGTGATGTATGTAATTCCATATATTCTATGTATGTAATTCATGTGACTTAGTTGTATAAACACATTACTTTACAGCGCTGCAAGATATGTTGGCGCTATATAAATACATATTAATAATAACAACTCAAAAAAACTTAATAACAAAACATGAAAAATTATTGTGTAAAATATCACTCTCTACATCATACTAAAAGTTCATTTAAAGGTGAACAACTCCCTTTACCATGAATAACCTGGTTCCCCCAACTTCAAGGCAATTGTAAGATACTAAACCTACTCAGTGCTGACCTGGATCTAAGTAACAACTCAGGAATCAAACAAAGAAAAAGCTGCCTGCCTTGCTCGTACCACTCCCAGCACAGCCTTATAATGAGCTGCATTCTTTCACCCTTTTCCTTAGTAACCGCTGTTTGTGCAACTGTATTTCTAGGCAACGTCACAATTTACTTTCCCATTATGGGTAAGGTCACTTTAGACCTATGACTGAGACGGGCAAGGTAGAATAATAAATACCCTCCCAAATGTGTAAAAGGAACTTCCGCCTTCCATAGCAAAAGTAAAATTCACCGCAGATCGTTCCCCATCTCGGCTGAGCCTCTGTGTCATTATGAAGATTAATGGAGCAGTGGGCAAACGGCACTTACCAAGTGTACATTAGAGTCAGCAGTAGCCTGAGAGTCAACCATTTACGTTCATCATCAGTTATTGTAGTGTGAAGAGCCCTACCTGAATATACTATGATAAATGAGGTTTCATTAGCTTAAATGCTGCAGGATTCTCTTTGCTTTTGCGCCTCAGACATAACACCGGCTCTTCCGAATCTCCCCCCCCCCAAAGAAAACTTCAGTATGAAGTCCAAGTGTTCATAAAATAAATAGTCGGCAATCTGTTAATGAGACGTTCGGTGTCAATTAGATGTAATAGGATAAAAGCCTTTGATTGGAGACCTTAGGCCTTATGAATTTGGAATGGCATTTCTGAGCGCCTGCTGTGCTTTTCTTACTTATTAGAGCTCGGCGTGACAAGAAGAGTGGTCTCGTACATCTCGCACGGCCCGCTTTCATGTCAAACAATCTTCCAGGTATTTTTATCCTATTCCCCTGGTGATTTCATAGGACCAACAAATCAAGCTGGGAGGTTTTGCAAACATGAAAATGTCAACAGTTTCACGGGAGGTATCATAGCACCTCTGCTCCTCTGACTTGATAGCGTCTGCCTAACAAGCCTGCGACTGCGAGGCTTTTTGTCAGTTCATTTTGCCAATTACTGCGCTTGCAGGGAAACGCTGCTCCTGGGTTCCAGTAAGGCAGGCCAATTAATAGACAGCCTTGTGAATATTTTAGGATAATTCATGCTGCAAAATGCTTCATTATGGAAAGCAATATTCAGCCATTTCCAGCATTAAATGTATAAACTGTAATGATATAATCTATGTATATATATATATATATATATATATATATATATATATATATATATATATATATATATATATTTATTTATTTATTTATGTATCAACAGTATCTATTACTCAATATCTATCTAAACTTGATATCTATCTGAATCATTTTAGTTATCATTTATAAATCATCTGTCTGTCTATCTGTCTGTGTATCTATTACTCAATATTTATGTGAATCTTTTTATCTATCATCTGTTATATCTATCACTCAATATCTATCTGAATCTTTTATCTATCTATCTATCTACATATCTAAATTATCACTCAATATCTATTTGAATCTTTTTATCTATCTTTATTAATATCTATATGAATTTTATGTATCATCTATCTATTACTCAGTATGAGAATCATCTATCTATCTATTTATCTATCTATCATCTATCTTCTATTTATCTATCTATCATCTATCTATCTATCAATCTATTATCTATCTATCTATCTATCTATATATCATCTATCTATCTATCTATCTATCTATCTATCTATATATCTATCATCTATCTATATATCTATCTATCATCTATCTATCTATCTATCTATCTATCTATCTATCTATCTATCTATCATCTATCTATCTAGCTATCTAGCTATCTAGATATCTAGCTATATATCTATCTATTACTCAATATGTATCTGAATCTTTTTATTATCTATCTGATTATAACTATCTAACTATATGTCTGCCTGCCTATCTATCTTTCTATTATATACTGTATATACTATCTATTTCTACAGATAACTATAAATATGATGAATGAATGATGATTATTGTCATCTATCTATCTATCTATCTATCTATCTAAATATCTATCTATCTCTTAATTATCTATCTACTGTATGCATCTATCTCTATTGAAATCTATCTGAATCTCTTTATTATCAATGCAGCGGCATAACATCGGCCTCGAGCCCCCCTGCAACAGTCACCTTCGGGCCCCCAGCTCACCCCACTCCAGCACCAGATGAAATAGACAAAAGGGATAGAGGGTGCTATTATTTTGGAGATGTTTCCCACAGACTGTTATAACACTGTAAATAATCTTCCTAGAGGGAAACATGATTACCATAGGCAAACTGAAGAGCGAAATAGTAAATAGTGGGATTAACAAAAAAATGCCATGTTCAAAAAGTCAGAAACACATTTATAAATGGAAGAACCATGAAAAAAACACAAAGCACTTTGCAGGCAAAAAAAATGCATTTGTTCCCTTTCTGACTTGCACATAGTTCACTCCCAGAACCTTCTGTCTATTGGCAGGAATAGAACTTCCTGAGCCACATACACTAATATAAGAGTCCTGCATCGGGTAACCGTGGAATTCCAGCAATATGATTGGGACTTGGGCATATTATTCATTATTTGCTCAATGTGCAGGTGCCCCGCTGGTACCCAATCCTCTGCTATGGGAGGGCTACAGGTGGCCAATGCAGGGGAAACAGTGAAAAATTCAAGCGTCCTAACGGTTTAAAGCTCTTGCTGTGATGTCAGCGCAACACTGCGGGGATCGGGTCAGGTGAAAATGCATGGAGTTGCCAAGGCGGGTAAGCGGGTCATACAGGGGTGCTTCGCCAATGAGGCGAGTTGAGGCTGTCGCCTCAGACAGCAGCGCCCCACTAGGTACCAGGGGCAGCAAAAATGCTGCTCCTGGTACTTTAAGAGCGAATTTCAGGGGGAGGGCAGCAGCAACTGCTGCTGCCTCAGGCGGCGGAAGGGCCACGATCGCCCCTGGGGTCAGAGTTTGGCTTGGGGAAAGCAGGTATGGGTTGGGTTCGGGTTTTAAAAAACAGATCCATGCAGGTCTCTAACTCATATACACTGTAGCATGCACATGCCCACTTTTATCTGTTAACGAGGGATGCAACAAATCTGCTATTTTGGATTCGGCCGAACCTTCGAATCCTTTGTGTAACATTCGGCAGAATACCAAAACTAATCCGAATCCAAATTTAGATATGCAAATCTTTGTTTTGTGAAGTCACGTGATTTGAAGCATTCATATTTGGTTCGGCCAGGCACGAGGATTCGGGCAAATCCTGCTGAAAAAGGCCGAATCCTGGCCAAATACCGAACCAAATCTTGGATTCGCTGCATCCCTACTATTACCATTAGTGGGGCTTATTATATGGCTTAATCCACTGAAATAAAGAAAACAATTCTAATATACATTTATTAAAAATGTTCAGTGCATTTGAAGTTATTTGTAAAAACATTTGCTATTGAAAGCAGCATTTGCTTTATAAACAATGTTTCAAAACTCTGAGTTCCCCAGTAAAGACAGGTCTGTTAATCAGCTGCCTTGTCTAACTGCTTTTAATAACAATACATATACAGGCAAAAAATATGGATGTGGAATCCGTTATCCATCTATATATTGCTCCTTGATTAAACATGTGTTACTGTTATTTATTTTATTTGTATACACAGCGAGTGAATGAGTATTTTCTCACCCACAGAGCTTACAATCTAAGTCTGAGGCTCAGGAAGATATTTAAAAGAATTGTGTAATATTTTGTCTAAAAATCAGTGTAAAAGTTTGTGTAACACGTGACATAGAAAGCTTCTGCTGCCTGAGAAAAGACTTTACACAAATATGTGACTTTTTTGTGTGTGTTGTAAACCCATTTTTAGACTAGTTTTTACACTTAGCTTTACTATTGAATAAATCTAATTTTATGCAGCCCCCACTTCTACACAGGGTGGAGCTGTGATTCGGCGTTAGTGTAAATCGTACTTAGATACCTTGTTTTACACACCT
This sequence comes from Xenopus laevis, assembly GCF_017654675.1. NCBI lineage: Eukaryota > Metazoa > Chordata > Amphibia > Anura > Pipidae > Xenopus > Xenopus laevis. The sequence continues at coordinate 29,333,443 of NC_054379.1, read as the reverse complement.
TTATAAATATGCCCTTAAGGATGAATCCCGTGTTAAAATTCCGAGCACATCAAACCCACTGTCTCAAAATATTCCACTTGCGTCTCCCCATCGCAGGTTTCATCTTTAAAAAAAATCAGACTAATAGCGAAGTCAAATTTAGGTAAGATGTGCAAGAAGTTGACTTGGTATGTAGATATAATGTAAATATAATGCTAATTAATCTAAAATAATTCAGATTATTATTCAGGCTTGAGAAGATGATAAATAAACATTTGTTATTTGCATTTTAAGATACCAAGACACTAAATATGCATTTTCCTTGTCTTCAGTCAGCTCCTCGAATGCAGCGCTGACAAAATTATAACTGCACCCAAACCAGTTATATAGTCTTAGTCTAGGTCTGAGTCATATTATCTGGCAGTATTTTTATGAATTGTCCCTGTGGTTCTTCTATAGGTTTCTCACCTGTGTTTATCACAGTACAGTTAGGTTTTAACCAGACCTTCCCATGAAGAGGCATCTGCAGTAGGTTCTTCTCATTGTGCACCATGTTCATATCACATGCATAAAATCTTCATTGCTTCCTTCTAGTTTGGGCCTTATTGTTCTGTACTCTCAGATGCCATAAATTAAAGTATATGCCCTTAAGTGTAGATGTCTTTCCATCAGGGGTATAGCTAGAGATGAGTCCTGGTGAAAAATCTAGATCAGGGTCCCCTCTATATCAACCTCAAACACCTGTGTCCCCAGTGAGCACCAGCACAACTCTCTCTAATCTACCTCTTAATCTACCTCTGTCTAGGGCCACATTGCACTACAGATCTTTTTGACATTTTGGTGAAAGATTGAATAATTTCTATCCATTTACACCCCTCAGGTTCTAAGTAGGGTTGCCACCTTTCCCTGTCCCCCTTTCAGGAAAGGACATCAATGATACGGGGTGATGATGTTGCAGGGCAGAGGTCATTGGGCAGGACTATAATATGGCAATCGGCGATTGCAATCTAAGAGAATTCTGCCTGGTCAGGCAATTTTGACCCCTGTAGCCCTTCTGAAACTGGGGCTGTCCGGGTCAAAACCAGATAGATGACAACCGTAGTCCTAGGGTCTGGGAGAAGTAGCACTCCTTGCAACACCCCTGCTTGCCAAAATTCAATACTGCAGTACTACCTTTTCTGGATTTTGAAAAATATTAAGGCACCATTTTCCAAAACACTTTAGGGGTCATTTTAGGGGAGCATATTCGGAAGTGCGGGTGCTCTAAAATGGACACAATGGAGGGGGCATATTGATAGAATTGATTAAGCTTCTTCTGCCCAAACAGACTACTATTCTTCAAGATTGCTGTCAATGAAGCCATCCTGCCTCTTCTGATGAATGGCGTGCAACTGGGGAACCCTGAAACTAATGCCACACTAGCAGTAGCTCCAGGCCCACAGTAGGCACACCAGAGTTACGCTCAGAGAATCAGATGCAAATTCAGTTTCATCACAAGCCAGTTAACCTGCCTGTATACTTTTGGAGTGTGAGAGGAAACTTGAGGAAAAACATGCAAACACAGGGAGAGCATATAAACCCCCTGTGCCTGACCTGGCTGGAAACAAACTCAAGACTCCTGCACAGCAAGGCTCCATGCAAATATCTGGAAGATATTTCATTCCAAAGTTGTTGCCCAACATTCCAATGTTCTTCAGCACAATTTGACTACCAATGTCCCCTGTGTCACTGCAGAATATAGATGAGTTTTTTCTATTTACTAACCAGAGAAAAAAAGTATGTCAGCCACCACTGACAAAAATAAATGCAATTATTACTATTATCACTACATATTCTGCAGGGTTTAAGCAGGGTGTATACAAAGACACAGATTACATACAAATACCGACAGGTGGCAAAGAAGGCCCTGCTCATTAGAACTTCTACATCTAAATGGATACAAAAAAAAAAGGTCTCCTAATGCAACGGAACCTAAACACATGTTTTGCTGAGTGTTATAAAATACTCAAATCAGCAGTAAACCGTAGAGGGCTTACATCTTAACACAATCCATAGAACTTCACAGATTGCTTGTCTGTGGTTCAGCAATGTGTCCTATTGATTCTTGGAGCAGTTGAAGTCACATGATGTCAGAAGGGAATGACTCCTCTAAATGAATACTGTCTGTTGTTATGGAACATTAGCACAATGATGTTTTAGAAACGTGTGGACATCCATAGTAGTAATGGAATAATCAGGGTCAAAAGCAATTAATAGGGGGGCATTGATTGTAAAACTGCATTAAAGAAACAGTAACACCAAAAAATGTAATTAACGTTTTTAAAAGTAATGAAAATATAATGTACTGTTGCCCTGCACTAGTAAAACTGGCATATTTGCTTCAGAAAGACTACAATAGTTTATATAAACAAGCTGCTGTGTAGCCATGGGGGCAGCCATTCAAAGCTGAAAAGGAGAAAAGGTACAGGATACACAGCAGATATAGCAGATAAGCTCAGCAGTATACAATGAGATTCTTCAGAACTTGGTTATCTATTGTGTATCCTGTGCTTGAATGGCTGCCCCCATGGCAACACAGCAGCTTGTTTATATAAACTATAGTTGTGTTTCTGGAGCAAACACATCTGTGTTATCAGTGCAGGCCACAGTACATTATATTGTCATTCCTTTTTTGGTGTTACCAAGTAAGTCTACAAATCATATATAATATATTATTTCTAATACCAACACAATCCTGATAGCATCTGCTTTATAGTTCTGAGGTTAAAAACCACTGAGGTCTTATTGTCACTGGTTGCTTATTTACAAAATGATTTAAATCCGGAAAACTATTAGTCCATTAAAAAAATACATTGATTACAATGGAAATTGCAATTCAATTCAGTTTAAAAATTTGCTAAATCTGGCAAAATTATGTCCATAAAAATCTTAGAAGAAAACTCTAGGTCACTTTTTTGGCCTATATTTGCTTGACTCGTGGAAAAAAACACTATCTTGAATTCTACTAAATTTGCCATGTGACTTTAAAGCTCTGGAGATTTCAATGTGACTTTTTTTTTTATTGTTCTTAAATTTGGATAGCTACACGAGGATTCACTATTTATGAAATCTTTGTGGAGGATTTGGCTGGATCCACACATTCTACATTCAGTGCACCAACAGGGTCCGCAGGGTATACACAATGCCCACATGCAGTTTGTAAAGGCAAAATATGAAAATTGCATTTTCTGCTGAAAATGTTTTGACCGGAACATACAGCACATTTGTAAACAAAAATATAGGGGATGAAAATGGTAGAATGGAAGGATTCATTCCATTTAGGAAAACAATTGCCTGAACCCTTTCTTGGGAGCAAGGGCAGGTGTTAATGCTCAGTGCTGAACTGAGCATTAACACTACTACCCCGTAGAGCAGAATGAACACATTCAGACTAACTAATATAGGCATCAAGTTTGATTAATGTGTCAACATATGTTTACACCAAATATATTTTGATACAGTAGAATCCTTTTTATTTTGCCCTAAACACTAGGGAATCATTTACATATAGAAGCCAGTGTGTAAAGTGCAAAAAATGGGTTCAATCATCCATCTTTGTGCAATTGGCACAGTGCTAGGTACTAGCCAGTAAAACACCAGCAAAGGCTGGCCCGGTATTTACTGGCAATATAATGGCTGATAAATTTGTAATACCATCATTTAAACCGTGGTCCACCCTCATACTTGCCAACTTCTAAGGCCTGATCCTAGAAAACCTACTGTCAACATGCCTAGTATGTCATTGGCCTGCACATATTGCATCACCGCCCCCCTCCCCCACTGACATAATTTAATGATGTCAGCAGACTGCCACCTATCATCATAAGCATCCCCCAAGCCAGTAAGACTTATTTTAACTTGTGCATGCGATGAAGGATGCAGGCCGCAACTGGACCCTGTGCTTATGCCTGCCCTATGCAGTTGATGAGGACAGGGCTGACCAGTGTTCTGCACCTTGCACCTTTGCACCTTTGCAAATCAGAGTCATTGCTCTTGTGTTGCCTCTGCACTTCTGCTTGCAATAAATGCCACTGAGTCCTTTGCTATGAATCCTGACACCGACATTGTTATACGTTAAAGGCTCGATTGGAAAATGTGGCAGGAGAGTGTGCGTAGGTGGATAAAATAGGCCGACGCTCTACCTGTTTTATTGCATTTGCTAAAAAAAACACTTATTTAATATAATCAATAAACATCATGTTTATTTTCTTTATTATGAGAGATATTGGATCAGATGAAAGCACTTCCATATCTGAGCAAATAAAAGACAAAAAAGTTTAAGTTTACAAGTCACTTTACAATGCGATAAGCAAAAGCTTGTAAAGATGTACGAAGTTGTTTTAGTATTAAGACTGTGTTAGACTCGCTCATTTTTTTTCCTCTTCCTACTGTTCTGGCATGTTTAAGGTATGGAAATCTCTGATGGACCTTTGCTGCCCCCAAGTGGTTTACTGTATGCCATATCATTGTACAAGATCAAATCTAGGGCAGTTGTCTGCATTTTAAATTAAATAGATTTTTTAATAATGCTTTTCTGCCCAAATAAACTAATGTTTGCCAAGGACCATCTCCAACTGATTACCCAGGTGCACTGTAGACTTATCACCTTAATAGAACTTGGGTCACTTGCTGCCCTGTGGTTGGCCAAGAAAGTAATTTCTTACTGCATTTTTAGGCACCATTGTATACAGGTCTTCTCAAGCAACAATGAATTAGAGTCTACATAAATAGATATGTGTGGAATGCAGCCCCTACCTGTAACATGGAAGTTCCAGCTGGATTTGTGGTTAATGAATTAAAATCTGAATTAAAATGTTTCAGTCACAGGAGTCTGCTTTTCACTATGGTCAGCCTGCTGCCATCGATGCCGAAGGACTGTATCTCATGCACATTCACAAGCAAAGCAGCTGGTGCAGGACACGCAGTTGCTCAATGACACACACACACATAGTATACAGAGCCTTAGTAGGTCATGGTCTGTTTATTAGGAAATCATCAAGGCAAGAAAAAGGAAAGCAAAACAGGTAAAAACAATAGTTAACTTTAGAGGTTTCTTTTTTTAGTCCTAATCGTCTTTTAAATGTGAATGGAGTGTGTTTCCTGTGGCTCATGCAACTGCCAACAATATATAAGTAGCAGTTTTAAAACGGAATGTGCTGATTATTCTTTACCCACCAATGCAGTGGTAATTTACATTTCTGTCTGGAGAACGTCTCCTGACCTTATACTGTCTCCCTGAGCACCCCACTCCTCTGCTGATTTTATATTTCCCATCTGTGCACCCCATTCCTCTGCTAACCTTATATTGCCTCCCTGTGCACCTCACTCCTCTGCTAACCTTATATTGCCTCCTTGTACAGCCAACTTCTCTGCTAACTTGTATATCCCATCTGTGCACCCCGTTCCTCTGCTAACCTTATACTGCACACCCCACTCCTTTATTAACTTTATACTGTACATATCATTTGTGCACTTCACTCCTCTGCTTACTTTATATTTCCCATTTGTGCACCCAACACTAGTGAAAAATTCACGAAATGCATTGAAGTCAATGGGTATCAAAATAATTTTGACGTGCAACAATTTTTTTCTTACGCAGCGCATTTTTCGCAGGCTAATTTTCACCACAGTTGGTGAATTTATTTGTTCATCACTGCCCAACACATCTGCTGACCTTATACTGCCTCTCTCTCAGTCCCACTCAACATTATACTTCCCATCTGTGCACCCCACTCTTCTACTAACCTTGCACTGTCTCCCTGTACACCCAACTCCTCTGCTAATTGTTTACTGTCTCCTTGTAGACCCAAGTCCTCTGCCAACTTTATGCTGTCTCTCTGAGCATCCCACTCCCCTGCTAACTTTATATATCCCATCTTCACACCCCACTCCTTTGCTAAACTTATACTGCCTTCCTGTGCTCCTACCCTTCTGCTCACCTTATACTGCCGACATGTGCACCCCACTCCTTTGCTAACTGTATACTGCCTCCCTGCATATCCCACACCTCTGTTATCCTTTCAATGCCTCCTTACTCACCCTGCAACTCTCCTAACCACCTGGGACTGCTGCTATAATGAAAACTCATCATTGTAAGGATTTCCAATTTGAAGTGAGATCAGTAACTGTCTGGGAAGGGGAAGCACAGCAACTGCTGGAGGAGAACGCACTTGATATGCATGTCTAACTAAATACTTGTATTCTGTAGTTTCCCTTCAAGAAAATGGGGGGGATGGATACTCCATTGTTTAACCATTGTTTAATAAGAGTAATTATTACAGTCTCAGGCGTAACTATAGAGGAAGCAGACCCTGCCCAGGAGGTATAGGGGGCCCCATAAGGCCCTAATTAACAAGCAATTTCAACATGTATTGGTAACACAGAATATGTTATGAATATTTTGGGGGCCCTAAAAAGTATTTGCTGTTGGGCCCAGTAACATCTAGTTAAGCTATTGCCTTGAATTATGCATCACCATTAAAACAGAGGTAAAAAGTCCCTTGTGCTAATCCCACGTTAGCTGTGCCAGAACTTGCAGGCAATGTGGGAGTCGGTGCAGTAAATGTTCCATCCACACTGTTATGTTTACAAAGTAGTGTTTAGATATGGCATGGCTCCTGGCTGTATCTCTATGTAAAAGTTTCCATAAATTAACAGAATTAAAGAAATAAATCATAATATCTGATGTGTATCAGTGGGCTGGTGGAAAATTCTTACTGCAAAGTTTCTCCTCCATCTGTCAGGGAACATTCCAAGGTATGAGAGCTACAGACCAAGCATTGTAGTTGTCTAAGGATCATGGTCACATTGAAGCAATAAGTCTTGTGGCACATGGGCGATCTATGAACCATGGCAAGAAGAATGCCCTTTTTGACAGAATATCAATCAAATGAAAGTGTTTGGCATATCTTGCTGTTTTTGAAAACATAATAATAAAGGGCAAAAATCCGATTAGATGTTGCACATATTATACGTGATAATCCCTGTTCCTCACACAGTTTTTGCAGCTGAAAAACAGATATAGGGCTGCACACTGGATAAAAACTTTATTTTGTATAATTTGGTCTATTGATGCTGGCCAATCCCAATCAATAACAATGTACTATGGATATCAGTTGGTTACGTGATTGTGCAAGTTGGAAAAATTTAATCTAATGATGCACCATTTCAGCCAGTGCATGGTCAATGATAAAAATAATGAAGAAGGGAAGCAGCTGTTGGTCAGAACAAGGAGAAGAATACAATTGTGTATGTATTGTGTATGACCCTATGATATCCATCCAATCAGCCCACAGGTCAATCAGTCAACTACTGTATAGGATAAGTCTTTGTTTGGCCACCTTTAGCTGCTAGTTCTTCTCAGTAATGCTCTTTGTTGCTTATAGAGATAATTTACAAAAACAGGACTATTCTAAGTATTATTATTAATAATTATAATAATCATCATAATCATCATCATAAAAATAATAATACATTTTTTATATCTGGCTTCTGCTTTTCTCTGGAACTCTCTGCCTCGAGCTGTCAGACTTTCTTCTTCTTTCCAAACTTTCAAACGCTCCTTAAAGACCCACCTGTTTAAAGAAGCGTATTCAATGTAACTTAATTAATCAATCATTGCTGTATCATAAATCACAAAATTGTTTCCAAAATCCTAATGTCTCAATTGTACCCTAACCTTTGGTTTGTAAACTCTAATTTGTAGCGACCTCTAAACCTATTGTATTCTGTAACCCTTGTTTGTTATCCACCATTTATTCCCTGTTTGTTATAACTAAGGTAAAGCACTGTGTGTCTTGTCGGCGCTATATAAATAAATGATGATGATGATAAAGCACCAACATATTCAACAGCACAGAGAGGACGAAACGTTGGAGATGAACTTGTGAATAAAGCACATTGATTTATTTCACCAAAATGAAAGAGTGCGGGTCCATTTACTGGAATATATTATAAAGCCTTGACCAACACACAACCATCGACTATCTAAATCCGGGAGGAGTGCGTTCACTGTACTGACTGTATATATATATATATATATATATATATATATATATCTTACATACAAAATGACCAGTAACCAGTAAAAAGGTGAAGAGAGCCCTGTCCAGAAGAGCTTGTACACATAATGGTATGAGGAGTTGCAATTGCATATCTGCACACTCATATATCGAGTGCAAGCTGAGGCTAAAATTTTCAGACTGGGATTGAGTCACTTTTAGCACGTGGTGGTAAAAAAACATTGCCATGTGATTCTTCTGGCACGTCTGCTGCACCTATTGATAGAAGCTGCTGTGGAAACCCTGTAGGGATGCACCGAATCCACTACTTTGGATTCGGCCGAACCCCCGAATCCTTGGCAAAGGATTCGGCCAAATAATGAACCGAATCCGAACCCTAATTTGCATATATAAATTATGGGTGGGAAGGGGAAAACATTTTTTACGTCCTTGTTTTGTGACAAAAGGTCACGTGATTTCCCTCCCTGCCCCTAATTTGCATATGTAAATTAGGATTTGAATCCTTCTGCCCGGCCAAATCCGAATCCTGCTGAAAAAGGCCGAATCCTGGCCGAATCCCAAACCGAATCCTGGATTCGGTGCATCCCTAAAACCCTGGAACTACCACCACATTTGGGGTGTTATTAGCTCCAAGGTCCCCCCGAATCCATTGGCACACTTGCACTAAATCTAATAGAAGAGGCAGGATGGATGGAATAGTGTTTACACGTGAACTGCACTGACTCCCGCATTGCAACTATATAAAAGTGCAAGAAACATGTTTGGACGCAAGTATCTCTAATTCATGGAATAAATACACACAACATTTGTGTACATTTTAGTGAAACATTGCCAAACCAGATGAATAGTTATAGTGCACAGTTTATAGAAGTGTCAGCTGAGTTTAAAAGTTGGCGAGTAGAGACATTGGGGGGGGGGGGTTCTCACAAATTGTCATTTCATAAAAAAAATAAAAGCTGAGCTTTGGAGATGCATCTATGAGAGCCAATAGCCAATCTCCAGAAATATTACCTGACTCCCTTTTACATTGGACCACCTGCTACTGCCCTAAGACCCCCAGGGGAAGCCGATACACAGTTTGTGGACCACTGCTTTAAAGGGATACTTACTTCTAGAACCAACTCACCCCCAAAATTCAAGTTGCTGGTCACTTTTTCTTGAGGAAGAGCACAACAACCCAACTTCCTAAAATGCTCCGGGGCGTTTTAAAAAATAACAAGTTTAATTTCAATGAGATCTGGTCTTGGTGGACGACATGCTGAGCATCGAAATTAAAAAAAATGTATTAGTATTCACTGAAAGGGATGAAGCATTAAAAAGAAATAACTGAAGCATGCCAGGTATTCTTTGATTCACAACGTTTAGTGTTTTTTGTGGCTTTGTAAACGAGTCTGTACATTTATACAGTACATTAGGTTCCATGGAAACTGCAATGTTAAAGGCACTTTTAATGTTGTCTTTTAATTAGCACTTCCTACGCCTGCCACAGCTTTACCTATAGCATGAGATCCTTGCCAGTGTTTCCTTTGACACATCTGTGGGCTATAATGATTCACAGCCTGGCTCACGCTGAAGCACAGCAAAGTGATGCAATCCTCCCACTTGATGAAAATAAACATATGTTTCTACTGCATATTAAGCAAGATTTACTAAGTGGCTTATAAATAAAACATTATACTATTTACATAGAGTGGTCAAGAGCATGACAGCTGAACGAATGTACGAGTAAGGAAAAAACTCTTCTCTGTTACACATTGAGGCTGAAGAGCTTGGTGCGTATGAGAGCGGATGGAACATGATTGTGAGTGCACAAGCACAACCCTATATGACTAATCTCTACTTATAAGTTCACACAGTCTGCCAGAAGAAGCGTTAGCGCACAATATGGCACCAAGCCATAGCCGTGAGCTCTTATTTATTATTCCAAGTGAAATCAAGGAGGAAGCTAAATAATTGGCCCAGGATGAACTTATCATTGGAATGCTATCCCCAATGGCTGAACTATTAGGAACCTTTACTGACATTTTGTTAGTAAAAAGTCACCATGCCCAAAATATGAAGCTCAGCAAAAAAAATGGTTAGAAATATTCTGTAGCCCATGGCCTCCACAGATCTTTAGAAGTGAGATCTGTGCCTCCAAACATGCCCCGGTAGCTCCCCATCTTCTTTTCTGTTGATTCACAACAGAGACTCTGGGATGATGATATGAGACAAACTCATATTATACAATTCACTATATATGGCTGATTAGTAGTCAATTCAGGTTCACCTTACATGGAAGTATAGAAATCAGTGCACCAGTGACTTCGCTTTTTGCTGTTGTATTGATAGTTTTCATCAACCACATTTCAAAAGCAGCCTAGAGCACAATAAGCATGTGCAGTGTCATTGACACTCAACCTGATGGAGATTAAACATTGATGGTTCCAAGATGGAAAGCTCCTGTTCCAAGAAGCTGCTGTGGACAATTTTGGCAAGGCAAGGACTACTTAAAAATTGTTGAAACTCTGGGCTGGTTCAGCAGGTTCAGTATATAAAATACAGCATTTTCAGTATAACGTTTTAAAGATTTACCCCCACCCCCTTCCAATCATATTTCTCCTGCTCATGACTATAGGTTTTGCTGAAGTAAAACTCATGGTATCTCCTGGCACCCCATTTTTTGCATCGTCATTTGATAAGAACCAGAAGGACCTGACTCGAGGTCTATCATGAAAAGAATCTGGGATAATGTTGATTGAAAAAGTGTTTCGGTTTTGCTGAACTATACAATATAAGGCAAAATGCATGTGGACATCACTATTGACTATTACAGTCCATCAGTGCCACTGCATCATATAATGACATTTTTGACAGGGGTTTTACAGTTATCAGGTAGCGCAGGCCCTTTCCTGTTTCAGAAGGATAATGATCCCATGCAAAAAACAAAGAAATGTCCATACAGAATGGGTTTGCTGAGACAAGAACTTGACTGGGATGCACAGACCCAACTGAACACAGGGGTATGAATTTGAACTTCAGCAGTGATTGATTATCCAACAGCAGTGGCCAAAATCTTGCAAATTAAATGCAACCAAATCCCACCACCCATGTTCCAAATTCTTCCCAGAAAAGCAGAGGGTAAAAACCAAACCAACTTTACATTAATACCCTTGGATTCAGATGAGATGTTGGGCAAACAGGTGTCCATATTTTTTTGGCCATGTAGTGTACATCTTGCAGCATTCTCCTGTAGGCAGTTAGTGAAAGCTCCTGACTAATATGTAATGTCTCTGAAACCAAGAACGTGAATTCCCAAAAAAAGACTTGACTAATGGCCTTGAACTCTCAGTTATGATGACACTTCCTTGTGCAGAAGAACTATACCTCAGCACAGGTTGAGCAGGGAAGAACTGAAATATTTGAAGATGCATATTTGTACTTTACTGGGTTAAAGGCAACAATAGCTAATTAGACTGTTTTCATGGTTTCTACTTTACAGTACATACCCTATGGAAAATTACATGACTTAGAAGTGATGTCATACAAGCATGGGGGACTGTGGCAGGTAAGACAGAGAAGTCTTCTGTTTTGAGACCCTCCGCCACATTCATACCCGCATTTGCAAATCCTTTCTGTACCCTTTTTCTGCATTTTTCTGGGTAACGTGTGGGTACCTGACAAGCTGCAGGACTCTAGAATAGTGATGGGCGAATTTATTCGCCAGTCGCAAATTCACGGGCGAATTTCTGCGTTTTGCCGGCGGCAAATAAATTAGTGAATTTGCTGTGAAAATTTCGACTTTAATGGCCGTCAACTCTGACGCCGGCGCCCATTTTGACGCCTGCAAATTGTTGCCAGCGTCAAAATCGAGTTTCACTAATTTTTCACCAGTTTCATGAAATTCGTGGTGAAGCAAAATGGGACAAATTCGCCCATCATTACTCAAGAACTCTTTAAGTTACTTATAATGCTAGTCTCTTGGGAAACATGTAAATATTAAAATACCTGAGCTGCATTCTTATAAACCTGTTTATGCCATCATATCTTTAACCCTCCATCTCTTCCCCTGCCCATTCATTAGTGAACAGTATTTCTTAAACAAAAAGCAGTATTTTCTTAGACCATAAAATGTGCTTGGCCTAACAGAAATATATTTCAAAGGAATGTGGCAAGAAACAGTTAAAAAGAGTTTCTATCCGATGGCAAAAAAAGCCAGTTTTACAGAAAAAAAAATTCAATGTAGCAGGTACTGAATGATACAGGCTTTTAAATGGCAGTGAACACACCCCAAGGGATCAATCTAAAGAAGTCGTATTGTACATGCGGCAAGTTGCCTTCCTTTGATGTAATGTGCTGGTCTGACAACTTTCATGCTCATAAACATTTAAGGGGTGATGACAGAAGCTGGAAATATATATATTTGATTTGATTCTGTGGGCAAATTCATGATACATGGCATTTAGATTACCTTACTAGTAAGGGCACATGTTCATTAGGTATTAGGAAGTTATATTAATTATGCCACATGCACATGCCACCTAGGAGATTTTTAAAATAAAATGCAATGCAAAGTCTGCAAGTTACGCAATGTGGGATGCAGTGCGCAAAGTGCAAAGAATGGCCGAATTGTGGCCTTTTTTTGCTCTTTCCACACCGAGCCTGCATTGTTTAGAAAGGATGAAATAAAAAAATTACATTGGTAAATTGTTATTTCTCTCAAAGCTCGGCAACCTGCATATGTCAAACTGTATTACCGTCTTTGCTAAATTATTTCCTCAATGCTGCTGAACTGTCTTTATCCTCTCACTTTGCTCACAATGTGGTTGCTGAAATAACTGAACTGCAATGTTTTTGTTCATAAGAGCAATAAAGCTATGTTGCTGAACTGCTCTACTTCTCCTACAAGTCACATACCTGCACATTTTCTGTTTCCTTCTCGACAACAATACAGGTATGGGACCTGTTATCCAGTATGCTCAGGACCTGGGGTTTTCTGGATAACAGATCTTTCCGTAATTTGGATTTTTCAAACCTCCCAACTGTCCCGTTTTTAGAGGGACAGTTCCTCTTTTGACTGCTCAACCCGCAATCCCTTATTTGTCCTGGAAAGTCCCATTTTTCTCTGCACTGAACAGCCAGAAAAAGAAACAAAGTTTCTAACTTCATTGGCTTTTGGCAGAGGGCCCAGAACAGCTACAGCTGCATATAAGATACTTTTGTAAAAATTTCAAGATACGCAAATAAGTAATTGTAACAATATAAGATTACAGGTCCATTGGGAAAGGTAGACTCACAGCTTAAAGGGCAATTCACCTTTATAAGCAAAACTGTAATAAATGGAAAAAAACACAGAAATATGTTCAAACTTTAATAACCTGCCAAAAAAAAATCAACATGGTAATTAGGGGGTGTGGCCACAAAAATGGGAGTGGTCATAAAATTGCCATGCTACGCACTGCAACTTTTTTGTCCTTCTTTTTAATTGCAAAATGTTGGGAGGTATGTCTTCATACATTAACTCTACTAGAAAATAATGTAAATATTAGATAAACCCAATAGGCTGGTTTCACTTCCAATCAGTACAAGGTACTGTTATATTATTACAGAGAAAAAGGAAATCATTATTAAAAATTCAGATTATTTGGATAAAATGGAGTCTATGGGTAGCAGTCTTCCTGTAATTCTGAGCTTTATGGATACCGGGTTTCCAGATAACAGATCCCATACCTGTATATATAAATAATCTAAGATTAAAGTGCATTGTACCCATTTTACATCTTGATGAAGTCAGAGCATGTCAGCCGAAACAATGGTGATAATGGATAATAAACTGAAAACATCACAAATTGTTGAGGGAGTGATGCTTTGGATTACTACAAGTTTGGTATGCACATAGGCACAATAATGACTTGTAGTCACACTGTAAGTACCTGCTTTTGTTTAATGCTGTTTACTATCATATTGTGGAGTAACTAGATATTACTGGACCCCACAGAACATAATTTTTCAGGCCCCCTAAATGTTTAGAGATTGACTTGTTTTACCAATTTTTTTCACTGTAAATGAATTAGGGCCTCTTGGGACCCCTATACCTCCTGGGCCCCTCCTGCAGTTGCAGGGTCTGCTTCCTTTAAAGTTACGCCCCTGATATATATTTGTGTGTGTGTGTGTTAGAGATGTCGCGAACTGTTCGCCGGCGAACTTGTTCGCGCGAACATCGGGTGTTCGCGCTCGCCGGAAGTTCGCGAACGTCGCGCGACGTTCGCCATTTTGGGTTCGCCATTGTTGGCGCTTTTTTTTGCCCTCTCACCCCAGACCAGCAGGTACATGGCAGCCAATCAGGAAGCTCTCCCCTGGACCACTCCCCTTCCCTATAAAAACCGAAGCCCTGCAGCGTTTTTTTCACTCTGCCTGTGTGTGCTGAAGAGATAGTGTAGGGAGAGAGCTGCTGCCTGTTAGTGATTTCAGGGACAGTTGAAAGTTTGCTGGCTAGTAATCGTTTTGATACTGCTCTGTTATTGGAGGGACAGAAGTCTGCAGGGGTTTGAGGGACATTTAAGCTTAGGTAGCTTTGCTGGCTAGTAATCTACCTTCTACTGCAGTGCTCTGTATGTAGCTGCAGTGGGCAGCTGTCCTGCTTCTGATCTCATCTGCTGACTGCTGCAATAACAGTAGTCCTTGTAAGGACTGCTTTTATTTATTTTTTTGTTGTTTTACTACTACTACTACTACTACTACTATAAGAGCCCAGTGCTATTAGTCTAGCAGTGTTGGGGAGTGGGACTGGTGTGCTAATCTGCTGCTCCTAGTAGTTCAGCAGCACCAACTTTAATTTTTTTTTTTAATATTCATTTTTTTTTATTTTACTTTTTTTTATTTTACTACCGCTGTAGTAGTGTATAAGTTGACCTTTTAGGCATTATTTGCCCTGTAGGCATTATTTGCACACTGTTTTCTTCAACCCGCCATCTAGCTGTGTGACCTTGTTCACATTCTGTCTAAATATCCATAATATTACCGTCTCCAGAAAAAACACCGGAGTGACTTCTTTCAAGCAGCCATAATATATTTTACGTAATCCGTATCCACCGCTGTAGTAGTGTATACGTTGACCTTGTAGGCATTGTTTGCCCAGTTTTTTTGGCCGCAGCCACTGAAGCACAGAGGCCAGAAAAAATATGCCATATAAATGCTGAAAATAGTCATTTTTTGCCATACGTTGACTCAACGTATATGACAAAAAATTACTATTTTCAGCATTTATATGGCATATTTTTTCTGGCAACTGTGCTTCAGTGGCTGCGACCAAAAAAACTGGGCAAACAATGCCTACAAGGTCAACGTATGGCAAAAAATGACTATTTTCAGCATTTATATGGCATATTTTTTCTGGCAACTGTGCTTCAGTGGCTGCAACCAAAAAAACTGGGCAAACAATGTCTACAAGGTCAACGTATGGCGAAAAATTACTATTTTCAGCATTTATATGGCATATTTTTTCTGGCAACTGTGCTTCAGTGGCTGCAACCAAAAAAACTGGGCAAACAATGTCTACAAGGTCAACGTATGGCGAAAAATTACTATTTTCAGCATTTATATGGCATATTTTTTCTGGCAACTGTGCTTCAGTGGCTGCGTCCAAAAAAACTGGGCAAACAATGCCTACAAGGTCAACGTATGGCAGTTGTTTAAAGAGAACAGTAGATTACTAGCCAGCAAAGCTACCTAAGCTAAAATGTCCCTCAAATCCCTGCAGACTTCTGTCCCTCCAATACAGAGCAGTATCAAGCAGATTACTAGCCAGCAAGCTTACTATCATCTGTCCCTGAAATCACTAACAGCTCTCCCCCTACACTATCTCTTCCAAGCACACACAGGCAGATTTTTCAGATACATTTTTGCCCTTGATCCCCCTCTGGCATGCCACTGTCCAGGTCGTTGCACCCTTTAAACAACTTTAAAATCATTTTTCTGGCCAGAAATGTCTTTTCTAGATGTTAAAGTTCGCCTTCCCATTGAAGTCTATGGGGTTCGCGAACCGTTCGCGAACCGCTCGCATTTTTGCGCAAGTTCGCGAATATGTTCGCGAACTTTTTTTCCGACGTTCGCTACATCCCTAGTGTGTGTGCCATAATGATAATGTCACACGGTTACTGTACCCTCTTGATACCGAGCACTGGATCATTTCTACTAACCCCTTTAGCTGCTATAAACCAGTAATGCTGAAATCTGTTTATTTTATGGCTGTAATAGTTTGGACTCTTGGAAATCTCCTGAGTAATCGTTCACAGTGATGTTAAGTGAGAGAATTGATTTGCCGGTTGCTAAATTAATATCTCTGCATTAAGGTTTATTGTAATAATCTTCTATAAAGCTCATCGCAAGCCTGTAAATACAGTCGTTCTCTCTCTTTATGTAAAGCTATGTGTCAACAAATCAAATGGCTCCCATTGGGGGGTCTGGATACCAGGCCAGAAAGTTGGGACCTAATATATTCTTTCTGTTTCATTGTACAATGTGTGTAGCCATTTAAATCTAATGTTACCCCCGACTCTTTAAAAATATTATATTTGCTTCAGAAGCACTAGAGACTACTTGTTATATAAATAAAGTCCAGTGTAAAGTAAAATCTAATGATTACACAAGAAGACAGAACTAAAACTTTTTTTCATGTTAATTGGAGCATGTGCTGCCACAAAATAGTTCCCAATATCTTATATAGGGATAGTTGCTAATACCGCAACCCCTTGGGGACCACTAGAGAAGTTATAACGGTTATTGCGGCTACTGGGCAGGGAGAATTTTACAGCGTGCATGCCAGCAGCACTCCGTCTCGTGATTCATTGGGGAGAGGGCCTGACAGGCCAGCCTGGGTGCCCATCCTGTACCAGGGCCCGCCAGGTCATTCTTGATTATATGTATATTAATAACTCCAATTGTATTTTAGGTGAGGGTCATTTTTTGCAGTTTTAATTAAATTCACATAAACTGTCCCAAAGAAGCATCACAGGCACTAATAACTTGATGGGTACAGAAAATAAAGAATGCCTGAAAATAGTGGACACAGAACAGTGTAAAAGGTTGGGGCCACATTTAAAAGAATGTATAAGAAGGGTCTAGACCAGAGAGTCCATTTAGTGCTATTTTGGCAAGTGTAACCATCCTGCCATTAAAATAGCAAGTGTTGGACTGGGATATCCTGGGTCCACCTGGGCTGCCAAACTTAAGGCTCCCCACCCCAGTTGCAAACAATTCCAGTCGTTGATAGCTTCCACCATAATAGCCCCGAACTCACCCCACCCACGTCGCCTTATATGCTTTCTCCTTCCTCCATGTGTCTTTCCTCCTAGCCTTGTGTACCTTCTACTTCCTCCAAGGGTTGGAGTGGAACGTGCAAAGGTACAGTATCTGGCAAAGAGCTGGGAACGGGTCTGGGTTGGCGGGACCCACCAGCCCAGTCCAACCCTGAATCTAGCACATTACCTGGTTGTAATGATGTCATGCCAGTGGTGTAACTACAGAGGAAGCAGACCCTGCGGCTGCAGGGGGACCCAGGAGGTATAGGGGCCCCACAAAGCCCTAATTAATTTCAACATATATTGGTAAAATAGGATAACCTCTGGATATGTTGGGGGCCCTAAAAGGAATTTGCTGTGGAGCCCAGCAATGTCTAGTTACGCCACTGCATGGCTCTAAAAAATATATACAGATAAAGATATACAGTAAGAAACACAGTTGTTTAAAAGAAATATAGTTGCAAGGTAACATTCGCAACAAGGTCCAAAATTGCATCGAAGCAGCATTTTTTTTGAATTACAAATGAAAATAAATCACTTTTTAATGCCCTTTTTTTTTTGGTGTAAAACTGGAAATCCATTAAACGTATTTTTAATTATGAAAAGTCATTAAAACAGCAGGATTGTGAGTAGGAAGGGGGGATTGTTCTTTATTGCATGTCCAATATACCTTGGTAAGCTGGAATTCAGTTTTACAACAGCAATCCTCATCCCCACTGGGAGGGTGAACATGCTGCAGTGTGCAGCCTTATCGATTAAAGAATGTTGCATTCGGAGAGCAATATACAACCCTTGTGTTTGGAGCTTAACCCTTACACTTGTGGTTTTTCGTTTAAATAATAAAGAATGGCAAGATCAGTTTTAGTTTAGTTGCAGAGTAATAAAAATTTCACTTAACTGCATTTCACGCAGTTTCACAAGTCAGTTGTCTGGACTTGTGGTTTCATTGGCTGGAGGCTGGCGTTATGCACGTTTTATCCCTAATTTACCTACATGTAGACTAGGCAGTTGCATGCAAATCAGTGCTGAGAAAATATAACATAGAGATAATTAACATGTTATATATTTTAATACAGATATTTTAGGGCTTTTAGTCCGAAGAAAAACATTATCAGTCATTAAAACTAAGTTATTAGCATCAACGTCATTTATCCTGAAATCTGGTCTACCGAAGCCACCATCCATTGCAGCCCATAAGCAATATGGTAGCTTCCAAAGAATGTCATATGCCAATATGTTTTCCTGAGCATTTTATGAATATAAAGTGATAGTTGTTCTTACTGAATATGTCATAGGATATTGCAGAAATAGCCTTGCACGGAAGGACCAGTCACCACCTATGAAGTTAGAGCACCGACCTATTGGTGGTTCCCACCTACTAGGGAAGAATGAGTATTGGTTTCTTCAGCTGCCCATTGAGATCATAGGTTATAGGTAGCAAGAAGTGATAGCTGTAACACTAAGGGGCGAAATTACTAAAACACAACTTTTTCGAGTCAGGCTTTTTGTTGCCAAAAACCTGAAAAAGACGCAGAAAAAAAACCTTGCCTTTTCCTGGATTTATTATGTGACAAAACTGAGACAATTCCTAATTCAATCCAAAAATACTCCAGCTAAAAACCAATTATAATCATGTAGAAGTCAATGGCAGATGTCCCTATTACAACTGAAGATCTTTCTTTGCTTCATGGTTTTGGAGATTTTTGGGTGTTTTTGACATTGCCTTCTGTCAGGTTATAGTAATAATGCGACATGTTAAAAAAGTCATGGTTTTCGTGACTTTTCTTTGACTTTTTCCCGTTCGTGCTTGACATTCTTGGAAATTAGTTTATTTGTGGTTTCTCAAAAATAAAAATTAGAAAATTTTGGGTTTTAGTAAGGTACATTTCCAAAGGTGTTTGTGTCTGACCATGACTCACTTTGATTACATGGGTGTCTGGAACATTTCTCGCTATTGCTGCATATTCATAGAGACAAAGCTAAAAGGTGAGTACAGAAGAAACACTGCATTCCTCATCCAACAGCTATTTTTGTTCAACCAAGGTCTAAATTCCCCCTTATACAGTATCTGACCGTTCAGCTATATGAACTGTTGACCCAAGAAAAAAAAACTAAATTTTACTTTATAGAAAAGACCCCATATTTCCCCATTAACCATAAAGTGCTATTTTAAATATACCCTGTTAATAACAATGATAAATGATATCCCCAAAAATGTAACCAGCAGATGTGTACAGCAAGTACTATAGCAGGAAAGGCCTGACAAGTCAGAGTTTACATATCCTGTGTAAATGTGTGCATTTTCACAGCGGGGCATTAGGAAATTCATTTACTGTTTATAGAAATGCTCTGCTCTGCTCCAAAGGAAACAGTCAATTGCAGGGCTGATTGATTTAATCTGGTGTCTTACACTAAGCACATATGAAGTTTACTAGCTAAAAGCACATCAAACAGCAGAGCTGAGCCAAGCAGTGACAGGTTAATCTACAATAACAGCCAGCCGTGTTCCTGATGCTGTGTGCAGCCACAAATGTGCTAAAGTATTAGCTGTACAGTTGGAGGTTGGATCTCTTCTATCATCATCATTTTTGTTAATAAGACTTTAAACACTTTAATGGCAGAAAAGAAAATGCAGAGGCTGACACCAAAAAGGGCATATACAATACTGAATTATCTCTCCCCACTCCACGAATGACTTTGGGACTCAAACCAGGAACAGAACTAGAGAACAAAGAGGGATTCTTGTCAAGGGACCCTTCACTGATGCTGGGGCAAAAGCCACCTACCCTGGCGACTTATACAGGTCCATTGAAAAATAAAAGACAGGCCACTATTAGAGTTATTAGAATGCTCTCTATTAAAAAATAAATATTTTTTTTTATCTCTCTCGTAGGATGGGGTATATTTTTTCCTTGATTATTTAGGTATCTCTAGACCATGGTCCACCATACATTGTAGGAGTCTTTGAAAATGGTCCTCCATTATTTATAGATGCCCATGAAACTAGTTCTAATTATCAAGTTTTTGGGAAGCAAGAAGTATGCAACATTTCAAGTGGCACTCCACTCTTTATCGTGCTTGATAAAGAGTGGAGTGCCATTCGAAACATTGCATACTTTTTGCTGTCCAGAAATGTGATTATTAAAGGCAATTGTTAAAAGAATGTATCTGGAGTTCTGTAATTTGGAGAACATACATGTGGAAAGCAGGAGCCCTTGATGATGTGCATCCGAATATAAAAGAGAGCTGAAGAATAAGTGCAGTTTGCTTTGAATTGTCCGTGAAAATTGTCCACCGTAAGTTGTAGTTGCCTACCATAATTTGTAGATTCCAGGCCCGGACTGGCAATCTGTGGGTCCTGGCAAATGCCAGAGGGGCTGCTATAAGGTGCCATAGAAAGTCAGTATTTAGTGGGCTGGTGGGGGCTGTGTCGGCCTCTGTGAACCTGAAACGGCAGGGCCTATTTTAATTCTCAGTCCGGACATGGTAGATTCCCATAAAAATGGTCAACCATAAGTTATTGATGCCCATGAAAATGGTCCACCATAAGTTGTAGATGTCCATGGAAAATGATTCACCATAACTTGTAGAAGTCCATGAAAATCATTCACCATAAGTGTTAGATCTCCATTAAAATGGTTCACCATAGGTTGTAGATGCCCATAAATATGGTCAACCAGAAGTTGTAGATGCCTATGAAAATGGTTTGCCATAAGTTGCAGATGCGCATGACAATGGTCTGCCATAAGTTATACATGCCCATGAAAATTACCCACCATAACTTTTAGATGTCCATGAAAATGGTTCACAATTAGTTGCAAAGTCCCATAAAAATGGCCAACCATAAGTCGTAGGTGCCCATGAAAATGGTTCACCATTAGTTGTAGATGACCATGAAAATGGCCCACCATAAGTTGTAGAAGTCCATGAAAACAATTCACAATGAGTTGTAGATGTCCATGAAAATGGTCCACCATAAACTGTAAATGCCGATGAAAATGCCTCTTCCCTGCTCTTAAGTCTGCCCTGGACTAACAAAATAAATCAAGATTGACACTTTTTGAGTTATGTCATATGGACCATTTTGATTTCTTGAACTATTAATTGATGGTGCGTTCAATTCAATGCTGGGGTCCATTTGGAGGAGTTGAACTTGGATTTTTTTCAACCCAAATTAACTATGTAACTATGTAATGGGAAACTGTACAGAGAAACCCCTACAAGCGTCAGAGCACCACACGGTTCAGAAAGCTTCCACTTTCACTACTTCCACTATGGTTACAAGACCAAAACTGTACTGTACATCAAAATATTGCACTATATAAGTGGTGTAGAGGCTTGTTTAGCATTTATATACACTTGTATTCCTGTATTCTATGGCGGTAAATAAAAATGTCATCACAGGTGGTTGGTATAGCCAGCCCTATATAATAAGAATTCATAAAGGCGTAGTGTTATAACCTGTACTGGAAATACTGCATTTTTTGGATAATAGGGCAAGAATTTAAAATATCACTGTTTGTAGAGCAGATTCTAAGATTTTAAAATGCTAGTAAGGAATTATATTATGATGCTACTATTAAAGGCTTCATAAAAGCAAAGATGCGTTTTACATTTAGCCTCCATTGCAAACCTGAAATTCTTGGGTTTTGTGAGGGGATTTACTTACTACCTAAATCCACTGGGTTTTAAATGTGGATTAGGCAAAATGTCTCAACTTTAACCTTTTACATTGTTACTTTTTTTTACAAAAAGAGGTAAACTGAGAGCCTATAAATTCTTCTTTGTTCACAAAGATTATCTTTAGGATCTCTCTCCGGCCCCTCCTTTTATGTGAAATTGCGAGAGTTCTTTAAATAGCATAGCAAAACACAAAGATGACATATAAAATCATTGTCATGCAGTTGTTCCCACCGCTAGCAATCAGGCCCTCGGCATTAGCCTTTATATGAGCATCCCATCTAAACCCTTGTTAAAACCTTTTCAATAATCCAGAGAGTTTAAATATATAATAAAGTTGTAAGATAAAGATAAATGTTCTATGCACCATTTGCAGGTCTAAATGTTGTATGGAAGCATAAGACAGCTGTTTAACATAGTGGGGAAATTCCAACAAAGTGGATAATGTGGCCCTGTACTCATTGCTATATCCAAAATAGTTTAAAGGGGTTGTTCGCCTTTAAATTAACTTTTAGTATGATGTAGAGAGTGATAGTCTGAGACTATTTGCAATTGGTTTCATTTTTTTATTATTTGTGGTTTTTGAGTTATTTAGCTTTTGATTCAGCAACTCTCTAGTTTGCAGTTTCACCTACTTGGTTGCTTGGATCCAAAAAATCCTAGCAACCATGCATTGATTTAAATGGCAGGCTGAAATATGAATAGGAGAGGCCTGAATAGAAAGATGAGTAATAAAAAGTAGCAACGACAATATATTTGTAGCCTTACAGAGCATTTGTTTGTTTAAGGAGAGAGTCAGAAAAAGAAGGCAAATAATTAAAAATCTATAAAAAAAAAAAAGAAATAAATAATGAAGACCAATTAAATAAGTTGCTTAGAATTGTCCATTCTAGAACATGCTAAAAACTATCACCCCTTTAAAGAAGAATTAACCCCCCCCCCTTGTGATAAATCCCCATTGGCCCTCCCTCCGCTGGCCCCCCTCCCTGACTCCGCCCTGCACAATCATACCCCTGAATTATTTCACCTCTAGAAATAGCGACTGTCAATGCAGAGTGAGCGCAGCAGAGCTCACAGGCGCCATCTTCTTCTCTTCGATAATCTTTGTGAAGTGAGCGACATATTGGTGCATGCGCAGTTGGAGCAATCTTTCAGTTTTGCGACAAATGCGCATGTGCCAAAAGAGATGAAAATTACGGGGAGAAAGAAGATTACCGAAGAGAAGAAGATGGCGCCCGTGAGCTCCGCTGCTCTCGCTCTGCATTTGCTGTTTCTAGAGGGGAAAAAATTCAGGGTTACGACTGCACAGGGGGAGGCAGGGAGGGGGGCCAGTGGAGGGGGGGAAATGGGGATTTATCACAATGGGGGTTTAGTTCTTCTTTAAGACAATATGATCCCTACAAATATCTCAGCTTCCCAGGCATATTTTACAAAGTTATATACAGTAGTTAGAAAAACACAAGACCTGTTCTCTACCAGTAGCAAATATGTACAGTTGTTTAATTCACCTTCTTTATGTAAACATTCTGTGTTTTGTAATTCAAGGAAAATATTTAGCTATGAGACCTATCATTATTAATATTTATTAAACTTGATTTTTTTTTCTGTTCAAGGTTTTTTGGGCAAAAATGTAAATTTTTCGAGATTTATTATACCAAGAAGCTGCAAAAAAAAGAACGGAAATCTGCAATCTCAAACCTGGTCATGTATAAGTCAATGGGAGATTATGATCTGCGCTGGGTTTCGTCTGATAAACCAACGGTTTTCGGGTCATAACCTGTAAAAATCTAGCGATTCGGGCATCAAATCTGAAAAATTCAGACAATTTGGGTTTTCATTCAATTTTATTAAGTCTTTTCCCGACCTAACTGTTTTCAAGTTATTTTATTGATAAGACAAAATCGTGGATAGGAGTTTGGTCGAACTTTAATAAAAAGATGAGGTAAATTCAAGTTTTAGTAAATAGTAAATAGTCTTCTAAAAAATAATTTGAATTAAATAAATTAAAGCCAATTGGATTGTTTTGCCTCCAATAAGGATGATTTATATCTTAGTTGGGATTAAGTACCAGGTACTGCTTTATTATTACAGAGAAAAAGGACATTTTAAAGTTTTTTAATTATTTCATTAAAATTGAATCTATGGGAGATGACCTTCTGATAATTCGGAGCTCTCTGAATAACATGTTTCCAGATAACTGATACCGTTACAACCCTGTATGGGTTACAGATTTAGACTGAGAAACCGCATTAAAGGTTATTGAATGTACAAATGAATAAAAGTAACTATAATAATAAAAATAAAATCAGTAAAAAAAAGCGATAGTTTCCTTTAACCGGTTTTGCAACTAACAATCAAGAAAAATGCAGAGTATTAAACATGAAACAAATATTTTGGATTTTTTTCTTTATGGATCCTGAGTAGCTCCAGGGTGCCACCTAAAGTGTTCTGCAGAACATAACCTATTGTACATATTCAGGTTGGTATAGACCAGTGATCTCCAACCAGTAGCTCATGAACAACATGTTGCTCTCCAACCCCTTGGATGTTGCTCGTAGTGGCCTCAAAGCAGGTGCTTATTTTTGAATTTCAGGCTTGGAGGCAAGTTTGTTTGTATAAAAACCAGGTGTACTGCCAAACAGAGCCTCAATGTGGGTTGTCAATCCACATAGGGGCTACCAAATGGGCAATCATGGTATTATTTGACACCCCAAGAACATTTTTCATGCTAGTGTTGCTCCCCAAATCCTTTTACTTCTGAATGTTGCTCACAGGTTCAAAAGGTTGGGGATCCCTGGTATGGATACATCCAGATCAAGGCAAATAAATCTGCAAAAGCAGTTACAGATATTCCTTGAAAGTCTGAGTCTTCCAAGGGGGAACCAGCTCCACAGTTTGGGAAACACTGGCTTAGAGATAAGGCCTTTGATATTGCATAAAAATCAAACACTTTCCCATCGCTGATAGTATCGAGTTTTGACCACCATCTGCAGGAAGGACAGACAAGGGTCTATCATTCTGTATCGGAGGCCTAACTTCTAAGCCTCTAAGGGCAGAGATACACGCTCAGATTCGGGGAGATTTAGTCGCCCGGCGATAAATCGCCTGTTCTTCGGTGCGACTAATCTCCCCGAACTGCCTCCCGCCGTCTAGAATCTAAATCACCGACGGGATGGCACTTGGATCAATTCATTTTCCAAAGTTGCCCAAAGTTTTCTTATGATGTATGTTGTATATAAATCGTCAGCGGGAGGCAGTTTGGGGAGATTAATCGCCCGAAGAAGACGAGATTTGTCACTGGGTGACTAATCTCCCCGAATCTGAGCGTGTGTCTCTGCCCTAAGCCTTCCCTTTGTTAATCCTTTTTTTACCACAAACATGATACTTGGGCAGCCACACTAGAACATTTAGCAGAATAAGGCATAAGATATATTTGGTCTCATTTAAAAAATGTACTCCCTTTTCAAAACAAGAGCAATAAATAGGGGCTGAACATACTTTTTCATAATGTTTTTTTCCAACATCGGACTGGGGGGTCCGGAGCCCACTGGGGCTGCCACCTTAGAGACTCCCACACTCCCCCTGGGCCACCACCCCAGCCGTAAGGTCCCCCTGATGCCATAACCCCTCTCAACCCCACCCCCCACGTACCTTTTCCCGTAAGCTGTTTTCTTCTTTTCCGGCCACGATTGAGGGTGGGGGATATAAGGGAGCAGCAGACTTTCAGCAGAAATAGGTTTTTCCCAGGGTACCGCCGGCCCATTCCAAGTCTGTTTTTGTTAAATCTTGATCTAAAGAGGGCAAATGTGAAATTGTAAGTACTCCATGTTTGGTCCTTGAGTGATAGTTAGAATGTAAAAATGATGTTGCTCAATTTGACTAAGTGCTGGATGTTTATAAATATGTTGCTGTATAATTTCCATTCTAGAGATACTGTAAGAACATGAATTATTCTTTATTTAAAAAATGACAATGAAGCAATGAAAATGCCTTGCAATCCCTTTCCCGATCACAGTAATCTGAAATTAGTTACTTATCACCTGTTTATCATACTGTGAAAATGATTAACGCCAGAAAAACGGTATAAAAAGCTGTGTAAAATAAACGGAGACTTTAAAGAGGTGTGTGTTTTATTTTGCGCCATTTGGTGATTGGATTGGACGCCGTTACTTTACACCACCACCATTTAAGCACTCACGTAATCCATTAAAGTCAATGGAAAAAATTCAAGCACTAACATCCCAATTGAAAACATGCGATGAATGAATGCTAGTGATGTGTGGGTCAAGAAAACCTCGATCCGCACCCTACTCGTCCACACCTGCCTTCCACTCCACTTATAGACACAGGTCACCCCGCCAATAACATCACAAAAGGAGCGGGTTGGGGCAGGAGCAAGTCTATAAAACAGGAAGCCGGCAGTCTAAGGTCGCGGGGTAGGGACAGCAGGCAGAAGAGCTCAACCCAACCCGCCTGTGACCCGCAAAAAAAGCAGCCTGATCTGTGGGTATACCTGGGGTCCCGCGGGTATTGGGCCGGGCGCCGGCCCACACATCACTAATGAACACCATATTTCCACAAAGCACGTTCCAGCGACTGCTTCCGTTCCGGATTTTGACACAAAGGTATGTGATCAGTGAAAATACACACACAGCTTGAACAGATTAATAGGCCCCAAAATATTCTGTACCCGTTAAAAGAACATTGTTTACTTAGCTGACAGCAACATTACAAAGGATGTTCTCCGGTGTTTGTGAATAATGTAACAGGTGTGTTCCTATAGGCTGGGATTTCTCATCAGCAGGTTATGAAACCTTAAGCACTCAGATGGGTTGTAACACAAAACAAAATGATAGTATCAAACCTATTATAAGAAGGTAATAAATCCCATGGTTTTATCTTTGTAATGATTAACCTCAAAAACCTGCAATCTAAATTCACTAATCTTGGCACGACAACCAACAACACGAGCAAAAAAGCCTCAAACACTCACACACCTGTTTTCTTAAGGGGTGTGTACACATGCTGGCAGGGTTTCCCACCATTCATCTGTTCCGAATCCAGGCCAGGGTGTTTAATGCCAAAATATGGGAAGCATATGCAATACTTAAGTAGCTCATATGTCCTTCAAAGACAATTGGAATACATCTTCCTTCTTAAGAGCAAACATTCATTTCATAAGTTTACCTTTCACATTATGCATTGTTCTATTTAATTTTGGCAAAGGTCTTATTTCAGAGAGAAAGCGAGAAGTGTATGTCAATTAGATATTTGTTTTTCTAAGGATTATCTATGAAAATGTAACACAAGACTAATGGATTCTGACATCACCAGTTACAACATTCTCCAATAACTTACTTCTTTAATCTCCAGCAACACTCCTTGCCATGAGCCATCTGCTTTGTATCTCTGTGGCAGATCCTTTTACTGACTTCTCTCCAATGTTCCTAAATAGTTAAGGAGAAGATCATCCAGCATATGTGCAGTTCTTCCTAAGATCTAAGTACTAAAATTCCAAACGCCCACACTGAGTGCCTTCATTCCTGGGCATATAATGTAAGTTTATCAGTAGACAACTCCATTCGTAAAAAGATTATTTTTTAATGTGTGATTTCTGAGTGGATTCCACAAAGCTATTAGCTGTAATTCTTCTTGTGTTTACCAGCTATAGATATATTTGAAGTTTTTTTGGGTAACCATAAAGTAAAATGAGCAGTTCACTTACAAAAAATATCAAACTCAAGATCCTTCTATTGCTGTAAAGACAAAGATAAAGGGAAGTGAATTGCATTGTTTTCACTTATGATCCATTTTAACCATGAATGATTCTTGTTTTGTTTCCACCACTCTGGCTTTAGAGTAATGAAGAAATTAATAAAATAAAGTATTGCATGGTAGTCCCCGTCGCATCTCTTTGAGCCAAAAACATACACTTCTTGTAGATGATCTAAAATAATGGTTTCATTTTTGGTTATAGCAAGAACATCAGCATGCCTTATCTCACCCCTATTCTCTGTACTGTAGGGTATCAAATTAAGTAACTGGAGGCATCTTAATACTAGGGGGCAGATTTACAGTATCAAGGGTCGAATTTAGAGTTCATGGGAGTTTGTAAAAACTCCCATAAACTCCCATGAACTTGAATAAAAAATGACCAATGGAATTTTTTTTTAAAAAAAATAGAATTTTTTAAACTCGGGTGAATAGGATCGACCTGCAAACTTGAATCGAATTTGATTCTAATCTAATTTGATTCGAGTTTTTTCTCCGAAAAAAACCTCGATTTTCAGAAAGGCTGGAAACAACTCCAAATTGATCCCAGACGTCCACTGCAATTTGGCAAGTTTAAGGTGGCGAACAGTCAAATTTGAATTCTTAAAGGGCCACTACATAATACATTTCAAAAATCTCATTCGAATTTTTTTAAAAACTGAAATTGAATTTTAACTATTCCCTAGTCGAACTCCACTAAAAGAAACTCTTAAATTCTAATTTTCACTTTGGCCCTTGATAAATCTGCCCCTAGGTGTTCATATGGCCTCTAATCCTTTTAAATGGGTGGGAAGAGTATAAACAAGGCAAAAAAAATAAACAAATTGACTACTACTCTTTAATTAAAAGGTTTTCCAATAGTAGGGTTGACCCACCCCCCCAATAGTAGGGTTGACCCACCCCCCCATGGGCATTGAAGGCCTGCAGCAGAAGCAGGGAATGGCTCAGTCTGAGGGAATTTTTGAGGTGAGAATTGTGAGGTTTGGGGAGAAATCCTAAAAACACCTGAAATCCTGGTGAGGTTCAGGATAACTACTTATTTGCTGTCCTAGATGACCTTGGAACAATGGCTGGTACACCAAAGTTTTTCTAAGTTTTTTACCTTGCCCTCACCAAAAGTTAGACCTCCAAGGGTAGCTGGAAATTAAAAGTCTGACAGCCACTGCTTTAGAAGGAAGCTCTAAATCTAAAAAGGCACATATTTAAAGCCCTTGTGTGCAATGTCCGACGGGGTGGTCCAGGCCCACTAGGGGCTACAGCATCGGGGCCTACAACAGCCTCACTCCTCTGCCCCCCTGCCAACACGTTCCGCTTTTCTCTACTCCTCACGATCGGGGCATCATGTATCATTTTACAGATTAACACTTCAATTACACAATATGGCCAAAATTATGTAGACTCTAATTATTGGAATGAGCTATAAAAGCCAAACCCATGGTTGCTGACACAGGTTTCCCTAGAATTACATTCTTAATATTTTGGTGCTTCCTACTTTGTGAAAAAAATTTGGAGAAAAGGCCTATTTAGTTTTAGCAGGTCCATACTAGTGATGTGACCTTCACCTGATGTCACAAAAAGTCGCAAACCTTCCCGCAAACTACAGTCATGCGCGAGTCCGTTTTTTGGGACCCGAACCCGACCCGGACCCGCATTCTTACCCGCTAGGACCCACTACCAGACCCTACCCGCAAGTACCTTTTCCGCAACCCGGACCCGCGACCCACTGACCATCAAGAATCAGGAAGTGCTGTCATTGGAAACCAGAAGTAACATCATCGGAAGTAGACATGATCAGGAAAATAAGGAGTAAAACAGGAAGTGCTGTCATTGGAAACCGGAAGTGACGTCATTGGAAGTAGACATGACCAGAAAAAAGGAGTAAATATCGATATTGAGAAGACCCGAGGCCCATCCCGCAACCCGCAGAACCGCTGACCCGCGGATATACCCGCACCTTGAACTTCTAAACGCAACCCGCAGGGTACCGCAGGTTTTTGCAGGTAACCGACCCGCTGCAGGACTCTACAGCAAACATTGTCCGGAAATCAGCCCGAACCCACAGGTAAACCGGGCTTCGAGGCCGAAATGGAAGAACTTCACTTATCTGCACAGAACCTTGACCTAAACCCAACAGAATACTTGTGGGATGAATTGCAATGCCAATGCAACCAGGCTTGATCTCTAAACATCAGTGTCTAAACTTTTACATATCAATGAAAGACTTTTGTTAGGAATAAATATAGCAGCCAACCAGAAAATAAAAACCAGAAGGGCTTACATGCAGCGATTACAGAGTTATTGAAATTTAACTGTTACAGTCATGGGGAGATATTTTTTAATTTAGTTTTGCTTTAATAAAATGGCATTGAGCTTGAAGGAGTAGTAAAAATGTGGATATTTTTATTGTCATTCACCTAGGGATAAATATGTATAAGAAGTATCTCTAATGTCATTGGGACTGGGAAGTGATCAAAACATCCTTTTTTGTGTGTGTGCCAACTAGAAAACCATATGCCCTTCCCTTTAATCAAGAGGCCAGGTCTACTTGTACAATGAGTAACCACTTACTATACAGACAAACCAACAACCGTGTTTGTGTATCTAGCCGGGCTTCATTTTTTTTTTTTTCTTAAACTATTTAAACACCTGGAATTTCTCAGAAGGGTTTGCCATTGTTCTGAAAAAAAAAAACAATGTTCTTGGAAGCTTCACTTGCCCTTAAGCAAGAAATAGCTAACAACTCTAGTTAGAACAATGTGGTTTTTAGCTGCAAAACCACTCCTAAAAAAACACACAGAGCAAAAAAGAAGCTCACGATTTATAGCTCTTTCACTAAAAATGCACTCGTTACAGCCTACTTTTACTCACTGTCATATGTCAAAAAATTATGAACACTTCTTGGGGATTGTCTGGCGCTTATTTATTTTTACAATATAACAAATCCTATTGTGTAGAAATGGTCAAAGACAAAGGAACAATTTAGGGGCAGATTTATCAAGGGTCGAATTTCGAATAATATAAACTTCGAAATTCGAATACAAAAAGACCAACTGAAATTTATAAAAAAAATCTAAGAGACAGTAGATGATAAATTTCGATATTCGAATTTTAGATTTTTTTCAAATTCAAATCGAATTTGCATTATTCCCTGGTTGAAGTGCACAAAAATAGTTCAAAATTCAAATTCAGATTTTCACTTCGACCCTTGATAAATCTGCCCCTTAGTGTAGTGCCTCCCAGCACATGCTCCTGCATAATACCTCTATAAGGGTTGTTTATAAACACAAGTCTTTGTCCAGTGCACATACAATAGTGCAATTTTGGATGGCCAGATTCCGAATCGCAACTGCAACTGTACCTGACACCTAAAAGCGGATGCAATTTTGTTATTTTGTACCTCCAGAGCACACTGCCTACATTTTTTCAATATATCTTGGATGTATGCGTAGCTTAACGTTCATACATTGGTAAACATAATTTACATCCACATAAGTCTGGGTGTGATACATTTGCCTTACTGCCCAGTCAAAATAAATTCCAATTAAAGTTATTTAATTTGAAGGGGAACTGTCGTGAAAATGAAAAATTAATATATTCATCATACTGAAATAAAAAACTTTCTAAATACAATCAATTAAATATCAAAATATTCTGCATGGTTTATAAAATAATCAAGTTTGTGTTCACTATTCCTCTCTCAGCATCTGTTTCTCTTCATGCAGCAGTTGGGTGTCAGATAATCATTGACAGTTAGAGCCAATATATCTTATAGGGGGGCTCCTTTTGCCTAGAAGATGTATTAGAGCTCACTATTAAAATCACCTGACATCATGTCTCTCTACATGCAAAATTTCTGCAAAAGGCAGTTATTTTGTTACATTTTGTTTGTACTGGAATCAGTTATTTGAGTGAGCTCTAATACATCTGCTAGGAAAGGGAGCCCCCTATAAGATATATTGGATCATTCATCTGACACCCAACTGCTGAATGAAGACAAAATGAAGATAAACAGATGCTGAGAGAGGAATAGTGAAGATAAACTTGATTATTTCAGAAAGAATGAGAAATATTTAAATTGTATTTAGAAAGTTTCTTATTTCAGTATGATGAAGCGTATATAAAAATTTCATTTTCGCAATAGTTCCCCTTTAAATAAATTCAATTATTTAATATGATGCTGCACTTTGTAAATACTTTTTTGCTGTTTTTAGTATCATTTTTTTGTCCTGTTTGTTGCAATGACTTATGACTACATTGATTTGCATCCAATCCTCTTTTATGGCAGAAGTTTCACCCTAAATTTTCATATCATACTTTACTGGCAATTCCTAGACAAAAAGACCCTAGCATCCCCAGTATTGTATTGGATACAACACTTATCTTTATAAATGTATCTTGGGAGGACATGAAGATATTGTCAACACCTTAAAGGGAGGGTTCGCCTTTGAATTAACCTTTCTAGTGGGTTGTATGTTGAGAGAATTTGCAATTGTTTTTCATTTTGTATTATTTGTGGTTTCTGAGTTAAGATGGGGTCGGTGAACCCCATTTGAAAGCTGGAAAGAGTCAGAAGTAGGCAAATAATAAACAAACTATAAAAAAGATAAACAATGAAGACCAATTGAAAAGTTGCATAAAATTAGCTGTTCTAGAACATACGGGGCAGATTTATCAAGGGTCGAAGTGAATTCGAGGGAATTTTCGAAGTAAAAAAATTCAAAATTCTAAGTAATTTTTTGGATACTTCAACCATTGGATAGGATACTACAACTTCGAATTTACTTAGACTTCGATTCGAATTAAAAATCGATTGACTATTCGACCATTCGATAATCGAAGTACTGCCGCTTTAAAAAAAACGTTGACTTCAATACTTAAAGGAATTGTTCAGTGTAAAAATAAAAACTGGGTAAATAGATAGGCTGTGCAAAATAAAAAATGTTTCTAATATAGTTAGTTAGCCAAAAATGTAATGTATAAAGGCTGGAGTGATTTCATGTATAACACGTCAGTCACAACACTACTTTTCAGCTCTCTTGGTTTACACTGACTGGTTACCCTGGTTACCAGGCAGTAACCAATCAGAGACTTGAGGGGGGGCCACATGGGTCATATCTGTTGCTTTTGAATCTGAGCTGAATGCTGAGGATCAATTACAAACTCACTGAACAGAAATGTACCATGTGGCCCCCCTTCAAGTCGCTGACTAACTCAGAGTTATAGAGCTGAAAAGCAGGAAGTTGGATTCTGGCTGTTTTATTAGACATCTGTTCACTCCAGCCTTTATATATTACATTTTTGGCTAACTAACTATATTAGAAACATTTTTTATTTTGCACAGCCTATCTATTTACACAGTTTTTATTTTCACACTGAACTATTCCTTTAAACCTGCCGAATTGCTGTTTAGCCTATGGGGGACCTCCTGTGTGTTTTGCTACGTTTTTTAAGTCAAAGGATTTTTTGAAAAAATCGTACGATCGTGCGATAAAATCGTTCGATTTGAAGTACGATCGGAGTATGATCGTACTACGATCATAATACGATCATATGATGTATAAAATCCTCCGATTTCGAATATCGGAGGATTCTATTCGATGGTCGAATTTCTAAGTTTTTCCTTCTCCGAAATTCGACCCTTGATAAATCTGCCCCTAAAAGTTAATTTAAAGGTGAACCTCCCCTTGAAAAAAAAAAGCTAGCAACCAAATTCCAGCATATCTTAGGGGGCCATTTATCAACTTTCAAATTCAAAATTTATTTTTAAAATCTTTCAAATTTAATAAACACCAAACATTTTTCAAATATTTATTAAGCACAAATGTAAAACGTTGCCATCTATAAGCTAGAAAGTACATATAGAAGTCAATGGGAGTGGTCCTATGCAAAATTCAAGCCCTTTTTTCTTTTTTTCTTCAAGTATTTTTTCCAGCTTGTAAACTCACAAATTCGAGGTATTTGAGTTTTTTGAATCGTACAAAAAACCTATAAAAGCTCCAAAATTAGATTTTTGATAAATAAGCCCATTAATGTTAAATGTTCCAAACAGTAATAAGCTTGTACATTTCTGGAAATCTATTTAAAATTGTTCTTTTCATTCTTATTTTTTTCAAATGTCACCAGATGCTGCTGCCCGATCGTAATGGAAAGCAAATTTCTGGCTTTCAAATACAAAGAAAAACAATAAAAAACAAGATCCTTCGTGTTCAAACCTATAAATTGGTATTGATAAGAAATATTTAAACAAAATAAACTGCAGTGCTTAAAATAAGCATTTAACCAATATACCCACGATATTATTTCTCAATTTAAACAGCTAATAAGCTTTTAAATGTATCAAAATAATTGGTAATACCCATTTCCTCAGTTAGTGTGTCACTTTTATGCCTCTATTCCAAGACACATATATTTTCTTTGCTTATGTTAAAATCTCTTTACTTCCAGCAGTAAAACCTTTTGATTACTCCAAAAAACTGCTAAGAGATTCAATTCAGTGAGAAAACGTTATCTCATGGTTTATCACATGAAAACTCATGGACGAGATTCAATTCGAGGAGAATAAACTTTTCTCTTAATTCAATTCCAGTTTTTTCCCCATAGACTTCAATAGAGTTTTTATGGGACAGACAGTGAGATAAGTTTTTCTGAATTGCACCTCATTTTGAATCATATTTCATGTGATAAACCTTTTTCTGACTGAATCGAATCTGGCCCATTATGTGCTCTAGTAAATGAGCAGTTAAGTGCAGGAAAAGCCCGATAACAATGGGGCATCATTGCACAAAAATAACAGTTTTTCCGCACTACAAAAATTCAAGAAGTAAAAAAAAAAAAGTCTTTATTATAACAATTTAAAACGAATGCATCATGTCATAGACTGTGGGGTTTGTACATTTTAAATTGTTATAATAAAAACTTTTTTCACTTCTTGAATTTTTGGAGCGCAGAATAAACGTTTTTTTCTACCCTGATAGCTTTGACACAAAAGAATCAAGACAACACGTTTATGTGATCAAAGGTCGAGGTGAATTTCGAATGAAAAAAATTTGAATTTCGAGCTAATTTTTTGTGTACTTCGACTAGGGAATAGTCCAAATTCGATTTGAATTTGAACGAAATTTATCATGTACTATCTCTTTAAAAATCCGACAGACCATTCACCATCTAAAACCTACCGAATTTGGGGGAAAACACAGACCTATTCAATCGAAAACTTGCCTATTCGACCCAAAAAAAACTTTGAAAAAAAACGTTGAAATTCAAATTCCAAAAGACCAAATTAAGTTAATTACAAATTCAACCCTTGAAAAAAAAAAACCCAAGTGCCTGATTTTTCATTAGCCATCATAGACGTGCCAGATAATAGCATCAAAACCAGTAACACTTTTTAATTTTGTTTAAATGGGTTGGTTCACAGTTAACTTTTTGTGTTATAGAAATGCCCTATTCTTAGCAACTGGTTTTATTTATTTTAGTTGCTGAATTACTTGCCTTCCTCTTCTGCCTCTCTCCAGCTTTCAAATGTGGGTCATCGACCCCAGCAGCCACAAACTATTGTTCTGTGAAGCTACAATTGTGTTACTTTTTATTACTTATCTTTCTATACAGGCCTCTCCTATTCATATTCCTCATCTCATTTAAACCACTGCCTGGTTGCTAGGGTAAACAAGACCCTAGAAACTAGATAGATGCTAAAATACCAAATCAGATTTAAACACTTTATAATACAGGTATGGGACCAATTATCCAGAATGCTTGGGATCTGGGGTTTTCCAGATAATGGATCTTTGTCATTTTGATCTTCATACCAAGTCTACTAGAAAATTATACATTGTTGCTTCCAATAAGGATTTATTATATCTTCGTTTGGATTAAATATAAGGTACCGTTTTATTATTGCAGTCAAAAAGGAAATCATTTTCAAAAATTTGGATTACTTGGATAAAATGGAGTCTATGGGAGATGGCCTTTCCGTAATTCAGAGCTTTCTGGATAATGGGTTTCCAGATAATGAATCCCAACCTTTACAGTGGATCCCAAATGGAGTGTCCCAGCCTAAAACGTGCAGTACGGTATAATTGCTGACTTTACTAAAGTGCAATTGTGCAAAGCCAGGGCTGTGCAAGAAATCCATGGGGAAAAGGTTACAATGGCGAAGCAAAAAGAGTAGCGATTAGATTCGCTGAGATCCTCAATGAATACATTTGAAAGGTCATTTTTAATTAAATCCCTACTGTACAATCCATACTGTCCAGTGCTCTTCAATGGTAGTGAAGAGGAAAATAGTGTTTGCATATGAGCATTATGATAGCATATCCACATACACGCAGAGGACCCGGTGTTTTGTTTGCCATTTGCACAAACTGTCAGATCTGGCCCATAAGGAATAATAAAATAGTACCACCAGTAGGGATGGGAAATTTTTTCACGGTGGAAATGACGCCCATAGACTTGTACGGCAGCGTGCGTCAAAATAACTTTTTTGACGCCCTTAGACTTTAGTGGGCGTCTGCGACAATTTGCCGGTGGCAAATTTTTGGCGAAACGAAACGGGTCAAATTCGCACATCCATAATCACCAGCTTTGACATGTCTGAAAATAAAATTGATGCTTGAGAACTGCATCACGCAGGGACAGAACTGCTACCCAGATCAATCACCTTTATAATGTATATACAGATATAGGACCTGCTATACAGAATGCTCAGGACCTAGGACTTTTCGGATAAGGGATATTTCCGTAATTTGTTATCCATACCTTAAATCTACTAACAAATTATTTAAACATTAAACCCAGTACGATTGTTATGTCTTCATTATGTATTAATTATATCTGTCGTTTTATTATTGGAGCGAAAAATACATTTGAATTATTTGATCAAAATGGACTAACACTATCGAAGATGGACTTCATGTAACTGAGCTTTCTGTAGAATGGGTTTCCAGATAACAGATCCCCCATAGCCTGAACTCTTTGTAATCAACAGGATAACTCATAATATTACAGCACTTCTACTGATTTTCATGGCTTTCTCTGGACTTGGTGAAAAATACACAAACATGTTTTTTTGTTTCTTTTTAATTTAAAAAAAAAAAAAAAAAAAGAGTAACTTACAAAAAAAAAATGATAAATGAATAACGACATGTTTAAAAATAAGCTATTTTCTCTTTTTCTTGGCTTTGCAATCCATTTTGGCTGGAGGAGCTTCCTCAGAAGTCGGATCACACAGAGCATGCTTAATAAATCTTCGTGCAGCTCCTTTGTCGAGTCTGGCAGCTTTCTTGCGATCTGTTATTTCTTTAACTCTGTTCATGTAGCCCCTTATTCTTTCCTAAGGAACAAAAAACATAAAGGGCTGCTTTTAATACTTGGGCTTCTTCAGAAAGGCATCTATAAAATAGGAAACACCGCATGGGTCCATTTTTGAAGTACGGACAGTGATGCAAATTTAGGACAGTACAAACACAAGAATACCAATATGAATTTCTATTTCTCTACGCCTACATCTTACCTTTTGTAAAAAAAAAAAATTAAAAAAGTCTGACAATCAGATTAACAAATGGCTGCATTAAAAGGGTGGTTCACCTTTCATTTAACTTTTAGTATGTTATAGAATGGGTAATTCTAAGAACCTTTTCAACTGGCTCTCAGTTTTACATTGTAAAGTACTGTATGTATTTTAAAGGGGTTTTGCCTATTTGTTTAACTTAGTAAATATCTTTAAATCCTGAACACTTTCAGACCAGTTTCTTTTCATCATCATTACACTGAGATATCTGTTATGGATAGCCCGAGGAGTCAAGACAACCACCCAGACAGCCCACAACTGTCTTCTGCCACGGCACTTAAGGGTAGGACTAAATGGAAGTTTTCGGTGCGATCCGATGCAACAAAACGCAACGCGTGCAGCGCCTGCATCCGACAGTCGTGTCGGATCAACAATGTGAAATCATGCAACATTTCCATTACTTGCCTTATTTCCGTTGCGTGCGATCTGACGTAGGCGTTTTGTTGCAGTGCGTCGGATCACACCAAAAACGTCCAGGTAGTCCTACCCTAAAGTGAAACTATTGCGAAAATGAAAATTTAATAGAAGCTTCCTCATACTGAAGTAAACTTTCTAAATGCAATCAATTAAATATTCTGTATTGTTTCTGAAATGTTCACTATCCCTCGCTCAGCATCTGTTTCTCTTCATTCTGTCTTCATGCAGCAATTGGGTATCAGATGAATGATCCAATATATCTTATAGGGGGGGGCTTCCTTTCCTATTAGAGCTCACTCAAATAACTGATTCCAGTACAAACAAAATCTAACAAATTAACTGCCTTTTGCACAAATTCTGCATTTAGAGAGACATGATGTCTGGTGATTTTAATAGAGTGAGCTCTAATACATCTTCTAGGCAAAAGGAGCCCCCCTGTAAGATAAATTGGATCATTCATCTGACACCCAACTCCTGAATTAAGACAGAATTGGGAGAAACATATGTTGAGAGAGGAATAGTGAAGTTAAACTTGATTATTTCAGAAACGGTACAGAATTAAATTGATTGTATTTGGACAGTTTCTTATTTCAGTTTGATGAAGCCAATATTAAATTAGCATTTTCACAATAGTTCCCTTTTAAAGGAGAACTAAACCCCCCCAATAAGAAAAGCCCCCTACTTCTACCCTAGATAGTTACCCTCCTTGCTTCCTCCCCCACATAGTTAATTACCCCTGAAAGAGTCCTGAATACATTGCTCAAGTATCAGTGCAGAGTAAGCGCAGTGGAGCTTGTGAGCGCCAACTTCCGATGGTGGGGAGACTAGGTAGTTAGTAGGGGCTTTTCTTATTGGGGGGTTTAGTTCTCTTTAAAGCCAACCAAATACTGCCAAGCTCTACTTTAGTGTAGCTTTTCCCTAACTGAACCAAATAGGGACTAGGCAGCTCAGGCGTTAAAGGGGTGCTTCACCTTTAAGGTAACTTTTATTTTGTTATAAAATGGCCAATTCTAAGCAACTTTTCGATTGATTTTCATTATTTTTTTTTTATAGTTTTATAATTATTTGCTTTTTTCTTCTGACTAGCGATGCACCGAATCCAGGATTCGGCCATTTTCAGCAGGATTAGGATTCTGCCGAACTGAATAATTAAAATCAATCGACTTTTCGTCACAAAACAATGAAGTACAGTCAATATTTAGCTGTGCGCGGCTCTCTTTTTCCCTCCCCCTCTCTGATTTGCATATGCAAATTAGGGTTCGGTATTCGGCCAAATCTTTCAAAAAGCATTTGTGGGTTCCGCTGAATCCAAAAAAGTGGATTCGGTGCATGCCTACTTCTGACTCTTTGCAGCTTTCAAATGGGCATGATGATTCCCTTCCAAAAAACAAATGCTCTGAAAAGCTACAAATGTATTGTTATTTTTAATTTTTATTACTGTCCCTTCTATTCAGGCCTCTCCTATTCATATTCGAGTCTCTTATTCAAATCAATGCATGGTTGCTAGGATCATTTGGACCCTAGTTACCAGATTGGTTAAGTTGCAAACTGAAGAGCTGCTGAATAAAAAGCTAAATAACTCAAAAACCTTCAAAAATGAAAACAAATTGCAAATTGTCTCAGAATATCACTGTCTACATCATACTTTGTGATCTCAAAGGTGAACAACCCCTTTAAAATCAGATTTTTTTTTTGTTTACTAGAATAAAATGAGGCCAAAAAAATGTAAAAGATAAAAAGATTAGGTTTTTAAAGCCCGTTACAACTTCACACAGACATTAATCCTGTAACATCCCTGATCTATACCAGAATTTTGAAAATGTAAAGCGACATCTTAAGAATGAGCGAATTTGCTGGAAAAAACTGTAAGAAAGGAGTAAATTATAAGAGTTGAAAATTATACAGTACAATGTCATATATCAATTTTCGATTTTGCTTGGCTTTGAATAACAGTCATATAAAATATACATTTCCATTTTTCAGGACCATTATTATTCCTGTGTGACAAGTCAAAATGGAACCAGTTCATTCTAATTTTATACTTCATACTTGAAATCAATGATCCGCTTTGATGTTCTCAGTTGGCAGAACTCATGAAATACGGGCCATATATATTCAATCTGTTCATTCAACTTAATGGAACACAAAGACAAACCTAAGAGATTTATTAGAAGTTGTAAATATGTCACTTATGCAGGATTACTGGACAGTACACAGGCAGCCGATGCCAAAAAAGCTTTTAGCTTTGTTGCAGAACCAAATTCTTAACTGTTGAGAGAATGAATTAATGAGAGAATTGGATGTGGGGTGTTACGGGGAATGGGTGTATGTTCATAAAAGCTTGCTTACAGGGGGGAGGCTTTCTCTTCCTCACTAGTAAATCCGACACCATCTTGTTTATAGGATTTAAAAGACCAGCAACATCAAATTTTGTTTTAAAAAAATTCGTTAGTACACAACGAAAAAAAAAAAAAACACAAAGACAACTTAATCTTTGAAATCGTGAAGTCTTTATTAAGACATAATTTACCGAAACTCTGCTTGCGCTCCTCTTCAGAAAAGGTGATTCATCGTGCGGTGCTCGATTTATCCTCCCTGCCTTCCTTATAGGAGATCGCCAGGGAGGAGAAATCAAGCGCCGCACGATGGACCGACGCTCTGTCGCCTTTTCTGAAGAAGAGCGCAAGCGTAGTTTCAGCAAGTTATTTCTTAATAAAGACTTAGCGATTTCCGATTTTT
The DNA here is from genome assembly GCF_017654675.1 of Xenopus laevis. Classification (NCBI taxonomy): domain Eukaryota; kingdom Metazoa; phylum Chordata; class Amphibia; order Anura; family Pipidae; genus Xenopus; species Xenopus laevis. Next base: position 29,292,950 of record NC_054379.1, on the reverse strand, counting down.
TCCGTTACTAACGAATTTAAAATAAAATAAAAAATTGATGTTACTGGTCCTTTAATCCGAGATTGATTCACCAGGAGTTATATTACAACAGGTATGGGATCGGTTATCCAGAATGCTCTGGACCTGGGGTTTTCCGGATAACTGATCTTTCCGTAAATTGGATCTTCTTACCTTAAGTCTACTAGAAAATCATGTAAACATTAAATAAACCCATTAGGCTGGTTTTGCTTCCAATAAGGATTAATTATATCTTAGTTGGGATCAAGTACAAGCTACTGTTTTATTATTACAGAGAAAAAAGAAATAATTAAAAAAAAATCTGGATTATTTGGATAAACTGGAGTCTATATCAGACAACCTTTCTGTAATTCAGAGAATCTAGATTTGGGGATTAAAATTTGAATGTGTGAATTTTGACATAAAAAAAAAAAAAAAATTGAAAATTTGAATACAAATTTACTATTCGACTCTTAATAAATCTGTCCCTTTGTAGTGGCACGCTCAAGGTATGTGGGCCTTTCCAAACAGTTGAATTAATTCCCTATATTATGAAAAATGTGTAATTTCTCCATTTTTAAAATACTTAGACAATGTTGTTACACACAAAATAGATTTGCGATGTCCCCCCAAAATGTGTGTAATATATCTTGATTGATTGAACGATTGATTTCAAATATCCTTTTTTACTGTCACATACACATCTTGCTCTGCGCACACAAAATGCCTAAAACAGTAATGCTGCCAGAAATGTAATGTGCTAAATCTTTCCGAGTAAGACAAGCCTGTTATATCAAACAAAATGAAACCGTCTCTTTTCATGTGCCTCTTAAGAATACTTTGCCTCCTATGGATTTCTGTTACAGTGATATTCAATAATTGCTTAAGGAAGGCCAGCTCACAGGAGGAAGTCACCAACCAACTGCAAATCTTTGGACTGAAGGAAGTGTGTCAAAGTCTACTGGCTTATGTCCTAATCTCTATTTTCTGGCCTTGTACAAAATCTTGCAGTTTTAATTATTTTATTTGTCATGGTTTCCCTTTGAAGAAATGATGGATTGAGTGGCTGGCTGTAAGGCTCTCATTCCAATCTTTCTACAAGATATATATTGTTACAAACGGGACTTAATATAACGTTACAGAGTTCAGCCGTGTACTGTACACACAGCTGTCTGTCATACTACGGTATGTATTGTCTTTAAAGGAGAACTAAAGTTAAAATCACTGGGGAGGTACAAAATATTATGGTCCCTGTGCAAGCAAAAAATATGCCCTCCAATGGCAAAATTGCCCCAGATCCTAATTAAGGAGAGAGGATTATCCATCCTTCTTCAGAATAAAATGGGGACACAGAGTAATTCTGGGCATGTAGAGCATCATCTCTGCATCTCTGGTCAAATTGGGGATGTTCACGCTGGAGAAGAGGCATTTAAGAGGTGATATGATAACTATATATACACATATATAAGTGGATCATATAATAATCTCTCTAATGCTTTATTTACCAGTAGGTCTTTCCATCTGACACAAGGTCACCCATCCCGATCATAAAAAAAAAAAAAAAAAAAAAAAAGAGGTTCCACCTTAATATTCAGAAGGGGTTTTTTACAGTGAGAGCTGTGAAGATGTGGAATTCTCTCCCTGAATCAGTGGTGCAGGCGGATACATTAGATAGCTTTAAGGAGGGGTTGGATAGCTTTTTAGCAAGTGAGGGAATACAGGGTTATGGAAGATAGCTCATAGTACAATCCAGGGACTAGTCCGATTGCCATTTTGGAGTCAGGAAGGAATTTTTTCCCCCTCTGAGGCAAATTGAAGAGGCTTCAGATGGGTGTTTTTCGCCTTCCTCTGGATCAACTAACAGTTAGGCAGGTTAAAAAAAAGTTAAAAGTTTGAACTTGATGGATGTGTGTCTTTTTTTCAACCTAACTTACTATGTTACTATAAAGACTTAGTAAGTGAAAGCATTTCCAATTTATTACCATTTTGATCCCAAACCAAAACATGCAATGAGACCAAATACAACTTACCAGCTCCTCTTTCACTGGATGCTCCTTGGGATTAATTCCTTGAGTGGTCAAGTATACTGAAAGAAAAAAATATGATACAAGCTATTATGTCTATTTTCTCATTATAGGATAACAAAACAATGTTTCTGCTGTAATGGAGAACCCCCTCTCCTTATCGACAGCACAGAAACCCTGCAGGGTGGCCCTGTTCCTCAATACCACTCTTGAAGATGCAGAGTTGTGCAGAGCAGAGTTGACAACCACCATGACTGGTCCTTGGGGACACCATGACATGCACACTTGGGGACAAAATGTTCCTTGCTTCAAGTATACATGCTCCTGGGCAGTAAGCAGAGGACTGGAAGTCCAGTAGTCAATCATGGTGGATATCATCTTTACTGCAAAAAACAAAACAAAAAAAGTACAGGGAAGCAGGGCGTTTGCTGTGGATGGGTAGAGAGAAATCAGGAAACACAATTTGAGTTCTATTCTCCTTTAAAAGAGAGCTATAGGTTACCCACTGGGGGAGAACAATATATTGAGCACATCCAAGAGACAAATCCCTAACCTACAGTATTTTCTTATAAGTAGACAGCCTAGTCTCAAATATGCCCACAAGTACTCCCTGGACTGTCCAGGGCTGGTGCATCAAACTTATAGTAAACTCACCAAAAGTATAATATTACCCATGTAGCAGGGGATAATTGGCAAATGGATCAATCATGGAGGCACAGTGCAGTAGAAGAAAGTACCCCAGGGCAGTGTAATACTTATGGAAAATGTGTGCTTGGGCCACAGGGTTAGCAACTTGTGCAGGGAGGTGCCCAATTATATAGTGTCCTGGTGCTTAACCCTCATTTCACCTTAAAAAAAAAAAAAAAAGCAAACATTTTTCACTTACTCCAGAATAATGAATTTAATGTGTATGCTGAAACCAAGTCCAGTTTTGCTTGTTCCAGGGGCTCAATCTGCAATAGAAAAAGTACATATGACTTTAAAAAGGCAAACGTTTTATAATAAACACAGCTACGTCAATAAAAATAACAACACATGGATTGACTGCTAAGAAATAAAGTACCAACATTGCAAAGAAATTTAGCTGGGGTGAAAATATAACATTTTTGGTGCCTTTTTCTCAGTCTTCTCTTCCCCACCCCCCGTTTATATATGTCGGAATAATGGCAGCTTACCTTCTGAAGAAGCTCGGACCTAGATACAGACATCATCTTTTTCAACATTTCATCCACTGAGCCAACAGAGTTTTCAAAGGCCATGAGATATTCATGGATCTCCGTTGGATACTCTTCTGTGCTAAGCGATTGATCTGCCATTTTATCCTGGCAGCAGAAGAAAAAAAAACAAAACATTCTCAGAATACATACAGAACTGATCTTAAAACTGTAAGCATGTTTCCTATTTTTCATGTGAATAAATCTGTACTGCAGGTTTGGGATCCATTATCTGTCTCCCATAGACTTCATTTTATCCAAATAATCCAAATTTTTTAAAATAAAACAGTAGCTTGTATTTGATCCAAACAAAGATATAATTAAACCTTATTGAAAGCAAAACCATTCTATTGGGTTTATTTAATGTTTAAAGGATTTTCTAGTAGACACGGTATAAAGATCCAAATTATGGAAAGATCCGTTATTCGGAAAACCCCTGGTTCCGAGCATTCTGGATAACAGGTCACATACCTGTACTAGGAACAGGGGGCTTCAAGCAGCCCTCTATGGTCCAACATTAACTAAAGCCCCACATAATAGCTAGGGGTTACTCAATGTAATTTTTGGCCATCCAGGTGTATAAACAAATTCCCCAATATTCAAAACACAGCCCTTGTGTACCCACTATTAAGATACATACAGATGGAGAGCATAATACAAGCTTTGTATAGCTTATTATACACCATTCACATTAACACACACAAGGTCTGAATCTGACCTAAAGGTGTCTATATCTGGAGAATTCAGGTGATGAGCAGTTCCCTGCTCCAGGCCAGCACCATATGAAAACAGAACACGCAACATTGTATTCAAGAGGAAGGTACAGGTATGGGGCCGGTTATCAAGAATGCTCGGGACCTGGGGTTTTCCGGATACTGGATTTTTCCATAAAATTTGGATCTTCATATCTTTAGTCTACTACAAAATCATGTAAACATAAAATAAACCCAATATTTTGCTTCCAATAAGGATTAATTATAGGGATGCACAGAATACAGGATTCGGTTCAGAATTCGGCCTTTTTCAGCAGGATTCGGATTTGGCCGAATCCTTCTACCCGGCCGAACCGAACCCAAATCCTAATTTGCATATGCAAATTAGGGGCAGGGAGATAATCACATGACTTTTTGTTAAAAAACAAGGAAGTAAAAAAGGTTTCCCCTTCCCACCCCTAATTTGCATATGCAAATTAGGATTCGGTTCAGTATTCGGCCGAATTTTTCACGAAGGATTCGGGGGTTCGGCCGAATCCCTAATTAAATCTTAGTTGGGATCAAGTAAAAGTTAACGTTTATTTAGAGTAAAAGGAAATTATTTTTAAAAATTTGGAATAATTGGATAAAATGCAGTCTATGAAAGATAGCCTTCCCGTAATTTGTAGCTTTCTGGATAACTGGTTTCCGGATAACGGATCCCATACCTGTACAAGATCTGCAGCTATGGTTCGCTAAGCATGGAGAGGTGTGCAAAATGCAAAAAATCATGGTGGTTTGCACCCATTTTTTGTAATTTTCCCCCCCTAACAACAAGCCCTACCATGATGATGTATTTAGAGGTAGTAAAGTAGGCAAATCCAGCAATCTCACCCCCTCCTAAAAATTAAATACATTAAAAGAATAACATTTTGTATATGTATAAGTCTTCAAGTGTGCCTTTAAAAAAAACATGTATGAGGCATAACTTCATCAGGTAAGACAAAATCAGACAGGAAAACAACTGAAAACTCGGATGTGATATGCCAAAACTAACAAACTTATGGCACGTTCACACCAACAGATGCTGCCAAAAAAAAGCAAAACATAATTGTAATGCCCTAAGGATCATCCTGTACCTAATCCCTGAAATGAATGCGCTCGGTAAGGGAGTGGCGGCTAAGAAATATTGCTGAGATACTGTAGCAGGACGCAACTGGAAGGAATTGAGAAATCCACAACACGTACTGGTGGAGATGTTTACACTTTTGATCTTTTGTGAAAACAAGCCAAGCAAAGGGCACAGATTCACTGGCATAACGCAAAGAGTACAACACATACATAGAGCTGCTGCCAGAAAGTCTTTGGCTGGATCTAAATACATATTCACCACAAATACTTCATGTTATTATGTAGTTGGAAACAAGCTGCAAGAGTCACACACTCAAGTCCATTCTTATTCTCACTGAAACATATACAGTAGAACCCTGATTTTTCGTTTCCCAGGTGACCGCTTCATAACATTTCAGGAAAACTGAGAAAGAAAAAAATGAAGCTTGTCTGAATGGAACTGCGACAAAATAAAGTAAATTCCGGAGAACACAGGGGACGTAAAATCACTTTCACACTTTCCAGCTTTCAAATGGGGAGGGTCACTGACCCCATCAAAAACAAATGCTTTGTAGAGCTAAAAATGTATTGTTATTGCTAGTTTTAATTACTCGTCTTTCATTCATATCAGTGCATGGTTGCTAGGGTAATTTGGACCCTAGCATCAAGATGGTTAAATAGCAATCTGGAGAGCCTTTGAATAAAAAGTTAAATAACTTAAATCCCACAAATAATAAAAAATGAAAACCTATTGCAAATTCTCTCAGAATACCACTCTCTACTTCATACTAAAAGTTAACTCAAAGTTGATCAGCCCCTTTAAGTCTACTAGAAATTAATTTAAACTTTAAATAAACCCAATAGGCTAATTTTGGATTAATTATATATTAGTTGGTATACATTACATGGTACTGTTTTATTATTACAGAGAAAAAGGAAATAGTTTAAAAATTTGAATTACTTGATTAAAATGGAATCTAAGGAAGATGGCCGCCTTGTAATTCAGAGCTTTCTGGATAACAAGTTTTCTGGATAACGGATCCCATAACTGGAACCAAGATCTAATTTTTTTATTGTCTCTATTTTAAGATTGTTTCCACGGTATAACTTATTGGACTGAACGAGTCACTCTGCAATTCTATAGAAATGAATAGGGATGTGACTCATTGGTCAAACACAAGTGACTGCATACCGACACTTAGGGGTTTATTTACTAGAATTTCGAACATATTTTTATTAAACCATGCTCAACCGACTTCCCATTCATGGTCGTATCTTAGTTATCAATAAAATAACAAAAAAGTCAGGTCAGGAAAAATTCGATAAAAATCGAACGAAAACCGAAATTGCACCATTTTCTTGGATTTGACGCCCGAACTGCTCAGTTCTTTTCAGGTGCTAACCCCAAATTTTTTGTATTATCAAACGAAACCCAACGCAGACCACAATATCTTCAAAATGTAAAAGGGACAACTGCCGTTGTCTTCAACATGACCTTTGCACACAATCAATTCTGTCATAGGTGCCCTGGTATGAATTTCAAGTGGAGGGGCAATGAATAAAATCATTTACATAAGAGCAAGTATCATGCTTGCGTTTTGGAATATCTCCAATGCAGAATATTAAACATATATGTACCATAATTATCTTGTCAAATTCAGGGCCGCTGACAGGTCATGTCGAATATATTAGACAATTTTATGCTTTGAGGGAAAGCCTTCATTATCTAACATGAATTTTTAGAGGGGGTCATCGCCTAACATGAATTGCCTTGAGCAAGTTCTAAATAGCTGTCCCTTTGAAAAGCTGGGAAAAGCCACCAATACCTCACTATTGGCTATGGACTACTGGCAGAAGGAAAGGCTAGAACTAAGTAAGCTTTATCAGAAAGGTCTATATAAATACACCAGTAAACCCTCAAAGTAATCCTCAAAAGAAACACCGCATTTCTTTCTATTGTGTACACATGGGCTTCTGTATCAGACTTCCTGTTTTCAACATAAACCTTCAGGGCTAGGGCTTGAGCATGCTCAGTTTGCTCCTCTCTTTCCCCCCCCCCATTCCTCCACTTTCTGCTGCAATCGGAGCCCAGAGCTATGAGTGAGCAGGGAGAGATTCCGGCAGGAAGTGATGCCACACCAAGCTAATATGGCAGTTGCTATTCTAAACAAACAAATAGTTTCTAGAGCGGTTTACTCAGGTATGGTAAAGCATTCTGCAGAATAAATATAGTGTTATAGCTTGCACTATTGCGGCTAATCTATTGGCAATAAACTGCTTCAGTGGCTTTGCTTCAGTTGCTCACCTTCCAGATAACTTTTAGTATCATGTAGAGTGATATTCAGCGAAATTTGTGGTTGGTTTTCATTTTGTATCATTTGTGGATTTAGACTTATTTAGCTTTTTATTCAGCAGCTCTCCAGTTTGCAGTATAGCAACCACGCATTGATTAGAATAAGAAACTGGAATATGAATAGGAGAGGGCCTGAATAGATTAGTAATAAAAAGAAGCAATAACAGTGAGCCCTATTTGAAAGCTGAAAAGGTTCAGAAGAAGAAGGCAAATAACTATAGAAAAAAAAAATGAATACCAATTGCAAATTAGCCATTCTATAACTTACTAAAAGTTAACCACCCCTTTAATGGGAAGGGAACTGTCCTACAGCTTGAAGAGTGGATCGGCAGCAGGGCCCAGTCAAAATCCAAACAGAAGGTCGGCCCTGCCATATAGCGTTAAGTTATGCAAATTACTCATAAGCTTATGTTAAAACTTAAGCAATTTATGTAACTTCTGTAAAAAAAAGTTTTGTGACCACCCTGGAAACTTATGTAGAAGCTCATATAACCTATGTATAAAGCAATGACAGCTCAAATTGTTAAAGTTAGGGCAAACTCCCCTGACCCCCATGAATTACAAAAACCAAGGAAAATTACACTGACCCCCAATGAACTGACTGACATATTACATGAACATTGAGTATTGGACGGACTAGTTATTGGGATTCACAGCAACATCACTGAGCCCCTAAGCTACGGAATTATTATCTTAGGCAAAAAAAGTATGTTACTATTGGCGAAGCTTACATAGGGTATTTCAAGCAATAACAGGTGGGAGTGTAGAGTTTACACTCAGGGCACACTGCAATGATCCCCCCAAGTGAAGTGTCAGATTTAGTAGCACACAAATTAATGCTAATTATTGCAACCTATTTACTAAGATTTATCACCTACATGAACTTCTCAGCAGTGGAGGAAGACAGCAAGACTGCCAGGCCCCAAAACTTTGGGAACAGTTTGTTTTAACATATATTGCAGCTGTTTATTAGTCCCACAAGGTCAGGCCCAGATTTGTGGCTAGACAAGCCACATCCTAAGGAGTTCCAGTTGTTGAGAGCGCGCAAGCATGGGGGTTTCCAGTCTAAGGAGCCGGCGCTAGGACCATGTGGTCACATGAGAGGGTGCGTGATCACGTGAAGTGTCCGGTGCTGGCCTCGGGGTGCTGCTTGCTCAAATCTGGCCATGCACAAGGTCCCCTATAGTAGAGTCCTGCACAGGTCCAATCGGGCAGACTCGTGCCCCGACCCAGACCCACAGACCTGCAAGCCAACTCGCATTTGCCAAACACTATGCCCCGCTACACAGACCCACTACCCGAACCAGCCCACAAACAGCTTGTTTACACCACAGACCCGGGCCCGTGAAAACTGGACGTAACGTCACTTTTAACCGCCATCACGCGGGACCCTATTCCACTACCACAAACACAGGAGAGGGTAGGAGGGACCAGACGGGTGGGTTACCATAACAATCAGGAACTCAAAACCCGACCACTTTGAGGGTATTCAGTGGGTATCTGACCCAATGCAGGACTCTACCCTATAGGTCCTTTGCCCCCCAGCAGTTGCTGGGTCTGTTTGCTCTATAGTTACATACCTGCTTTACAGTAAAATGATTGGTGGGTTTGTATCATAGTAGCCGTGGTTAAAAAAAAAACCCCACACATGGTTGCCATGTTTACCGCCAAATTGAGCGGTTTTTAAAATGTAGTGGCAGGTTTTAAAAGTCCAAACCCGCCAACGTATGGATTTTGGCTACTTTTGTCGTGGGTTTGGACTTTCAAAACCCGCCCAAATTTGTGTGGCTGGAACTGGACTCTGGAGTGAATCAGAGATATTAGGGTGAGTGGCTGAGACTGAGGTATTGTGGACATGTCCTTGGTGAGTGTTTTTCTGTACAGCCATTTAATTTTCCTGCATGTATTGTGTTTTGTGTACAGTGTATGTTTAAATAGGTACATGACACAACGGCACAGTTTGTGTATGTTTGAAATGCGCCCTTGTCAGATAGAATTGTATGAATGTGTGGCATATTTGTGTGTACGTCCATTGTATATTGTGTCTGTTTGCTGGGATTGAGAGATGTGTGTCTGTGTTATTTATATATACAACGTATTGTTTCAATATGTCTAGCCCCATGTCAGATTTCAAAATTGAATATAAAAAAATCTGTTTGCTCTTTTGAATCAGTCTCAGTGGGACTTGGCTTTTACTATTGAGTGCTGTTCTTAGATCTTCCAGGGAGCTGTTATCTTGTGTTAGGGAGCGGTTATCTGTTTACCTTCCCATTGTTCTTTTGTTTGGCTACTGGGGGGGAGGGGTGATATCACTCCAACTTGCAGTACAGCAGTAAAGAGTGATTGAAGTTTATCAGAGCACAAGTCACATGACTGGGGGCAGCTGGGAAATTGACACTATGTCTAGCCCCATGTCAGATTTCAAAATTAAATATAAAAAAATCTGTTTGCTCTTTTGAGAAATGGATTTCAGTGCAGAATTCTGCTGGGGCAGCACTATTAACTGATGTGTTTAGTAAAAAAACATGTTTTCCCATGACAGCATCCCTTTAATGCTTTCCATAGTGCTCACAAGAGGTGTGGCTAAAAGTTATGGAACCATGCACTTGTGTTCATGGGGGGAGTATATAAATAACTTGTATAGGCCCCAACATTCCTGATGGTGGCCCTGAGGCCTAAACACAGTGGTTGTAAATATTTACTTGGGGAAAGCCAAGGGAACAGTCGTGTGGACTAAGCCTAATGGTAAAGCTAAAGTTGCACTTGCATTAAAGGGAATATGCTGAGATAGAGGTCTCAGTCTGCACCACACCAGCATTAATACTGTATTATACAAAAGAATGTACTGCAGGCCGGGTTACAGAGTGCACACTGGTGCTGACTATCCCTAGCATAGTACGTGCAGCAACTGCGTGACACACACAACAAATACCTACTTTAAAAGTCTCGATCCGTCCCTGATCGGTAACCGGCTCACTTTGCTACTAGAGCCAAGTCGCGATTCGGCCTCCGGTGACGTAACGTTAATTCTATTTCCGTTACAAGCAGGAGTTCATTGTGGCCGAATCTTTCTACTGCTTCTGCCAACCCGCGATTCGGCTTCCGGTTACGTCACTCACACGTGCTGTTATTTCCTTATCGACAGAGGAACCCGGTTCCACTGATTGAACACGTGGTTACGTTAACAGTTCCGGGCATAGCCGGAAGTATGTCAGGATGTAATGCCGCGGCAGCCTGGGAAATGTAGTTTCAAAGCAAGAACTGAGGGGGGCGGGCGCTGTGGACTTACAATGCGCTACATTAAATAATATATTTCCCGTGTTGTTGACTTTAAATAGAAGAAAAGCTCCAGCCAATAGTTCCATTGTAACTCGGCCCCAGTTGTGTAGGATTGTGTCAGTCAGTGGTAGCTGCGTGCAGAGCAGGCGGGGTGGGTAACCATGGCAACAGCGTCCCACAACGCAGACGCTGACTGACATCTCGGGGAACTAAGAGAAGGTTCAATTCAGATCAGAGTCCATTGAGTTTTGCATGAGGAGGTGTGTATAATGTATTATATTCCTGTAACAGTTAGCGACTGAGAAGACTTTTGCACAGGCTCCCCCCCAACTTCACAGGATCCAATTGGGGGGTAAAAGTACATACCAGGAGATATTTTAGGTAAACAACAGCAGGAATGTCCCTCTTGCGGCCCTCCAGTTGCCTTTTAACCGCAGCATCCCGTTTTAGCTTTTTTAGTGACATTCTGAGACAATTTGCAATTGGTTTTCATTTTTTATTATTTGTGGTTTTCGATTTATTCTAGCTTTTTTATCCAGCAGCTCTCCAGTTTGCAATTTTAGCAATCTGGTTGCTAGGGTCCAAATTACCCTAGCAACCATGTATTGATTTGAATAAGCAACCATGTATTGATTTGAATAAGCAACCATGTATTGATTTGAATAAGAGACTGGAATATGAATAGGAGAGGCCTTCAATCAGGGTCAGACTGGGGGGCCCGTGGCCCACCAGGGCTGCTGCTTCAGGGCCCCCACACCACTCCACGGGTCCCCTGCCCCAGCGGCGAAGACGCATCGGCCAGGCCCTCCCCCCTCCGCAACTGCAACCTCCCTCCACCCCCACCCCCCACTCAAGCTTACTCTTTTCCTGTTTAGGGCCTGAGCTGGGGACAGGGAGGGATGTCAGAGGGGCAGTGCCAATATCGGGACTGGAATGGCGGGGCCCACAAAGACATGGGGCCCCTCGGGTTTTCAGCCGGTGTCTCACCGGCCCAGTCCGATCCTGCCTTCAATGGAAAGATGAGTAATAAAATGTATCAATATCTATAGATGAAAAAACTGTAAAGAGTCAGACGGAGAAGGAAAATAATTCAAAAACTATAAAAAAAAAATAAAAATTAAGCCAAAATAAAAATTTGCTTAGAATTAGCCATTCTATTACATACTAAAAGTTCTAAAGGTGAACCTTTAAACAATCTCGTTGCCAGGGTCCAAATTACCCTTGCAACCATGCACTGGCCTTGAATGGAAAGATGAGTAATAAAAAGTAGCACTATCTATAAATGTGAAAGCTGGAAAGAGTCAGACGGAGAAAGAAAATGATGAAAAAACTATAAAGAAAAGAAAGAAAATGAAGGCCAACTGAAAAATTGCTTAGAATTAGCCATTCTATAACACACTGAAAGGTAACTTAAAGGTGTACCACCCCTTTTAAACATTTAGGGGCTGACGGCTATATTTTTTTAAAGCAGCAGTAACTGTTCAATAAAGCATCACCAAGTATTTTCAATTTCGCAGTTTAGTACCAATTCATTCCAGCACAGAAATTAATCGGGCAAATGTTTAATCCCTGATGCATGTATGAGGCAGGGATTAAAGGAGAACTAAACCCTAAAAATGAGTATGGCTAAAAATGCCATATTTTATGTAATGAACTTGTTGCACCAGACTAAAGTTTCAGCTTGTCAATAGCACCAATGATCCAGGACTTCAAACTTGTCACAGGGGGTCACCATCTTGTAAAAGTGTCTGTGACACTCACATGCTCAGTGGGCTCTGAGCAGCTGTTGAGAAGCTAAGCTTAGGGGTTGTCACAAATTATCAATCAGAAAATGAGTTTGGTCTGTAATATAAGCTGATGCTACAGGGCTGATTATTAAATTCTGATGCTAATTGCACTGGTTTCTGTGCTGCCATATAGTAATTGTCTGTATTAATTACTAATCAGCCTCATATTGTGACATTTCTATTCTATGTGTACTGAATATTGTGAGTGGGTCCCTAAACTCAGTAAGTGACAGCAGCACAGAGCATGTGCAGTGAATCAGCAGAAAAGAAGATGGGGAGCTACTGGGGCATCTTTGGAGACACAGATTTTACTGCTAAAGGGCTGTGGTTGCCTTGGGCTGGTACAGAAGCACAAAACAATGTAAAACATTTCTAGCTACTTCTTTAGTTATGATTTACTTCTCCTTTAATAATAGCGCATTTGTATAAATTGAAAACATTTGTCATCTTTTATAAATGTGTCAATTCGCTAACAATTTCTGGGAAGCTGAAGATGTTTAGTTGATTAGAACTAGAGAAACCAAAATAAAGTAGCAGAGAAACTGGAAAAAAAACCCATAAGCAAACACTTCATTACAGGTTTCTTAATACATGAAGCAATCTTCTTGCATATGTTGTGGCAAGCTATTAAATAAAATATTCTTAGAATATACATAAAGTGATTTTATAGGTGAAATCTACTCAAAAACTGTTTCAGATATACATTTATTCCTTTCTTCTTTTTTTGTAACTTATATTTTTATTATTTAAAAAAATAAATAAACGTTGCAAATAAAAATACACAGTTCACATCTCAAACAGTGTACCAGTGGAATGTTGTTTGACAAGTTCAAATGATAAAACAGTACAAAATTTAGTTTTTAAACAATACCTTCAGAAACCTTCAATTATTCACAGTGTATCAAGTTTGTCTCGTTATTACAAGCTTTGTCTAGCGGTTGTAAATCCAAATACCCATTTGTTGTTATAATTACCAAAGAAGCTGTGGGAAGGTAAAGGCAAGGGTGATGGATTTTTTAAGCAAAGCCAAAGCCAATAATAACCATAAAGTTTAACCTAAGTGTTGTAACCATGAGTTCTGATGGCCTTCAGGGGTTGTTCACCTTCAAACACTAGTTGTTTTCATATTGATCACCAGAAATAATAACTTTTTCCAATTACTTTCTATTTTCTATGTGTCACCGTTTTTCTAATATTGAAGTGCAAGTTGTCATTTTTCACCTTCTAAAGCAGCTTTGGGAGGGGGGGGTCGCCGACCCAGTACACTGTTCTAAATTGATACATTTAGTTGATACATTTCTTATCTTTGTCCCTGCCAAGCAGAATCTCTGGGTTTCATTACAGACAGCTGTTAGAATTGATACAATAGTTGCTAATACTCCAGAGATGCTGCTGAGAAATGTATCAACTTAAGGTGGCAATACACTGGTCGCTAAAAGCTGCCGACAGACCGAGTCGGCAGCTTACTGATTCGTGTATGGAGCCCCCCCGACGGGCTTCCCCTGACTACCTGTTACCCTGGGGTAGTGTGTAGCGTGACATGCAGCTAATCTCCTTCCTTCATTAATCCACTGAGACCAGATTATAAAGTTTAACAAGGGGAAGGTGTGAAACTGGGAAACAGAAAAATGAAAGTGCTTAGTAAGGCTGTACAATACACCATAGTATAGAAAGTACATAAACACTGTGAGGAACAACAAATACTGTATAAATGCATTAACTGTGATATAGGCATTTATATAAGAGTAAGACCCAGACCCCTCTGCCCAACCCTGGTGCGCCACTGACGCCAGTGCATCACCCGAAAAAGTGAGGTCACGGCAGGGAATCCAGCGAATCTGGGCCGGCGGGGCCCACCGGGTTTTTTCCTGGTGTCCCATTGGCCCAATTCGACCCTGGTAAGAACTGAATGCTTGGGCAGGAATATATACTGAAGTTTATCAGAGCACAACTCACATGACTGGGGGCAGCTATGAAACTGACAAAATGTCTAGCCCCATGTCAGATTTCAAAATTAAATATAAAAAAATCCATTTGCTCTTTTGAAAAATGGATTTCAGTGCAAAAGTTAACTAATGCTTTTGAAAAAAACATGTTATTCCGTGACAGTATCCCTTTAAGTTTTGGAATGTTACGAAAGGCCCAGAACCAAACTTAAAGGTTTTGATATGGTTGAAATTGTGTATTTTCAATTTTCACTCAAGCTATGTCAGTAAATTTATTTGAACTCACTCCTAGCTCTGGAAAAGTGGAGCATAAGTCAGTTCTCCTTCAGGCTTGTTATTCTTTCAATAATCTTTATTGTTATTATTTCCAACAAATGGGGAGAGGGTACAGAAAGAAGAGAAGGGAATACGTTATGCAGCGAAAAAAAAAAAAAAAGGGGGGGGTTGCCACACATTGGTTACATATGAATGAATATCTGCATTCACTTATCGAGCTATCACATTTCAGTTCCTCACAATGTTACTATAAAATTCCTTACTGCAGTATGCCTTTTTATCAGTAAGTCATAGAATATACAGACGACCTTATTGCCTGAATTCCCTTACAGCATCTGCTCCAAAATATACTGTAGCTTTCGTACATCTAACTGAATGGGCATCTCAAGATATGGTGCATTGATCTCTGAGCTAAGTATTTGGGTACTATGCATGGTCATTGGGTGTTAAGCACTTTAGTTTATGCCCTGGCTATGCTGTTTGTATGTTTTTGAATCTCTAAATAGGAACCACCGTAGCCACGTGTCTCTGAAAGATTGTTTTTGCCTTTCAGTTCTCGCTGAGAATTCTTCAAACTTTGCCAGTTCATTTACCTTACCCAGCCATTCCGAGAAAGAAGGTGGGGTGGTCGTCTTTCATTTGCTTGGAATAAGAATTTTAGCTGCGTTAAGCAGAAATCTTTCTAAGGTAGAATAAGGTGGCATATCAGAATAGTCTATTGCCAAGTTCAGTAAGGAATGGGCTGGAGTACGTACCACCTCCCGACCTAGTATCTGCGAGCAAGCGTCCAGGATCAATTCCCAGTAGGGGTGGAGTAGATTGCAGTCCCAGAAAATATGTAAAAGTGTACCGACTTCTGTTTTACACCTCCAGCATATGTTGTTAGCCGTCGGATAAATCTGCTTCAATTTTTGAGGTGTGTAATACCACCTAGATAGGAGTTTATAATTCATCTCCTGGATTCTACAACATCGCGAGCTGAAAAGCAGTGCCCTTATTCCTGTCCCGATGTCTTCTTCTGAGAGGTTTACGTCTAGTTCCCGTTCCCAAGCTCTAATAAAGTTTAAGTGTTTCTTTAGGTCTCACTGCGTTTGAAGACCATACAAAGTTGAGATAGGGTGTTTGGGAGAGTCTGAGGCTAGACATATTTGTTCAAAAGATGTAAGGTCCCAGGCCCGTTATTCAACTGGATTTTGCTACACTGTTTAAAGGAATAGTAACACAAAAAATGGAAGTAAAACCAGTCTGTTTGCTTTAGAAACACTACTATAGATTGTATAATACACTGCAGTGTATCCATGGGGCAGCCATTCAATATGAAAAAGAGGAAAAAGCACAGGTTTAATAGCAGGTAGCAGATCTGTTGAATCTAAGGGGTTTAGATTATTGTGTAAGAACTGAACCCATTGTATTTTTACCAGAATTAAGCTTTTAATGTCTGGACTCAATCAGTTCTCTGCAACAATCAAATTCTACGTTCCTTTATTTGTCTGCGTCTGCGTACTTGAATGTTGCTGTACAAAAAAGGGTTTACTCACTTTTATACACATGCTGTATATGTGAATTATTTGTATGTAAAACATTTTATTTTACAGACAACATATCCTGAAACATGAACAACTGTGACCTTGAGAAGCTATCTGTTCCTGGAGTGAAGCTGGAGCCAACTTTCAGAGCAGACATTACAACTTATAGAGCAACGGTACCCAGCTGCATTACACAAATCAAAGTAGATGCACTTACAAGTGATACAGGAGCATCTTACACACTGTTGGTGAGTGAAAATACGCAAGTTCAATATCATTTTAAATGTATTACCAAAAAATAATAGTTGTTATATTTAAAAAAAAAGGTCACTTTATCTCACCTATTTTCCCCCCTAAATGCATAACTGAGGCATTTAGAAATGTAGGGTTTAGTAAAGGGGTTGTTCAGATTTAAATTAACCTTTAGTATGATGTAAAGATTGATAGTCTGAGACAATTGCAATTGTTTTTTAAATTTTTTATCTTTTGTAGTTTTTGAGTTATTTAGCTTTTTACTCAGCAGCTTTCCATTGGCAATTTCCGCAATCTGGTTGCTAGGGTCCAAATTACCCTAGTATTCATGCATTGATTTTAATAAGAGACTGGAATATGAATAGGAGAGGCCTGAATAGGAAGGTGAGTAATAAAAAGTAGCAATAGCAATAAATATGTAGCTTTACAGAGCATTTGTTTTTTAGATGGGGTCAGTAAACCCCCATTTGAAAGCTAGAAAAAATCAGAAGGCAAATAATCCAAAAACTTCACAAAAAAAAAAAGAATGACAATTGAAAAGTTGCTTAGAATTGGCAATTATATAACATACTCAAAGTTAACTTAAAGGTGAACCACCCCTTTAATAAACGCAAATGAAATCCAAAAGATTGGTTTTAAAATTTTAGATGATGTATTTAAATGTTTTTAACACTTTGCAGGATAGCACTGCTGAGGCTAGAAACTGATGTAGCCACATGTTGTTATCTGTGCAAATAAGCTTCTAATTTGTATATAAACATATTTTTCTTTAGACAGATTATTCTTATATTAAAGTCAATATGAGCATACATAATGCGTATTTGTTTTTTCTTTTATATTGTTTCATCATTAATGATTTTAGAAAGTTGTGTGGCACATATGTAGCTTGAGCAATGTATTATATATAAAGGAAACCTTATCCTGAAATCCATTTTCCAGAAAGCTGTGAATTTTAGGAAGGTCATTTTCCAAAGAGTGCATTTTAAGCAAATGATTTGCCTTAATGATTTCCTTTTTTTAATAAAACAGTTCCATGGACTTAATGGTAACTAACAATATTGGAGGTAAAACAATCCTATTGGGTTTATTTATTGTTTAAAATGACTTTAAGCAGACTTAAGTTCTAGAGACCCCTTATCCAGGGAATCCTAGGTCCCAAGAGTCCTGTATAATATATACTGTAACTGTAGAAGTTTGAACCACATTTCATTGTTTTTGGCACCCTGGATTTTTCTTGGGGGTTTCATTAAGGCCTTACATACACCAAGCATTTTGCCAGCTAGTCTATAGCATATTTACACAAGTAAATATTGGATATGTCACATAATGGTACAGTAGGTTCAGCAGTGTGTGAAATAAAGGGGGTTATTTATCAAAGTCCAAATTTATCTCAATATTTTCTGCTACAAACTCAGATCAAATCCGCTTGGGTTTTTTACTCTTATTTATTATTACATTTTCCCGGATAAAATTTTTGCGGAAAAGTTTTTCCGATTTTTTCATCCTGTTTTCACGATTTTTTCGGATTTTTCACCCAAAAACTCAGAAAACGGGGTATTTTTGCGCAAAACCCAGCGCACATCAAAAAATCATTGGGACGTCTCCCATTGACTCATATGCAACCTCAACAGATGTCGGATTTTCTGATTCAGACTTTTCCATCCTCTGGGTTTAATAAATTCCAAAAAATTGTGATTTTTTTAAAAGTCAGATTTTATAAAAAAAAAATCACGAATTTTTGCATTTGGAGTTTAGTAAATAACCCCCAAAGTGTTGCAACTGCTACTATAAATTATGCTATGCATTGTTTTTGACTTCTTGCTATCAGCTGTTAAATTTGTCATCCACATTTCTAGGGAAGTGGGGGCTCAAAGTTGATAACACTAAAAGATGGTGTCAACACAGTGACAGTAGAGGTGACAGCTGAAGATGGCACAGTGAAGAAATATGTACTAGAGGTTACTAAAATTTCTGCCGACCAAGCTTTACTTCATGGAATCAAGCTTCCGGAAGATCTACAGCTAGTTCCACCGTTTGCTTCTGATGTGTATGAATATGCATGTACGTTTGGCCGCTGAGGTTTTGACAGTGAGAATCTCTAAAAAGTGTTAACTAACATCTACATATGCTTTTATGTTTGATATCATTTTATCCTTAATAATAATGTACTGTGCAACGCTGTTAGTACAGATGGTAAATGAATAATGTTTCAGCATACTGAAATAAGAAACTTTCTAAAGACAATCAATTAAAAATTCTGTACCGTTTCTGAAATGATCAAGTTTATCTTCACTGTTCCTCACTCAGATCTGACACCCAACTCCTGAATGAAGACAGAATGAAGAGAAACAGATGAGAGAGGAATAGTGAAGATAAACTTGATTATTTCAGAAACAATGCAGAATTTTTAATTGATTGTATCTAGAAAGTTTCTTATTTCAGTATAATGAAGCTTATAATAAATTATCATTTTCGCAATAGTTCCCCTTTAAACACTTAATGGGATGGATAGTTATACCACCCAGGATCAGACTGGGGGACCAGTGGCGAAGATACATCAGACACCTCCCAGCCTAAGCTGCAACCCACGCCTACCTTTTTTCCTGCTTGCAACCAAGGGCTGGAAGGGAGGGAGGTTGTGTGGCAGTGCCAATAGCAGGTCTGGGGGCCAATGGGTGCCCACCGGGTTTTTTCCCACTGTCCCGCTGGACCAGTCCGACCACCCTTTTTTTTTTATTATTATGTTTATCATTTTGCTGGGAAAGCAGAGCTGTAAGTTAATGGCACATGGGTAGTGAAGGGCAAATTTGTCACAAAAATTTGTGGAACGAGAATTTTGACACCAGCATCAATTTTGATTCCCGCGTCAATTTTGATGCCGACGTTAAAGTCAATGAGCGTCCAAATAATGTTGATGTGCGACAGTTTTTGATGAATAACGCAGAACTAATCCGAATAAGAATATGAAAGTTTAATGACCTCACTAGCTTTTAGATGGAGAAGTTCTGTATTAAAGTTTTTCATGTTTTTTTTACACTTTATCAAAGGTCGAAGTTTTGTTAAATTTCTTTAAATTCGAATACACTCAAATTCAATTGGAGGTTATTTAATAAAAAATCTAATATCTAAAACGCTCACAAATTTTACCAACTTGAAAACTCTAATCTAATTAGACTAAACTCTATTCCAGTTTTTTTTCTTGAAACTTGAATGCCAAGAAGGCTACTAACATCCAAATTGGTCCCTGGACCACTCCTATTGACTTATACATGAACTCGGCAGGTTCTAGGTGGCAAATAGTCTAATTTGAATTCTTAAAGGGCCAGAGTATGATAAATCTCAAAATTCAAATTATAACTCGATTCAAATTTGAGAGTTTTGACCATAAAAAAAATTCAAATTTGAATTTTCAATTTCGACCCTTAATAAATTTTAATAAATGTTGTCTTTTTAGTGGTTAAAATTATTAGTTAGTAATTAGTTAAATAGCCGATTCTTAGTGCTAAAAACAACACAGGAAATCTAAAATAGAATGCAAAAGGAAGTGCACACATAGCGGGTTATGTATCAAAGTCCGAATTTATCTCAATATTTTCTGCTACAAACTCCAATCAAATCTGCTTGGGTTTTTATGCTTATTTATTTGCTTTACAGTAAAAATCAGATTTCTGCGATTTTTTCGGATTTTTTGATCCGATCTTCACGAATTTCAAAATTTTTTCGGAATTTTCACCCGAAAACTCCAAAAACTTCAGGGTATTGCACGAAACCCACCGCACATCAAAAAATCTTTGGGACTTCTCCCATTGACTCATATGCAACCTCGAAAGGTCTGAGATGCCGGATTTTCAAATTCGGACTTTTCCATCCTCAGGGTTTAATAAATTTCGAAAAATTTGTTATTTTTTAAAAGTCTGATTTTATATAAACAAAATCACGTTTAGTAAATAACCCCCTGTGTGTGCGGTGATATTCAAGGAAGCAGCCCCTTTTTTTTGCCAATAGGGGTGTGGCGTGGTATTGGTATAAAATAATTATACCTCTTTCTATCTTAGTGCTAAGAAGCTTGATTTGAGGAAACAAAAAATATACGTATGGAGGATTCTGATTCAATTGTACAGTGTAGAACTGAAACTGGACATGGACAGCCATCAAGACACGTTTAAATTGTCTATGAGTGCACTGCACTTTTCATGAGGTTTTTATGCCAAATCAGAGTAAATTTCATGAAAAATATATAAAAAATATTTAAATAACAGTTTTACTTAATGAGATTGTATATTATCGCGTGTTTTTGTGGAAATGTATCTTTCATGGTACTGCATATTTAACACTAGCAATAAATCTCCCCACCTGCCATTACCCTTCTTATTCTTAAATAAAAGGATACGGTAAGCGTCTTAGCGTCTCAACCCTGCCTGTCCATGCAACTGGTGGGTAGGACAGCTGATTATGAGAGTGCTGAGTGAGCTCTGGAGAGATGTCACCACTTTATGTGTCCCAACACAATTGCATCTCTGTGGCCTCTGCACTGCAAATAAGCTTTCCACTGTTTGATATTCCTATTTTAATGGTCCGTGTGATTATTTCATTCAATGTGCCTCATCATGTCCCCTGCTAGAATTCATTTTAAGGCTAATGATCTGTGGGGTTATTACACCTACTAGGCACATTTACTTTATAGAGCTTCCCGATGGGGTTTATTTCACATGTAATGGTGTGTAGTTGTTACAAGTTACTGCGCCTCCCAACACTCCCTAATGTGTTACTATTGCTCAAGAGACAGGATTATATGGTGGTTTATCTTAAACAGCAGCTCTGAAGTTTTTATCCACCACTGCTTCACAAAGTCAACACCCAACGTGCCTTGCCCATTAGAAATATCACCACTCAAATAACAATTCGGCTTACAGGTATTGCCAGACATTGATTGACACAGATAGAATTTTGTGATTTAGAACAGATTTCATGCAATACGTTCTCTAAGAAATAAAAGATGAAAATCTTTTAAAGCATTATTTCACTATGATGTAATGTGTTAGGATCTATTCTGGTGGAATAAGATGATTTATTTAAAAATTGCAAAAATAAAAATTCAATATAAGCTTCCTCATACTGAAATAAGAAACTTTCTTAATACAATCAATTAAAAATTCTGCATTGTTTCTGAAATAATCAAGTTTATATTCACTATTCCTCTCTCAGCATCTGTTTCTCTTCATTCTGTCTTCATGCAGCAGTTGGGTGTCAGATGAATGATCCAATATATCTTATGGGGGGCTTCCTTCCCTAGCAGATGTATTAGAGCTTACTCAAATAACTGATTCCAGTACAAACAAAATCTAAAAATCTTTTGCACAAATTCTGCATGTAGAGAGACATGGGGGTAAATTTATCAAAGAGTGAAGTTCCGCCAGCTCTCAATTCATTTCTATGGGATTTTAAAAGGCGTATTTATCAATGGGTGAAAGTGAAAGTTCACCCTTTGATAAATACGCCTATAAAAATCCCATAGAAATGAATGGAGAGTGGCGGAATTTCACTCTAGTGGCGGAACTTCACTATTAACTTCACTCTTTGATAAATATACCCCATGATGTCTGGTGATTTTAATAGCGTGAGCTCTAATACATCTTCTAGGCCAGAAAGCTCTGAATTACGGAAAGGCCATCTCCCATTGACTCCATTTTATCAAAATATTCTGCATTTTTAAAAATGATTTTCTTTTTTTCTGTAATAATAAAAACAGTACCTTGTACTTGATCCAAACTAAGATATAATTAATCCTAATTGGAAGAAAAACCAGCCTATTGGGTTTATTTGATGTTTACATGATTTTCTAGCAGACTTAAGGCAATAAGATCCAAATTATGGAAAGATCCATTATCCAGAATACCCCAGGTCCCGAGGATTCTGGATAACAGGTCCAATATAGATAATACAGTGTTAGTGCAGGGGTAGTAGTGGCTTCGGAAGGGGAACAAGTCTCAAACTTGCTGCACTTAAGGGCCACTATAACCTGAACATTTTCAGGCAAATTGTTCTTTTAAATATGCAGCATAGACCTATTATATATATATATTTTTTATAGACTATACAAAAATGTTGGGTGTTGTCTCTGGTATGAAAATTGACTTTTACAGCCCCAGTGATTTGATATAACTCACCTTTGCCAGATTATGCCCCCTTTGGGTCCTTGTAATGGAACAATGGGAAACCTTTGGGAAGTGATAAGGAGCCAAAAAGGTAAACTGCCGACTGAGCCAGTAATGCAATCATATAGGGGCCGATTCATCAATAGTCGAATATCGAGGGTTAATTAACCCTAGATATTCGACTGGGAACTAAAATCGTTCGACTTCGAATATCGAAGTCGAACGATTTTGCGCAAATCCTGCGATCGATCGATCGAAGGATTTTTCGTTCGATCGAACGATTAAATCCTTCGAATCGAACGATTCGAAGGATTTGAATCCAACGATCGAAGGAAAATCCTTCGATCAAAAAATCACAGGCAAGCCTATGGGGACCTTCCCCATAGGCTAACATTGACTTCGGTAGGTTTTATCTACCGAAGTAGGTGGTCGAAGTATTTTTTAAAGAGACAGTACTTCGATTATCGAATGGTCGAATAGTCGAACGATTTTTACTTCGAATCGTTCGAATCGTTCGAATTCGAACAAATTTAACCAATTCGATGGTCGAAGTACCCAAAAAATACTTCGAAATTCGAAGTTTTTTACATTCGAATTCTTCACTCGAATTTTGTAAATCTGCCCCATAATCTTTAGAGAAATAAAGCAAATGGAAAATATATATTTATATTTATGCAGATTTAAATTTTTTCATTAAACATACCATAGATTCAATTTAAAAAAAATAAAGGTCTGCTGGCACTTTAATATAGTTTAAATGTCATTTGCCGTTTGCAAGGAAAAAATAACACTCCAAAGGAGGAACATTTTCCAAGATTTGAAAATTTAGAAAATACTTTGTGAAATAGCTACATTATGATCTTTGGCTAAAGTTTCCCTTTAATGTATCATTTTTATTACATAACTGACTGGAGATATATTTTGTTATTTTCCAGTTTGGTGCATCCCCAAGAGAGCCATTATAACACAGCTTAATATATATGTGCTGAATGTCAGAGTGTCATTTGCATAACTCCAGTGACTCCAATTGATATGCTGCTAGAGTTTCGGAGAAGAAGATTTGTGACATTTATTGTAAAAATTTCTGGGAAATCAGATAAAATTATAGTATATATTGGAAAAATATGTACAGTGTATGCCTCGATGATTTAAGCCTTAAATTACCCATTCAGAACAACTGTAAATATGTATCTTTTTTATGTCTTCCTGCAATATTATACACCTAGGCACAATTCCAGATTCCCAGAGTTGCATATGTATAAACCCATATGCCCAGGACAGTGAAATGAAAGTCACAGTAAATGGCAGCAATGATATTAAACCTGTCGCACTGGCCCTTGGAGACACATTGATAGAAGTGCAAGTTACGTCTGCTAATGGCACAAAATCACAGGTAAGAAGTGAAATATTGCTGGTTTTCCCCTCTCTCCAATAAGTCTAGAAGTGCTGCAGAAATGCTAGGGAGAACTTTTGCTAGTTTTTGCTGTTGATGTAAAATTATCATGAGAGTGTCACTGAGTAAAAAATAAAGGTGAAATGGAGGATTGTGCCAGGGATTGCAAATTGCTACCATGGGAGGCAAATCTTAGTCTAGAGGTTTTAAAGGAAAACTATACACCCAAACAATATTGGTCTCTATAAAAATACATTGCGTAATGGAGCTCATATGTAAAACCCTGCTTCATAAACCATTTTCATAAAAATAGACTTTTTCAGTAGTATGAGCCATTAGGTGATACTAAATATAAAATTGTGATTTTAAGCCCCCTGGGATTATACGATTCACAGTGCACACAAACCAAGGGCACACATTAATGCTAGGTCCTATGAGCCAATTAATGGACAAAGCTCTGTCTTTTGCACACTTCTTCCTACAGTTATAGAGGAATTATTTCTGGTCAGGTGATCTTTGAGGCAGCACAGAGATTATCATAAAATTTTGACTCCAAGTAAAAGATGTAAAATATCATATATATATATATATATATATATATATATATATATATATATATATATATATATATATATATATTGCAGTTTGCTAAGACTCTTTATGAGTCCACTTACTACAATATAAACTATCTGTTTATTTGGGGGGTATAGTTTTACTTTAGAGGGGAACTATCGCAAAAATGAATTTATTATAAGCTTCCTCATACTGAAATACTTTCTAAGTACAATCAATTAAAAATTATGCATTGTTTCTGAAATAATCAAGTTTGTATTCACTATTCCTCTCTCAGCATCTGTTTCTCTTCATTCTCTCTTAATGCAGGAGTTGGGTGTTAGATGAATGATCCAATATATCTTATAGAGAGCTCACTCAAATACTGATTCTAGTACAAACAAAAGCTAACAAAATAACTGCTGTTTGCAGAAATTCTGCATGTAGAGAGACAGAATTTCTGGTTATTTTAATAGTGAGCTCTAATATATCTTTTGGAAAAAAGAGCCCCCTTATAAGATATATTGGATCATTCATCTGATACCCAACTGCTGCATGAAGACAGAATGAGGAGAAACAGATGCTGAGAGAAAAAACAGATGCTGAAAGAGGGATAGTGAAGATAAACTTGATTATTTCAGAAACAATACAGAATTTTTAATTGATTGTATTTAGAATCTTTTTCAGTATGCTGAAGCTTATATGAAATTTTCATTTTCGCAATAGTTCCCCTTTAAGTAGCTTGTCAAGAGACTTGAACCCCATATGATATGTCAGTTTGCTATGGCACTTCTTTCTTTCTTTAATAAAAATATGATAAAATAACAAACCTGATTCAATAGAATCGTTTTGCTCTTGTCCCGTATAAATGAAATATCTTTTCACGCAAAGAACTAAGAAAGACTCAACCAGTCTCATCTATTTTCCACTAAATGGTGAGTATTTAATAACACCAAGATTTATT
Organism: Xenopus laevis; assembly: GCF_017654675.1. NCBI lineage: Eukaryota > Metazoa > Chordata > Amphibia > Anura > Pipidae > Xenopus > Xenopus laevis. The sequence goes on along the minus strand of NC_054379.1, from coordinate 29,267,430 downwards.
CACATGCCTTCCGTCAGTGCTTTCCTCCATGGAGAATTTATCCAGTTAAATTATAGATCTTGGTTTCCATTAGTTGAACTGCTGTATTTAGTTCAAGACGTAAGTGTTTATTTGGATTGAGGTTTGGAGATTGTGATGGCCAGTGAAGAACATTGATTTTGTGTTCACTTAAATATTTCCTTGTAGATTTGTATGCAGATTGGGATCACTGCCATGATGGAATGTCTGTTTTTCCACCCACCCTCAGGCTCTTGGATGAGGGTACAAGAATTTTTGCCAAAAATGTCTTTGCCTACTGTTGATTTAACTGCTCACTTAGCTATGGATATGTCACCACAATCAAAAGAGGCAATACTCTTCCATAACTAAATAAATAAATCAAATTGAGCATGGGGGTGGGTAAGGAGGTGCCCATCTTGATTCTGTAGCTATTGTGTAGTACAAGCTGCCTGTCAAAATCCCAGTTTAAAAAACCATACTTGGGAATGAATGTGCTTCTCTGTACATCCGCAACAGGAAATGCCCTTGGCACATGACTGATACGCAAAGGCCAACATCATATTGGAGGTTTTATATATACATTTTTTTTTATATATATATATATATATATATATATACCAAGTCCAAAGGTGCACTCCGTTAACTCTGTAACAACCTGGGTGCCAGCCAAAAAGTAGTAGATATTTGCAAGAAGAGCGACACTCACAGGGCAGTTTTCATTGCAGGCAAAATGTGTTTATTCCAGTGGAATCTTTTGCGCTTTTTTTATGGTGAAAACTGTCAAATTCGACTAGTGAATTATCCAAAAAATTTGAATCGAGTTTAGTCGAATTCGATACGAATCCGATTTGAGCTTTCGATTCTGTAATTTTTTTATCAAATAACCCCCCCCAGTCGAATTTCAAGCATGTTCGAATTTAAAGGAGTTTAAAAAAACTCACATGAATTCGAAATTCGACCTTTGATAGATGTGCCTCCCAAATTTTTATTTGATTGCATAAATGATTGCTTTCAAGCTTTTTAGCAAAAATGTATTCCATACAGTATAATAGTATGTATTGTTTGGGTTTTACAGTTGACATTGTTTTAATGTCCTCTGTGTCATTTTATTTTTATTCTTCTTTACAGTTTGTGGGGCCATAACCACTAACTAATATTGGGTACTCAAAACAAGCAAATGAGAACACTGAGCCACGTGGGAATGAACAGCTATAATGAGGTATGTAAATATTCAGAGCATACATAATTCCTGTTGTTCTGTGTCTCATACAAGATTTTGCACTTACCCATAGGTTTTGACTAAGTGCATATTCATGCACTAAACATGGCAGCTGTTATGTATGCTCTGACAGTTTACACCGCGTAATAACGCTTGTTTATTCCACGCATTCGAACGCACGATCAGGAGTTGAAAGAGCATGTGCATTTAAGAGGCTCCTTGGAGAAGGGAACCAACAGCAAAGTTCGGAATGTTTTGGCACATTTTCTTGTTTCCATCACCCAATTCTTCTGCCTGCAAACATCTTTGTCGGAGAGGCCCATTTATGAAAGGTCAAATTACAAATTCATGTGAGTTTTTTTAAAATTCAAATATACTCACAGTTTGAGAAAAAATTTGAATGGCTAATATTTGATCAAATTTTTCTGACCCGCAAATTCGAATCGTATTCGATTCGTACGAATCAAATTTTTCTCCCGGAAAAAAACTCAAATGTCAGGAAGGCTATTAAAGGGATACTGTCATGGGAAAAAACATTTTTTTCAAAATGAATCAGTTAATAGTGCTGCTCCAGCAGACTTCTGCACTGAAATCCATTTCTTAAAAGAGCAAACAGATTTTTTTATATTCAGTTTTGAAATCTGACATGGGGCTAGACATATTGTCAATTTCCCAGCTGCCCCAAGTCATGTGATTTGTGCTCTGATAAACTTCAATCACTCTTTACTGCTGTACTGCAAGTAAGAGTGATATCACCCCATCCCTTTTCCCCCCAGCAGCCAAACAAAAGAACAATGGGAAGGTAACCAGATAGCAGCTACCTAAGACAAGATAACAGTTGCCTGGTAGATCTAAGAACAGCACTCAATAGTAAAAACCCATGTCTCACTGAGACACATTCAGTTACATTGAGAAGGAAAAAACAGCAGCCTGCCAGAAAGCATTTCTCTCCTAAAGTGCAGGCACGTCACAGGACCAGGGGCAGCTGGGAAATTGACAAAATGTCTAGCCCCATGTCAGATTTCAAAATTGAATATAAAAAATCTGTTTGCTCTTTTGAGAAATGGATTTCAGTGCAGAATTCTGCTGGAGCAGCACTATTAACAGATGCGTTTTGAATTTTTTTTTTCTTCCATGACAGTATCCCTTTAACATCTCCAAATGGCTCAACGGACCTCTGCCATTGACTTGTACATGAACTCGGTAGGTTTTAGGTGGAAAGTTTCAAATTAGGACTGTTTCCATTGTCGAGGTGTGATAAATCTCACATTCAAATTTACATTTGAATAGGGGGAATAACATTTTTAGGGGCATATTTATTATATAATATATTGTTAAGGGTTAAATTGAAAATTCAAATTGTCAAACTTTTTTATGGTCAAAACTGTCAGATTCAACACTCAGTTCGAGGTTTTTTTTACATTTTTAATTTGATTTTCGAGATTTATCATACTCTGGCCCTTTAAGAATTAGAATTTGACTATTCGTCACCTAAAACCTGCAGAATTACTGTATAAGTCAATGGGAGAGGTGCAGTGAGTTGTTTGTAGCCTTCCTGACATTTGAGTTTTTTTCGGAGAAAAACCTCTAATAAAGTTTGGTCGAATTTAATTCAGGTTTTCAAGTCTGTAAAACTTATCCGATTTTACATATTCTATTTTATTAATAAATAATTCAAGTAAAATCGAATTAATGTAAGTTGAAAAAAACTCACATGAATTAGAAATTCGACCCTTCATAAATGTGCCTCCCAAACTTGAAAATTCTAATTCAATTTGACTATTCGACCCTTGATAAATGTGCCCCATAGTGTAGATTTTTGTATGTATAACTGTCTGGCACTTGTATAATTGTCTGGCACTTGTGCCGGGGGTCCCAAACCTTTATTACCCCTGAGCAACATTCAGATATAAAAAGAGTTGGGGAGCAACACAAGCATGAAAAATGTTCCTGGGTAGTGGAAGATAAGGGCTGTGATTGGCGATAAGCTAACCCCTATGTCAACTGGCAGCCTGTAGGAGGCTCTGTTTGGTAGTAAACCTGGTGTTTAGGCAATCAAAACTTGCCTCCAAGCCAGGAATTTTAAAATAAGCACCTGATTTGAGGCCACTGGAAGCAACATCTAAGTTGTCATCCACTGGTTGGGGAACAACCGCCTTGTGTTGACAAGCTTGCTGGTTCCATTCATCTCTTCTTTAGTAGTGATGAGCAAATTTACTAGCCAGCCATGGATTCACGGACAAATTCCAAATTTCGCCATGTGCGCATTTTTTCACAAACTGCATGGAAAATTTGCGTGAAAAAACGCCAAAAAGTAAAACCGCCCATTGACTTGAATGCATTAGGCGAAAAAGTCGCCGTAAAAAAAAAATGGCCATTGACTTTAATGCATTTAGAGAAAAAAGTCGCCATAAGAAAAAACACCCATTGACTTATATTTGGAAAAAAAAGTTGCAATAAGAAAATACGCCCATTGACTTTAATACATTTGGGGGGAAAAGTCGTTATAAGAAATAAACACCCATTGACTTACATTTGGAAAAAAAGTTGCCATAAGAAAAAATGCCCATTGACTTTAATACATTTGGAAAAAAAAGTCGCTAAAAGAAAAAAACACCATTGACTTTAATACATTTGGAAAAAATAGTCTCCATAAGAAAATACGCCCATTGTCTTTGATGCATTTAGAGATAAAAGTCGCCATAAGAAAAAACGCCCATTGACTAATGCATTTGGGTTAAAAAGTCGCCATAAGAAAAAACACCCATTGACTTTAATGCATTAGGACGAAAAAAGTCGCCATAAGAAAAAACGCCCATTGACTTTTAATACATTTGGAGCAAGAAAAATTGTGGCTTGTGTAAAAATTTATTGCATGTAAAAATGGTCATTGCCTTAATTGCGTTTCGTTAATTTTTTGGCGAATTGAAACAGGACAGATTAGCTCATCACTATTCTTTAGTACTGAAGGAATTAAAAAAATAATGCATGACTTTTTTTAAACCTCAGGATTATGCAGATGATTTTGGCCCTTTTGGATCTTTAATTTCTAGCCATCCCTAAAAAGAAAAACTATCATTTACAGTTTACACCTTACTGCCTGCAACTAATCGTAACGGCGACCTTCAGTTAAGATTGTAAAATACCAACTGGTTACTTGTGTCGTTATCACCAAAGAGAGTTTCTTATCACCGTGGGTGGTCACATATGCAATAGTAAAAAGAGAAATGCTTTTGTGTTGGATGATAAATATGTCAAATATTCCCAATAAACAGGCAGTGGCCACCATGCTCATACTGTATAGTGCAGGGGTAGAGTGACAATATCTACTTTATCTTCAAGGCACTAAACTGTCTGTTTTTCTAGGTCTATACTACTGTGGCACAGTCTTTAGTTGCTCATATTTTTTTTGATTATTCAATCAAGTTTGGGAAACTAAATGTTGTGTCATTGCCAAAAGATGACAGTAAGAACTATAATAAATGTAAAACAAAATCAATAGACTGTAAATGCATGAACTAATTAAAACAAGTAATACTCGATGACAGTAAGAACTATAATGATTGTAAAACAAAATCAATAGACTGTAAATGCACAAATTAATTAAAACAAGTAATATTCAAAAACAGTAAAATCTGCTGGCCTGTGTAAAGTAAAAAAACGATATTTTATATAAAATGTTCCGTTTATTTGCATAGCATTGAAGCTTTGGAGCCGCATGATTTGTGGGTATTTTAGTGAATCCTTGCATTTTAATGGTATTTAAGTCATCTACGGATTTTGTTTAAGGGGACAATATGCACCAGTTCAGTAGCTCAATCAACTGGGCACTGGCTTTTATTATTCTAAATGCACTGACCCTATCAATGGGTTACTGCACTGCATATTTTTGACTGTGTTAGAAAAAGAGGGCTGCTCCCTGAGGGTCTATATTTTTTAACCCATGCATATCTCCTGTCTCCAGAGCCATTTGCTTGTCAAAGGAGTACTCGCAGCAGCAATTTTAAACCGTAGCAAAAATATACAGGTTTATATAATATCATGGTGCTTAAAGGAGAACTAAACCCTAAAAATGAATGTGGCTTAAAATGGCATATTTTATATACTGAACTGCACCAGCCTAAACTTTCAGCTTCTCAATAGCAACAATGAACCAGGACTTCAAACTTGTCCCAGGGGGTCACCATCAAGTCTGCGACACGCACATGCTCAGTAGGCTTTGAGCAGCTGTTGAGAAGCTAAGCTTAGGGGTCGTCACAAATCATCAAGCAGAAAATGAGGTTGGTCTGTAATTTAAGCTGATGCTACAGGGTTGATTATTAAATTCTGATGCTAATTGCACTGGTTTCTGTGCTGCCATGTAGTAATTATCTGTATTAATTACTAATCAGCCTTATATTGTGACATTTCTATTCTATGTGTACTGTATATTGTGAGTCGGTCCCTAAGCTCAGTAAGTGACAGCAGCACAGAGCATGTGCAGTGAATCAGCAGAAAAGAAGACGGGGAGCTACTGGGGCATCTTTGGAGACACAGATCTTTACTGCTAAAGGGCTGTGCTTGCCTTGGGCTGGTACAGAAGCCCAAAACATAATGTACAACATTTCTAGCCTACTTTAGTTAGGCTTTAGTTCTCTTTTAGGTGAGCCCCAGTTCATTGACCTCTCCCCAGTGCAGCAGACATATCCAAAGTGATTGTTTATAAGTTGCAAGCTATTAAAAGGACATAGGGGAACCGTGTTACTACCTAAGTGTAATAATCATTTAGTTATTTATGAGTTAGTGGTTCATGCTTGTTACTGTAACAACAGTCTTTATACTTTCTGCCCTAGATTTACTTAATTATTGTTACAAGAAAGCAGCTTCCATGTTGTGTCACTTTTCCCGAGGCCAAAGATCAGATGACCTATGAATGTCCTGTGTCTCTTACTGCTTTTTACAGACCTATCTCCATAAAAGGAAGGTATGTGTGAAGACTAACTATTGTGGGGCAAATGGCATAAGACACATTTTATTGATGAAATGGAGATAGATAGATGATAGATAGATAGATACATACAGTGCGTAGATAGATAGATAGATGATAGATAGATAGATAGATAGATAGATAGATAGATAGATAGATAGATAGATAGATAGATAGATAGATAGACAGATAGATAGATAGATACATAGATAGATACATAGATAGATACATAGATAGATATGTAGCTAGCTAGATAATTGATTGATAGATAGATACATAGGTAGGTATATAGATACATAGGTAGGTATATAGATAGATAAATAGATAGATATGTAGACAGATAAATAGATACAGTACGTTGATAGATGTGTGTGTTATGTGTGTATGTCTGAAAGTTTTTCATTATTTCAGTAATTTAATTTCACCATTTATACAGTAATGTCAGCAAATCCCTTAGAGAACCAAATGTGACATGACTCAAGGTAGACAATACAGATACAGATGCATTGGAATGAGGTTTGGGTCATACAAAAGATTGACAGATTTACAACTTGTTGGAGTTAGCGATGCCTTGCAATATCTCATTAGCATCATTAAAGTCTATAGTGTGAAGGGGGATTTAGGGTCAGATGTATCAAAATTTGCATTTATCAGTGGGTTAAAAAACGTTCAATACCCAAACCTTTCACAAGGCAGACTCAGGCATGAGTTGCTGAACTCTGTGAGCTTGTCCTAATTTATTCATGAAACCGATTTCCATTTTCTTGTATACTTTTCAGTCTGAAGTATTATCACAAAACATCGTGCATTTGTTTCTCGCAGTGATCCCAGTCACACACTTTCCAGTCCCTATATGGATCTTTTAACTCAGAAGTCCAAAAGGAACCCTTTTGATGACACTCCTTTTAGTGAGAACTGGAGGATTCCTGAGTATGAATTAGACATGAAAATGTCATCTGCAAGCGTCTCCTGCATTTATTATTATCGAGGTACAAAATAGTATTTACAGCACTTTCCAACGATTCCTGTTATTTTAGTGACTGTCGTGTTGGTTTGTTTTGCTATGGCTATGGTCATTTAAAGGGGTAGTTCACCTTTCATTAACTTTTAATATGTTATAGAGAGGCCAATTCTAAGCAACTTCTTAATTTGTTTTCATTATTTATTTTTCATGGTTATTATTTGCTTTTTTTCTTCTGACTCTTTCCAGCTTTTAAACAAGAGTCACTGACCCCATCTAAAAACAAATGCTCTGTAAGGCTACAGATGTAATGTTATTGCTACTTTTTATTACTCATCTTTCTAGTCAGACCTCTCCTATTCATATACCAGTCTCTTATTCAAATCAGTGTATGGTCGCTATGGAAATTTGGACCATAGCAACTAGATTTCTGAACTTGCTGGAGAGCTGCTGAATATAATGTCATGTCCACCTGAAAAGTTTTTTTTGTTGTATAATGAATGAAATATAATTCTAAGCAACTTTTCAATGTTCGTTAAACATTCCTAATGTTTCAATTTAAAGTATATGTCTCTTCAGTGCTTGTTTTGACTACCTATACCAACATAGGTAACATACAGTATATCAAGCCATAACAGATGGCACTCAAATCCAGCAATTGTGCCAACTAACTTCCTTGTTCATTAAAATCTCTGCAAAATACATATTGAACTAAATGTGTATATACATTTTTTTATGCTATCATTCTTTTTCTTGCATTTTTGTGGATAGACGCAGTGATAAAGCATGAGATTTTCCTCCACCCATTTGTTCCTCTCTTCATATTGTAGCAAATGTATAATTGTGTGTTATCAGTAGCACATTCAGGTATGGGTGCAGGTCAGTGAGTATGCAGATCACACGTCTAAATATAAATTAATTTTATTTCTTTAACTTTTTTTGTCGCCTGCTTGCAGTAGCAATACTGGATTGCAATTGCACACTTCCATATGCCAATACATCACAGAAAAAAAAGCACTAATGAATAAATAGCTTTCATCAATATAGCATGTACAGAGTTGATATGCCTGAAAATGATATTAAATAATTTATAAATATTTATGCTTATTATTTAGGGTGTACTGCCATAATGAAGTTGTCTGAATTTGGCCATCATGCAAGAATCTGCTCATTTAAACCTTTAATTGTACTGGATGCCAAGGTAATAACAAATACAACCCATGTATAACCCAGCAAAATTTGTCATCATCACTAAAGAAATGTTATCCTTAGCTTACATTACTCACCTCCAGATCAACTGTTCCTTAGTACTGCATAATGTAGTTCCAAGATGACTTTCAGCTCAAACTAAGTTCAGGTAGTATATATAATTAACCCTTATTGGAAGCAAAACCAGCCTATTGGGTTTATTTAATATTTACATGATTTTCTAGTAGACTTAAAGGGATACTGTCATGGGAAAAATTTTTTTTTTCAAAATGAATCATTTAATAGTGCTGCTCCAGCAGAATTCTGCACTGAAATCCATTTCTCAAAAGAGAAAACAGATTTTTTTATATTCAATTTTGAAATCTGACATGGGGCTAGACATTTTGTCAATTACCCAGGTGCCCCATGACATGTGACTTGTGCCTGCACTTCAGGAGAGAAATGCTTTCTGGCAGGCTGCTGTTTTTCCTTCTCAATGTAACTGAATGTGTCTCAGTGGGACATGGGTTTTTACTATTGAGTGTTGTTCTTAGATCTACCAGGCAGCTGTTATCTTGTGTTAGGGAGCTGGTTACCTTCCCATTGTTCTTTTGTTTGGCTGCTGGGGGGGAAAAGGGAGGGGGGTGATATCACTCCAACTTGCAGTACAGCAGTAAAGAGTGATTGAAGTTTATCAGAGCACAAGTCACATGACTTGGGGCACCTGGGAAATTGACAAAATGTCTAGCCCCATGTCAGATTTCAAAATTGAATATAAAAAAATCTGTTTGCTCTTTTGAGAAATGGATTTCAGTACAGAATTCTGCTGGAGCAGCACTATTAACTGATACATTTTGAAAAAATTGTTTTTCCCCATGACAGTATCCCTTTAAGGTATGAAGATCCAAATTATACAAAGATCCTTTATCCTGAAAGCCCAAGGTCCTGGACATTCTGGATACCAGGGTTTGGAAAATTTCTTTCTAATTCTGGGGGTATAGTTTTCCTTTAAATGACCTTCTGTAATTGTCAACCTAACCCTACTTTCATCTTATTTAGACTGTTACAGAATCAGAGTGGTATAAAAAAGAAGAGTCCGGCACAACCAAGATTGAACTTCCCATAAAACATATAATCCAGGTGAGCATCCTTATGTGATTGTGTAGAGGAGTTTAAAGTTGTTTTTAAGTTTTGTGTAAATACTTTGAACCTTTATGTAATTTGATTTATACGTCTGTAAGAAAAAAAAATCATGTTGGATATGGGTTTGTATTGTGCAAAAGTCAATTTGCTTCCAACCTAAAAACAGTGGCACTGCTTGTGAAACTGAAACCGTTAGTACTGCTTAAATGACCCGTAAATTAACATATAAAATGTGCATTTTGCCATGTAATATACCGTTAGTATATTGTAAATTTGAATTTTATATATCGCATTGTATAAGGTTTGTTAAAGTAATGTATTGACGCAAAATGAAACCCTTTTTCATTGATAAGGTTTATTACATACTCTATGCGCTGGTGTAAACTATAAAAAGCACAATCCAGCTAGAGGGGTGCACTGATTAGAAACTCACTGTAAGCCGATTTACCTACAGGGAAAAAATGCAATTAAAAAGCACTGAACCTTGGGATTCGCAACCACAATACTGGGAGGCCCATTTATCGCATTTTAGTGCTTTTAGAGTTTTTATAAAACTACGATTAAACTCTAATAAAATTAGCAGAGATCAAATATGTGAATAAAAATTTGCATGTCGCAATGTAATATTCTTCATTGGGCTTTTATTGTATTTTAACACCTGCTTGAAGGTGGAGTAAACCTTTGGAGCAAATGCTACAGATTTTTCATTAAGAAGTTATATTACATACACTGCGCACTATCGCCAGCTATAAAATTCGCAATCACTATCCCCCTGTTGCGTGAGAGTGTTTGCAAAGGCAACATTTTCATTTTCCTTTAATAATACACTTTCTCCGCAGTTGGTTTTTAATGCTTTTTCAGTAGCATTAAAACAAAATTACCAAATTATAAAAAGATCTGGAAAACTCCACATACCTAGAATAACTGATCCCATGCCTGTACGCCTGTACTATAAATATATATATATATATATATATATATATATATATATATATATATATATATATATATATATAGTCCGTTCGTGGAGCGCACACCATAAAGTAAATAATAACCTGGGTGCCAGCCTAAATGTAAATCATAGAGATAATCCAGAAATGACGGCACTCTCAGGAAAAGATTCAAACAATCCAATAAGGTGAAACCATAAGGTTTATTGTGATCCTACGTTTCGTTTTCTTCTTGGAACCTTCGTCAGGGAAAGATTTTCTTTCCCTGACGAAGGTTCCAAGAAGGAACCGAAACGTAGGATCACAATAAACCTTATGGTTTCACCTTATTGGATTGTTTGAATCTTTTCCTGAGAGTGCCGTCATTTCTGGATTATATATATATATATATATATATATATATATATATATATATATATATATATATATATATATATATATATATATATATAGACAAATACAAGATTCCTCTGCACTCAACCCATTAACAATATATTTAAGACAGAGACATTTTGTGCATACTGCTACTGAAAAATGCCTTACCCTTTAAACAAAACAGGGATTGTTTGTCCATATATTGCAATATATTTAAGCTGGCCAACTACGTCAAAGTCATCCCATATCTGGCCAGTCCTATGCTCAATTTTCATCTGATTCATTAAGAATTCTATGGTTTAATTATACATTTTATAAAAGGGACGAATACGTTTTACCTGCAAATTACTAGCTGCTTTCAAAGTAAAACTCCCAAACTTGGCTGCCCTTTTATTAGACACCAGTGGGATCACCTGACTATAGTTGGAGAGGGTGGGAGCTACAACATGGATATATATATATATATATATATATATATATATATATATATATATATATATATATATATATATATATATATATATATATATATAGTCCAGGTGTGTATCCGCACTCTGACTTGTCCAAGTGGGTGCTATATCAAAATATGATAAATAGCGATAAGGAAGATAAGCACTCCAATATTACTGGTCAATAATCATTTATTCCCTTGATAAAGGTCCAAACGTGGACCGAAACGTTGGTATGCACAGTGGAATAAATGATTATTGACCAGTAATATTGGAGTGCTTATCTTCCTTATCGCTATATATATATATATATATATATATATATATATATATATATACCTGTATATATATATCTATAGATAGATATACACATACATATAGTTTTAGAATGTACTGTTTATATATATAAATATTTGGGAGATTATACATGGAAATAATATTTTTATTATTTTTTTTAAAACCTTTTTACTTATGTACAATGTTACAAAAAACAATATATGTAGCTGTAAAAGCAGATTTCTCCTTTATGCAACAGTAAAAACCATTTTCTACATGTTTTATTGTCTTCCATGGTTACATTGCATTGTCAGGTGCTTTGAAAGATGGAGGAAAATGCTTGTAAAGAACTTTATAACCATACTAAAATTAAATCCTGTAGCATTACAGAGGCTTCTCTGGCACTGAAGAGCATAAAGGGTTAAGGTTTATAAGTTAAAAAAATTACATATATTATTCTTGTGTAAAGGCTTCCTTTGATCCAAGGCCCAGAAAGTGTAAGTATGCGGTTAGCACAGGTATGCCATTTTTATTACTTAGTTGAGAGAACTTCATTAAATTTAACAAGCACAATAAAAAAGCAACGTGATAATGCAGCTCTGCGTACTGTTCCTCGACCCGTTGCTTTGTTACAAGCACCTGCCACGTTTATACTGCTCACAGAGTCATGTTACTAGTATATAACAGAAGAATTCAGTGCTGTCAATTCTGAACTTGAGATAATAAGACATTATTGCAGAAAATATATCTTGGATTGAAATCAGTTTGGCCCAAAATAAGACATTTTGAAACTGAATTATTGGAAAAATTGCAATATTCATTAAAAATTCATTTTCTAGGAGCGGAACTGGGAGAAGAGACTTCAAGGATACAATGACAGTCAACTGGACATACTCTGCAGTCAAGCAGAAGAGCAGATAAGACTCTATAAACAACGACTTCCTAAACCAGGTGAGCATTTACAAATGCTTACTTTATACATTTTTATATTTTAAAGGAAGGTTCAATGAGTTTAAATCAGTTATATAGAGAATAAAATAGATCTTCTGCATTCACTCATATCAATATAGTAAAGGGCCAATAAGGCATTTTGTACAAAATCAAAACAGGATAGGCTTGTTAGTTCCTATATTACATTATATCCAAGCTGACCAAGTGCTCTGGCATGCCCTGCACTCACTTTAATCAGTTTATTAAGAATTGTAGCATTTAATAATTTTTATAGGGCTACATTTTACCTGCAGCTAGTGATGCAACTAGATGCTACTGGGTCCCATAGCAAATTCATTTTAAAGGAATAGTTCAGTGTGAAAATAAAAACTGGGTAAATAGATAGGCTGTGCAAAATAAAAAATGTTTCTAATATAGTTAGTTAGCCAAAAATGTAATGTATAAAGGCTGGAGTGAACAGATGTCTAATAAAACAGCCAGAATCCAACTTCCTGCTTTTCATCTCTATAACTCTGAGTTAGTCAGCGACTTGAAGGGGGGCCACATGGTACATTTCTGTTCAGTGAGTTTGTAATTGATCCTCAGCATTCAGTTTAGATTCAAAAGCAACAGATATGACCCATCTGGCCCCCCCTCAAGTCTCTGATTGGTTACTGCCTGGTAACCAGGGTAACCAGTCAGTGTAAACCAAGAGAGCTGAAAAGCAGGAAGTAGTGTTCTGACTGACATGTTATACATCAAATCACTCCAGCCTTTATACATTACATTTTTGGCTAACTAACTATATTAGAAACATTTTTTATTATTTTGCACAGCCGATCAATTTAACCAGTTTTTATTTTTACACTGAACAATTCCTTTAAGGCCCTGAAAATGTCCAGTGGTTGACCTGTTTTGCCTACACCTCCTAGGCCCTCCCACAGCTGCAGGGTCTGCTTTCTCTGTAGTTACACTGCGGGCTGCAGCTTGCTTTTCTAAGGGTAAAACTTGCAATGGATTGCTCATTTTATTGAAACCACACAGATTAATCAAGGGTCGAATTTGAATTCTATTAAAGGGGACCCGTCACCCAAAAAATTATTCAAAATCCTATTTTATAACATTAGTCAAGCAAAACGAACTTTAATTACACTATAGAAATTATTTGAATCTTGTTTACTTCAGTCTGAGAATTCTAATTATAGCAAGCAGGCAGGAGCCATTTTGTGGAGTCTGTTATTAAGACAAGCCTTGTATCATCTCAGAATCTTGTTTGTGCACCAGAATGGGCGACCCTATGTCCATCCCCATGCCCTGGCTACATAATTAAACGGTGAAGAGAGTGGGGGAATGTGGGGAGAGCAGTGACATCTAGGAAGTGCTGAATGGAAAGTGAAAGTAATTGTCTGCCTAAGGCATAGAGGAGGGGCAGACAATATTTGATTGACAGCTGAGATTTTTAAATGAGTTTACAACAGCTATGAATGCTTTAATAAAAAATAGAAATTGGATTTCTTGTTTGATTTGAAAAGGACTTTTATTATACAGCTTTTTGTGTCTGGGTGACAGGTCCTCTTTAAATTCGAATATACTCAAAAAAAATCAAATATCTAGTTTTACCAACCTGAAAACAAATTTGAATTGAATTCGACCAAACTTGAATCGAGTTTTTCTCCGAAAAAAACTTGAATCTCAGGAAGGCTACACAGATCTTCAAATGGGTCACTAGACCTCTCCCATTGACTAATGCATGAATTCGGAAGGTTTTAGGTGTTGAATAGTCGAATTCAAATTCTTAAGGGCCAGGGTTTGATAAATCTCAAAATTCGAATTCAAATTTTTTAAAAGAATTCGATTCGAGTTTGGATAATTCACTAGTCGAATTTGACAGTTTAGACCATACAAATAGTCGAAAATTCCAATTTTAATATTTAATTCGACCCTTAATAAATTTGCCCCTTGGACTGTAGGCTCTATGCAACAGGGATCTCCTTCCTCTTGTCTTTGTATGTATTATTGTATTGACCCCTGTATGATCTATTTGTTGTTCTGCTGAACAGCGCTGCATGAGTGCTATTTAAATAAAAATATACATACATACATACATACAGGGGTCACCTGACAAGTTGGGAATGATAGAAGCTGCAACATGGAGCTGGCCACTGCTCGTTTGTAAACTAATAGCAAGGAAATATTGTGCTTACCCTATACATTTTTAAATGATAAAGCATGTATACACGAATAATAACGTATATCCTTTGTGCTCTGGTGTAACAGGGGATGTGCTCCATTACAAAGATGGAATGTCCCCTTTGGATGCGCTACATCAAGCCGCAATAGCCTACGCATCAGCTATCAAACTTCAGCCAAAGAACCCGGAGTACCATTTCCATCTTGGCATGGTTTTGGAAGAACATTTTCATGCGTCTGAAATTTATGGCTTAAAGCAGAAAGTAAGTGTCTACTTCTTTACATTTTTTGTGGTGTCAATGCATAATATTCATAGCAGTCTTATTCAAGTTATTTATATATAACGCTACTTTGGCCATCCCCTGGCTTAATTTGCAGTGCTCACTCAGATAGGCCTTCACTGTATACTGGAGGAAGAGATTTGTTGCTGAAACTTTGGTGCTGTTTTTCCAAGATGTTTAATGTCAGACAGAGCTGTTAGTTACACATTAAAATGGTACTCACTTGGTGTTGCAATCACCACATCTCAGATCCTTCAATGTAAATTCCAAGGGATTCTCCACAACCCTTAGGGGCCAATTCACCAAACTCGAGTGAAGAAATCTAAGTAAAAAAACTTTGAATTTCGAAGTGTTTTTTGTGGTACTTCGACCATCGAATGGGCTACTTCGACCTTCAACTATGACTTCGAATCGAATGATTCGAACTAAAAATCGTTCGACTATTCGATCGTCGAAGTACTGTCTCTTTAAGAAAAAACTTCGACCCCCTAGTTCGCCATCTAAAACCTACCGAACCCAATGTTAGCCTATGGGGAAGGTCCCCATAGGCTTTCCTAAATTGTTTTGGTCGAAGGATAATCCTTCGATTGTTGGATTAAAATCCTTCGAATCGTTCGATTAGAAGGATTTAATCGTTCGTTCAAAGGATTATTCCTTCGATCGTTCAATCGAACTATTCGAAGTCGAAGGATTTTAATTCCCAGTCGAATTTCGAGGGTAAATTAACCCTCGATATTCGACCCATGATGAATTTGCCCCTTAGTCTATACAGCTGGACCCCTACACTGGCGAAGTACCTTAGGCGCTTCAGTCTGCTCTACAAACTCTCTTTTGCTTTTACAGCTACTAACTTGCAAACATATCACTACTTAGTCCTCATTCACAGGGTCCTTCTTCCCTGACTTTCCCGTAAAAGTGCTTTCCTGCCCTGTAGTGAATTTTTTTTCCAGTGGCAGCATAGTTGCCATTTTTCTAGTGTTCTATTGAAATATGGAGTCATTAGGGCTCAATTATAAACAATGCACCTGGGCAGTAACCATAGCAACCAATCAGTGATTAGATTTTTCCAGCCAGCTGCAAGGAAAACAATGAAAGCAAACATCTTATTGGTTGCTGTAGGTAACTGCCCAGTTGCAATTTTGTATAATGACCCCCGTTGAGTTTTATTTATAGGGATGCACCGAATCCACTTTTTTGGATTCGGCCGAACCCCCGAATCCTTCTTGAAAGATTCGGCCGAATACCGAACCGAATCCGAACCCTAATTTGCATATGCAAATTAGGGGTGGGAAGGGGAAAACATTTTTTACTTCCTTGTTTTGTGACAAAAAGTCACCCAATTTCCCTCCCGCCATTAATTTGCATATGCAAATTAGGATTCGGATTCGGTTCGGCCGGGCAGAAGGATTTGGCCGAAACCGAATCCTGCTGAAAAAGGCCGAATCCTGGCCGAATCCCGAACCGAATCCTGGATCGGTGCATCCCTATTTATTTATGGCCACAAGCTGAGTTATGTTTGACAAATTTCCCCAGTTGAGCTTAAAACTCCATTTATTTAAGGTACTTGCATCAAAATGCACTCCTTGCACATCCATATAGTTGCACTCGCAGCCACTGCCTTCCTGTTATGATCCAAGTGCTGCTTCGCTGATCGACACAGAGGAACCCTGGAGTTACCACCTGATTTGATTTGATTAGCTCCATGGTTCCTCAGCTTTGACCAGCACACTTGAGTCTAAAAGATAGGGCATACGTGTCACTTGCATGTCGTACACTGGTATTAAAGCCTCACATCCATTGCCTTAAGTGCAACTCCCCCTTGCGACTGTATTTGAATCAGTAAATGCGGAGAAAAGGCTAATGCACAGGAAACGTGAAAATTACCACCAAATGCATATTGCATTCAGTCAGGGCTGGATTTATAATTAGTGGACCTGCGCCCCTGACCCGCTCGAACACCCCCTGCACAGCCTGACCTGCTCGCAAACACCCCAGACCCCCACTTGCTGGGCAGGCAGAAGATTAAAACAACTGTCAAAATCTCCTGCGAATGGGCTGCATGCCACCCCAGCTCTTTGCCACCCTAAGCCTGGACCTGGTTGCAGTACAAATGATTTTCTTGTACATTTAGACAAATGTCAGACATATTTCATTGTTGTATGCAAGCTGATTTAACAAAGTAAAATACCTTTGTACTGCCGACATTCTTTCCCTAAAACTGGAAAAGTGCTTATAGCCTTGCAGTGTAAAGTACAGAAGTGCAATATTTATTTATTATTTCATTTATCATGTTATAAGTGCTAGTTTCTCCTTATATTCTCCTTGCAGTCTCCATAGTGGAAAGTAGTGCCTGTAAGTAGTATTAAGCATAAGCATTCTTGCCCTTCCATTGCAGCATAGTGAACTCTGCTCCATTTATGCAAAGGTCACTTGTGATCTACAGTGTCCAGCTTGTAAAACCCAAGGTTGCATCCATGTTTCACATAAAACCCTCACGGTTTTATTATAGGCAGCTGCATACATCTGTCATAGGATCAGGAAATTGCTGGTTTAAGTAAGCACAGTGATTATAGCAGATATGAGACAGATGTAGCCAGTAACCACTTAAGGTACTATAGTTAGACTCAGCAGTGAGAACTGTTAAGTAGCAGCACCTCCATAAAGTTAGCCAGAAGTTCACACAGCAGGCAAGTTCATATTTGCCTTATTAGGTGGAAATGACAGTGTTTTCTTAAAATAATTCACCACAAGTAACATTAAAAGGTTTACATAAGATAAAACAGTGAGCATGGTGTGCACAAATGTTCTCTATAAATGCTGGTAAATTTAGGGGCAGATTTACTAAGGGTCGAATATCGAGGGTTAATTAACCCTCGATATTCGACTAAGAACTAAAATCGTTCGACTTCGAATATCGAAGTCGAACGATTTAGCGCTAATCCTACGATCGAACGAATATCCTTCGATCAAAAAAACGCTGGCAAGCCTATGGGGACCTTCCCCATAGGCTAACATTGACTTCGGTAGCTTTTAGCTGCCGAAGTAGGGGGTCGAAGTTTTTCTTAAAGAGACAGTACTTCGATTATCGAATGGTCGAATAGTCGAACGATTTTTAGTTCGAATCGTTCGATTCGAAGTCGAAGTAGTGGTCGAAGTAGCCCATTCGATGGTCGAAGTAGCCAAAAAAACACTTCGAAATTCGAAGTTTTTTTAATTCGAATCCTTCACTCGAGCTTTGTAAATGTGCCCCATAGAGTGGGTTGAGCTTTCTGAACCAAAACTCTATACCATACTAATTTTTGAAGATTTCATCCATGGAACTAGAGCACAAGGCTTGCTTATTTTCTTGTTTGGAAGCTGCATTTCTCCAGGAGAGCAGTTAAACATTTAAACATAGCTGCTAAAAAAAAAACTAAATATTTATTTGGGGCTCTGTAATGAATGACATGTACAAAATGTAGCCCAACCAATCAAATATGTCTTTTCATTATATTAAAGGGGAAATATGCCTATCTTTTTTGACTGGAGTTCATTTCCCTACCCCCTTAGCCTTATAAAATAGGTGACCCACTTCAGCTCATGGCCGGAACTAGGGGTAGGCAGAGTAGGCTGTTCTGACGCCTACCCCATGTCCGGTCCCCTCTTTCCCCGTCTACGTGTGTTATTTGCGTGTCTTTTTGCACGCATGAGCCAAATTGTGCACGTCAATTCATGCATGCTTCAGCCAGAGCACCAGTTAACGCATGCTCGTGCTCAGCCGGCTTCAGTTTGAAGATGATAAAAGTCTGGGATCCATAATCCGGAAATCCATTTTAAAACAATGCGACAAAATCGAGCGCCAATTCGAATTGTATTATTGACACTCCGAAAAATCTATTGAATTGTCGCTGCAAAAACTCGACTAATACTCGTCCAGAAACAGCTTCAGGGACATCTACCATTAACTCCTACATGACCTCGACAGGTTTTAAATGGAGTATTTTCGGATTCAGATTTTTAGCAGCTTTGGGGAATAATACAATACATTTTTAAAAATGAGAATTTTCCACTTTAAAGCCTCGACCAGATACATTTGAAATTTAATAAGTGGGCCCCAATTTGTAGATTTTAGTATCACAATAGCTTTGGATATTATGCAAATTATCAATAGACCCTTTATCGGGAAATCTCCAGGTACAGGTCCTGTACCTGTGTAATTCACTTATTAAAAAAGTTCCCATCAATCTTTTTTAAGGTCCATAAAAACTAATTAAAGTTATAAAGTGATAAATGTTAAACTGAATGATTTGCCAGCATAGAAATCCAAATAATTATCATCTAATGGTGATTTGGTCAAAACGGGTCACTGCCAAACAAATAGCGCATAAGTTTCCTTGTAGAATAATTGCCCTATACAAGTGGGGATATTTAGAAAAATCCTTAGTGGAAAGTGTTTTACACACAATAAGGGGCCAATTCATTAACTTGTGAAGGAATAGAAGAAAAAAAACTTCAAATTTCGAAGTGTTTTTTTGGCTACTTCGACCATCGAATGGGCTCCTTCGACTACGACTTCGAATTGAAGGATTCGAACTAAAAATCGTTCGACTATTCGACCATTCTATAGTCGAAGTACTGTCTCTTTAAGAAAAAACTTCGACCCCCTAGTTCGCCACCTAAAAGCTACCGAACCCAATGTTAGCCTATGGGGAAGGTCCCCATAGGCTTGGCTATGTTTTTTTGGTCGAAGGATAATCCTTCGATCGTTGGATTCGATCGAACGATTATTCCTTCGATCGAACTATTTGCGCAAAATCCTTCGACTTCGATATTCGAAGTCAAAGGATTTTCATTCCCAGTCGAATATCGAGGGTTAATTAACCCTCGATATTTGACCCTTGATGAATTTGCCCCTAAGAGTCTTTAAATGGGAGAATATATTTTTATGCTGTCATCAACATACATAGTAACATAGTAACATAGTAAGTAAGGTTGAAAAAAGACACATGTCCATCGAGTTCAACCTTTTTTTTTTTTTTTTATTAACTACCTATCTGCCAGTTGATCCAGAGGAAGGCAAAAAAACCCATCTGAAGCCTCTCCAATTTGCCTTAGAGGGGGAAAATTCCTTCCTGACTCCAAAATGGCAATCGGACTAGTCCCTGGATCAACTTGGACTATGAGCTATTTCCCATAACCCTGTATTCCCTTACTTGCTAAAAAGCCATCCAACCCCTTCTTAAAGCTATCTAATGTATCAGCCAGTACAACTGATTCAGGGAGAGAATTCCACATCTTCACAGCTCTCACTGTAAAAAACCCCTTCCGAATATTTAGGCGGAACCTCTTTTCTTCTAATCGGAATGGGTGACCTCGTGTCAGCTGGAAAGACCTACTGGTAAATAAATCATTAGAGAGATTGTTATATGATCCCCTTATATATTTATACATAGTCATCATATCACCCCTTAAGCGCCTCTTCTCCAGCTTGAACATCCCCAATTTGGCCAGTCTTTCCTCATAGCTAAGATTTTCAATACCTTTTACCAGCTTAGTTGCCCTTCTCTGTACCCTCTCTAATACAATAATGTCCTGTTTGAGTGATGGAGACCAAAACTGTACGGCATATTCTAGATGGGGCCTTACAAGTGCTCTATACAGTGGAAGAATGACCCCCTCCTCCCGTGACTCTATGCCCCTTTTAATACAGCTCAAGACCTTATTTGCCCTTGATGCTGCTGACTGGCATTGCTTGCTACAGCCAAGTTTATCATCTACAAGGACTCCAAGGTCCTTTTCCATAATGGATTTGCCTAGTGCAGTCCCATTAAGGGTATAAGTGGCTTGGATATTTTTACATCCCAGGTGCATGACTTTACATTTATCAACATTGAATCTCATTTGCCACTTAGCTGCCCAGATTGCCAGTTTGTCAAGATCCTGTTGCAAGGATGCCACATCCTGGATGGAATGAATTGGGCTGGATAATTTTGTGTCATCTGCAAACACTGATACATTACTTACAACACCCTCCCCTAAGTCATTAATGAACAAGTTAAATAAAAGTGGACCCAATACTGAGCCCTGGGGGACCCCACTAAGAACCTTACTCCAAGTAGAGAATGTCCCATTAACAACCACCCTCTGTACCCGATCCTGTAGCCAGTTTCCTATCCATGTGCAAACGACTTCATTAAGCCCAACAGACCTTAGTTTAGAAAGCAGTCGTTTGTGGGGCACAGTATCAAACGCTTTGGCAAAATCCAAATAGATCACATCTACTGCCCCCCCACTATCCAGAATCTTACTTACCACATCATAAAATGCAATCAAATTCGTCTGACATGACCTATCCTTCATAAAGCCATGCTGATTGTTGCTCATAATGCCATTCATTAGGACAAAATTTTGAATGTGATCCCTTAACAAGCCTTCAAATAATTTGCCCACCACAGATGTCAAGCTTACTGGCCTATAATTGCCAGGCTGAGATCGTAATCCCTTTTTAAATATTGGAATAACATCAGCTTTTCTCCAATCCATAGGCACCATACCAGATGACAGTGAATCTGAGAAAATCAGAAATAAGGGCTGGTCTAAAACTGAACTAAGCTCTCTTAGAACCCGGGGGTGTATGCCATCAGGCCCTGGAGCCTTGTTTACATTAATTTGTATTAAAGCTTTTTGAATCATATCCTGAGTCAGCCACTGACTAGATTGAGCTGAACCATTCGTGCAGTTATTAAGTGAGCCTGTGAACCCAGACTCCTCTATTGTATACACTGAAGAAAAGAACTGATTTAACACATTTGCCTTATCTGTATCTGCTACAACCATACTGGTACCATTATTTAATGGAGCAACACTCTCAACCTGCATCTTTTTACTATTAATATATTTAAAAAACTTTTTAGGGTTAGTTTTCACCTCCACCGCAATTAACTCTTCATTTCTTTTCTTAGCCTTCCGGATTGCTGATTTACAACATTTATTACAGTGTTTATATTCATTAAATGCATCTTCTGTCCCTACAGATTTGTAGTTTTTAAATGCCTTTCTCTTCTTTCCCATTAACATCTTTACCTCTGTATTAAGCCACACAGGATGATTCTTAGAGCTTCTACGTTTAGTCCTTAAGGGAATAAATTGAGAACAGTAATGATTTAATATCATTTTAAAGGACAACCATTTCTGTTCTGTGTTTTTAGCTGAAAACCTAATGCCCCAATCAATGCTCTGTAGGGCAGCCCTCAAGGCACTAAAATTAGCTTTGGCAAAATTCATGGTTTTTGTTGCCCCAGTATATTTTTGTTTTTTGCACCAGACATTAAAGGATATAACATTATGGTCACTATTACCCAGGGGTTCAATGACTTGCACATTTGCTATAAGTTCTGGGTCATTTGAGATCACTAAATCAAGAATAGCATTTTTTCTGGTAGGCTCCTCAACAACCTGTGCTAAAAAATTGTCGTGCAATAAGTTTATAAACTTGTTCCCATTAACTGATCTAGCAGTACCGTTGCTCCAGTCAATATCTGGGCAATTAAAATCCCCCATTATCATTACTTTACCTAAACTAGCAGCCTTTTCTATTTGCATTAGGAGCTTTGTCTCTTCCTCCTCACTTACATTAGGGGGTCTATAGCATACTCCTACAATTAATTTGCTGGATTCTTTACAATTGGTGAAGAACTCCACCCATACGACTTCTGGCCCCTCATTTTCTAACACAACCTCCTCCTTTATATGAGCTTTTAAATCCTGCCTAACATACAGACATACCCCTCCTCCTTTTCTATTGCCTCTGTCCCTCCGAAACAAAGTATAGCCACTGATATTTACTGCCCAGTCATGCGACTCATTCAGCCATGTTTCGGCCACACCAATCACATCATATTTTCCTACCATCACCAGCAGCTCCAGCTCTCCCATTTTACCAGTCAGACTTCTTGCATTTGTAAACATACATTTAATACTGGCACCATATTGAACATATGACATGTGGTCCTCCCTATCCTTAACAGTATCCCTAGCCAAATCTCCTCCCCCATTTTCCCTTTCTTTGCCCACTATCTCATCTAACCTGTCTACCACTGAATCTTTTACTGAACCCTCCCCCCCCCCACACCTAGTTTAAAATCTCCTCCAACCCTCTAGCCATCTTCTCTCCCAAAACAGCTGCCCCATCATCATTGAGGTGCAGCCCATCCCTAGCAAAGAGCCTGTAGCCGACTGAAAAATCAGCCCAGTTCTCCAAAAACCCAAAACCCTCCTCCCTACACCAATCTTTTAGCCACGCATTAATCTCCCTACGCTCCCGCTGTCTCCTTAGCGTTGCTCGTGGCTCAGGTAATATCTCTGAGAAAATTACCTTGGAAGTCCTCGCCCTCAACTTTGAACCTAGTTTTTTAAAATCATTTTTGAGGACTTCACCACCTCCTCTAACTGTGTCATTGGTACCTATGTGTACCAAGACCGCTGGGTCTTCCCCAGCCCCTCCCAATAATCTGTCAACTCGTTCCACCACATCAGTACTAGTAGTAATGTATTAGAGACACCGAATTAGTTAGGAATGTAAAATACTATTAGAAACATTCCAGAGGGCAGTGCTTACTGACAATAGAAAAAATTGAACGATACTTTATTCAGTCGACATTTCAGTCTTCAACAGGGACCTTTATCAAGATTATCTTGATACATTTTCCTGTTGAAGACCAAAATGTCAGTTGAGTAAAGTTTTGTGCAATGAAAGTATTACAGGTATAGGATCCCTTCTCCGGAAACCCAATATCCAGAAAGCTCCGAATTATGGAATGGCTGTCTCCCATAGACTCCATTTTATCCAAATAATCCAAATTTTTTAAAACGATTTCCTTTTTCTCTGTAATAATAAAACAGTAGCTTGTACTTGATCCCAACTAAGATATAATTAATCCTTATTGGAAGCAAACCCAGCCTATTGGGTTTATTTAATGTTTAAATGAATTTCTAGCAGACTTAAGGCATGAAGACCCAAATTACGGAAAGATCCGTTATCCGGAAAACCCCAGGTCCCGAGCATTCTGGATAAC